>NC_084759.1:1974147-2574147 GCF_028858725.1 Colius striatus | reverse complement strand
AATCTCCAGTGAGCCCAATGTAAGAGAGTCTACATCACTTCCATGGTAAAGAGCAGAGAGTCAGCAGAGGAAGTTAAACATATAAATAGCAAAACATTCAAGCTCTTTACATAAGTATCTAAAGTGCAGTTATCAGGAGGCTGCTTGACGTCATCTGTGCTTAATCGTTTGTTATTCTCCTTCCATCTAAGATTCCTTAATCTCCTTCTGGCTTTCACTTCCCATGGGTCAAAGTCTCCACCATTTATCATCCCTTCACACTGAAGACTCACAGCCCAACAGGACTTTGCAGTTAAAGCCTCCCATCATTTACTTACAAGGTGCAGACGGGGTTTCTCTAAAATAAACCTGATTCAGTTCAACGATGGGGCACAATTTCTGCCAAAACTAAGGTGTGTCCCTGGATTCTGAAAGACTGGATGATGTCTAGAAAGACTAGATGATCTCTAAAGGTCCCTTCCAAGCCCTACCATTCTATGATTGAGGCCTACTGAAGGAAAGTGCAGCGCTGCTTGGTTAGAGCTCATCCTCCACTGACAAGTGTCACATTGGATCCCTTCACCACCTGCCATGGAATGCCAAAAATACATCCACAAACAGGTTTAAACTCCCCAGTTTTGAGCCTTCTTGAATGCAGGCTAAACAAAGTGGTAGTGACTGTGAGAGAAACCTGTGATACTGGGGAGGATTTTCTGTTGCTAAGAGTTAGCTGAAAATCTCGTTCATCTGTTTAAAGGCAGGTGCTGGAAGCAAAGGCACTACAGCCAAAAGAATCAATTGCATTTCAGATCACTCCATTTCCCTTCAACCAAACAGGACAGAACACCATTAAAGGCAATTAAAACTAATTATGAAACAGTACTTTCCATCACATCTCCTCCAAAATCACGTCAAACAAGTTTGTATCTTAGCTTTAAAATGTAACTGAACTGCCCCAAAGGTTTCACTTCAGCTGCCTCAGTGAGAGTCATAGAATCTTAAAGGTTGGAAGGGACCTTGAGAGATCATCCAGTGCAACCCCCTTGCCAAGCAAGTCCACCTAGAGTAGTCCTCCTGCTCATATCTCTCAGATGAGCAGCAGGCTGAGCACATTCTACAAGTGACAGACACCCAAGTCGAGGGTTTAGTGAGAGAAAACAGTCAGCCACAGATTGATACAACACTGCTGGCAACCTCAGGGGCTGCAGGGTCAAAGTGAGGCTGCTCTCAGGTCTGCACCTTCAGGCAGATGTGATGAAGGGCACAGATAGTGTCCAATATATGGCAGAGGTAGATTGGCAAAGCTGACTGTGGGGCTGTCCTCTCACTGCTCACAGCTGGCACATCTCCCCTGTGCTAAGAGATAAAACATTACAATGAGGTCCAGAGGTGACTAATACTGCTAGTTACTAACACTGCCTTGGAAAGAGAGATGAGCTTCATCCTGCTGGCAGATTTCTGTTGATCATGTCTTATCTTCAGTTCTGGATAATGCATCTCTTGAGCTGTATCCAGAACATCTACATTCCCAACAGAAGGTATGGTGTGGATCTCTACTGGACAGTAATTGTCAGGGGTTTCTTTGATTTCCAAGGTCAGAATGATTCAGCTCATGGTCTGCAGAACTACTTGCTGCTGATCTCTGGCAAGCCAATGGTTGCAAGGTAGCAGATTTCCTGGTTCTTCATGGGTGTTAACACAAGAGTTCATTGTTACCAAGTCTGTTCAACCCCTCCTGTAGGATTCCCATTCAAAACCACCTGCCACTTCCCCCTAAGTCCCTTTAAAGCAGCTGCTGCCTGAATCCTACTCAAAAAACAGCATCCAAGATGACCCACCTTATAAGATGGAGTGCAAGAAAAGAGCTTGGAATATGCTACTGTGAGGTTTGCAGGAAGAAATAATCAGCATGTCATACAAGTGATAGGAGTAAAATGCAATTAAACAGACAGCACAAGACAGGAGTGAGGCTGTATGTCTTTCCAGGCACTAAAAAAAAGGCAGTCTGAATTTCAGTGACATGCAGTTCAAACTGGCTTGCCAGTTATCTCTCATGAGATCAGTAAGGCAGTGAAACCAAAAGCACCCAGAGGTTTAGATCATTTATGCTTAGAAGGATACACATGAAAATTACATTCTTCAGGGTCTAAGACAACCTGAAAGAAAGGGCTGCTGGAAGGGTGGTAGAGGTGTGCATGGTTTGGGTCATTTGGAATAGAAGGAAGAAGCCAACTTGCATGAATTTTTGAGGGATAAAAAGGTCAGTGAGAAATGACATGTGAGCTAAAAGCTAACAGCAGGGTCACATGAAAAAGAGCTTTTCCAACTTGTGTTTTCTTAAAGATCCTGACAATTTTAATTCAACAAGATCTGAAAAGAAAGGCAGGAGGAGAATCAACAGTAAAATGTGGAGGAGAATCGATATGTTTCATTAAGACTGACCACTGCAGAGATGCCTTATCAATAAGAAAGTGGCTTTTCAGTGCAGTCTGCTTCCTGCAATCACAGGGAAACCGAACACAACCCTCAGATCCTCCAGTTACAAAGGCCACTAAAATAAAGGGATTGTTCATTCACTTAAAAGTAACTCCATTCCTAGCAGGTGCCACGAGGGACTGTTGATAGGTCTCCTTGCTGCACTGCTCCTATTAGGGGACTCTTTCCCTAACTTCTGGAAACATGTAAACAGTACAGAGAAGAGAATGGGATGCAGTGTACATGCTTGAGAGAGACTGCAGGTGAGTAGGCAGGCACTTATTTTTAAGCTACATTTTGAAAACAGCTCTCACAGCTCTTCACAAAACCCAGGCCTTTTGGATAAGGGAAGGAACTACCTCTATCTGCCAGTTGATTCCAACATCTTTCAGTCTGAAGTCACTCAGATCTCTCAGTGCAGATGCTGACCTTGTCTAAAGGAACTGGAGCCCACTGAACAACAAACCTGGTTGGAAATTTCCTTTCAAGGATCTTTGTAGTGGTTTGTTGGGTGCAGGTGGAACTGCACTGCCATCAGCACGTGCTTAAAGCTCACTAGAGTCGCTCAAGGTTAAACATCTTTCTCTAGCCTTGAGTTTGAGTCTATTTAATCCCAAGAGTCCAGGGTCAGTCAGATAACAAAAGGCAGGATTTTGTTTGGAGATTCACATCAGTAGGAGTGCTACTGATGGAACATGAAGGATGCTGCTGAGCTACAAACAGGGAAGTAAAAAAGATGTGAAAGGGAAGAGATCGTTTTAGTCAGCGTTGATTGTACAACAGATTTCAGCCTGACTTGTTCAGCAGCTGGAGCAAAGAAGCTTCCACTAGCCAGGACTGTGTGCTCTGGGAGACAGCTTTATAGCTGCATTATTGTGCCTTGCTGCTGTGGGCACACTTTTAATCAATACAGAATGGGATTTCCAATCAGTCTGAGCATTTCCCCTTTTGCCTTCGTGGCAAGAAGGATAAATCCCTCAGAGCATCAAAAGCAGGCAAAAATTGCATAGCATGGCATGGAGACTCAAGTTGTCCCATGTGTGCTAGTTGTCCCAAGATTTGAAGAGTCAAAACCAGAGCCTCCAAGATGAGGTATATATTTGAAAAACCTGTGTGAAATGTTTATTTTATGCTTGTTTTTTCATTTCATTAGCTGGGTAGATCAAGAGACCAGAGGGGTTTTTGTAGAGGTGGTCAATGTTCCAGAGAGTTACTGTGTGATGTGGACACGTTAAGAGCAAGCAACCAAAGTGCTGCCAATTACCTTTTGGGCTATCCTCAAGATCAATCTTGTTCTTTACCCTTTCTTCACTATTTCTGAATAAGAAGATGCTTCTGAAAGTCAGACCAACATTTAAGACTTGAAAGGTGAACTAGCACACACCTAAGGTGTTTGTCAATCTGTAGTATGGATGGGACATGAGGAGTAAAAAGTAGGGACAGAAAAGGGAGGCATGTAAATAATCATCATAAAAAACTTCAGTGTTTCATGTATTTATACAGTCACCACCCTGCAGCCTCCTGATGGATCACTGCTCAAACAAATGGGGAAATCAGTTTCCACACACAAACAGGAACCCTTATAAATGCTTCACCATCTTAAGTGTCTTCTGCCAGTCCCACCCTTGGAACATCCTCCACGATGCACCTCAGCTGGACTACAGAGGAAAATGGAAGTTTGGTACAAAAGGAACTAAAATGGTACAAAAGGAGCTAAAATGGTACAAAAGGAACTAAAATGGCACAGGTATCCCAACTGTTTTGCTTAAAATATAAATTGCAAAGGAGGCTGTGGAAAAGCAAGATAGAATAAAGCCTTAAATCAATCATCATATACTTCATTAATGGTATCAAAGTGCAAGGTTAAAGTAGTTCAGGTTAAGCATTCAGTTCACTATAGGCCACACAAATGCTTAGCTTGGCCATCAGTGGCCTGTTTCTGTCATTCAGTTAACTAACATTAGTTTAAACCACAGAAAGAACAACTGAATGAAAAACATAGGCAATCCACTTCAAAAATGGTTAGTTTTCTGTGACCAGCACGAAATATTAGCTCAGGATCATCAGCTGTACAATATATACACACAAAAATATTGTGTCTTCATCTTTTGTTTTAACAACTTAAGAATAAAGCTGTACTAAACATTATTTCCCTCGTGTGCCAACTGTTTGCTCTGTTCTGGCCTGCTAACACACAGAAGTCCTTTTATAGGAATGGAACTTGAGTCGATCCATAGTTTTGCCACTTCAGCCACAGTAACTGTTGAGTTGCTTTATTCAGCCAGGCTGGGTGATGGGTGTGTGACTGCCTCGGTCTCAGTCAAAGCTTCTTGGGTGGTTCCACAAGAAGAACAGGCCATATTCCAAACACAAACTGTTAAAAGAAGAAAAAACAGAACACAACACAATAGGAAGAGGGGAAAGTTGTCTTGGAATCTGATGTGTCATGGAACAGAAACCAAACAGTGTTAACCACTGTTTCTACTTTATTTCTGGGGATGTAAGTAGAAATCAAAGATGGGACCCTAAGGGGCATCATCAGTGAGCCCCAATGCAGGTACAAAGCAGGAGATATCCAAACACTGCAGTGCCTTAAAGGACACAAAGTATTGCTTGCTTACCTTCACTTTTGGCCTGTGTTTCAGGAAAAGTGTCCTTGTGTATAAACTGAGGGAAAGGAGAAAAGTGTGCTTAAAATCTCATGTATAAGCCAGCAAGTAAAGTAATAATGATGTACTAATCTCAGTCTTATTTTCCAGCTAGAAAAGAATGGCTTCTGTGATCACAGAGCTGCTCATTCTGTCTGGATTTATGCAAAACATGAGACATTAGCCTACAGTAAATCCCTCTGTGCTAGAGAAGATGAGCTTGCTAATCACAGTCTATCACCTATGTGAGGAGAGAGATACCCAGAGACATAAATTCTCTTGCCATTATGGAAAATACTAAAGAGGGACTAGAGCCTGTCATTTTGGAAGGATGAAATTAAATCCATGTACCACAAAATACAGCAGATGTTCACTGGGGCTGGGGAAGCAGCCTGGCTCGAGTCTGCATCTCATTTTTGCTCATATACACACTCTCTCCCCTCAGCAGATGTTTTCCTGTGTATGACCTCACTTTTCTAAACAGACATAGGTGATGCCACTGTGTGGCTGAGAAAATAGCAAGGAAACTACTGCAGGGAAAGCATGGTTCATAGGGGTACAGGACAGGCATCTGCACATTCCCCAAGGGCTAGAGATGCAAACCCAAATTCCTTCCTCTGTGCAGCATGCTGGACAAACCTGACTTGTGCTACCCAAACTATCTCCATCAACTTGCTTTCTGTAAGGGATTTGCTTCCAAAGATTAGCTCAAGCTGTTTAGGGCGGCAGACAACCTGAGAGCCAAACCAGAGCAGCTGTTTTCCACATACCATGACATGTTTTATTTATATATATAGATACACACTGATCCCTACAGATCCATGTAGATACATACATACATATTTCCTTGCCTTCTGCTTTTACTAGCTGTTTTAAGATCTGACAATAAAGAACACTATGTTAGATGTGGAAAAAAATGATCTATAAAGTTTTCAACTACCTAGAAGGTACCTGTTAAACAGCCATTCTCTTAGGGTTAAATGCTTACACATTGTTTCATTACATAATGAACAACCTACAGAGATTCCTCAGATTCCAGCCTAAACCTTATTTTTGTGACTGGTTCCACTAGATGGTGGCATAGAGCAAAAGCACAGATAAAAATCCAGCTGCTGACTTGTCAACAGGTTCTCATTTAAGTCTCTAAAACTAGTATCCTGCACTTCTGGGAAGGGTTCTGCTGCAACCACTTCAGCCATCACCCTTCTGATCTACAGCATGATGGCTGCTAGTTTTCTGGAGTGACAGTGCCTATCAAAGAGATTAGTTATGCTTCTAAAATGAGACATGTTTAAGCACTTCAGGATTGCTGCTCAAAGGACAGACAGGAATTCACAGCCTACATTTTGAAACGAATAAACTGCCCAACAGTTCTGCAGCTTCATTGCTCCAGAGTCCCCACTTCTGAGCTGTATTTTCCATGACTATGTGAAGATTAATGATTCCATTTAGTGAGGTTTTAGACTAGTTGCAAAGAGAAAAGAAAGACTGCCACCAGTTTAGTCAGAAGTGATTTTCCTGCTCTTCTGGCTGATACAACTTTGAAGTAAATCTGAGTTCTGGGAAAACTCCTGAGACTGCTTTATGAACATCCAGCTTAAAAAACCATTTCCTACCTTAGCAGGATATGAAGGTAAGAGCCCAGGCCTGTGAGAATATGCCACCATGCATGAAACTGTGTCACAGCTCCCACTACAGGAGGCATCTTCTCTCGTAGTGCTCTGTAAAGAAAACATGAGACACCAGGCAATGGATGTTGTTTCAAGCTGAGTAAGCTCAAATCACACTGCTCTGCTGTCAGATCACACACCACTGTTTCTGTAACTCAGGTATGTGCTTCACGAGTGAGGCTTCACAGAATGGTGGGGGTTGGAAGGGACCTCTAGAGCTCTTCCAGCCCAACCCCCTGCTAAAGCAGGTTTCCCTTTATGAGGGGGCACAGGAACATGTCCAGGTGGGTTTGGAAACCTCCTGAGAAGGAGCCTCCACAATGTCCCTGGGCAGCCTGGGACAGGGCTCCCTCACTCTTACATTAAAGATGCTTTTCCTTATGCTTAAGTGGAATTTTTTATGTTCCAGATTTTGTCAATTACCCCTTCTCCTGTCAATGCAGATAACAGAAAAAAGTGCTGCCCCATCCTCTTGACAAACACCTTTTAAATACTTGTAAGTGTTGATAAGGTTCCCCCTCAGGCTTCTCTTCTCCAGGCTGAACAGCCCCAGGTCCCGCAGCCTTTCTTCCTCACACACATGTTCCAGCCTCTCAGCATTTGGCAGCCCTGCACTGGCCTCTCTCCAGCACTTCCCTGTCCCTCTGGAGCTGAGGAGCTCAGAACTGGACACAGGACTCCAGATGAGGCCTCACCAGGGCAGAGTAGAGAGGGAGCAGAACTTCACTTGACCTGCTGCCCACACTCTTCTTGCTGCCCCCAGGCTGCCATTGGCTTCTTGCCCACGAGGGCACGTTGCTGGCTCATGTTCAGTTTATTACCAATCAGCACTCCCAGGTGCAGGTCAACCCCCAGCCTGTGCTGGTGCATGGGGTTGATCCTTCGCAGCTGCAGGACTCTGCACTTGCCCCTGTTGAACCTCATGAGGTTCCCCTCTGCCCAACTCTCAAGCCAGTCAAGATCTCATTTCATGCAGTCAGGCTTTCAGCAGGTGAGGAACAGTAGCTGCAGGTTACATTTTGCTTAGATTTTAGCACACTGCCTTTCTTGAACATTTAAAGAAGGCACATGCTTCTGTGTACAATGAGTGATCAGTTACTCCTGGACTCAAACTTTAGGGAATGTATTTATGGCATCCTACAATCCCAAATGTGTTTAACCATTCTCCTCCCCAAACCCCTGTGAGCTACTGTCTGCAGAATGAAATGCTGATTTAAGGCCTGAGAGAGGAAATGGGATCCATCAGATGTCATCACTTTACATTTGACAGTCCCATCGTCTCCACCTCCATGGAGCTTAGTTTGCCTTTCCCTGTTGTACTCCAAAACAGGGACAAAATGGGTGTTCACTGAGGAAGCCATTAGAGGGTCTGAAATACTCCACCAACATGCTTTGTATTTTGCAGTTTATGGGTTGTGAGGTGGGAAGACACTAAGAGATGGAGACACAGAAAAAATGGGAAGGAACTACATTGTGAGGCTCCTGCAGATAATGACTATTTTGGTTGATGGGAGAGCAAATGTCTGCACCTGCCTGTCTTACTTTCATTTCACATTCAGTCAAAACAAAGAAGGCAAAACAATGCTTACACGTGTTAAGGAAGAAAAATCTGCAGCTTCTCTAGCACTTACTGCTTGATGTTATAGTGTTCTGTTCCCCTGACTAAATGCTAATCCCTGAGCTACTGCTTAGTTTCCAGAGCTGCTCAGTCACAAATATGAAGACAGAGGTTTGATTCAGTCAGCTCGGGCTGACATAATGGAACACCCAGATTGTCACCCTGGCACAACCTCTGAGCCTTTGGATGGCAGGAAATCTGAAAGCTCCCATTCAAAAGTGCATGGATCCACCAGGGAAGCTGATTGCTAGAGATGTTTTATTTGTGGGCTGCTTTTTTGGGGAGGTTTTGTTGAGTTTGGGTGGGATTTTTTTTTTCCAGTTTAGTTCCAAATTCTATGAAACGTGGAGAAACAAAAACCTCAACCAAAACAAAACTGTGAGCATTCAAAACCAAAGGAGCAGGTAGGTGGATGATTCAGATGTTAGAGCTTTAGGGAATAAAAAATTACAAGGAGTGGGAAAATATCTTCTCCAAAGGTTCAAGTGATAATAGCACCTGGAGAAATTCGATGTTCTGCAGACATCTGATTAAAGCCAGTAAACAAACATAGTTGGGTTTGTTTTGTTCCCAACACTAGAACCAAACAAGTATTGCAGGAAACATGCTGATTTTTTTTTTCCCCTTTTGCAAAATGAGGATGGAAAAAAGTGCTTCAGCAGCTGGTGTAATCTTTTGAGTCTAGGAACAAGTTCAAAAACCCCATGGGCCTGCAGCAGCTCAGCAGGCTTAGTGAATTGGGGAGGAATGATCTCACCAGTGATGTGATGCAGCTGCAAAAAGTCAACCCTGATGCCAATATTTGCAAAGTCACACATCCACTTTGTTGGCACATCATTTTGTCTGTCCCATCTGTATCAAATGTTTCTAGGGATGAGTACACCTATAGTAAAACCCTGTTGGAGTTGCAGTTGGCCCAACCTACTGCAGAGACTCCAGAGCCAGAGGGACAGATGGGAAGCACTAGACTTCTTTACAGCACACCATTATCTGGCTCTGACAAAGCAATCTAGCAGAATAATTCTGTACACCACGGATTCAGTGGCATTATAATGTATCAGATAGTCAAAAAAGGGGTTTTTTAGACTCTGGAATCAACCTTTCCATCTTCTCTAGCTCCTGGTAGAAAACAAGTATTGCAACTAAGAAAGGTGCAATGATGTAGTGTCTACACACTCTAAGGGAACAGCCTGTTGGACTGCTGTCCTTTCTTGCATGAAGAGGATATCTAGTCATTATGATGAGATAGTGCATTCTTACAAGCTTTGTCTAGAGCTCTTTTTAACCCCATTTGGCAATATACTAAACAGAGCCTGGTGTAGTCTCTACAGCTAACAATGACAGCCAAGCACGGTTTATTGGCTCACAGTTGTCCTTCCTTAGACTCTCAAATAGTTACTGTTTTTTAGTGACAGATACATTGCAATGGATATTGCCTTAACCTGGAGAACTACTGCTTTTGATATTTTCAAAGGGAATGGCAAAAAGAGAAACCCTCCCCAAAAAAGTAGGATAAAAAAACCCTCATCCAGATGAAATCAAGTGTGAACAGCAGGCTTTAGTAAGCAACAAATCCTCAAAATTACTTCAGTGACATCAGCTTCCATTTAAATGGAGAGAAAGTGAAGAGAAACATCAATCATTTCTCTAAAAAACCTAAATCCATTCATGGATAAAAACAGGTTAAAGAAAAAATGTTGAGTGTTGAAAGCAGTCATAAGCCAACTGCATAAAACCCTCTGAATGTTTTGTAGCAGCACCCCATACGTACCAACACACACTACAGAAAAAACAAAGCTTTATGTTAAAAGACTGTTAAGAGCTATCCAAAGTGAAAGAACTCACCTCAATTTGTCACAGAAAATGTTGTCCACGTTCCAGAGAAAAAACCCCATTAAAAACACAGTTAAGGATGTATAGCCCAGACCTCTAAGCCAAGGGTATACCCTAGGAAAGAGTGAAATAATGCAATGTTTAGTTCAAGATGCTTCAGGCAGCTTGTAAAATATATAAATACTATTGCATACAAATCAACTGCTTTATTTCCTTTCCCAAAAGGAAAAATATCAACTTTAAATCTCATGTAAGCACTATATTTTACCTCCTCCTCTCTCTCCTGAATTCACACTCTCCAAGACAGGAGACATGTTTTACTTCTCTGTTTCCAGTTGTTTCCCTAAACACTGCCCTCTTCTAATACAACAAGCAAGTGGAAAAACAGAAGCTGGCTAAAAAGCACTAATTTCTCAGTGTCATGTATCATCTTTCAGTTAAAAAACAGCCATGTTACAAATGAGAACTCATCCAAAAGAGACTCCTTTCCAATATATGACATCCCAATACTAGGAGACATGTTGAAATAAGGTCTTTCAAAGTCCTTGTAGTGAATGTGGAGCACCACAACCAGCAACTAACCAAATAGTTTTAGGAAACTGATTTCATGGTCCAATCCCCCTGCAGAAGCAGGACCCACCTAGATCAGGTCCCACAGGAACGTGGCCAGGTGGGTCCTGAAGAGCTCCAAGGAAGGAGCCTCCACACCCTCCCTGGGCAGCCTGGGCCAGGGCTCCCTCTGAAATAGTTTTTCTTATGTTTAAATGGAACTTTTTGGGCTCCAGCTTCAACTTATTACTCTTTGTCCTGTTGCTACATACCATAGAACACAGGGATGTCCCAACCTCCTGACACCCACCACTGAGATATTTGTAACTATTAATGAGATCCCCCCCTCAGTCTCCTCTTCTCCAGATGAAGATTTCATGTTGCATTTTATCACAGAGTGCTATTGGGTATGTAAAAATGTCAATTTAATTTTGGGAGAATCCCCTTTCAAATATGGGAAAGTCACTGAAGAATCAGATGCAAGGAAGTGCATCACTCATCAGTCTACTCTCACCAGCTGCATTCAGGTTGGCCCATGCAACTGTAAACTTTCTCACTAAAAAGGCCAAAATCAAACCCAATTCCAGTCCTAAAAAGCTGTCAGAAAATATCATTCAGGTTATTTTTAAGCATTATGAACACACAAGCTTAGATTCTGGGTTAAAGCACACTCCTGAGCTGCTTTTTTCTCCACTGTGCATGCTTCAGAGCTGTGAGCACAGGCAAGAAATGTGTGCAAAACAGACAGGTAGAGCTACTTGCACAGGACAAGCTAACCAGATGCAAGCCGCACTTGTTAACAAGAGGTGTAATGCCAACATAAACTAGCAAAACCATTATTTCTATAGTTGAATAAATGCACAGAGCACCATGCAGTACATGGCAGAGACTACACTGTAATATTCCCCACTCAGTGCTCTAGAGATATAAGCAAGCCCAGCACCTGAAAGAGCACTAAATGGTATGTTATACATGCTGGTAATTAGGTAATTATAGCCAGAACTGTTCAGGGAATAAATGGTGGTGTTTTGTGAAGGAATAAGAGAGAGGCTGGCATCACTTATAAACGGAGAACATGCTTTGTGAACAGAGAACAACATTTGCCAAGTTGTAACATTGGGAAGGAACTAGACCCAAGAAAGATTAAAAATGTGGAGGACAGGCAGGAAGAGCAACAAATGATGAGGAGAGGAGGAGGCAACAGCCTGGAAGGAATCACCTGGAGGTTTTTACTTTGAGCTCAGAGTGACTTTAAGTCCTGCACAAAAATACAAGAGATAGGAAGCTAATACATACTGACGACTTAAAAAACAAAATAAGCAGAAATCAGAGTTAATATGCAAGTGGAAACAGGTTGGACAAGTGGTAACACCATCAGTGGAAAGACAGGAATATGTTTTAGCACCAAGGAGGAAGTAAATCCAAAAGTGTACTTGGGGAGGACTTTAGAGACAAAAAAAGGTACTTTCAAGTTGGCACAGCTTCTCTAGTAGAACTAACTTAATCATAGAATCATAGAATGGTAGGGTTGGAAGGGACCTTTAGAGATCATACAGTCCAACCCCACTGCAGAAGCAGGGTCACCTAGATCAGGTCACACAGGAACGTGTCCAGGTGGGTCTTGAAGACCTCCAAGGAAGGAGCCTCCACACCCTCCCTGGGCAGCCTGGGCCAGGGCTCCCTCACTCCAACACTGAAACAGTTTGTTCTTATATTTAAGTGGAACTTTTTGTGTTCCAGCTTCATCCCATCACCCTTTGTCCTGTTGCTGGCTACTATAGAAAAAAGGAATGTCCCAACCTCCTGACACCCACCAGTGAGATATTTGTAACTATTAATGGGATCCCCCCTCAGTCTCCTCTTCTCCAGACTAAACAGCCCCAGGTCCCGCAGCCTTTCCTTGTATGAAAGATGCTCAAGTCCCCTGATCATTTTGGTGGCCCTGCACTGGCCTCTCTCCAGCACTTCCCTGTCCCTCTTGAGCTGAGGAGCCCAGAACTGGACACAGGACTCCAGATGAGGCCTCACCAGGGCAGAACAGAGGGGGAGAAGAACCTCCCTCGACCTGCTGCCCACACTGTTCTTGATGCATCCCAGGCTGCCATTGGCTTTTTGCCCATGAGGGCACGTTGCTGGCTCATGTTTAGTTTATTATCAATCAGCACTCCCAGGTCTCTCTCTGCAGAGCTGCTCTCCAGCAGCTCACCCCCAGCCTGTGCTGGTGCAGCGGGTTGTTCCTTCCCAGCTGCAGGACTCTGCCCTTGTCCTTGTTGAACCTCATGAGGTTCCTCTGTGCCCAACTCTCCAGCCAGTCGAGATCCCGCTGAATGGCAGCTCAGCCTCTGGGGAATTAGTAGTACTTCAAATTAGTAGTACTTTAGTAAAAATTTAGGAGTAGTTTAAACCTACTTCTCTCCCCATCTCAACCTTCTAACCAGTCTCCTTAACATAACCAGAGGGAGAAACAAGTCTCTGTAAGGCCACCTCGTAATGAAGTGATCAAGCTAATTAGGAAAATACACTTCCAGCTCCTACAATTGAAGTGAAAAAGTAGATTGAACTTCAGAGACAGACTTCACTGGAGGAAAACAACAAATGATACCCTGGAAGGGCAGATGGTGGTGTTACAGCAACACAACCAAATGCTTCAGAAATGAGAACATCCAAGTGTGTGGAATTTGCAGAACTGGAAAGACAGGAGGCCCAAGGGTCTGTCTACACAGCCAGAAAGAAATTTCATCTCATTGACTAAAACTGTGCTAAAAAATTAAACCAACCTGAACCTGATTCAACTTAATTTCCCTTGGAAGTGAATGCAGGAAATATCCCTTAGATCTCTAGGTTAGGATTAAAATTTCCATGTTCACAGGTTTGAAAAGTGTCCTTTAACTGATGATTGTTTCTGCAGCTGTCTGAAGCTCTTCTTGCTTAATAAAAGTCTGTGAACATTTACATGTGGTCTGTGGGGATTTCTTGGGGAAAAGTCAAACCCAATTAAT
The DNA here is from genome assembly GCF_028858725.1 of Colius striatus. Taxonomy (NCBI): domain Eukaryota; kingdom Metazoa; phylum Chordata; class Aves; order Coliiformes; family Coliidae; genus Colius; species Colius striatus. The sequence goes on along the minus strand of NC_084759.1, from coordinate 2,560,376 downwards.
TGCAATTGCAACTGGAAAGTGATTCAATTAATCTACTTTAAATTCATACCTTCTGGTAAATTCTTCCTTGTGTTCCTGAACAGATAGATGTGTAAATTGAAACAAAGTTTAACAAACAGTATATTTAGAATGAAGACAGTAGAGAGAAATCAGTGATTTTCAGGGGCAATACCCAAACACATGACAACACCAACTGTTCTCAGGGGAGAGACAGGAAAGGGCAACCAGCTGAGCTCCTGAGAGCTAAAGGTATGTGTATTGACTCAATTCCTTTTTCTCCATGTTTACCTACCAAGTGTAATGATTCTAATGTTACTTAATGCCTCTTAAATGTCTAATACCCTTTTGTTTGTTATAAACAGCTTTTGCTCCAATTTCCAAATGTACACCTAACTTTGCTCTGTCAAAACTGTAAGGAAAACTAGTATTTAACCTTCTGTGCTTGGTCCTAAAATTCAAATGTAAAAGATAATGAGCAGGGAAGAGGAAAGGAAAGATTAATTGATGCAGTCTTACTCTCATTTGTGTCCATCAGTAGTTTAGGCATTAGATTTTCAGTGTTACTCAGCAATATAAAGAAAGAAACTCCATTCCCCTTGAAGTCCCAGGCTAGCAGCTGAACACCTGGCAGTGGACACTGATCCTAAGGGTAGAGGTCTCTAGGGTTTTTTAATGCTATCACAGTGGCTTCAAAACAATACAAGGAGATAAGCCATTTCAACCAAGCAGAGCATTTGAGCTAGCATGTACCTAGCCAAAGAAATTCTGCCACCGTCAGTTTCTCGTTAAACACACCAAAAAAAGATGCAAATGCCACGTTCTGTCTCATAATGCTGAACTGAACAGTTACTTACCATAATACTATATAAACAGATCGCAGAACTATGATGGAAACTAGTGTTCCATACATGATCTGGAAACAAAAACAAAGACAAAAATCAGTAGTTGGACTCAAGAGACTTTATAAAACACTACAGGAGTAAAACATTTGTGAAGCACCTGTCAATACTCTCAGGAAAAGAGCATCCCCTCTAACTTCCTTGCTAGAATGTCTTCCATATGAGTCTCACAGAATCACAGAATGGTAGGGGTCAGAAGGGAGCTCTAGAGCTCCTCCAGCCCAATCCCCAGCTAATGCAGGTTCCCCTTGATCAGGGGACTCAGGAACGTGTCCAGGTGGGTTTGGAAATCTCCTGAGAAGGAGCCTCCACACCCGCCCTGGGCAGCCTGGGCCAGGGCTCTCTCACCTCAGCAGTGAAGTAGTTCTTCCTTAAGTGGAACTTTTTGTGTTCCAGCTTCTGTCCATTACCCATTGTCCTATCACTGGACACTACAGAAAAAGTACCACCCCATCCTCCTAACATACACCTTCCAAATACTTGTGAGTGTTGCTGAGCTGTCCCTGAGCTCAGGCTTCTCTTCTCCAGCTGAACAGCCCCAGGGCTGCAGCCTTTCCTCCTCACACACGTCCCATCCCCTCAGCACCTTGGTGGCCCTGCACTGGCCTCTCTCCAGCACTTCCCTGTCTCTCTGCAGCTGGAGAGTCCAGAACTGGACACAAGATTTCCAGTAAAAGTATGATTACAAGCCATGCCTTTTACACAATTACAGGAAATTCACCTGTGTAAAACTGCTGTTTCACGTTTCTGAATAGGAGAGCAAACACTAGATGGCACTCAATAAGCATCCTGACATCAAAATGCTAACCAACTCCTGTCACCTCTGCTGTAGCTGTGCATTTTAGCCTAGGGTTGCATAAGCATCAGCTTTAACAGTTTCTGAAAGCTAAATGTCCCTCACTGAGATCTGATCACTACGTTTTTCCTGAAAGCAAACGCTGAGCAGGCTATGCACTGTGCTCACACCAAGCACCAGTATGCAAGAAACTTCCCAGGAAGCATTTAAAACCAGCTATTACAAATTGTTGGGATTCAATCTAATTATCCAGTGGGAAGGCTGCATGCTCAGAAAAGATCCATGATCAAAATCTGGCTCACTGCAGGCTTGATGAATTTGAATGTAATCTCTTGGCTTATAGAAAAAGGCAAAGTAATGGTTTCTTTTCTGTCTGGTGATTTTTAAATCATTCTCCTTTTTCTTTTCTCATTCACAAGCTTAGGACCCACATGACACCATCTCCAAGATGTACAGGCTAAAGAAGAGAAGAAATGTGGGCAGTCATGCCTGAAAAGTGATGCAGAAGCCACTGTGGCAGGGAGGATTTTCAGACACCGGTGACATTCAATTACTCTCCATGGTTTTGATTCACCTGCCAAAGGGCAGTTTGTTCCAAGAGCTGTGCCTACAAGCACTTCCTTCTTTACTGACTTTCCTTTCTCATTTTGCTTTTAGGTAACTCATACCTGAAGCCACTTTGTTATACATGAAACAGAAGAAAAGCTAAAGCTTTGCTGCCTATTTTTTAAAGCCACTAAAGCTCACAGGGGTGTGTTTACACAGCAGTGTCCCTACCATGTTCCACTGACCTCCTCACACCTTCTTTTCTTTTGGACTAAGCTGGTGTCTCTTCCAGGCAAGGGCTGCTGTACCTGGGGCATTCAGCTATTACTATCCTGCAAGGACAAGCATGCCTCTAGTCATCTGACATAAAACAGATTGCTTTAATAACACAGTGAAACCTACCCTTCAGAAGTCCATAAAGGCAAGTTTTAAATCTCCTTTGAGCTGTGAGGTTTGCAGCACACACCAGATTATCAGGGCATCTATACAGAGCAAGACAGACTACAGAGCCCTTATTTGTTTGACAACAGGTAAAAGTAAGCTCCAGTATTGACTATGCAAAGTCATTCAGCACAGCAGCTCTGTATTTGCATTCAGAGGGAGATCAAATAACTTCAGTAACTGAACTACTACTACTGTGTGTTCTGCTCTGTAGAGCTAAACAAAGAAAATTATTTGAAAGGCTAATTGGTTCTGGCTTCTACTTTATACAGAACTGCTAGCTAATTCCAGTTCCCCTGCTGAGGTACAGCACATAAATCAGGGAAGAAACACCCCAACAAAACCCACTAGACACACATCCTGAGTATCAAGTCCTTCAGTCCCAAGCTAAAGGCAGAAAGGAGACTGCTCAGCTGTGCTAGGTGCTGCATTGCTGGGACAACGCTTCACCACTGCCATTTTTGCCTAAAAATACAGACTAAATTTACAAGTTAAATGCCATTTTACTTCATCAGTCTCTTTTAAAACAATATGTTTCATTTTCCTAATCAAATCCAGTAATTTATCCTAAGGGATGATGGCACAGGGGAAGAAACTCATAGAAAGGTTCCTCTGGAACCCAAATGACAGTTTGATGTTCTTTCCTTGCTGATCTCCTCCCTATAATTTCCATTGCTAACTTGTGCTTCTGCAAGGCAAACCTAACCAGGGATATGAATTTCTATCACACTCATTTCAGGCATGAGCACCTTCATGCTTTTATCTGCTTTGCTCTTTAGTTCTTTGTCCAAGGAGTTAAATAGTGGCTATGCCTAGAGAAACATGTCCTTCAGGGAGCCCAAATCTGAGGTAAAACACAGGCTGAAAATGTTTTTGCAGCAGCAGCTGTTAAAAGCAGGAAAGAGCAAAAGCTAAGAAAAGCTTTCTTTGTAGACCCTCTGGCTTTGTATCTCCTAGTGAGATGCTTAATGGCTTGCAGGACAGTCTTAATGGAGGGAGGAAGGAGAAAAATAAGGAAAAAGAACCTTGGAGTGACTGAAGAAAAATATGCCCAGAGCTGACACTTCAATTCCTTCCCTTTTCCGCTCCCCCACACAAACAGGTTGTTAGCAGTAAAACACATTGGTGTTTAAAAGCCTGTGAAAAACTGGAACAACAAACTGTTCTGCTCTGTGTGCTGCAGCCCTCCTCTTTCACACTGAAGGCAGGCACGGAGGAGGTGTTGCTGTGATGTGTGCACAGGCTGTAGCTGCACGTCTCGCTACAGCTGTTTCTTACCGGAGGCCTATAAAAATGAGCTACACAACTGAAGTTTATACATCAGGGAACTGTGCTTTACTTTTTCCTTCTTTACCACCCATGGATTTACTATTCTCATCATGCTAAAAATTTCTTAGGTATTCTCAATCCACCCAAAGAAGGATAAAGTATAAAATTCAAATTGACTCCATTCTTTCAGTTCCTTTAGCTCCCTTTGTTGTTAACTAAAACATCACTTATGGGACAGATGAAAACTCAGGCAAGTTTTGTGCTATTTAGTCTCACAGTGCCTTTAAATTGTAAGCCAAAGAATACCCTTGCACTGCAACTGAAACAAAAGGAAAGGGTAGAATCTCATCATCTTTTGTTATCACTAGACAGCTCCCTCTTTGATGTTTAAGATGCAAATCAAGCTGCATGTCTTTCAGCTTTGAAGCCTCTACCTTTGCAATGGGGAAAAACCCAAAGTCTTATTAATACATAGTGGATTACCTGATAAGAAGGCCAGATATCCTTCTAATTCACAATTGGGAAACAAGCATTTCAGGGCTCAGTGTTTGTCAGTGTCTTTGATGTAGAGAACGTTAAACAAATCATAAAGATTCAATTCTTATGCAAGTTGGAGGCAAGGCTGATACTCCACGCTGTGGGGAGCATACAAAACTAGTGCTTCATCTACCCTTACAGTACAGAAAGCAGCAACAGTTTGATATTTCCACTTGTCTGTTTCCTCTGCTCCTGGCCTTCTGCCCATCCTTGGTTAATAAAGTCAATTTATTAGCCTCAAATATTAAGTGTGCACATTGGGAACAGTTTGGGTTCTTGGCAGCCACTGCTTATCTATTAATATACCAAGCAGCTATCAGAAGATAGTTAACCTAAGTACTTGAAATTGGAAACTGCATTTGCAATCTACAACAAACACATTTCCACATGTTCTTGGGTTTCTGGAAGAGAAATCTGAGCAGAGGGAAAAAGGAAGGACAATCCCCCTGATGGCAGTGAAACACTGAATAACTCAGCAGAGTTTGGCTGTTTAATACTTCATGCTGCCTTGACAGCTCTTGAACAAACTACTTCAGATTCACTTGGTGTGGTCCTGTTTAGATGCACATGGGTGATTGCAAAGCAACACAGCAGCCACTGCTGCTGCCCAGCACAGAGCTGCTCTCAGAGCTCCTGGGACACTGCAGCAGTAAACTGAGCTTCCTTCTCTGGGGACATTCCAAACCCAGCTGGATGGGTTCCTGTGTGACCTACTCTAGGTGGTCCTGCTCTGGCAGGGGGGTTGCACTGGATGAGCTTTCCAGGTCCCTTCCAACCCTTAAGATTCTGTGATTCTCCTTCAACGACTTGCAGAGCTGATCCCTGGGAGAGTCTGAACATCTCTCTACATTCCCTAAGCCAGAATGGAAGCTGTACTAGACATCTCCAAACAAGCTGTATAATATAGGGTCTTCAGCAGGACAGTGCCCAAGTAGAAGAAGCTTTATGTCAGACTCCTTGGCAATCTCTGCATGTAGAAAGTAAGAACACGTTCCACTAAAAGGCACAATGTATTAAGCCACAGGTCTTCAAACTAAATGGACAGAGTGGGTCCACACAGATTTCCCCAAAATATAGAGTCCTCTAAGTTAGAACAGGTTGTGTCCTGACAGAACAAACTCTTTATGTAGTTCCAGGCTCCCATCTGTACGTCTACACACACTTGTCATAATGACTTCACTTCTTTCTTTGCATTTATACGTTTAAAACACGTATGGAGAAGAATTGTGTTGCTTCATTGAGGCAAATGAAATACCTTTTTCTCCCACACTAACTCTTTTATCCAAAGTCACCTTAATTGGCAAATATAATACTTGGATTTTAGTTCTGTCACTGTTGCAGAATCATTAATATCATCAGTACATGACTCTTGTTTTCCTGCTACAGGTTGTTATATAAAAAGTCTCACTATTGATCCTGAGAGTCCAGACTGAGGCTGCCTTTCATCATCTCCTTTAGTCACTCTCTTACTCTATTTACAATTCTCATACTGATCTACTTCTCCAGCTTGCTTAGTTCCTGATGAGACACCATAACAACACTTCTGGAATGTCTGCACAAAAGACATTTCCTAATGTAGAAGAAACAGCTATTTAATCTCCTTTCCTATTTACCTTTTAATGATTTCTTTGCTTCAAACTCTTGCAGTGAATGACTATGCAAACAAAACAGGTTTTTAGATCTATTTCATGATTTACATGATCTTGCCCACCACCTGAATGAAGTTTTTCACAGAATCACAGAATCTTAAGGGTTGGAAGGGACCTCAAAAGATCATCTAGTCCAATCTCCCTGCTTTTTGATCATTAGAAGTGTATAGCCAGCACATGGTATGTAGCAAGCAAACAAATCAGGATGGAAAAGAATGCTTTGTAGGTGACAGCTTTCTAGGCCATACCATATCAGAAAGAAAGCTAAGTGTAAGACTTGTCTCTCAAAATGTAACTGCCAAGGTAATTTCTTCTACTTCCAGGTTTATCTTACATTTATGTGTCTGGATCACTCCACTCCAGCAGCCAGTCTTCCCCCACCCCTTTCCTCCTGTAAACACAAATATCCATGCAGTAAACAGGGATAAGCAACTAATCTGATTTTAAACCAATTCTGAAGAGAGTTTTAACTTGTTGAGATCCCCAACCAAATTCATATCAGAGACTAGATTTGTGTGCCAGATGGGAAAGAGGGGAGAGGTGTAGCTGTTTTCTTTGACAATGAAGTTGGCTTAGAAACAACTGGGAAACTGGGATGTGGGGTTGTTTAGTGCAATTAGGTGGTTATAGTGCTCTATCCTGAGAGATTTTGACATAAACAAGACAATGCATGCTTGGTAAAGGCCACTGCTATCTTTCATTTAATTGATGAGGCAGCAAAAAATACCACATCAGTTGTCAGGCAGGGAAGTGGTTTTTTCCTTCTAATAGTCTCCAGCCTGAGCGAAACGTGCATCTCATCCCTCCCGTGATTAATGCACTAAGACCCTTAAAGATCCATGATATGTGGAGGGAGAAAAAGAAGTTGGTCTCTTTTGTCACTGGGTGATGAATGATAAACTGAAATCCCCTTCATGGCCTGCTAGCAGTAAGCAATTTCTGAGTTGGGAAGGAAAGTAACTCGGTGAAAAATGAGGCTTGGATTCTGGCTGCTAAGTATAAGAGGATCCTTTTCCATTCTTACTGCTCTCAGGGAAAAAACCCCACACTGAAACAAGGAACAATAGAAAGCTGTCCAAGTAGCTATTTCTCTTTTTGCAAGGCAGACAACAATGATCACAGACAAATACCTAGAGGAATCAAATGCTGCTTTATGTCAGTCACAGACTAAGCCTTTGACTTAAGCTGTGACTGCACATATATATTTAACTTTGCTTCAAGTCTATGTGACTCAGTGAGTTGGAAAATACTCACTGAAATTATATTGAGATTATATTGGGGTTTTTTTTCAGGGCATTCTAAAAAAAAAGGACAAGTATTAAGAAAATAACCTCAGCTGTGTGGTCAGAGAAAAACCTCCTCTGGATTTAGAACATATTTGGCAAAGATGGTGAACAAAAATGTGTACAGTGCTTGAACATTTGGAATTTGGCCATAACTCTGTGTTCTCCATAAAAATCAATTCAGAAAAGACTTGTAAAGAGTCCAGCACTTTTAGAGACCTCAATCTTTTCTACATTGATTCTTCATGTATAAATTATAACAAGGAATTCATATTCTGAACCTAAGAGAAACCAGATGCAAAAAATTAAAGGTCTGGGGCAATAGTTTAAAGCTTCCCTATTTCCCTCTTTCCCCAACAACTTCTAATATCTATCACCTTAGTCTTTGTGACAAGTGCAATATAGTGAAGCTGTTAAATAGTTATTGCAACAAATGTAGTTTGAGTAGGTGACTGATTAAACAAAGCCCAATGTCATTAGTAAATTCTGTCACTGTTAGAATCATAGAATGGTAGGGCTTGGAAGGGACCTTTAGAGATCATCTAGTCCAACCCCCCTTTTGTGTTAACAAAATTACTTGAAGTCACTTCATTCCAAATCAGTTATAACCAGCTCAGTAAAAAAATTAGAAACTGACTCTTTTGTCTCAGCCAGCATCCTCCTGACAGGAATTTAAGTAGGGGAAAAAAAGGAAAGGATTTAATTAACTCTATCAAGAAAAACCCTGCAAGTTTCTCTTTTTAACTATAGGTACAGTAACAATTCCTGTTTCTGAGAGAGATTATTTGGACCACCTGGGAATTTATTTTATTCATCAGTGCTTCACTAATCCACCAACAGCAACCACGTATCATTTTTACAGCTGCCAATGCAGCAGGCACATTTTGAATAAGCAATGGCACTACCAATTTCAGAAGTTAAAGCTTTAAAGCTCTGTCCCACCAAGAGCTCAGTGCTTTTGCTTAGCAATTTTTCAGCTCTTATCCCTAATCAAAACATCATAAATGAGGCAAAACTACTCATGGCATACATAAATGAGCATGATTTCTAACCTCCTGTGAAGAGGGAAGTGATACTAGTCCTGTCCCCACAGGTAGTGGATGCACATTAATACTTTTGGCCTGCTACAAAAGGAACTTGTACCAAATAAGCCATTAAGCCTGTAAAGACCATAACAACCAGTCTGCTACATAACCCTAGAAGATATTCTGTGTTTGAATTCAGCTTGAATTTACACAAAGTTAAAATTGAGTAGTTAAAAAATCCCCCCCAATTAGTATATTAAAGTGGAGAGAACATAGTGCTCAGTCACCCAAGTAACACTACAGTGTCAGGTCATAGCTTCACAGTAGCTGCTAATGGAAAGAAGCAGATATGGACTCATAAAGCCCTCCCTCTCCCACACACCTTATCCCATTGAGTGGGTCACCTCTTTATGCCACTGATGAAAGCCATGTGAAATACTAGTCAAATGCTAAAACACAACATGTGTTAAACCATTCTAGTTTTTCAGGTCACCAAGTAAGAGAGAGTGGCAACACGACAGGCAGCAATACTGCTTAAAGAAACAAGCAAAAGGCAAATGATGCTTGCCTTCCATCTTCCTGCCAGCTAGAAAATCCTGTAAAATGTTCCAGTAAAACAGCATAGCTTAAAAACAAGATTAGCTTCTCCAACAGAGTAAGATTTACCTGGTGGAATACAGGCTCTTTCAAATTTAAGTAAACCTGGAACGATTAAAAGAGAGAAATAATTTGCAACAGAGAACGATCGTAACATTATTCATCGAAATACTGCCAAGACTTGTTCTCTTAGAATCAAGCCACAAGTGCCTATCCATGCACCATTTAAGCTAATTAAACATTTGAAGCTTCCTCTGGTAAAACCTGAGGTTTTCACAGTGGAACTATTTCAAATGAAGAAGCACAAATGGATACATTAACATTTAAAATCTTTTAATTGATTACAGTCGCAACACATTACACAAACAACTAAAGATGCAAAAATTACCTGACACATTGCCAATTCACGTTTCAAGAAGAAGATGGTCTCTGATTTGATGTTATTAATGTTTTGGACAAAGCTCTAACATTTCAATTCACAAACAGCTAGTAGTTCTTTCTATTAATGCAGTTAATTTCTGCTTTTGAAGAGAGTACTAGACCTTAGACACAACATGCCACAAGTGTAAAACAAAAATACAGGCATGGAAGACAACAGGCAAGTGTTTTGAAGGCAGAAGATAACTTATAATTCTTTCTTTTAAGAAATGGTTATCAATAAAAATAATTAAGTAGATTCTATCTGTGGTTGACAGCCAGCATAAAGCTGATTTTATTCCTAGAGGGAACACATTGCACTGAGAAGGGGAATCAAGTTAGTCATGACACACTTAGAATTCTAATATATTAACAGCTAAGTTCCTTTCTTATTCTGGGTGGTGTTTTACAACAGCAGTCACTTATCACAGAATCATAGAATGGAAGGGCTGGAAGGGACTTCCAGAGATCATCCAGTCCAACCTCCCTGCAGAAGCAGGTCAACCTAGGTCAGGTCACACAGGAACATGTCCAGGTAGGTCTTGAAGACCTCCAAGGAAGGAGAGTCCTTCCCTCCCTGGGCAGCCTGGGCCAGGGCTCCATCACCCTCACGGTGAAATAGTTTTTTCTTATATTTAACTGGAACTTTTTATGTTCCAGCTTCATCCCATCAGCCCTTTTCCTTCATCATCATAGGATCATAGGATCATAGAATGGCAGGGGTTGGAAGGGACCTTTAGAGATTATCTAGTCCAACCCTGACTGATGAATGATGAATTAAAAGTGAAGGAAGATGAGGAATGAAGCTTGTCCAAGTCAACAGTGATTGTTTTTCCTCACACTCCTATTCTAGCAACTGGATTACTTCTTCTCATCTTATTTATTCTATAAAGTGACTTCGACAATAAAACTTCAGGTTTCTCTGGCCAGCACATAGTTGTCTCCTAAAAAAAGAGAGTAATTTGTCCTTCCTGACTGGAAGTGAGATTCAGTACTATCCATATAAGACTCTTCCATTGGCAGGAAAACTGTCAACCTACAGATGAAAAAGCTGTAGTAGAAAAAGTTACTTACTATGCTGACTATGAAGCTGTAGGTTACTAACAAGAAAAGCAGTGGATAATTGACCGTGTTCTTGTACTTGAAACATTCATATCTGGAACAAAACACAAAGGAGAGTGATAACATTTATCACCTGCTATGGGAAGGATGTATTTTTCAAGGTATATTATCACAAAAGTTGTGAGAAAACTGGTCCAAATGAGTCTTAAGCTCTTCAAGAAATTGTAGCTCCTCCAATAATGATGTGTTATTTTAATATAAAAACTTACATTTTTACTAATAAGTGGGTTTAAATAATCTAGTGCAGCCCCCAAAATAAGCTCATGTGTATATAAAACATAACCCAGTTACTGAAAGAGTCTGGGAAGCAAAAGAATTTTTAGAAGGTGCTTAAGGGGTGATAATGGATAGCAAATCAGAAATCAGTTTAAAATGCAATACAGCTGCCAAAAAAGTTACATCTGTGAGCTAAAGGCAGCAGGGGAAAGGGCCTGCCTTACCAAACAGGGAACTCTAGGGATGTGTTAAAATGCAGATTGCTTATGGCTTTACTACAGTCACAGTGCAGTAAATTTCCTAGTAGATATGAAAGGTAAAATCAGCTAATTGCTCCCACTAGATAAATCAGCTAATTAAAATTAGCTTCACGAGCCCTACACTCCCCTTCAGTTGCAGCTGTGATGCAGTTACACAGGAACAACTCAGACTATATATTCATCAGGAAAAAGGGTCCAAAAAAACCCAACCAAAAACTACCTTTCAGAAGCACAGGATCACTGGGGCTAGAGGAAGTTGTCTACACAACTCCAAGTGACATCTGCCTGGTTTGTTTCTAATCTTTTGGAAACTGATATTATCATGAGTGAATAAAAGGAAAAAAACCCACAAGTGGCAGGAGTATCTGGGGAAAAAGGAATATTACAAGACAGCACAGCGTGCTATATTGCAAAATGGCTTGTCCAAGTAATTACACTGCTTGAGAGTCAGGAGGACTGGATGATGTGTAAAGAAATGGCCTGTGCAGAAACCACCCCGTCACCAACCTCCAAGAAAAGCAAAATGATGATTAAAGGCCTCTTCAACCAAACATTAGCTCATTCTTCAGAACATTTTAATTACTACCAAACATCCATACACAGAATCTTATTAGAGTTATAAATGCACTAACAGACTTCAGGGCTTTTGAAGATAATAGAGTAACCATGGCACAAAATAAGCATGATTATTTTCCTTACAGATTTTTAAAGCCACCTCTCATCCTTTTCACCAATCACATTCGAATCAGACAAAATGAATGCAAAGGCAATTTCAAGGAGCTTGGGAGCTACAATGGAAATATTTCCACTAACAGAAGCATTGTGATTCTGGTCCTGAGTTTGCACAAATCACACTAACGTGTCAATCACAAACTGATGGTAATTTCCACAGAGGTGGCTTTAGTCCCCCAGCATCCCATCTCCATTGCAAAGCACCAGCAATCTCCATCAACAACATCATCATTCTCAGTGGCTGAATATTTGGTACATTGAAAAGCAAAAAAGACAATTTTTTGGTCTTTTTGTCTGCAACAATTTGATTTATCATTTGTATTTTCCAAGTGACGGAACAAATCATGTGAAATCCAGGCCTTGTGGCAACAGGCAAGAAAAAAAATCCCAACTTACAGTAACTTCACTGCTACATTGCTGCTCAAATTAAATGGGAGAAACATCCTGGCACAGCATTAAGCTGTCATGTATATCTCAAGGCACTCTCCACAAAATATGCACTCAGCTCTTCAGAAACTCTTTTTTTTTTTTCCCCTTTAATTTTCCAGATGACTGGAAAGCACATTTAACCAGAAATCTGAAATTTGCATTTGGAGCCAGACAACATCTTGGAAATAGAGCTCAAATAAATTACAATGTTTGTAATTTGGTAGGCGTGACTGAAGTTGATTTTATTATGTCTGCTGTTTACATCCCAAGTAACACTGAGCTTTGGCTGTGTACTACACAACCTCTTCAACAAGAGTGACTTTTTTTTTTCCACCCTGCTAAACAAACACTGCTAAAACATCTCTAAATCAGCAAAAAGTAGGACTAAAGCCAGCCTAATGCTCTACTGGCCAAGTCATAATGGTGTACTGTTGCAAAACTGAGATCTCACTGAAATTATTAGAAGCTTCAAGCTTCAGCCTCCACAGGTTGTACATTTCAAAAGTATTTCATTAACAGACAGAAAAAAAAACCCGGTGTAGCAAATACTTACAGGCAGTAGACAAACACACAACAACTGTATATCATTGGCAGTTCATCCAACAGCTACAAAAAGCAAAGACAGCAAAACATGAAAACTACTTTTAACTCATGCACTTGTAGAAGTTAATTAAGGAGAGAGAAAGCTTAGAAAAACAGGAGGTTTTAAGTCATTTGGATAATCCACCTTCTTCTGTAATTCAGTATGCAGATCAGTCACCTTCTATTCAAGTACTGAGGAAATAAGTTATTACTCTGAGTCTTTTGAGTGCTATACTCCATAAAAAAGCTCAAGCCTTCAAAGAATTGTTCCATTTTCCCTCTTCATACCTCTTAAAACATGTATAAGAATTAGTTTTGTAAAGTCTGAATAAGACCACCCTGTTTATAGCCTGCTCAATGCAACCACCAGCATTTTCTTCCTCTGTACAAACTTCACAGAGAAACTGAAACATCTTTTTTCCCCCCATAACATAAACCACAACTTTAGCCCACCAGAATGCACCTTGTTATGTGCTTGTACATTTGCTTCCCAATCCTGGAAGTTCCTCTTAATTCACAGATAGGTTTTTGGGGTTGGTTTGGTTGTGGGGAGGTTCTTGGGGTTATTTTCCTCCCCTCAAATGATGATGTTTTATTGTTTAAATATTGTCTTAATACAATGGTTTATTGGCTTAAATATTTTGTCATACTCTGGGAGAAGACTGGTGAGTTACCTGCCACCTTATGGAGTTGATTAAAATTGTAATCACAAGCAAGGTGACTTCTGAAGAACAGGTACCCTCAAAACTACCACTTATTTATTATTAGAGGGGAAAAAAAACCCCAAAATCATACCACCATTTGCTCCTAAAACTTCTCAAAGAACAGTAACAATTTTCTCCTCATAAATACATAAATAAACTTACCTCCTCCTGCAAAGGACTGGAAATCATGAAATTGCCAAAGCATACAAATGGATTAATGAAGACTCACTGATTTCCACTATGTTAAGCAAATGTTAAGACTCTTAGCCTTTTTACACTAGATTTCATTCTCTCCCAAGAAAAACAAGAACTGGATGGAAACAAGATTCTGCTCCTTTTCTGTCATCACCCTGAAAGTTGTTGATGGCTATGCCTGCACAGAAATTACCTTCCTACTCTAGTATAGGCTATTTCAGTTTACAACCATGTTTTTATGAATAATGAGACACATTTAGAGCAATGGCAGCTTACACAAGCCCTTTGATATGCCCAGCCTCATTCTGCTTGGTTTGGGAGAATTTTTCTAACTGCAGAGGCAAAAATATGCTTTTACTTGTGAAATTTTATATTGGGGGGGAACTAATTCTTTACATAAGGAGTGAGATCATAGAATTGTTATGGTTGGGAAAGACCTTTAAGATCAACAAGTCCAGCCACTCATCTCACACTGACAGATCTATCACTAAACTAAACCATATCCCTCAGTACTTCAGGTGCACAGCTTTTGAATATCTCTAGGGATGGGGACTCCACCACCTCCCTGAGCAGCCCGGTCCAACAGGTGTTAATCATAGAATGGTAGGGGCTGGAAAGGACCTTTAGAGATCATCCAGTCCAACCCCCCTGCAGAAGCAGGGTCACCTAGATCAGGTCACACGGAGGGACATGTCCAGGTGGGTCTTGAAGAGCTCCAAGGAAGGAGACTCCACAAACCCTCTGGGCAGCCTGGGCCAAGGCTCCCTCACCTCACAGTGAATGAGTTTTTTTCTTATATTTAAGTGGAACTTTTTGTGTTCCAGCTTCATCCCATCACCCCTTGTCCTGCTGCTGGCTACTATAGAAAAAAAGGATGTCCCAAGCTCCTGACACCCACCCTTTAGATATTTATAAATATTAATAAGATCTCCCCTCAATCTCCTCCAGACTAAACAGCCCCAGGTCCTGCAGCCTTTCCTCATATGAAAGATGTTCCTGATCATCTTGATGGCCCTGCACTGGCCTCTCTCCAGAAGTTCTCTGTCCCTCTTGAGCTGAGGAGCCCAGAACTGGACACAGGACTCCAGATGAGGCCTCACCAGGGCAGAGCAGAGAGGGAGAAGAACCTCCCTTGACCTGCTGCCCACATTCTTCTTGATGCATCCCAGGCTGCCATTGGCCTTCTTGCCCCCGAGGGCACGTTGCTGGCTCATGTTTAGCTTATTATCAATCAGCACTCCCAGGTCTCTCTCTGCAGAGCTGCTCTTCAGCAGGTCACACCCCAGCCTGTACTGGTGCATGGGGTTGTTCCTTCCCAGCTGCAGGAACTTCATGAGGTTCCTCTGTGCCCAAGGTTCGTCTTGGTGAAAAAGTTCTTCCTCATCTCCAATCTAAACCTCCCCTGACACAGCTTGATCCATTTCCACATGTCCTGTCATTCATCACTAGAAAGAAGAGATCGACTTCCACCTCACTCCAACTCCCCTTCGGGTAGCTGTAGAGAGTGCTGATGCCTCCTCTCAGCCTCCTCTTCTCCAGGCTGAACATCTCCAGCTCCCTCAGCTGCTCCTCATAAGATCTGATTTCTACACCCTTCACCAGCTTTGTTGCCTGTCTCTAGACATGCTCCAGCACCTCACTGTCCAGGATGTATCATCCTGGCATGAACTATCAGTTTTTTGTGGATTTGATCATAGACACCTCAGGAAATGTTTCACAATACTGCTAAACAGATCTACTGACCAGTTGCCACTGAAAGGCTACATCTTGCTGCTTCACCCACACTCTTCTCGAGTGAGGCAGTCGTGCTCATCCAACCCACGATGAGCTACTGCCAGTAGCTCATCCAGCACACAACTAGCCTTGCAGAAAAACATCTAAATCCCTGAATCCATGCTTCCTAGAGCCAGCAATCACAACAGGTAGCACAAAGACAGGAGCTGGAACATAGGTGTCAGCTGAAGCTAAAAGGCATGATAGGTGGCATCTTGTCATCACATTAGTTTATCTTTGCTGTGATGCCTTGGAGAGGAAAAAATAGAAGTAATATCTGATTTCAGCTTTAGACTAATCATATTTATAAGTTCAGTGATATACTTTACCAAGTTTGATGGGAATTTGCTGCAGGATTAATCCAGGCAGCTCTTTAAGAGCATGGGTCATTTAAGGCCTCATAAAAGAAAAGAGGGAAGGGAGGGAGGAAGAATAGGAAGTACAATATAGCAAAATTTTTCTAATGTGGACAGCTGGTTACACTCTTAAGTTCATCTGCTGGCAGCACCTCAGGGACATAACACTAACATCAAAGAGCCTCTCACATTCTCCTAGTTAGAATTTGCTTGCAAAAGACAATGGCTTCTGTATTAAAGGAATTAATGCTTCCAGCATGTCTGCACAAAGAAACATGGATGGAAGGAAACACAGTGAGACTGATTTCACTGCTTAAATCAGCATTTTGGATTCTTGAGGAATGCACAATCAAGCAGATTCCCATGAAAATAAAAGAGAGGTGATTGCTTCAGAAGTATTCTAAATAACTGCTTTCAAGGTGAGAAGCTTTCACGTTTCTTTTAATTAAGCAATCTGAACAGATCATTTACAGCGTTAAGATTTTAAACATATGCTAAAAACCCTCTTTGAACAGGTATCAATACTAACTTTCAATCATAACAAGAGATAAAATGAATGGGAAAAGATGACTTACAGGTTGAAATATTTCCTCTATGGTGATTCATGAACTAGCAATCAGTCATGACGGGCCACTTACGTATTTCACTTGGCTGCCAAAATAATAAGTGTACTTTCTCTACCTCACATTAAGCCTTTTACATCAGTTGGAGAGATGATGCAAGACTTCCTGCTCCTTTCTCATCTGCTTCTGCCCACCCCTTACCACAGTTCATAGGCCTGATGCAACACCAGAACTACACGGTAAGAAGAATAAAAGTGACTTGGATTCAAACATTCTCTATAACAACATTCTCTATAACAACAAACATTCTCTATAACAACATTCTCTATAACAACAGAACCCAAACCGTGTAAGAATGTTTGAAACCTGGATCACTGTAAGAAAGAGGATCTGAGGGTTAAGAACAAGCAGCTGAGAAAAGAGATATGAAAAGGTAGAGATTTGAGGCAGTTTCACCACTGAAGAGAATGTAAGTAAATCACACTTCAGTCTGTGAGGGAGAGGGGAAATGGATCTAGAAACCATGTGGTGGCAACAGTATGCTCCATTGGAGACTGAGAGTCTCCAGCACATGCCAGACATTCAAACAGAGCATTATGAAGGCAAAACCTTAAAGTATAAGACATCTAAATTTTGATGTCCACATGCACACTGTCTCAGGTCCCTTTATGATCAGGGGCTCAATTCAGTTGGCACAGCACAGGCACTTAACGCCATCTGAGACGCTCTGTCCTCTCCAACGCACTCATCCAAGCCTGGCAGATGTGACACGAGGGTCTAAGAGACCTGCAGCGTTGTGGGATGGCAGCTGGAGGCCAGACAGAACACTCACAGGTCTAAAATGACACTAAACAGCTGTGTTCAGAACAACAAACATTATACAAGTTAAAACTGCCAAGGGAGTCTGGAAAATGATTCAGCACAACTGACAGGCTCTCTCAACTCCACTGAGTTTACTGTATGTCCATTCCCTGTGGTGGGAGAACAGACTTCCAGCACACACTTTTAAATGTGGACTTCTTAATTTTGAACTGAATCCCACTTCACTCTGACTTGAATTCAAAGATGAATTTCTTTAATCTTCTCAGATTTAAAAAAGGACAAAAGGACAAGACTCCTTGTGTCCCTTTAGAAAACTATCAAGAGTAAATCCTTATGCCCAGTGACTTACCACAGAATGCTACTTGAAAATGAGAGAGAGACTCAACTATTGCTACTCCAAATACACAGACTTTGGTATTAATGCTACAGGTACATCTAGAAAATACAATAGAACACACTAAGATCCAAAAATGGAAATAACAACTAACAGTAACTCTAGTCCAACACTGCTTTCTGTTAAGTCAAAGATGTAGGAATTTTAAAGTGACTGGACTAAAAAAATAACATCATTTCCCAAAGGATAAAGTGTCTTTTACTGATGTAAGCAATTGATTATAGCTCTTATTTTAGATATAAGAATATACTCCTGTATATCTATCAGTGGAAAATATCTAATGAAACAAGACCTGTGCTATTCTCTTGTTGAGAACAGGACTCATGTACAATGATACTTCAGGTAGATTAACTCGTGTTATACAAGTTTCATCTAGTCAAGAAATGGCAATGTGACTGTACACTGAGACACACAAAGTGAATCACAGATACTTATCAATACTCACCTGCATTTCATACTTCAGGGTCATGTGGAAGCACCACGATCCCAATCCAACAGCTGAAAACACATCAAAACAATAGTTAAAATAAAAGTCTTTTCAGGTACATTAACTTAAATCTGTGAACTTTACTGGGGGAAAAAAAATAAGACATCAGAATCTCACTTCAGGGCCAAAACCCCAATTTTCCACAGCCTTCCACTTTACACTTTAGTCACTGGAGATGTCCTTGAATTTATGTTTTTTGGAGGTGGGTGTCCTCTTTCCCTCTTCTCAATACTGTCTCCTGGGGACTGGTGTAATCACAGAATCTCAAGGGCTGGAAGGGACCTGGAAAGTTCAACCCCCCTGCCAGAGCAGCACCACCTAGAGTAGGGCACACAGAACTCATCCAGCTGGGATTGGAATATCTCCAGAGAAGGAGACTCCACAGCCCATCTGGGCAGCCCCTTCCAGTGCTCCCTCACTTCAACAAGGAAGAAATTCTTCCTTGTGTTTCTTTGGAACCTCTTCTGTTCCAGCTTGTACCTGTTGCCCCTTGTCCTATCATTGGCCATCACTGAGCACAGCCTGGCTCCATCCTCCTGACACACATCCTTTACATATTTGTAAACATGAATGAGGTCACCCCTCAGTCTCCTCTTCTCAATCTCAATAACAACAGAGCTGGAAGGAATCCAGAATGGATGGAACACTATCACTCTATTTCTTTTCTTTTCTTCTTTATTTTAAGTACATGAAGATTTATCTGTCTCAACACTCCTATAATGCAAAGCATCATTCAACTGCTGGTACTCTTGAGACTGTGATATTCTTGCTTATTGTCCAGTTTGAAAAGGTAAATTTTACAAGGACTTGTTTTGTCAGCTGTATAAGAAATGAAATGCTGCAATAACTCAGAACTAGAAATTTAGAGCAAACAAACAAACCCCACACAGTAGGGATCCATTTTGTGAAACATCCTAATTTGAGTCTCCTTCATCGAATCACAGAATTTTGGAAGCTCATCTTTCTCTGTAATGATTCTTATTCAACATACTTTATTTTTAAACTCTGAATTTACTTCTGAAATTGTATTTTGAGATACATGCTTTGCCTAGACACAGCTTTTTCAGTTTGGGAAGATGTTTCTTGCAAGTGAGGGTTCAATATTTAAAGCAAAGCTGGCAATGTCTCATTCTTTACTTTGAGTCGTTATCAGTTAACCACTGTCATTAAGCAACAGCTCATTTTTATTTTGCAAGAAAAAGTACATTCCATGTCTTGCCTTCCTTCAGGAAATGATGTTTTACCTCAGATTCTAGTTTCAGAGAAAGTCTAGTCCCAGAGAAAGTCAACCCAATGTACCAGCAGAGACTGGGGATTGACCTGCTGGAGAGCAGCTCTGCAGAGAGAGATCTGGGAGTGCTGGTTGACAGTAAACTAACCATGAGCCAGCAATGTGCCCTCGTGGCCAAGAAGTCAATGGCAGCCTGGGATGCATCAAGAAGAGTGTGGGCAGTAGGTCAAAGGAGGTTCTTCTCTGCCCTGGTGAGGCCTCATCTGGAGTACTGTGACGAGTTCTGGGCTCTCCAGCTCCAGAGGGACAGGGAACTGCTGGAGAGAGGCCAGTGCAGGGCCACCAAGATGATCAGGGGACTGGAACATCTTCCTTCTGAGGAAAGGCTGCGGGACCTGGGGCTGTTTAGTCTGGAGAAGAAGAGACTGAGGGGGGAATGTAAATGGTGAAAAAACTCTTTCCCTGTTAAGGTGAGGGAGCCCAGGCCCAGGCTGCCCAGGGAGAGTGTGGAGGCTCCTTCCTTGGAGGTCTTCAAGACCTGCCTGGACATGTTCCTATGCAACCTGATCTAGATGACCCTGCTTCTGCAGGGGGGTTGCACTGGATGATCTCGAAAGCTCCCTTCCAGTCCCCAACATTCTATGATTCTAAGCAACTTGCACTTAAGACCTGATCTCTGGGTAGTGCTGCTGTGCTTTTCTACACAGAACAGCTAGATTTCAGCGATGCACAAACAGAGCTCCATCTAGCAAACTGTGCATTTCATAAAGGATTCTCCCAAGACAGCAGATAGACACATCTGAAGATGGTTTTATGAGGCTATTAGACCAGAATTATGATTATTACATGGACTTTACACCTAAGCATGTAAATTTACCAAAGCTGTAATATTACCACATTTAAAAATGTGTTGCCAAATACTTTAATGTTCTTAGTTCTCAGGGAAAATTAAGCATGGCTGTCTACCAGAACAGAAACAACCACATGCACTTCTGCAAGTTGAGGTTCAATTGTTCTGCTTCTGAGAAACCTTTCCAAAAAATAAGCAACAATTATTTTTTTCACCTTCAATGAGATTTGAATGAGAATTTCTCATAGCCATTTCTCTGTGTATACAGGATATATTAGAACTGCTCAAGAAAAAAAAGAAACCATTAAGGCTGTGATTAAAACAGTACCATCCATTATCCTGGCTGTCACAGTGACTTCAGTAGCTTCATGATCAAACCCTTACAATTTGTAAGGTGTGTAATTTTCAAACACAGCCAAAATGATTGCATAAGCAATTTCAACTGTTTTTAAATTAACAAAATGTGTTGTGTGGGGTTTTTTTTGTTGTTGCTTTGTTGTCGTTGTTAATCTTACAGGGGTTAATAAATCTCAACAATCATCTACTGAACTCTTTCTTTTCCTCCTGGATGATTAGAAGTAGTTCTGGAAAGGAATAACCCCCTGCACCAGTACAGGCTGGGGATTGAACTGCTGGAGAGCAGCTCTGCAGAGAGAGACCTGGGAGTCCTGATTGATAATAAGCTGAACATGAGCCAGCAATGTGCCCTCGTGGGCAAGAAGCCAATGGCAGCCTGGGATGCATCAAGAAGAGTGTGGGCAGCAGGTCAAGGGAGGTTCTTCTCCCTTTCTGCTCCGCCCTGGTGAGGCCTCATCTGGAGTCCTGTGTCCAGTTCTGGGCTCTCCAGCTCAAGAGGGACAAGGAAGGGCTGGAGAGAGGCCAGCACAGGGCCACCAAGATGATCAGGGGATTGGAGCATCTTCCTTCTGAGAAAAGGCTGCGAGACCTGGGGCTGTTTAGTCTGGAGAAGAGGAGACTGAGGGGAGATCTTATTAACATTTATAAATATCTAAAGGGTGGGTGTCAGGAAGTTGGGACATTCCTTTTTTCTATAGCAGCTAGTAACAGGACAAGGGGTGATGAGATGAAGCTGGAACACAAAAAGTTCCACTTAAACATAAGAACAAACTGTTTCAGTGTTGGAGTGAGGGAGCCCTGGCCCAGGCTGCCCAGGGAGGGTGTGGAGGCTCCTTCCTTGGAGCTCTTCAAGACCCACCTGGTCACGTTCCTGTGTGACCTGATCTAGGTGACCCTGCTTCTGCAGGGGGGTTGGACTAGATGATCTCTAAAGGTCCCTTCCAACCCCCACCATTCTATGATTTCCAGACTATATTTCCTTTCCAGCCTTTGCAAAATCTCAGGACTGCTGAAGATATTGCTGTTTCCAGTCATTAACAGCATAACAATTTCTAAGAAGAATAAAACACCGTCTTGCTTTTGTGTAGGAGTCACCCTTGGAGTTTATTTTATTACATAATTTACTATGCATTGGAGAATGGTGCTTTAGCTACATTATGTCACACTAAAATAGTTAATTGAAACACAAAATATTTACAGGGACTCATCATATGGTCCTTCCTGAAATGAAAACCTCTACTGGAAATAGCTGTAATATTGCTTTTGCTGCAGTCTTGACAGAGCTCATGAACACAGTCAAGTCTGTTTGGTATTTAAATGCACTGAGCAGATAAGCCAAGATGTTACATGACTATAAATTCCATGACTAGATTATTTATCAGATGATACTTTCCCTCTCCAGGCTGCATAGAGTCTGTGCTGGTCTGAGATGCTGTCTCATGGCTTAATGCAGGGATAGTGTTTGGTGCTGAAAAGGTTGCAAAGGAAAAACAGGAAACATCTATCAAATGCCAAGGATGACAAGGAAATCTTTATTTCCTCTGCTATGCCCAGAGCACACCTACCTTCTTGTCCCACTTGTAAACAAGGGGCTTAACGTATTTGTGTCCAGGAAGTAGATGTTTAATACTTAAGCTGAAATGTCTTTGCGTGTAGCTTTTACCTGCAGTTCTACAGGCAGGCAACTATCTTTAGATAACACTTCTCACTAACTTCAGGATCAAGATGTTTCTAAGGAATATTTACTTCACAAAAACCATCACTGCAATGGGACATTCTACCAGCTTTGTACTTTTCAAACTGTGAGTGAACACAACCACTGCAATTACATCAATTTTTCAACAGAAGGAACTTTCTCAAACAGCCATTGACCAACTGAGCAAGATTTGCTCCTTATCTCATAAGCAGAAGTTACAGGGTTTATTTCAGGTGTTTCCTTTTGCAAAGCTCCTCAGCTCACCAAAAAGCTGAGAATCAGTTGGGAAGTTCTAGAACCATCTGAAGCAATGTCATTTCCTCTAACTCCTGTAACTCACTTTTCAGAGATGTAAGTCTCAGCATTTTTACACCAGTGAACCTCTCAAGTTGCAGGAGATACACATAAATTATGTACTAAGCACAGAATACACATTAAATCACAATAGCCCTTAAAAAGACTGGAAATGCAAAGTCAGGTTAGGTACTATACATAGACCAGAAGGGTCTTTTTTTGTCCTGCAGCAAACACAACATGTAGTTACTGCCAGTTGATAAAACAGTTGTGTTAGTGATGACATAAAAGCAATGCATTTGCAAACTTTACTTCATACACACTTGTCTCACTATGCTTCAACACTGAGACTTCAAGGCAATAATCATTCTAGAAATAATCTGACATTACCCACGAGATCCAGCTCCATGTATGAACCATATAAACTCTCAGGATTTGAGCCCAAGAGGGACAAATCCCCTATGAACTTTTCAACTTTTAAATGCATTTAAACTGTCCAGGCACAGTATGAAAACATTCTGAAGAATGCAGACATTAGGTATCTACACATGAACTAAGTGTCAAAGCTTCCACTAAAGAGAATGGCATCATAAAGAGGAGTTCAGCTGGCCAAATATAAGGGGATCTTTTAAGATGAGCTGAAGGATTCTCTATGCTTTACTGACTGCAATGGGAGACAAACCCCTCAGCAGGGGCTTACACATGTTTAAGTCTCTGAACCTGGAGCTGAATTCAGTCTATGGTTTCTTACAATGATAGAACTGAAGATAAACAACAATGTACTGCATCAATAAACAGCCAAAAAATGAAATAAGATGAAAAAGCAGAATGAAATGAACAATTTTTATTGAACTAGTTTGCCTTGTAATGGTTTCCTCCTCCAAAGTGTAAAAGGGAGGAGAGACTTGGCTTACTCCAAGGGTATCACTCTACAAGTAAACTTCAGCTGAGCTGTGACTGTTCCCAGACATCACAATTTAACCCTCTGAACTTGCTACAACACTCTGCAACATGATGCTAGCCTGTTCCAACCAGCAGTTTTTCCCCAAGCAGCTCCCAGGCACAGCCCAGCACCCAGAAGAGTCGAGGACCTGTGCCCAGCAGGGAATTTGTATGTGGTCACCTTGTTTTGGAGGCTAAGACAAACAGATGTAGGCCATTCCTCCCTACCTGGCTTCAGGAACATTCCTGAGCACATTTGACTTACTGATGTGGACAATGTCTAAGTACCTTCTCTATGGCTCTCACATAATAAAGAATAAGGGAACTTGATTAAAGGGCTTCTAACAACTACCTTTACAGACACAGAGTTTCACTGGAAATGAAGTTTAGTAAGTTGTTTATGAGTTCCTATGGCTATATAGAAATCCCCCCATTTTGGCACAGCTTGAATGACTGAGCCCTATAAAACAGGCCAGGGAAATACAAACCAGAACAATCCCTCTAAATTGCAATTGAAGCATCTAATAAAGTACATAACTCCATTGACTCTGATTCTTCTTGTCTCCTTAGGCTCCAAACATTCTTTTAATATATGGACTATTTTAAATTGAGACCCTTCCTAGGATATGAACCATTTGGAAATCATAGTTCCCCAGGAAGCAGAAGGAAGTGACGTATGGTAGAACCTGATACAATAGCAGAGCATCAAAAGGAACCATAGAAAACCAACTGCTGCTTCGAAGCAGCAACAGTCTTGACTTGTTCCACCAGCTTCATGAGATGCAACATGCCAAAGAAATTGCTTAGGAGTATTCTTCATAATTTATAGGTTGACAAAATAGTTCTCTAAAGCTTAAAAAAAATCATATCCAGTTCCTACTGAGTTCATTGAGAATGTGCCCTTTGAGCTGAAAAGCAGCAGAAATAAAGGCTGAGAACATTGTGCTGAGAACATTGCTGAGAAGTGCAACTCGGTCTCAGCATCAGTATGAGCAGGGAATTTATTTAAACAGTTATTTAGAAATCCCTCTTGTCTTGCCAACTTTGTGACCTGCCAACTTTTGTGACCTGATCTAGGTGAACTTGCTTTGGCAGGGGGGTTGGACTACATGATCTCTAAAGGTCCCTCCCAACCCCTACCACTCTATGATTCTATGAACTTTGGATCTTGGCATGTATGTGAAATGAGCAGGACTTTCCTAATTCAAAATGCATTTGGTTCAAAGAGGAAATAAATGTCAACAACAGAAGTTGTGATGTATAGAGCGAAGCGCTGAACACAGAGTGGCAAAACACAACGGAACTGACAAGCAGCTGAAAGTCTGGAGGCATCTAAAAGAAACAGCTGATTTGGATCAAAATAATGTCTAGAAACAACAGTTCTGATGTTCTCAAATGCCAACAGATTGAATGTCCGCTTTGACAGACGTCTCTTAATAGCTTGTAAAATCTCAGTACTTATCAAACTTGTTAAAACCTAACTAAAGTGCTCTCCCTTCCACTCCCATCTTCAGAGCAGAATTGTTAAAGAATTTCTACGTTAACAAAACAGTTCTTAGACACTTAGTCAGAAGCTCTGTTCTGTGGTCTTTAATGAAGCATGGTGCAGGCTTCCAGACCTCCATCAGGGTTTTGTGTTAAATTCACTATCCCTTTACAAAGTCTATACATGATTGTTACTATTTCAGTAAGCAGTGAAATCTGTTAATAAATAAAATTACTGTAAGGGAAATAAACCCCCTCTGGTGTTTTCTTACAAAAAGAAATGTCTGTACACTTAACTCTGTCTCCACTTCAGCATCCCTTCTCATTCTGTCACATACACAGAAGGAATGTCAATGTGCCTGGCACATTTCAACTGTATGTAAAAGTTTATCTTCTCATGTGCTGCTTTTATTCTGCAGCAGAACAAATGTAAGGAATTTTGTGATTCTAAGTTCCCAATTTTTCACTATGAAACTAGAAAGATGTAAAGGAATATAGAAAGCTTTAAACTGCTGTAAAACAGTCCAGCGTTATGAATACTGAGGCGGGGATGAACTGGAGGAGAAATGTTTTTAGGAGTGACATCTAATGTTAGGTTCCAACATATGAGATGAAAAATCAAGCCATGCAAGTGTTTATCACTTCAGACAGGAGTCAAAGGCATCCCAGGCACAGATGAGCAGAGCCTAGCTGGAAATCAGGACTGCCCTCCAGCACTGCTGTCAAACAGGCAGGCTGAGCTCCCCTTCATGAATAGCAAGAGGAATATAAAACCGAAGTCCCTGATATTTATTATGATCAGAGATAGATTTTTACATCTTTTTTTAAAACATTTTGAACATTCAACAGTATATGAGAAATGCTCACTCAGGGCAGCTGTGATGTAACAGTCTGACATTCTGGTCAGATAGCTTCACACCTTGTCCATCATGTCACTGACAGTGATAATCACAAGTTATGGGAAGTTTAGACTGAGTCTCAAACAGAGTTTTACTTTTTTGTTTGTTTTTCATTTTAAGGGAATGGCAGTATAGGATATTTGATTCAAGAGCATACAAGGAATCAACAACAGCAAATGCTCACATAGAGTTTCTTTCCCTGGCTTCTTAAAAGGAAACCCTGACCTTCAAGAATTTCATCTGTCAAACTATTTTATACTGAGACAAAGATGACCAT
The DNA here is from genome assembly GCF_028858725.1 of Colius striatus. Taxonomy (NCBI): domain Eukaryota; kingdom Metazoa; phylum Chordata; class Aves; order Coliiformes; family Coliidae; genus Colius; species Colius striatus. The sequence continues at coordinate 2,534,251 of NC_084759.1, read as the reverse complement.
CAAACACATTAAAAAACCCTACAAGTGGCTATAGAGGTGTTCAGACACAATAGAATCATAGAATGGTAGGGTTGGAAGGGACCTTTAGAGATCATCCAGTCCAACCCCCATGTAGATGTAGGTTCACCTAGATCAGGTCACACAGGAACGTGTCCAGGTGGGTCTTGAAGACCTCCAACGAAGGAGCCTCCACACCCTCCCTGGGCAGCCTGGGAGGCTGGACACGTTCCTGTGTGATCTGATCTAGGTGGAACCTGCTTCTGCAGGAGGGTTGGACTAGATCTGTAAAGGTCTCTTCCAAACCCAACCATTCTGTGACTCTATAGCAAACACAGAAATCCTGTGAAAACTACTTCAAGACCCAACTGGCATCTCTGACCCATCATCATCTTTTCTCATAAGGAGCAGGACTTCTAGTGCATAATTAACATTTTAAAGGAAGTTGGTTCTTCTCTAGATTTTGCTATTTTAGAAAAATCCCACACTGCTCTAAGTTCACCTATGGACAAATGACATGTTGCTCTTCCATCCTTGCTAAACTTCACAGATTTGACAGCAGTTAGGTTGTTGGTTGATGTATGCCAAAGAGGAACAGAAAACAAATTCCAACCCATGAAAGAATTCTCTTCCAGTTCCTTCAAGATCTCAGCCATTTCATAGAATCATAGAATGGTAGGGTTGGAAGGGACCTTTAGAGATCATACAGTCCAACTCCCCTGCAGAAGCAGGATCACCTAGATTAGGACACATAGGAACATGTCCAGGTGGGTCTTGAAGACCTCCAAGGAAGGAGACTTCACAACCCCTCTGGGCAGCCTGGGCCAGGGCTCCCTCACCTCAACAGTGAAATAGTTTTTTCTTATGTTTAAATGGAACTTTTTGTGTTCCAGCTTCATCCCATCACCCCTTGTCCTGTTGCTAGCTACTGTAGAAAAAAGGGATGTCCCAACCTCCTGACACACACCCTTTAGATATTTATAAATGTTAATAAGATCTCCCCTCAATCTCCTCCAGACTAAATTTCTTGTATTACTGTTCCATACAAATGTCACAAAAGTACTAATGTAGTGAAATTGTTTGGAAGTAGGACAGACAAGACATCTGTAAATCATCTTCAAACGACACAGTAAGCTAAAACACACTGAATAGGACTTAAAGAAGAATCACTTCAAACATCTCAAAGTTATATACTGAATTCTAACTTCACGTCTTTCCAACAAATAACAATTTTCTATAAACATTAACAAGTATAATAAATGGAGATCTGTGCTTCCCACACACAGGATTTGGAGTTAACTACTTGGTTTATTACTATTTGTACATTGTTCTGTGTATGTCTGAGCTTTCTTTATAACCAAACAGCAAATGAAGTTTTACACATACCTGTAAGACACAAATATGCAGCTAAGTATCGTTTTTCAAGGCCATCTTTATAGGTCTGAATCGCACCATAGACTGGAGGTAGAATGAAAATCAGGTTACTCACTGTGTTCCCTGCAGGACAGAAACCAAAAGCACAGATTTAGAATTGGATACTGTGTACTTTAAAACAATAAAGCTGCATTCCATCATTAAAGATAGGTTCAATATTTTTCACCCAGAAAGCTACAACTTTTCTGAAGCTGTTTCCTGCTTTCACACACAATACAGAGTTAAAACACAACACAGAGTTAAATTCTGGTACAATATAGGTAGCTACTTGAAAGCTATGAACATTTTAACTCTTTTGACTTTTTCTTTCACATGTTTGAATAGTAATAGAATATCAATTTAACTACAAAGTGTGACTCAGATGGTGCTTACTTCCCTGGCAGGAGGCAGAAAAATAAGGTTACCTTGGTTGTACAACTCAAGAATTAAAACTGAGTTCCTTAAGGATATATAAGCCCCAAGTAGTTCAAGCTTGTATTTTAAGAAGGCTATTTGTTTGCTTTGGATTTTTTTCCTTAAACCTATTCTTGGAACTCTCTCCTCCACACTCCCTTCAGATACTTTAAGGTCACTGAGTGACTCATTCCCAAATGAAACCATTTCAGTTTTTACTACTAGTGTGCAAATGCACAGAACAAACCACATGGGATGCTACATCACAGGTCACAATGTAAGAACAAAGACTGTTAAGAGGGTACAATAAGGAATTACAGTCAGAAGTCACTATTTATCAGCACAATAGGCAACTACCAAGCTTATCAAGAGTCTGGACTTCATAAAGACACCACTGTTCTCCATCCCTCCTGCCAAAGCTGGGATGCAACACAGAGAAATCATAGAACAACAGATTTGTTGAGGTTGGAAATGCCCTTTAAGCTCCTCAAGTCTAACTGTTTCCCCAGCACTGCCATGGCCATCACCAAACCACGTCCCTCAGCCCCACAGCTCCATGGCTTTGGAATCCTTCCAGGGATGGGGATTCCCTGGCAGCCTGTGCCAGGGCTTGGTAATTCTTTCAGGGAAGAAAGTGTTCCCAACCTCCAATCTGAATCTCCCCTGGCACAACTTGAGGTCATTTCCTCTTGTGCTGTTGCTTGTAACTCAGGAGCAGAGACTCACCCCTCCCTGGCCACAATCTCCTGTCAGGGAGTTCGCTACAGTGAGGTCTCCCCTCAGCCTCCTGTTCTCCAGGCTGAACACCCCCAGGGCCCTCAGCCCCTCCCCATTCGACTTGCTTCTTCAGTGCCCTTCCTACGACACAGATCAGAGAAAGAAAGAACAAACCAAGAGTTCAGTTCTCATATCAGAGGGCATGATGACTCTTCCAGCACTGGGGAAGATGAAGGTATCATTCTTTTTTTGCTTTAAGTCTACTCTCCCACTCTGATTTAGATGTTTTTCTTTTCAAACTGTCCTGGCCTATGCAAAAGTATGAATGAAATGCTGAGAAGCCCAAGTGAAGCATAAGGAGATGGTACATTTCCTAGCAGAAGGGATGCAGATTCAGCTTTTTAACCTAACTAAAAATCATAATTGTGAGAATAGATGTTATGTAATGGGATTAAAGTATAGGCCATTTGGGTAAAAGAGCAAATCTATTCAAAAAGACAGAATGCCACTTCCAGAAATTAAAGTGCACATTTTTACATGCCATCAGGCAATGATATGTAAAACTTAAACACTACTTTCCAACTATCTCAATGAAAAGTACAACATAGGAGGCTATGGAGAGTCCAAATAATCCTCTTTCTGTTAATCTTTTTATTCAGTAAAAATTCTCAGGAGTTTCACTTTCTAAAACAAAGAACAAGACTGTGCAGGCCAGGTCTGAATCACTCCCCTAATTCAAGCACCTGGTTTTCGGGATTCCCACTTCACAAGATCCATCCCAAAGAAAAGTGAAATCTACCACACCAAAAGTTTACAGTAATATTTATATAATATTGAGTAAGTTCTCTTGAAAATGGACATAATTGAGCTGCTTTAGAAAGCAGAAGGTTTGCTATCCAGACTACAGAGCCTTTACTGTACGTTCTGGGAACAGAAATTCCTGCTTTACAGGTTTACTGAAAATTCAAACTCAAATGGAACAAAAGGTTATTTCAGAATACATAAACCAAAAGTGTAACTACTTAACTTGAACAAGTTCACTCTTATAAATTCTCAGAGCAGATTCAAATCTCAGTTTGAGACACTCTTCTCATAGAATCACAGAATCTTGAGGGCTGGCAGGGACCTCGAAAGCTCATCCCAGTGCAACCTTCCTGCTAGAGCAGGACCACTTAGAGTAGGACACACTTGAATTCAACCAGGTAAAAATCACATGATTTTTATCAGATCTTCTTTAAATCATCTACTTGTTGATTTAACATCTTCTTCATAGCCATAAATTTCACTTAGTTGTATCAATCAAAGCAGTGATGTGTCAGAGACCTTACTCTACTAGTCAGCTCTGAAGTAAGTTCCTCCCAGCTGAAATCAAAACAGCTCTGCAAAGACATACAAGCTTATACCAACACAAAAGGCTTCTTCTCAAGCTTAAATTCTTTGGGGAATCATTAACCTTTTACCACACTCCCACAGTGTTGCAGTGGGCAGTGATTCATTTTCAGTGGATATCAGGTTTGCAAGAAATCCACTAAAAATTACTATTATGTGGTACACTGACAATTCCGTTGTCTTCCCACAAATCACACAAAGATACCATCCAGCCTCAAAGAGTACAGTAAAGGCCATGTAGTATGGATAGCAAATCTGCTTTCTAAAGCAGCTCTCAGTTCCATTTCCAAGAGAACTTATTAGACATTATAAAAATATCACCATTCAAAGTCACTTCATCCTGAAACTGTCAAAAACCTGGCAAAGAGTCAAACCCAAAAACACCAAACAAAAGAAATGCCATGATGTTTATCCACAACTCGAGGGTACGTGACTGCAGAAGAGAGTTGCAGCAGGATAACAAGCTTCAGATGGATGTAAGAATGCAGAAAAGAGACCCTTCTGTAGGAAGGCAAAGGTTTCAACACTTCCTGTAAAGCTGTAATTACGTTAAATTATTGAAAATTTACGAGCTTTTAATCTAGGACCATCTTGCTGAGAGGAAATGCCGTAGACTTAATCTAGCTCTAAATTCCTGCCACTCCTTCTCTGCACTTTTTGGCCCATATTCTTCAGGACATTTCTAACACAGATTAGGCAAGTCTATTTGTAAAGCAGGCTTATGGAAAGTTGTGCACATTTTTTTACAAAGGGAAATGGGGGCAGGGGAACAATGAAGGCCAGTGGCATGCTGCTAGCAAAATGACTTCTTTCAACAACAACAACTACAAGGCCTCTTTCCAACCCAAGGTCCTTAGGAGTGTGCATTTCATGAAAGTCTAGATAGTCTTTACAGGATTATCCTCACATAGAATAACTTGTAAATTCATTAAAAGGGATTTTTTTACTAATTCCATCAAAAAAAAAAAAAGGCAGTGGGACATGCAGAGAGATTAGCAAACAATACCAAGAAAGGAAAAAAAACAAGTGACACAGCTAGTCTCGTAACTCTGAAGGTTAATTAGCAAACAAGGAAGTGAAACAAGTTCTGAAGGAAATAGATATGGAAGTTGAAAAAGGGAAAAAAGTTCAAACTTTGTCAGGAACATCAGGTTTTTTTCTTGAGTAGATTTTCTCTTTTTGAGGAAAAAAGAACGTAAGAAACCTTTTAAGCAAAACCAGACACTGGAGAAGTTGCAACTGAGGCAGAATGTATACAAAATAATTAAAGAAGAGATTATTGGTTATGCCTGTAAGAAATACAGTGTAACAGAAAATAGATGGAACTGGCTTTAACTCTCCATAGCATTCTTATACTGCTGCACAGTCCAGTGATCTAATTTTTCTTTAGTGCATAAAGACTGCATCTCAGCATTTTATCTTCACTATGTGAACAAAAAGCAGGACTAGGAAGTCATTTCTTCCTTCAGAGGAAGAAACTAATGAACTCACAGAATGAAGTGACAAAAATGGGATTAAATATGATGACCAAGAACATGCCTTCCATGTGATGATGAATCTTTATTCCAAATGTAAGATTAATCTACATGAAGAGGCAGAAAAGTGAATTAAGATTGCATAGTGATTGACCATAAGCCATCACTGCCATCAAATCCCCTAAGTTTATTTCTAGTAGGTGCAGGGAAAATAGTAATGTCTTAATGCAAGTCAAAAGCAGGGTACATGATTCTCTAGATATCAATAAAAGAAAAGAGGTAGCACATCAGGTACAGAGAAGCATCATCCAGATGGGAGTGATAAATAGGAGCTTATAACACTAGAAGGGACAAAAATTGCTTATCTCACCTATCCTGGCAAAACAACAGCTGGATGGAACAAAACTGCACTCTGTAAATATACCATGGGTAAATGCTCCACGGGATGAAAGGGAGCTATTTGAACTAAAGGATAATATTGACAGAACAATAAATAGATATAAACTAACCCTAAATAAATGCAGGTTAGAATTAAGAGGAAAGTTTCCCACTGAAGGAGAGATATTTATAACTGCTTCCCAAAAGAAATGGGCAGCATGATGAACCTACTTGCTTTTAGGGTGAAGTTCAGCAAGCCTAAAAGCCAGCTGACATGATGTGGTGGTTCTGCTACTACTATCACAGTAGGAAACCAGACCATGTTCACAAGGATTGTACATATTACTAGGTGAAGTGCTAAATCAATGCCTGACCATGACCAATGCAGACTGCCTGACTGGCTTTACGTATTTTCATTAAAGTCTTTCGAGACTCTAAAGTCTTTCAAGCAAAACCTGACAAGTCTTTCTTACAATGCATGTACTTTCAGAGTCATCTTCAGGTCCTAGAAATTAGGCATATTATCATAAATGCACAAAGATCTGTAAAAAGACTGACCCCCTCAAAGACAAAAAATATGAACCTAAAGAGAAAATAGTATTTACAGGCAAACACAGGCACAATAGTGCTTACTGTTAAACTCTTACAGTTAGAGAATACACAAATGGGAAGGATCTTACTTTCATCCAATTTCCATTTCTCCAAACATGTAGTTAATTCTAGATTAGAAAGTGATTTCTACTAAATTTGGATGAAGAGTCCAAAGGATAAAACAAGTAAAGTTGTAAATAAGTCAAGTTGTAATAGAACATGGTCATAAAGCAACATGACCCAGGATGTAAAAACATCTGAGGAATACAACACTGGGAGTTAGAATATAGGTGATGTTTTCAGTGCTGGAGGAAAAGTGCTATTAAAAAAAAAGAAGCAAAAATGATCATCTTCAGCTTTTGACAAAGTGACTAATGTGATTTACATAGTGTTATGGGAGCCTTTCTCCCATGTTTGTATATGTAATGACTGCAAGATTTACCAACTGCAAGGATCCTGCCCAATGTTAAAACGTTTTTTCTTTCCCCATCAAACAAATTCAGGCTTTTCACTCTGCTATGGTTTCTAAAAGAATCAAAACCAATAGATATTATCCCCAGAGAGTGAAGAAAAAAATTGCAGTTAAAGCTGACTGTACATGAAAAGCTCATTTAAAATGAGGACTAAACCAACATAGAATCATAGAATGGTGGGGGCTGGAAGGGACCTTTAGAGATCATACAGTCCAACACCCCTGCAGAAGCAGGGTCACCTAGATTAGGACACATGGGGACGTGTCCAGGTGGGTCTTGAAGACCTCCAAGGAAGGAGACAACAACCCCTCTGGGCAGCCTGGGCCAGGGCTCCCTCACTGAAACACTGAAACAGTTTGTTCTTATGTTTAAGTGGAACTTTTTGTGTTCCAGCTTCATCCCATCACCCCTTGTCCTGTTACTAGCTACTATAGAAAAGAGGGATGTCCCAACCTCCTGACACCCACCCTTTAGATATTTGTAAATGTTAATAAGATCCCCCCTCAGTCTCCTCCAGACTAAACAGCCCCAGGTCCCGCAGCCTTTCCTCATATGAAAGATGTTCCAGTCCCCTGAGCATCTTGGTGGCCCTGCACTGGACTCTCTCCAGAAGTTCTCTGTCCCTCTTGAGCTGAGGAGCCCAGAACTGGACACAGGACTCCAGATGAGGCCTCACCAGGGCAGAGCAGAGAGGGAGAAGAACCTCCCTTGACCTGCTGCCCACACTCTTCTTGATGCATCCCAGGATGCCATTGGCCTTCTTGCCCACGAGGGCACATTGCTGGCTCATGTTTATCTTATTATCAACCAGGACTCCCAGGTCTCTCTCTGCAGAGCTGCTCTTCAGCAGTTCAACCCCCAGCCAAACATCCATTACACGTTTCCAGCCTTTAGATACAACTGTACATCTCTGTGAAACAGGAGAAAGGAAAGTGGTTGCTATTTTCTAACAAAGACACCCAAGTTGCAATATAAAGTCAGTGTCTCTAAGCAAAATAAACCAGCAAACAAACAAGATTGAGGCTGAAAATATTCATTTCATTGTCTGAATACACAGTGTTCTGCACAGTCAATTTTAGTACACTTCCTGAATTGTGTAGGTTGGGGTTTTTCCATCACTGCAGGAAGAAAATTATTATAAAAACCAAAGCCTGATGGCATCACACAGAACTTGAATCATTCTTCTTAGTTCCAGAAGGATAAGTAGGTGCTGGAGAGAGTTCAGTGCAGGGTCACAAAGATGATCATCTTCCTTGTGATGAAAGGCTGAGGGAGCTGGGGCTCTTGAGCTTGGAGAAGAGGAGACTGAGGGGTGACCTCATTCATGTTTACAAATACATAAAGGGTGGATGTCAGGAGGATGAAGCCAGACTGTTCTCACTGATGGCAAATGATAGGATAAGGGGCAACGGGGACAAGATGTGATAGGTGAGCTAGCCCAGCTACCCAGCTGGACGGGTTCCAGTGTGACCTACTCTAGGAGGTCTGATTCTGTGATTTCATGGTGTTTGTTTCTGGAATCATATCAAGCAGTTCTGGTGCACACTACAGCTCAGTATTAAAGGGTTTACCAAACTGCAAAGCAACATAATTCAGGCACATTTGAGAGCATAATGATCTACCCTTAAGGACTTTCTACTGAAGAATCACATAATCTTAAGCGCTAGAAAGGACCTTGAAAGCTCATCCAGTGCAACCCCTCTGCCAGAGCAGGACCACCTAGAGTAGGGCACACAGGAACTCATCCAGCTGGGGTTGGGATGTTTCCAGAGATGGAGACTCCACAGCCCATCTGGGCAGCCCCTTCCAGTGCTCCCTCACCTCAACAGGGAACAAGTTCTTCCTTGTGTTTCCTTGGAATCTCTTATGTTCTAGTTTATACCCACTGCCCCTTGTCCTATCATTGGCCATCACTGAGAACAGCCTGGCTCCATCCTCCTGACACTCACCCTTCACATATTTGTAAACATGAATGAGGTCACCCCTCAGTCTCCTCAGGGTCATCCACTGGCCCAGCAGCACAAGAGAAGATGAAACAATAAAAGACAGCAAAGTGTTTGGAAATTTGCACTGGAGAAGAGTAGCCTAACAGCTTAAAGACTGAGGAGGAATCTGTCCTTATAAGAATCTTAACCAAATGTAATTTAGAATTGCTTGCTAAGGTACTTCATAGCTCACCTATCACAGCATTCTAAGAGTCAACAGAGGGATTAATCTGAATAAATTCCAACATTTCCATGCCATATACACTATAGTTGTTATCAACTAATAATATAAGTCAGAGCCTAGGGGAGGTTTCTATCATTGACATTTCAAAATACAAGCATTTCATGATTGTTCAGAACCCAACTACACAGAATCAGCTGGTTTTGGCCACTAACTTCAATCTAGTGCTGTTTTTGCTTATGGCTTATCACCAGGAGGCCAGTATAGCAATAGATTTTCACTTCCACCAGCCATTTTTAATATCTTCCACTTCAAAGTCTACAATAACTGCACTTCAGAGTGTCAGGAAATGAAAACTCCCATCTCCATTTGATATTTCAGAAGGACCTCAAGGGGAGAAAAACGAGTCATTCTGGTGGGAATTTTGCCAATATGTAATTACAAAGCTCCCTACTTGCTAATGTGCATGAAAGATCAATCTAAACTTCCTGTTACTCACTGAAACACAATGCAGTGTTACTCCAGGCTAGAGCACAGGACCAATACTGACTTCAAAAGCTAAAAAAAATAATAAGACACGGGGAATGGGGGTGTTTAGAGCGTTTTAAGAGACAAGAGCCGTTTCTTAACTCCTGTGGCCTCTCCAAATGCTAAGTAAGCCTTGATTTTGTTTACTTGGACATTATTGAAGTTGAAACTTCAGCAACTCAGCAGCAACGTGCATCAGTCACCACATTTCCAACAACAAATTGGGAAAAATACTGCAGGAAACAAACAATGAAGTAATTACCCAACTGTAAAAGCTATGTATGAAAGCTTCCTAAAAATGAGTACAGATAAACAACACTTCAAACTAATGGGTTATTAAAGAGACTATTAGATCTCCCTAGGTATTTAAAATAAAATCAGAAATCTAGAGAGCAAGTTGATATAGATCACAGGAATCTTAAAAAAATTAAAAGACATCTAAAACATCATAGAAAAACAGGATAAAGTGAGTACATTACAAAGGTGGGCTGCATTACTCTAGCTCTGGATAGATGTTGGCATAGTGTTATGAGGAAAAAACTGTAAGGGACAAAAGAGAAGGAAGGGTGAGATCATAGAATCACAGAATGATAAGGGTTGGAAGAGACCTTTAGAGATCATCCAGTCCAACCCTCCTGCAGAAGCAGGTTCACCTAGATCAGGTCACATGGGAACATGTCCAGGTGGGTCTTGAAGACCTCCAAGGAAGGAGCCTCCACACCCTCCCTGGGCAGCCTGGGCCAGGGCTCCCTCACCTCACATTGAAACAGTTTTTCCTTATGTTTAAATGGACCTTTTTGCATTCCAGCTTCATCCCATCACCCCTTGTCCTGTTGCTAGATAACACAGAAAAAAGGCATGTCCCAACCTCCTGAGATACAGCAACCAGGAGTACTACAGAGAAACCAAAAAGAACAGCTGCTTAAACCTTGGCCAGGCAACAGCTACAAGAACACAACATGGAATCCAACAGATTTACATGGGGGAGGGACTGAAAAAAACAATTCTTTGTATTCCTAAAGAAGCCCACTATGATCAGCACTCAGACTGAAACAAGGAAAAGGGAGGTTCTGATAGAATATCCAGAAGTGGCGTTTATTTGGCAGCAGCATCTCCCATAAGCAGCCATGAACTCTGGTTCAGTTTCAAACACGAGTGGACAACGCACCGCAAGATATGCCAAAAAAACAATCCACCATGGGCAAGGAAAGGAAGCAAATGAGGCAGGAACACAGCCTCCCCCTCAACCCTAGCACCAACACAGACACATACCACTAGTGTGAGCACACAGTGTCTCGGCCCCAGCCGCAACAGAGCTTTGCTTCCAGTAAGTCACAGTGCTGGAACAAGGCCAAAACAACTAAAGGCAGCATTGCTGCTGCAGACCTGGTGGCCAGCTGGGAGGTTTTAGCATTTAAAGGCAGGGTGCAGGGGAGTACTTCTAGACCTTCTAGGCTGCTTCTCACTTGCTGGGCCTCCATTCCTTCAGGATATGTTAAATGTACACCAATATCCTCCTGAAGAGGTAAATCATTTCAGTGTTTTACTGGACTGGGGAGGAGTAATGAGGTAATTTTAAGGGGGTAAAAAGAGAAATTAATTATTAACACCACAATTTGATTTTTATTCCCAGTTCTCATTTGTGAGCTGTTCCAACACGCTGTGTCAAGCGATACATTTTGATTTATGGCCTTACACACTTGTTATTCCAGCTGCAGAATTCATCCCCTTGGCATTCATTGTACTAGCTCAGCTAATACTTTTGTAGATGCTTTAACTCTGATTACAGTATTTCATGTTACATGTGTGTTCTTCAAAACAATCAGAAGGTAATTAGAAGAAAAAGCTCGTAACAAAGCACAAGGAAGCTCAGTTCAAACCTGTTAGTGTGGGTGTATTTTCTAATGCTCAAGCCTCTCTCTGGTATGCACACCTTACACAAGCACTTATTATTAATCTGCTGATGAATTGCCTTAGGTTACAATTAAACTATCCTTGTCTTTACTCTCACCTTTCTGCAAAGTGCTTTGCCACTTTGTAGTAAAGACATTAGAAAGGAACAGGAAGCTCTACTATTGCTGACCTTGCTTCTTAGGGGTATTACACTAAAAGTAAATGAGTGAAAGCTAATACAATTTGGATTTGTGCAGTAAAACTCCATGTGTTTCTTCAGAAGAAACAGATACTCTTGTAATCCCAAAAAGCCAACATTTGTGTTCATGATGCAGACTTAAACTTAGATGGTGAAATGTTCATTGCTGGGTTTTTAGTTATCTATTTAGTCTCCACTACTGCAGTGTCTGAGGAACACTGGTCTTCTGTGTACTGAACCTCAATACCATTGCAAGAAGAGGACAAGATAGAAGAGAATGCCTGAGTCACTAAGGAACCTGCATAAAAGTGAGACCAGGACTTTCAAACACCAAAGTGTTCCTCTAGCCACTACATCATCATTACCTGACACACTAAAAATGAATGAGTTTATCACAAGACCTCTCATAAAAAAAGCCTCAAAGTAGCAAGTATATCAGAGTAAGAACTGGGTACTTTCCAGAAACAGTGTTTTTGTTTCCAATTCTTATGTTTACTGTAATGGAGTCATCTTCCTCCTACTGGAATTCCTAAAGGCTACCACAAATGAAGAAAAAGTGTCTAAAGACACACAATTTGGATTAATCGGGTTGTTTCTGAGGAAGAAGGATGACTGACTTATTTTTTTTCAGAGGGATCTGTCTTGAAGCCTTTAATGTTGAAGTCTGAAGTCTGCATGCTGTTCCTTAGAAGAGGTTTAATAGAGCAGATTACACAATGTGGAGGACCAACTGTGAAGCTGAACATATAATTATGAAAGCAAGTGGAAGGAAAATATTCTGAGGTGACAGGCCAGAATAAAGATAGCTACAATAGCTAAATCAAAATGTTCCTCACTCTGCAAGCAAGTTTGACTAATTACCTTACTGTGGCTCTAACTATGTCTATCACATCCATGCCTGTCACAGGTGCAGGGCGTTCAGAAGCATTCATAAATGGTTTGGGGGCTTTGAAGAGATGATTGCACAAAACAAATAACAGTATTTAAAGGTGTAACAGAAGTGCTAGAATCTACCCTTGGCCATTTTTTGAGACTGCAGGAAACAGTCTGGACTGATAGTACACAGCTCCTTTACAGGACATTTTATTCCCAATTCAAGATACCCAGAATTAACTGGACTACAAGGAGTAAACTTACATTACAATTAGCTGATATGTCATCCCATTATGTTTTAATGTTCCTTTCTTACAATATGGAAGCCTCATGGAAAAGGAAGCATCATATCCCTTATAAATGTGCACCTAAGATGACAGCAAGCAGAGCAATTACTTTGAAGTACACCTGGAAGGATTTTGCAAGTAAATTTAATGTAAAAACAGTTGACATAGGCAGATCATTTGAAATATCAATCTAGAAAGCTCAGTAAAAGCAATTGCTTACAGCTGGAAAACGCAATCAAAGTCTAAAGAGATTAGGCTGAGATGCTGTAAAGTTAGAATATTACATGCAATAAGCTTGTTGCTGAAGGGCAGATTTGCTTCTATTATAGCCTTTGCTAGGAAACAAAATAAAACCTATGTTAAATGTTATTTTAAGACATGTTGATGATGTCAGATTGGAAGGAAACAGTCAAGATGGGGAAGCTTACTCTTCAACTACAGCTAAGACTAAGCAGTGACCAATATTACAGGGATCATCCATTTAACTTTCATCATATTTAACTCCTTCCAACCTTTCTTCTTCTATGTTGGTGTCTGCACCAACTCCTCGAAGCCCAAGGCTCTGTCCAGAACAGAAAGCTTTTGGCAGCTGACAGTTTTGAGCTAGCAGAGTACATCAAGCCCAGCATCTGTCAGTCCTCAACACAAACAGAGGCATCAACTTGAGGCACAGTAAGCTGTATCATCTCAGAGGCTCTGGTAGGACTCTCCCAGGCACCATGCAGTGATATATGAGAGCAAAGCATTAGGGTAGCCCAGTATGCTCACTGGATGGTGGATGGTAGAGAATACTGTGTGTCAGTGCTCTTTTCCTGGTATTTGTAGTTTTAGTTTGAGTAGCCTTTCTTTGAAATCCAAATCCTCTTGTTTTCCTCCCTTTCTTGCTATCTGTGTGGATATCTCCTGGGTGTCAGAACAATTAAAGACTTTCTTACTAACAGCTCGCACTATTTGTTTACATTTTGCCCTACTTGAATGGTAGAAGTTAAAACTGAGATGCTGCCCCAATTCAGACATACAGCAAACATTCAAATACTGCCTGGTGATATTCCCTCTCATCAGCAGTACTAATAGCAAATCCCACCTGTAACTATCTTTTTCTTTCGCAGGGCTGCCTTAAATGAAAAATCCTAAGGCTACTTGGATCGTGTGATAAAAGAATCTGATCTCAGAAATGACTCAGACTCTTCTTCACTCCTAAACAGCCAACTTTAGACAAAGGAAGTGCCTACAGAAAAGAGATAAAGTCTTCATAACCTTCTCCAGCTAATATGACAACCTCCGGCAAGAACTTTCAGCAGTACCCAATTATTTCACTAACCCAAGACTCACAGGTTGTCACTCCTGATACACAACTCCTAACTCCAACTCTGTTCTTTAGTCACTGTCCAACTGTCATTTCAAGGCAACTTTCTTGTTCTTGCTTGAAAAGAAAAGAAAATGGCAGTTACCTATCCACCCACAAACCTTGGCAGAAGCTATTTATCTGGAGGGAGAATGAAGCCTCTTCTCCACAGCGACAGTAAGATCAAAGCCCAAATCTTAAGTATCTCACAATCTAAACCAAATACAGGAAGAGATCTACAACACACTGAAGGTTCAAGCTTTAAACACTTTCTGTTAGAAATATAACTTAGTATAGTACCTACAAAATAACAGTTCATAAGCTGGGTGGCAAGCATTTAGGTAGAATTCAGTTTTACTGAATAATGGTGTGAAAACAGTCAAAAACTCTACACAAAACCAACCAAGCTTCCAGCACAAATGGTGCTTCAAAGAGTGGCAAGGGAAAACTGACAGCTTTGAGACAAATGGAGAAAAAAGTACAATAAAAGCAGGAAAAAACAAAAGCTAGTACAAAAGCCATGTGGAAATTTGGCCTGGAAGAGTTTAAAGGCAGGAAAAAGAATTGCAAAGCTTGCAAGGGAATGTGCTTGGGAAAAGGAAATGGCTTTAAAATATTTCTCTGCAGCCTATAGAACAGAAAAAGAAAAGGACAAGAAAAAACAAATGGGGGAATTTAACATTCAAGTAGTGTGCTGAAGATGATATTCTGAGGGGCATCACAGGAAGATAAAACTTGAGCCATGAAAGAGTTAGCAGCCACCAAACCCCCAAAACTCCAAGTGAAAAGCAACTGTGATATCACAGATCACAAAGCCATAGCAGTTTGTTTCAATGAACGAAAACAACATCTGCTGTATGATTTCACTTCCATGGTACATTTCTCTGCTGCTTCCCAAGGCATCTACACTATTCAACTGAGCTGATTCTTCTTAAGAGACTGCACTCAGCAGCTCCAAAGAGGCACAGCAGATACAAACTGGCAATGCTCAGCTGGTTTTCACGTTGCTACTTGTAAAGAAAACCATGAACTTCCACAGTGCTGCTGCTTTATGGAGATAGTACTACTGTACCCATTTGCAGAAGCCAGATCTGCAGGTACAGGGCACTATCAACAAAAGTACATTGCCAGCCTTTCTTTCCCCTCTATATTTCTGTTATTTTTTTCAATTAAGTGAGAAAAATGTTTTGCTTCTCCAATTTTCCAGGCTGTTTTACTCCTGCATTGGTCAGCATGTGGCATACAGTTGTTCCTCTTTGCTTCTATGGGTCATTTCCTCAACTGTGAAAGGACTTAGGGAAAAAAAGGAAAGGAAAAACTCAAAGAAATATATAAAGGCATCAGTTTTCATTCATAAGCAAAATAACACCTGGTGTAATTCTGAGTTTATATACTTTGGGGTAGTTTTCTTAAGTCTACAAGATCTAAAACCTGGGCAAAAAAAAAGAATCTGTACCCAGTGGGAGGAATGTAGGGAATATCTGTGGAAATACACCCTACAATCCTGATGGTAATCACCCATGCTGCTGCAATCCAGGACCAGCACTAGACCTGGCAGGAGGAGAGCCCTGGAAACACTCTCTTAGAGCAACCAAGTCTGTAATGAGAATCCCCCAAACATCCCCTTTTCTTACACAGCAAACCTTGGAAGTACTTGTGGAGGAAAAATAAACCCATTTTACCTAGAAGAAACGTTAATTCCACTGCTCTGTGACAACAAAATCACTTATTTGGGTCATTTCACCTCCCTGTTGTAGGTGACCCATTTGATTTCACAGAAAGACAGATCTCCAGATCCTATTTCTCAAATACATGCAAATAATCTTTCAGGTTTCCCTGGGTTCCTTCATTGCAAACTCAAAATATCCACTAGAAAGGGTCACAGTAGTATGTTTTCCAGTTGGGATGAAGGATCAGGGAAGATGAAGAAAAATCTGATGAACACATGACAGATCTAATACAGAAATATTCTATCCCAACATTGTCAGTGTCCAGAATATTAGAGCTGGGACAAAGGCTGGACTCTATGATCTTAAAGGTGTATTCCAGCTGAAGCAATTCTATGACATACAGGACATTTTCTTTGACCCAATACTGCATCTGATTCTTGGATGCTGGATCTTGTCCAAATGAAAATCCTTATCCAATTGGAATTAGCAATTACTAAAACTCCAGCCTACAGGGTAGTACCATCTTGAGCTTCTGCTGCAAATAATGAGTTCATTCAAGTACTGTATATATCAAAGGGTCATGTTTTACTACCATAGAGCTGATGCCCTGAAATCCTACTAGTTGGAATTGATACAAACATCCTCTGCTGTCCTGTGCCATACACCCATGACTCAGAAAAGCAGACACGAAGAAAGAAACTGAGGGAGAGACAGAGATAGTAGGAGTTATGCATGTTGTCCTGCCTTTACTTGCCTCATGCTGATAGAGGCAGATGTTCAGCTCACTCTCAACATCATGTCTTTAATTCTGCTTATCTGCTTTCCTGCCTAACAAAGACTGAGCCTTGCCTTCTCCTCAAAACTAAAAGTCAAGTCTCTAACGATCTGAACCTCGTCCAGCTAATCCAGCCCACACTATTGCCTCCTTCTCCAGCTCTTCTGGTGAGAGAAGAATGGGTGATGATGCCTGGATTAGGCTGAAAGAGAAAATACCTTCTTGCTTACAAAACCAGCTGGAGATCCTTTAAGACACACTCTGCACACATAATTCCAGGGTCACTCCAAGGACACTGAACTCAGAAAGCAAGTCCAAAGGAACCAAGGAATAATGAAAACCCAAATAAAGTAAAACAAAGCCCCAGGACACAGATGGGAAACAGATAAACCATGAGACACTAATCTCAATTTTTAAATAAAGTTTGGAATTTCCCTCAGGAAAGATCTGCAACATGGAGAGAAGGTTGAGTCATTAGTTGCTGGAAAGACAAAGAACCAGAGAGGAACCTGGTAAGGCTCAGGGTGAGGCACAAAGGGTGTATCTCCCAGTTGAAATGACAGAGATTCATTGAATGGTAGGGGTTGGAAGGAACCTTTAGATCTAGTCCAACCCCCCTGCAGAAGCAGGTCCCACCAGAATGTGTCCAGAGGAGACTCCAGAGAGGGCTACTTATGCCTCCCAAACTCCAGACATACTAAAATACACACTCTGGCACAGGTGGACAGACCTTAATGTAAAGGAGATAATGGTCCTGCAGATCCTGACTGCACTGATCACTTAGAAGTTGTTTTTGAGGCACTGATCACGGGACATATGCAGCACATTTCTTCCAGGAAATTCATTTTTGAAACCAGACAGCAAAAAAAATATCCTGGTCAAACACTTCAGGTTTTGAGCCAGCACAAAACCCCCAAGGATTTCACAGTTGCATTTCCAAGTGCACCAAAGGGTCTGTGCCTGAAGCTTAAATCTAAACAGTGCCCAGCAAAATCACCGGGATTCTACCCAGAGTTTGCCTATGTGGGCCTATTCAGATCAATCAGATGACACCAGAGCAATGCTGCTTTGGTTGGTTTCAGTCACAACGTTCTCTAGAAGCTTCTTTCCTTCCTTTGTAGCACTTCCACAATCACAGGATAATCAAACACTTTTCATTCATGCAGCAGCTCAGCTTCTCTGCTAAAAGACTGAAAAATGGTTGTAATTAATGAGGTGGCTCTAAAGAGCCCCACACCTAGAAAACTCAAATCAATCAAAGGCAGGTAGCTTCGCCCTGATAAGCAATTGTAAGCAGGTTCCCTTCCAGCATTATCAATTTCTTTTTTTGATACTTACTTTTAATTAAAATAACTCTTCACATTTTCTTAACCTTTCCTGACCCATGAACCTTTCTATGATCCTCTCCAAGCTTTTGAGATGCTCAGAGAAACAATCAAATGTGTTAGCACTTGCATGCTTTGCAAGATAAAGTGACCATGTACTGTTGAGCTGTTGGAACTGAAGAAAACTCCCAGAGTTCCTGAGAACATTTTTTGCAGCAATCATTAAATCTTTCTTTTGTTTAAAAAACCATCTTCCCCACTGATCTGTGAAAGGCTCCAGCAAATAAAGAAAATGTATTACATAAATAGAAGTTTCACGTGTAGGAAAAGACATAACAAACCCAGACTGAAACCATTTTTGTCTTTCAATTATGACAACAATCATTTGATCTGTGACTGAAGGCTCATTTAAAGACACTTAAAAGCCAGCAGTGTCCTTTACCATCATTTATTTTACATTAATCTCCCTATTTCTAGCTACAAATATATATTCTGCAAATTTGTACCATGCAGTTCATAAACCTGTTTGCACATAAGCAAAATGGAATTGTACAAATGCCACTGCTCTGTTACCATTTGGAGTGGCAGATGTCCAACTGCCAGCTGTACAAGTACTCAATGTGAAGCACTAATTACAGAGTAATCAGATGCTTTGTTAAGCCATATTTAAGAATTTTATTGTCACTTAATAACTACACAAGCATTAGTAAACACACATGTGGTCTGTTACCCCAGCATCCATCAAGTTTTACGAATATCCATAACGTGATGGATAAATGACAACTGTTGAATGGACAAATATAAACTTTCCAAATGCATTTAACCCTGTCAGTCAGTGAAAGTTCTTGAGAAAACAGAAAACTAAGCTGTCATGAGATGAAAGGCAGAGATGTACCATGGATTAGAAAGTGGCAAAAGGATTAAAAAGAAAGAATTTAAAAACCAAACATTAATTGTGGCAAAATGCAGCAAAACAGTGCCCCAAGACTATTTTCATGCTTAAGCATACAGATAGGGAAGAAATAGATTAAGTGCAACAGCATTTGCCACTAACTCCAAGTCACTTAAAATCAATGAAGAAATAAGAAAGCACAACAGCAGAGCTCATCCATCTGGCTCAGGAGTTTACTTCCACTAGATTACCCTTTGAAGGAAGGAACCCCTCTTTCAACTTCCCTTTGTCTGCGGCACAAAAATCAAGCCAGAAGTGTTCCTCTTAAAAAGCATCCCACAGTTGAGCACTGTTCTGCACACTCCACTTGACTTTATAGCCACCATCAATTAGTTTAATGTTCTCTTTACCTTTTCATCTGTACTAACCCCCTAAGTTGAGGGAGATCCCTCAAGAAGGCTGATAAATTTAAAGAGGAAACCTGGGATGAAGCTTCCTGCAATTAGGTCATTAAAGTTACACACTCAAATCCCTTTCAGTCTTCATCTGTGAGGCTGTGACAGCCACACTTTTCAACTCATCCATGTCATGATGTCTTTAAATGATTCAGCCACAAACCAGGCAGTTGGGCTGATCACACCCAGTTAATCCTGAGGGTTTTTCTTTCACCTGTCACTTTATTATTCAAAAGAACAGACAAGCTCCAGAAGCCAGAGATGGCTTTATTTTTTTCTAAACTCACATAGATAGTACCTAGCCCAGTAGTCTCTGGCTGCTTTCCAAAGCCTCTGGCAAAAGAGGCAAAATACAGCAGGAGGCCCAAGAGGAACAGGTGCCAGTACATATGTGGCAGTCAAAATTCAATACTAATGGCATTATTCTAACTTTAAGTAAATTCTGCAAGTTGTTAAGTTCTAAAGTAATGATCCTCATGCCATACTGAGATCTGTGCATCTTTGACAGCTGTCAAAGCAAAGCTTAAAAAAAAACCAAACCACTCCAGTATTTTTTTGTCACTGATCACAATGCAGAGAATGCTTGGATGACAATGAAGGAGATGCCTCACATTTAACAACACAGGTAACAGTCCTCTCAGTCTCTTATCTGAAGCAAAAATAGGAAGCATTTAAGTAAAAGCAGCACAAGTGTCTAGAACCATGAGCAAATTCTCATGAGCTGGGGTTTTCTTTTAATAAACAAGGGTCTCACAAAGAAACACAGCTAGAAGTATTTCTTTATCACTTCTCTAATGAAAACAAAAAGTAATGACTTTTAACACTGGTAATCAAGAAAAAAAAATCATGTTTTACTATATGAAGGTAGCAGAATGTGCTGAGACAAGACCAGAAGCCAAGAAAGGTTTCATCCTTTCCTTGAGAATCCCAAAGCTATGTTCCAGATGCTTACTGCTCTAAATGCCAACGTAAGGATATGGTGTCTCAAAAGCAGTCATGTTGTAGGTGATGCCTATTATTTATTCATGGACAATGATAGCTCAAGGAAATGTTTCACATCCCTGAAAACATAATTAAAGTTTGATCCAAACTGAACATAGCACTGAGCTGGTAAGAACAAATTGCCCCCATGATTCTCTTGACTGAGAATTATAAGCCCTTGGGTCCTACAAAAGGGCTCCATTGAATTTAAAGCATTTGTTTAAATTGATACTATTTTGTATGTATTCAACAAAGGAAATCTATGAAGATTAGTTATATTCAATCTTTAAATTCTACAAGACAAATCTTTTTTACAAGGATGACAGTGAATGAAAGAAGAGTGAAGCACTTGTCATACAGACATTCAGATCAAAACAGAGCCCCAAAACTGAACACTATGTGGGCTAAATTGACCTGAAACATCAACTAAGAGGAGGGAGCTGCAATGTATAAGCACTTAGTAGTAAAGAACAGCACTTGTATTTACCTACTTCTGTTTGTTTTGGTAGGTAGATGCTGATTTTATTTCCTTTATTATTATTATTTTGCTGAAGTTGGTGTACAAAACTTTGGGTATTTCATCATATAAGCAGTGGAAACTGGTAACAGATAGTTTAAAAGTCGAGTGCACCCTCAGTAAGTTTTCAGCTGACACTAAGTTGGGTGGGAGTATTGATTTGGTTAAGGGTAGGAAGGCTCCAAAGGGCTGTGGCCAGGCTGGAGTGATGGGATGAGAGCAATGGGATGAGGCTGAACAAGGACAAGGGCCAGGTCCTGCCCTTGGGCCTCACTAAGCCCCAGGCAGCTCAAGGATGGGGCAGAGGGGCTGGAAAGCTGCTGGAGGGAAAGGGCCTGGGGGGAGTCAGTGCCAGCAGCTGAACAGGAGGCAGCAGCGTGCCCAGGGGGGCAAGAAGGCCAAGGGCAGCCTGGCTGGGCTCAGCACTGGGGTGGCAGCAGCCCCAGGGCAGTGCCCGGCCCCTGTGCTGGGCCCTGGGGAGGCCGCAGCTCCAGGGCTGTGCTCAGTGCTGGGCCCCTCACTCACTGCCACAGGGACACTGAGGGGCTGCAGCGTGGCCAGAGCCGGGCACAGAGCTGGGGAAGGGGCTGGAGCACAAGGGGCTGGGGAGGGGCTGAGGGAATGGGGGTGTTGAGCCTGGAGAAGAGGAGCCTGAGGGGAGATCTTCTCAATCTCTCCAACTCCCTGACAGGAGGTTGGGGGTCAATCTCTTCTCTGAAGTAACAACTGACAGAAGAAAAGGCCTCAAGTTGTGCCAGGGAGGTTTAAAGATTAGGAATAATTTCTTCCTCAAAAGGCTTGTCAAGCCCTGGCACAGGCTGTCCAAGGCCATGATAGAGTCCCCATCTCTGGAGGGATTCCAAAGCTGTGTAGCTGTGGGGCTGAGGGACATAGTTTAATGGTGGCCATGGCTCGGGAAACTGTTGGGACTCAATGATTTTAAAGGTCTTTTCCAACCTAAACAAGTCTGTGGAACACAGAAAAGCATCTACACTACTTGCCTGACAGCACACAGGAGTCAATCCAAAGCTTTTGAAAAACCCTGAAAAAGGAATTACTACACTACAGAATAGATTTGATCAGTGAGGGATATGAGTCATTTTAAGGCTTAACATATTTAAGCTGGCAAAATAATTCCTTTCAACTGGTTTTCCATTTCATTTGGTTTAATATTCTACAGAAGGATGCAGAGCAGTTAGTCATCCACCTCCACAAGAGAGGAAAACTGGCTAGGTGCAGAATCAGAAAGGCAAGAAAACAAATTGTTCATTATTAAGAAAATTAATCTTTGAAAACAGGTCATTGTGTTTGAGGTACATCAAGAGAATGCAAATACCAGGTGCTTAGAGAAAAACCTTACCTCACCTTCACAACTCTGAATACATTCCATTGATTAGCTGCTATCATTTACACTAGTTCTTGAAGGAGTGAAAGGCAAAGAAATGCATGTGGGCTTCTGGAACACAATGTAGCAATTTGTACTGACATTAACATATTAAAATGAAATCACTAAATGGCACAAAGATGTCATTTGAACAACAAGCTTTCAGTTTGGCTCTTCAGACTGCAACCCAAGGAAACATCCCATTTGATTTGGATCTGCCAGTATCCTTCAAGCTTTCAGCTTCCGATAGTTTCTGATTGATGACTTCTAACAAACATTTCAGGTAAAATTTGTAAATGTCACCAGCTTTCCTGAGTGGTACCAAGGCAGAGAGAAGTCAGAAAGCAATCTTCACTTCTTGGTGATGTTTAAAATGAACACAGGCTGTGCATGAGTTTTAAAAACAGCATCAGCAACATCACAAATGACCACAGTGAGAACCTCAAGAGAGATGAGACAAATATTTTTGTACTTTCTGGTTTATTTGCTCTCTGAATTTGAATTTTTGATAGAGCAACACAACCACAAAGTCACAGCCAGAGCCACACAGACCCCAAATATCACAGAATCATAGAATGGTGGGGGTTGGAAGGGACCTTTAGAGATCATCCAGTCCAATCCCCCTGCAGAAGCAGGGTCACCTAGATCAGGTTGCATGGGAACATGTCCAGGCGAGTCTTGAAGACCTCCAAGGAAGGAGCCTCCACAACCCCTCTGGGCAGCCTGGGCCAGGGCTCCCTCATCTCACACTGAAACAGTTTGTTCTTATGTTTAAGTGGAACTTTTTGTGTTCCAGCTTCATCCCATCCACCCCTTGTCCTGTTGCTGGCTACTATAGAAAAAAGAGATGTCCCAACCTCCTGACACCCACCCTTTAGATATTTATAAATGTTAATAAGATCCCCCCTCAGTCTCCTCTTCTCCAGACTAAACAGCCCCAGGTCCCACAGCCTTTCCTCGTATGAAAGATGTTCCAGTCCCCTGATTACCTCGGTGACCCTGCGCTGGACTCTCTCCAGCACTTCCCTGTCCCTCTTGAGCTGAGGAGCCCAGAACTGGACACAGGACTCCAGATGAGGCCTCACCAGGGCAGAGTAGAGAGGGAGAAGAACCTCCCTTGACCTGCTGCCCACACTTTTCTTTCTGCATCCCAGGATGTCATTGGCTTCTTGCCCACGAGGGTACATTGCTGGCTCATATTTAGCTTATTATCAATCAGGACTCCCAGGTCTCTCTCTGCAGAGCTGCTCTTCAGCAGTTCGACCCCCAGCCTGTACTGGTGCATGGGGTTGTTCCTTCCAGCTGCAGGACTCTGCACTTGTCCTTGTTGAACCTCATGAGGTTCCTTTCTGCCCAACTCTCAAGCTGGTCGAGATCCCGCTGAATGGCAGCACAGCCTCTGTGGAATCAGCCAGTGCTCCCAGTTTGGTGCCATCAGGGAACTTGCTGAGGGTACACTCTGTCCCCTCATCCAGGTGGTTGATGAAGACGTTGAACAGGACTCTCAGCTCTTCTGCTACAGCAACTACGTTTCAGGGTGTTATCTCTCTAATCTTCCAAAGTAATTGCCCTCACATGAAGTAACTCAGAGAAAGTTAGGAAAGACTCCCTTAGTTATTTTATGAAAGATACATTGCCAACCAACTTTTGCTGGCTAAGATTTAAATGCAGTTGGGTTCATGTCATCCAAAAGAGAAATAAATAAGAACGATTATTTCTTTTGATCCTCAAAGTGCAGCTAGAGAATTACTGCTAAAGAAATGGGATTTCTTTATGTAAATGTAAAGGAGTAACGGGTATAAACTAGAACAGAAGAGGTTCCAAAAAAACACAAGGAAAAACTTCCTTCCTTTCTTCCCTGTTGAGGTGAGGGAGCACTGGCAGGGGCTGCCCAGATGGGCTGTAGAGTCTCCTTCTCTGGAGACATTCCAAACCCAGATGGATGGGTTCCTGTGTGCCCTACTCTAGGTGGTGCTGCTCTGGCAGGGGGGGTTGCACTGGATGAGCTTTGCAGGTCCCTTCCAGCCCTTAAGAATCTGTGAAACCATCTTGACATCTCTACTACAATTATCTACTGTTAAGATAACCCTAAAATAAAGTGGGGTTATTTACTGTTTTGCTTTTAAAATTTAGACCATTTAAATGCTTTCATCTACAGCACAGGCCTTATACACCACATTTCAGCACAACTGACAGACCAATAAACTGTGTATATTGAAACTGTAAGGTGGGACCTGACCTGCTATAATGAGTCCCTTTTTCTTTAGGACACATGCCTTTCTACCTCCCACCATTAATCTCATCCTCATCTTCCTTTCTCCAGCATAATCTAGAAGTGGACGAAAAGCATCTGCTCCTGAGGCCAACAATGGGGAGACTGTTTCAGAAATTTACATACAAGTCAAATTTATTTTTACATGGGTGAAGCAACAGGGTTTCCTCTTCCCTATGAGAATTATGTCCCAATTTACTTCTGACCAGGAGGAAAACACAAAAATACACACTCTGCAAAAGTCCTGTTCTATTTTAAAGCTTCTAAGTTTGTCCCATTGTAAGAGTATTTCATTTTCTTCCCTTTTCAGCCAGCCTGCCTCTTCTCAGCCATAAATCTACACACCAACTTCCTTTTTCCTCCAAGTTTCTACACCGCCTGTGCTACTGTTATTCAGAGCCTGCAACTCCTTCCCATTCCCACACTCTGAAACCTCTTTCACAACTATTCATTTTGATCCTTCACTCATGTCAGTGTTTGTAACCAGGAGTCACAGCCTGGTATGGACGCCCAGAAGCTTCCATCTCCTGCGTGCCAAGCTCTTCCAAAGCACTGCTGAAGCATCCCAGCTATGCAAAAGGCCTCCTCGGATTGCCCACTCCAAGCACTTCAGAGTAGGTGAGCCTGCTCTCTTTAGTACACTTTTTCTAGGGTCTTAACACTTCAAAAGCAGCCGCCTGTCTTATATGTGTGAAAGCTTTTTGTAGGACAGGGCATCTTTCTAGTGGCAGCACATTAGTACAGCTACTTCACCCTTTAAAGTCGTTGCCCAGGATATAAACATATTTATTTTTTCAGTAAAATAGCAGAGACAGAAGGCTTGAACATTTACCAGGCTTGAACTTTTACCAGTTTCCACAATATACTCCCTTTCCCAAGGACCTGCTGGATGACCCTGTAGTTGAAGCACTTTCTTCTTTCCCTAGAGGTGCTTGAACATACTTGAACTCCTGACTGCTCTGAATAACAGTTTTGAGGTTGAAACAACAGCCTGCTCTCTTGCAGTTGCTCTGAGCTATGCTAAAAGACCACCACCTGCAACACAGTGACCCTTGGAGCTATTCTAAACTCCCATCACCTGCAACAGAACAACACAATGATGCTCAAGAATGCGCCCAAAGACCAGCTGGGCAAAGCTGTCTCTCTTCAAAGATGCCTCTCCTGTACAAAGATACTTTCTCTCTCCCTGGCCTCCCTGAACAGTTTGGCTTGGTTTGACTGGGCTGGGCAGATGTTCCTATCTCCTCTCAAAGGCAGCAGAGCTGTACACCCATGTGGCATTACAGCATGGCACCCCAAGCACGATTTCAGTGAAAACTCCCTTCTTCAGCCATTCCCGTAGCACCACACGACCACCTCTGCTCCAGTGCCAGCCCCGAGACTCACCTCACGCAACCCCGCGATGCCTCCCCATGCCCCCAGACACCCGTCTCCTGCTCTACCATCACTTCAGACACCGGACTAAAGGACAAACTTGGGATGAGGGGGCCCAAACAACACCCTGGGGCACAGAGAGAGAACACGCCATCCCACTTGCTCTTTAAGACATGGATTTGGGGGGTAAGACACCCATTTCCACCCGCCGGGGCTGGCTGAGGGGCAGGGGCCCCATTACCCGCCATTTGCTCCCCCTCAGGAAAATGAAGCCACGGAGGTGGGATTCGCCAGCTGCGGGGCCTAGTCGGTGGGGTGAAGGTACGGAGGGCTTAGGGCGGGGGGGCACGGAGGTGGCGGCGGGCGGGACGCGGCCCCCAGGGCCGGGTGCGGGGTCGGGGCGGTCACTCACAGAACTCGGCGATGTAGTAGGAGACGGCGTAGTTCTCCTCACACCACTCCAAGGTGGAGGTCGGCAGGCCCCAGTAGCCTTCCCGGTCAGCGGCCGGAGCCATCGCGGCGCCCGCTTCAGGCCAGAACGTAGCGAGGGGAAGGGGGAGGAGGGAGGGAGCAGGGCACCGGGCCGGGAGCGCGGCGGCGGCGGCGGGCGGGGTCCGGCGCTGGTCCCGCCCGGCTCGGGGAGGAGCCGCCGCGGAGGGAGCGCGGCCCGCGGGTTGTCATGGCGACGGGCTGCGGCCTGCGGGCGCGGGAAGGCCGGGCCGCGCCGGTCTGAGGGGAGAAGCTTGACGGGGAGAAATGCTCATGAGGAAAAGGCAGATTTAGGGGAAGTCCATAAGGGAGGGATGGCTGAAAGGTAGTTTGACCCAGTGCCATTGGTGTGGCTGCAGCTCAAATACCTTGTTTTCGTGCCCCTCACAACAAGAGAGACACTGAGGGGCTGGAGCATGTCCAGAGATGGGCACCTGAACTGGGGAAGGAGCACAAGGCTTGTGGGGGAGCAGCAGAGAGTCCTGGGGGTGTTATGCCCGGAGAAACCTGAAGAGAGACATGATCACTGTCTACAACTCCGTGATGTTGTGATGAGGTGCGTGTCAATCTCTGCTTCCAGATAACGACTGATGGAACAAGAGGAAAGGGCCTCAAGTTGCACCAAGGAAGTTTAGATTGGAGATGAGGAGGAACTTTTTACCCGAGAGGGTTTTTAGACCCTGTCCCAGGCTGCCCAGGGAGATGGTGAAGTCCTGATCCCTGGAGTTATTTAAAAGCTGGGGTAGAGCTGAGGTGCTGAGGGCCATGGGTTAGTGATAGTGTGAGGTGAGGGCTTGGACTTGGTGATCTTAAAGGTATTTTCCAGCTAAACCAATCCAATGATTCAGAGGGCCCACGCAACACCCATGTGCAGTGGAGGCAGGACAGGCACTGTCATGGCCTCATCACAGCTACTCCATCCTCACCCACTTTTCAGGCAAAATATACTCCACCGGATCAGTTTGGTGGCACTGAGGTTGTTGTAGTACATGCCCTTTTCCCCCCTGAAACAGTGTTGTAAAGGTAAATTCATCTTCCACAAGACTGGAGGGAGGGTTTGTAACGCAAGTGAGGCAGTGCTCTGGCTTCATGTTTTTAAATGAAGAGGCAAGTGTTTCCCATACTCGTGGGTTGGGAGGAGGAAGGGGTTTTTTTATAGCACTGCCTACTACACGGGGGTTTTCTCTCATCTGATGCCTTATTTAGTTTCCTCAGTGCTTACTATGTGTGCTATACTTATCCTCATAAAATGCAAAGTGCTTTTCAAGCAGAGCTGATATCCAAAGGCAAGTAGAGACTAAAAAGAGAAAGACTTGAAACACATAAGAAAAGAATAAAACGGACAAGTAGAGGCCTAATTATATGAGGTGTCCAAAGACTTGATAAGAAGCTTCAGACAGACCTTGGGGCTGTACACAGTGCTTATACACAAAGAGTATAATTCATTATATCTGCATGTAAACACACAAACTTCTTTTCCACATCTTATCTCACCTCCTTTCCCCTTCTGTCAGCTAAAAATCTCCAATCTAAACACAGACATTTCCAAGTGTAAATGCTGATGTTTCATAATGTATATACAGCTTTACTGAAAAATAACCAGCCGTCTGCAGTTCAGCTTCTATTTAATTGCTTTCAGCATCAAGTGCATTTAATATTTTGATGTAAATCCTTCAAATCAAAATTGATTTTAGCATTGGCAACAATAAAACAGCTTGTCAAAACACCATCAGAATCACTCTGCACTTTTATTCTTTATGCAGACCTATCTTTTATTTATTTCAGAGGTGGATTATCCTCTCCAGATTTTAGACTTTCAAGATTGATGTCTGGAAGAGTATCAAACTGATTCAGAAGCACAAAACTAGTTGTAAACAATGAGGAGGGTTCTAGCCTGCTTGATGCACTTAGCTTTTTGGGCTTTTGAATATTAGTTTCCTACAGTAAGGAAATTTGTAGGGCTCTGACCTATCTTTTGTTATCATGGTTAACTGTTTGAAGATTGAAAGTCCTTAACAGAATAGTAATTCAGAGTTTGAAATAGCAGATAGTTCACAGACTAGAGAGATAACTGTTAAATATCCCATTTGCACACCAGGAGCACAAAATGGGAACAATATGAAAAACCAAGCAATTTGTGTAATATCCCATTACATTTGGCTTTAAATAGATGATTCAAAATATTGATGCTTGATTCTTTTCTCATGGCATGGATACTGCACATGGGAAGATTTGTAATTGCAATAGAAACAGAAGTCAGACATGCAACTGGCTTTAAAGCAGGCCAAGACAGATGAATGAAAGATTGGATGGGGTATATTACAATGATGATGTGGGCTGTTATCCATTCTGGATAAAGACAAGCAAAGATGTATAGCTGTCTGTTAATCTGAATTATTGGGGAATTTTTATTGCTGTGACATGTTCCTGTAGTATTCTTCATCATAATATGCCTTAAGTTCTAACTTATTCTGTGGTTTGGGTATTTGCTTTTGAACTCTGGCAAACCTTTGAGCTGTTGCACTTGGAAGGATGGTGTTGAAGAAGCATCCACAAACTATTGTAATATGTGCCTTTTTTCCCTGAAACAGTGTTGTAAAGGTAAATTCATCTTCCACAAAACCAGTTCTGACCATCTGAGCTGTTACAACAAAACAGTAATAGGAGTATCAAAAGGAATGTTTTTCCTCTGTAACCTTGTGCTTTGCAGTGTATGTTACTGCACTGGATATAACGTAACAGCCTGGAGTTATTTGCATATAAACATGGTCTATCTGCCGAGGCCATCAAACCTACCTATGTGCACATGTTGGATTTTCTTTGTCTGATCTCTACAACCTACAGAGGGAACGTCTGGATTCTGAAATAGCAAAGAGAGAAACAACCAGAGCTCCTGAAATGCTCATTTCCAGTATTACTAAAAATGTACTCGACATGCTGGTAGTCATTTCCTGTGGCCTCTAGTTCAGTGGCCAAGGATCCTCTTTCTATACAGTTTTATGTTGCCCTGAAACCTCATGGTTTAACTTTTCAGTCAGGTTCCTTGAGTCATGTCGGTTTACACCACTAGAGGGGTATGTCCTGTAAATTTAGTAGGTGGATCCACAATTTTTTTTGCCTGTGAACGGCAAAGGGCTGCTGTTCAAAGACTACACGTGTTCTGCTGTTTGTCCCTGTGATCTGTGAAATTCAGGGAATGGCACCTGAAGAAGAATATTTTTCTCTACCGCTGCTCTATACAAACGCTGACACAGAGTCACAGAATGGTTTGGTTTGGAAAGGACTTTAAAGGTTGTCTCATTCCACGCCCCCTGCCATGGGCAGAGACATCTTCCACTAGACCAGATTACTGCAAGCCCCATCCAACCTGCTCTTGAACACTCCCAGGAATGGGGCAAAGCCTCTTTATCATGGCTTGTGCTGCTGGTTGATTAACTTCTGCATAAAATGAGACCTAACAGATTGATTAGAACTCATTGCAGCTACATGTGTTGGAGAAGACTGTACGTATTCCCTCTCATCAGTATATGCATGTGAAAGGGGGAGATAAAATTGACACAAAGTCCTCACTGCTTGGTTCTAATAGTGTTTACATAAAGATATCAGCCACATAAGTAAAGCTGAATTTTATGTTACAAGTCACCTGTTCAGATTTTCTGTTCATTATGCACCTGTGCCTCTTTTAGGATATTATTTTATTGGGTCATAGCATGTCCAACTCCTTAGGCACGGAATCCTGAGTCACTACTTTTGTCTCTAAAATCTCACATCCCATGGTGATGTTGATTTCCATATACTGCAGTTCAAAATGTCATTATTGGCAGCTTTCTTGTAATTGTCTAGTCCATACTGGTTGCTGGAAAAGGTTGTTAACACCTCTAGATCCTGCAAGCCTGATCCTGTGTAACGTGTCATTTGTCCCATTGATTTATATGCAGATAGAATGAGTAAGATGCTTAAAGGCTTATAAGAGGCTGAATCAGAGTTTTTGTGAAGTGCCTTGAAGTTGAAGAGCTCTTGATGAGCTCTGTTCTTGGGATGATGGTAATTATGCCTGAAGGAATATCACTGAAACTTCTTGGCACCTGATTGAGAGAAAAAGAGAAGTTGTTTCCTAATGTGAAAAAGGATCTGCTCTGAGAAACTTCATCAGACTTTAGCAGAAGTGCTTCCCTATTCAACAAGGTAAAGTAGAACTGTCAGGGCTGAGGTTAAATAGAGTCATGCGTTTGTTCAGCATCATCAAAGGGACTCAAGTCCCAGAGCTATATAAATATTCATAAACTCACCACTGTCGTAGGACTGTTCTTAGTCATATTTTTGAGGCTATTGTATGCATTTTGGTAGGTGACAGGGGCAGTGAATGACAGTGTCACAGATTTCAGCTCTGAAGGGCTCAGATATGAGTATTGTCACCTGAACAGTGCTATAAAGGGTTGATGGAAAGAGGCTGCTGAGGAAAGGTGTGACTCACCAAGGACAGAACATTCCCTCATGCAGAGGATGGTTCAGTCCTGTATCCTATCTTCAAAGAAGATTTTAAGGAGGTATTTTTCTTATCCATCCTTTTCCTAGCTATATTGAGTTTCTGCAGAGCTGCTTAGGGTAATGGGGAAGGTGCTGCAGTGGTGACCCCTGTAAGAAGTTGCTCAAAACTTTCTCCACCTCTAAGTCAGACCCATCTGTGGGCCTGAGCCAACTAGGCACCTCTGTGATCACTTTTTGAGGAGAATAAATCAGGAGAGAGGGGAGAGGTGGTGAAAGGAAAGGAATGAAATGAAATTGAAAAAATGCTGCAGTCCCCTAGATCAGTGAGGGAAGAGAGTGGGAGATGTGCTGGAGCAGAGACCTTCCTATGTCCTGTAGTGAGATGAGCTGTTCCCTTGGACCTATGGAGCATAACAGTGGGCCTGAGATCTGGCAGCAGCTCGAGGAGGACCCCATGGCAGAGGGGGTGGCTGTGCCTGAGGAGACTCACACTGGAGGGGTTTGTGAGGAGCTGCAGCCCCAGGGAAGGACTCACACTGGAGAGGTTTGTTAGGGATTGTGTCCCATGGGATGGACCCTGTGCTGAAGCAGAGGAAGAACATGAAGAGTCCTCCCCCTCTAAGAAGGAAGGAGCAGCAGAGACCATCTGTGAGGGCCTGACTGAACCCCCATTCCCTGTCCCCCTGAAAGGAAAGGAGGTAGAGATATGGGGAGTAGAGAGCTGAGCCCAGGAAGAAGTGGGGGAATGAGATCTTAAAAGGCTGGTTGTATTTCTCTCATCATCCTGCTCTGTGTTTACTTTCTATCTGTTCTGTTTCTAGTTACTGGTGTATTAAACCGATCTTGTTTTCCTCCCTAAGTTGAGTAGTCAGGTCTGTTTTACCCAGAACTATAATTGTTGAGTGAGCCCTCCCTGCCCTTGTCTCCATCCATGAGGCTCTTTCCACCTCGCTGAGGCCTCCACCAGCCTGTGGAAGGTGGGAGTGCATTGAAGGCTGAGCCAGTGGCTTTGTGGTGCTTTGTTACCAACTGGGCTTAAACCATGATGCTAACACAAACCTATCTGATCAGGTCTATTGAGATATATCTCAAAACTTTTCAAAGCAAAAGCTGAAGCAGGTGATACCATCCACTACAGGTCCCATTTTACCAAAATCAGGATTTTTGCCTTCTTGTAGCAATTAATTGGATTAAGCTGAAGCTGCTTTACACCAGTGGTTACTACCCTGAAAGCAGACAGCATGTGTAGGTGTCTCCAAGCACCTGCAGCTTTAAACCCATTGTATTAGCATGAATTAAAATTGATGTCAGTTTGCACTCATTTGCAGGGCTGAATGGGAGGAGGTAAACCTGCTTTTCAGCCAATCCCAAGGGAAAAGCAGTTGACAGTGTGCAAAGTTTGGAAGGAGAGCTCAGCTTAGTAACTTTCCCAGTCATCTGAGTTTAATTCACCCTTCTGAGTGAATCAGAGCCTTTATCAGCTGTAAAATGCTAAATGTGCACTGGTTTAAACTGAAATATCCCATGAAAATCTATCTCAGGAGGGAGATTTTCCAAAAGCACAACCAGCTTCAATCTCATTGCCTTTCAAAGGAATCTGGCAATCAGTCTGCCTTTGTGCTTTGGAATTCTTCTCCTGCTTTAAGAAAGCAAAAGCCAATGCTATAACAATTCATTGTTTACAGTTTTAAACAGCTTTCTCTTTAGGAAAATTATAGCAAGCTATCTTTTTCTACCTGCTAATTTATATACATAGAGCTGAAGAGAATTACATGAACTTTGTAACAATATTTAAGTGAGTTAATCTCAATTTGGATCCTGCCTCAGAGGCACTGTTCACTTTCTTAGGCACTGGCATCTTGTGTCGTTTGAGATTCTTTAGAAGCAGCAGCTGAAGCCCAGGCAGGATGCCCTGGGCTCACTGGATCTTCCTTAGATGCAGTGTCATTGGCCTCTCAGCTGCTCTTTGTCCAGGAGCACTAAGTGTCTGTGTTTCAGCAGCTGAATTGAGCTTAGATGTCAGGCTTTTTTGGCTGGATGAAGTTGGGTGAGGTCATGAATCCCAGCTCCTTACTCTCTTCTGAAAGCATTCCACTCTGATTTGAGATCAGTGAAGCTCTTCTTATGTTTTCTGTACTCAGAGTGTCCATGGAAGGCACATACCTAACTGACCCTTAGACTAGTTTTAACCTCAGTTGGCTGAAGGTGAGGCATTAATCAGAAGCAGCCTTGCTTTTGGATGTTATACCTCTCACTGGAT
This sequence comes from Colius striatus, assembly GCF_028858725.1. Lineage (NCBI taxonomy): Eukaryota > Metazoa > Chordata > Aves > Coliiformes > Coliidae > Colius > Colius striatus. The sequence continues at coordinate 2,501,231 of NC_084759.1, read as the reverse complement.
TCACCTGTCCTTAGAACATGAGCTCCCTGTATGAAATCTGGGAGATACACTGAAGAATGAGAGCCACAAAATACTGTCTCTCTGCAGCTCTTCAACATGCAGCACTGGGTTCTTTTGGGACTCAAAAAACATCAGTAGCCCTTTTCACATGGTGAAAACAGAAGTGCTCCTCTTTTTTTTCTTCCTATTCCAGCCTCCTCCCCATGAATGAAGCTGAGAAAGGATTTGGAGGAGAACACATTGCTGCTTCTCTCTTACACCCAGGAGAAGGGAGGGCACTGGCAGCTTGCAGTCAGCATGAGAATCTCTACGTGTCATGATATCATTGTGGCACAGAGGAAAGACAGCTGTTCTACAACAAAGATATTTTCAGCTCTGCAGGAAATATTTTGAAGTCTCCATGTTTTATGTGATATAACAGTGTCCAAAGCCATTGGGTGAATTAGGCAGGACTCTTCTGGTAATAGCAGCTACCTTGTGCAGCCAGGCAGCCATAAATAGCTTTTGAGAGTCAGCATAAGTTTACTGACTTGTCCAGCTAAAGCTCCTCAAGCTGGGGCCACCTCCTATCTACATTCATGCTGATAAAGTTTCTGGCACCACTGATTTCAAGTGCCAATTCTTGGTTATGGATCCATCCTTCCCACTCATACCATTTTGGATGTATGATCAGATGGAGACTAGGCAAAGACTGATCAGTGAGCACTGACTACTACAGGAGTGAAAGTCCCAACAATATAAGGGTGGACAGCTGCCAGGCAGTGAGGGACCTGGGATTGTTGGTAGACAGCGGCTGAACATGAGCCAGCAGTGTGCTCAGGTGGCCAAGAAAGCCAAGGGCATCCTGGCCTGGCTCAGGAACAGTGCTGTCAGCAGGAGCAGGGAGGTGATCATTCCCCCGGACTCGGCTTTGGTGAGGCTGCACCTCAAATCCTATGTCCAGTGTTGAGCCCCTCTCTACAAGAAGGACATTGAGGTGCTGGAGATGATCCAGAGGCTGGGCTGCCAAGCTAGGAAAGGGTTTGGAGCATGTCTCAGATGAGGATGTAGGGCTGTTGAGCCTGGAGAAAAGAAGGCTCAGGGGAGACCTTCTCACTCTCTACAACTACCTGAAAGGCAGCTGTAATGAGGTGGGGGTTGGTCTGTTCCCCCTAGTAACAAGCAATAGAACAAGAGGAAACAGCTTCAAGTTGCAGCAGGGGAGGTTCAGGCTCGATGTGAGGAGAGCTGTCAAGCATTGGAAGGGTCTGCTCAGGGAGGTGCTGGAGTCACCGTCCCTGGAGGGGTTTCAGAGCCGGGTGGATGTTGCACTGAGGGCAATGGGCTGGTGGCTGATATGGCTGGGACAAAGGCTGGGCTCCATCAGCTTAAAGGTCTCTTCCAGCTGAAACAATTCTATGATTCTAAGAGTGACCTAAGGCAAATTTTGAAGGCAAAATATTGCCAAACAGCAAGAAACTGTCCAGAACACAGGCTAATCTGAAGTCTGTGAGGGTTAAGGGCTGAAGCTTTTTTGCCCCAAAACCCCAGTGGGAATGGATTCAGAGGAACTACCTATTGCCACTGTCTCACTCTTTTCTTACAGCTTTCAGTTTGTAGAGAAAAGCACCCACAAACCTTTTCTTCACTGATTCTTGTATAAGGAATCAATTAGAGTCTGAACCTGGAAGGTGATGTGCTCTGTAAAACCCTTGCCCATCCAGTTCTGCACTGCTTGGCCTTGGCCTCATGGACACAGCAATTGCCTCGTATTGCTGCCCTTGGAAACCTCTGTTACAAAAGGGGCAAAGCAGTAGGAGCGAGCAGAATGTCTCAGTGGTAAGCAGATACAGACACATTGAAATGTCAAATGTTAAAAGAATTTTCAATCAATTGAACACTTGGCATATCTTCAGTTGCACTGCACCTATGGTGGGGGAGGCAGCTGCTCTTCTCTTCCTTGACCTCTGGGGAAAATGGCATGTTTATCCCAAGCTTACCTAAATGTTTCCACCTATCCTGGAAACAAAGCACATTCTGCTCTTGTAAAGAAAGCAATGTTATATTTCTCTTGTTTACTGCAGGAAGGAGGATGAGAGGAAAGAGTCATTATTTACTTGGCAAAAATCCCTTCTTACGTTTGCTGGCTATCACTTACTTACCTGTGAGCTAATCAACTTACACTTCAGCCAAACTCTTTCCTTTAACAAGTCATTAATAAGGAGGCTGCTCAGACAGTTCAGACTGACTTTATTAGCATAGCTTGGAGATTTCAGACCTATGAACTTTATTCTGGGATAACTTCTGTCCCACAGTCATTCCCCTGGTAAATGTTTGATGATCAGCCTCAGCAGGAGAGCTCATTACTAGACAGAGAAAAAAAGAAGCTTTTGTACCTCCGACCCTGCTTTCTGGGTGGCAACAGCTCCCAAGAAGTGAGTCACTTTAGCTTGTATTGCAGAAAGCTGTTGCTTTTGCTGTCTTGGTGAGGCCCTCACACTTCATGTATGTATGTGAAAGAGAGTTGGCTTCTGGACTTTGAGTTTGACACACCAAACCACATACCTGTGTCATTGCAAAACTGTAGATGAGAGTGGCTCCATCCTGACACACTTCTATGAAAAAAATTGTCCAGAAGCATGACATAATTATTTAATTACAATGTGAATCACAACAAATAAAGCTACATCAGATGCACATGAATCACATTCTGAATTCTATCTGTGTCAGGCCACTGTGGCTACAATGGTAAGTCAGTGTGGTGTAATACTAAATGAATATCTTGGGCACTTATGCTCTGTACGGAGTTGTTGCGTTAAAGGGTAAAGAAATTTGGCAGAAAATAAACCCCCTTGCATTCCAGCTTATCCTCAGATATCAGGGGAGCTGGAGGTGGCAGGGCTTACATTCTTAGATTCTGATTCATTATTTGTAATTTGGGACTGTGGTGGTTTAGCCCTGTCTGGGTGCCAGATGCCCACCAAGTCATTCTGTCACTCCCCCTGCTCAACTGGACAGAGGAGAGAGAAATAGAACAAAGGGCTGGTGAGATGAGATAAGAACAGGAAGATCACTCAGCAATGACCATTATGGGAAAGACAGACTTAACTTGGGGAAAAATGGTTTGATTTTGACGAGGGTGCTCCAAGCTCCATCCAACCTGCCCTTGGACACTGCCAGGGATGGGGCAGCCACAGCCTCTGGGCAGCCTGTGCCAGGACCTCAGCACCTTCCCAGGGAAGAATTTCTTCTTCAGATCTCATCTCAGTCTCCCCTCTGTCAGTTTGGAGCCATCAGCCCTTGTCCTGTCCCTCTAGGCCCTTGGATAAAGTCCTTCTTGGGCTTTCTTTTGGGCCCTGGAGGGACTGCTCTAAGGTCTCCCCAGAGCCTTCTCCAGGCTGAACACCCCCAATTCTTTCAGCCTGTCTCCAGAGCAGGGAGGCTTCAGCCCTTGGACTGTTTGATACATACAGTGACTCACTTCTAGGCTAGACTTAAAATACAAGTCTAGATTTATCACCTGTAAGATAAGGGAAAAGCCTGTAGAATAAGCACGACTGGTCCTAGGGCTGACTTCCCCCTTGGCTCATTGCTGAATAAGGCTGGGACACTACACTTCTGTAGGACTGAGTTGTCTACATCACTTCTGCTACCCAAACCATGTGACTTGTTCACAAACAAATGCGTCTGACATAGGTTAGGGGACTGCTGATGCTTGAACAAAAAGGGGACTAACACTCAATGAAGTTCCAGCACAGATTGGCTGCTCTGTCACAGTCACACAGAATCACAGAATCTTAAGGCCAAGAAGGCCAATGGCATCCTGGGATGCATCAGGAAGAGTGTGGGCAGCAGGTCAAGGGAGGTTCTGCTCCTCATCTACTCCGCCACATATGGTGAGGCCTCATCTGGAATCCTGTGTCCAGTTCTGGGCTCCTCAGCTCAAGAGGGACAGAAAACTGCTGGAGAGAGGCCAGTGCAGGGCCACCAAGATGATCAGGGGACTGCAGCATCTTCCTTATGAGGAAAGGCTGCAGGACCTGGGGCTGTTTAGTCTGGAGGAGACTGAGGGGTGATCTCAGTAATAGTTACAAATATCTCAATGGTGGGTGTCAGGAGGTTGGGGCAGCACTTTTTTCTATGGTATGTAGCAACAGGACAAGGGGGTGATGGGATGAAGCTGGAACACAAAAAGTTCCATTTAAACATGAGGAAAAAGTATTTCCCTGTGAGGTGAGGGAGCCCTGGCCCAGGCTGCCCAGGGAGGGTGTGGAGGCTCCTTCCTTGGAGCTCTTCAAGACCCACCTGGACACGTTCCTGTGTGACCTGATCTAGGTTGATCTGCTTCTGCAGGGGGGTTGGACTGGATGATCTCTAAAGGTCCCTTCCAGCCCCCACCATTCTGTGATTCTAAGTCTCCAGAGAAGGAGACTTCACAACCCATCTTCCAAAGAAAGTTCCAATGCACTCAGAGGTTGGTGTTGCACATCAGCCCGTGTCATCAAAGGCTAAGCAGCCTTTCTAGATGAATTATAGTTCTTAAAAATGCCATCAGGCCAAAAAACTATCTACTAGTCTGTGCCCCAGATGTATCAGTGCCAAACAAAAACACTGTAACACCTTCATTCTTGTATTCCCTTTTAAAAGGAGCTTTTCTACTCACCACTGCCATTGCCTGAGACTGCACTATTCACGTGACCATCTCCATTTTTGAAGCCAAGGCTCTCTGAAGGCTTTGGTGGCCAGACAGCTAATCTCTTGACAAGCAAGTGTATTTTTGACAGTGTGATTGGTGTTGGCCCACTGCCCCTGATGGCTTGGCCCTCTGACAGCTGGCAGTGATTTTCTGACGACTGGAGCCCCAGTCACATGCCCCTGACAGCAGTAGAATAATATTCTCATGCCTGTGATAATGGCAAACGTGTTTGGAAAGCTCATGAATAAAATCCCCTTCTCTGTCTTTTTATAACTCTGACATGCTTTCCTGTTGCCCAGTCTCTCCTTGTTCTTTTTCTTTTTTAACCCCTCCTCCACACTTATTTCCCCCACTCTATTATTATTCCTCATGTTATAGGAGTGGCAGTGACAGACACTTCTAATTTCTTCCTTGCTTGAGACTCAATGCTCTTTCTTTTGGTCTTTGAGCAATATTCCTCAGATACTGTTGGCAGGAGGCAGAGTCCCGTGTGGAACTGCCATGCAGTTATTTTGCTCCTAACAGCTTCTAACAATGCTGATTCCATCTTCCATCACTCTCAATTGCCAGCTTTGATTGATTTTCAAAACATGTCTTTGACTCTTGCCTTTTCTCAGGAAAGTTTGGGCTTGGTTCCACAGGCCTGACATACCTCCTAATGCAAAGCACTGAGAGGAACCTCGGGCTACACAGGAAAAAAGGGGAGTCCCTGAGTAAAAGCTGGTGTTTATTTTTGCCTTAGCTCATGGAAAGTCTGTTTTGCCCTTGGCTGAGCAGGAGGAGATGGCTGAGGCTTATAGCTCAGGCATGTGTTGGAGCAGGAGGCAAGGAAGCTGAGTCTGGGGATTTTCTTAATGGGACTTGCTTATTATCCCAGAGAAACTGGTCATAAGGGGAGGAGATTGCTGCCAGCACATGGGAAGCCTCCTGTTTCAGGAATCTGGAGTGAAAGATTAATGTCTACTTCTCTGAGGGCCCTGGTAAGATATGAAAATAGATTATCTTGCTGTTTGAAATACCCCTCTCAAAAGATAACGTCACTAAATGAACAGTTCTGCTTCTTTTTCAAAGGTGGGACACTGCTGCACAAACCAAGCAGGTACCATTGTGCATAACAACACCCCACCCTGACACCCCCCTATTCTGTGATGCCTGCATCATGGTGGCATTCATTTAGCAGTGGTGAGGGGATTGATGTGTCCAGCTCTGAGGCTGAGGCTGTGGCTGTTCCTGAGCTGTGCTTGCACTCTGAAAAGAGCACTCAGACTCCTAAGTCTTGCAGTATAGGCACTTTGCTCTCTCTGGGCCCGCCTGCAGCAGAAGTTCAAAGCTTCCATGCCATGTTTGAGAATGGCTGAACTGAGAAACTGCTCCAGTTCCTGTATCCTCCTCTGGGTAACGTGAACAACAGCTGAGAGCTTCATGACTACACCCAACATGGTCTCTGTCCTTCCTTTCACAGCTGTACCCCAGGCTATGCATGCAGAATCACAGACTGATGGGTGTTGGAAGGGACCTCCAGAGCTCATCCAGCCCAACCCCCTGCTAAAGCAGGTTCCCTCTGTGGCAGGGGCCACAGGAATGTGTCCAGGTGGGTTTGGAAACCTCCTGAGAAGGACCCTCCACACCCTCCCTGGGCAGCCTGGGCCAGGGCTCCCTCACCTCAACACCAAAGTTTCTCCTTGCTTTTAAGTGGAACTTTTTTTGTTCCAGCTTTTGTCTATTACCCATTGTCCTGTCACTGGACACTATAGAAAAAAGTGTTGCCCCATGCTCCTGACAAACACCCTTTAGGTACTTGTAAGTATTGATAAGGGCCCCCCTCAGGCTTGTCTTCTCCAGGCTGAACAGCCCCAGGGCCCACAGCCTTTCATCCTCACACACGTTCCATTCCCCTCAGCATCTTGGTGGCCCTGCACTGGCCTCTCTCCAGCACTTCCCTGTCTCTCTGGAACTAGGGAGCCCAGAACTGAACACAGCCTGACCAGGACAGAGGGGGAGGAGAACTTTCCTCAACCTGCTGCCCACACTCTTAATACACCTCAGAATGCCATTTGCCTTCTTGCCCATGAGGGCACATTGCTGCTCATCTTTACTTTGTTATCAACCAGGACTCCCAGGTCATGCTCCACAGAGCTGCTTCCCATCAGGTCAACTCCCACTCAGCAAGTCAACCCCCACATACATGTGCATCAGCCTGTCTCTGAGAATGGACTTAAACACAACAGTCCTTGGAACTATTTATACTCAGGACAAGAGCAACACATGGGGAGATGAAGATGATCCCTAGATCTTGTTTTAAAGGAGCTCCACAGCTGGAGCACAAAACTTTTCCTCACAAAGATATGTCAGGAATAGCTGGTTTAGGGGTTAGCAGAATAACTTGGGCATTCTACCACTGCAAGTGAGAGGGACATGAGGCTGCTGTATTGAGTGAACTCTTCTGGGCTCAGCTGTGTTTTCTCTTCATCTTTTTGCTGCTTAGTATGGGCATTAGTTCCTGCTGGCTTGTGCTGGTGAGGAGCAACCTTATGTCTGATCTGAATCTAAGTCAGCTCTGAGAGCATTTGCATGCACAGCAGGACTTATCTTCCTGGGGTTCCCAAGAAAAACTTGCAAGCTGCTGCAGTCTGAGCTCTCTCAAAGGCAAGAATATGCCTTTTGGAGTGTTTGAGGGAACTCCAGGACAAGAGCATCGTTTGGAAGTAAGGAAATTGCTGCAGCTTCCTGTTCAGCCAAATGGGTGAGCTGAAACAAGTGGCAACCTGGACCTCCCATCATTGTTCTCAGGAGCATAGTTGGGACACACTTCTGTTCTGTGCTGAGTGGGTGTCTCAAATTAGGAAAAATACCCTGCAATTTCCTCCCATTGCTGCTTGTGCTGCTGCTAACAACGGACTGCCACGGGAGATCTTGCTTTGTGTCATACAGAGACTTCCACATGGGCTGTCTTCCGAAAGGGGTGGAGTTACCTTGAAGGAGTTTTAACTGAGCCTTTGTGAAATACTTTCAGGGGCACTCGTTGGTGGTTCAGGAAGCTGATTTGGCTCATCAGGGGGCCTTGGTCCACCCTAGTTTTCTCTTCTCAGATACTGGGATATGGTAGGATGAAGCAGACCAGAGCCCAGTGCTCTCCTGGGCTCTGAGCATCATATTACCATTGTCTTCTGTGAAGGTGTGCTGTGATCCATTATTGTTGGTAGCAACAGAACATCAGCTTTGTAATGAGCTTGCAACGCCTTGCCAGGCTTTCTGTCTGAACTTTTTTCACCTGCTTAAGCTTCATTTTACTTGGTGTAGCTGTGACAGGGAATTCTCTGATTGACCAGGTGTCACAGAATCTCAGGGGCTGGAAGGGACCTTGAAAGCTCATCCAGTACAACCCCCCTGCCAGAGCAGCACCACCTAGAGTAGGGCACACAGGAACTCATCCAGCTGGGGTTGGAATGTCTCCAGAGAAGGAGACTCCACAGCCCATCTGGGCAGCCCCTTCCAGTGCTCCCTCACCTCAAAAGGGAACAAGTTTTAGCTTGTATTTCTTTGGCACCTCTTGTGTTCCAGCTTGTCCCCATTGCCCCTTGTTCTATCATTTTACTATGTTTTTGCATAACCATAGTCTACATGAGTAGGAGTAACAAGCAGTTCTTCTACGAAGAACAAGACACAGCTCTGACACAATGATGTATTATAGAGAAATACAGGGCTGGTAGGGTAGCAGAGACCTTGAGAAGCAGAGATCCAGTTCTGAGGAGCTGAGGCACGGTATGAGAGGAGGTGGGGCATGGGCCCACTGGAGACTCCATGACTATAAATAACTCACCTATGGGTAGTTACAGAAATGCAGACCTGGATCTGGACAAAACTAGTTTTAAGTGTAATTAAAATCCCAAAGAAATGGTGTCTAAGGTGCATCATACACCTACAGTAAATTCAGATGTAACCTGGATCTGTAGACATGTAGAGAAAAAGGAAGGTGTAAAAGCATATTAACAAGCATATCAAAGTGACCCAAAGTAGATTTTAGAGTGAGGAAGGATAAACCAGTGACAAAACCAACGTCTTCTTCCTAATGAAATGCATCAGAGGCTGATGACTAACTCTGTTCCCTTCTCCAGCAGTCCACAGTTACTGACTTTAAGACACAATGAAGCAATGAAAGAGGGAACGAAAAACCAAAAAGAGGGATATGAAACCAAACTAATGAGATTTTAGTTGTATTATTATTAGTATTATTGAAACTCTTTTTTTTGTATAGAATTACTCTATATGGAATCATCCTTTCTTCTTCTCTAATAATCAAGTCAAGAATAATAATGATTCTTGAATTGGAGGGTTACCTTTTCAACTATATTAACAGTAAGTTCTTGGCTTTACCTACATATATGTTGTGCTCTCTCTTTGCCCTTGTGCAACATTTGGATTCTAACCCTTCAGAGGCTGAGTTTTCTGCATAAAATACAGATAACCAGAGTAGGTGTTTCCATCCAAGGTGGTTACCACAGATGCTCCATGTCAGTGGAACCTATAATTTAATCTTAAAGTAGAAGTCTAAAAATGGGTCAGATTAATCATGCTGTAAGACTGTCTCCTTATTTTTTTTCCTGTTAATTATATGCAGAACTCAGGCTGACTAGCTTAGACAGAATTGGTATAAGAGATATCTCAGATATCTTGAAATGGTGTGAATCCAGCCCAGATATGCACACTCTTCTGATCTCACATGATTTTGTCTGCAGGCATGAGATGTCCTTGAGAGAGGTGATCCTGGAAGCCCTTCCTAGAAGGATCTATTGGTCACATAGTGTTGCTTCAAGGATAGAAGAGTCATGCAGAAGCAGCTGGCAAGTAGAGTCAGGTCCCATTTGGGAATCACAGAATCACAGAATCTTAAGGGCTGGAAGGGACTTTGAAAGCTCATCCAGTGCAACCCCCCTGCCAGAGCAGCACCACCTAGAGTAGGGCACACAGGAACGCATCCAGCTGGGATTGGAATGTCTCCAGAGAAGGAGACGCCACAGCCCATCTGGGCAGCCCCTGCCAGTGCTCCCTCACCTCAACAGGGAGCAAGTTTTTCCTTGTGTTGCTTTGGAACCTCTTGTGTTTCAGCTTGTCTCCATTGCCCCTTGTCCTATCATTGGCCATCCCTGAGCACAGCCTGGCTCCATCCTCCTCACACCCACCCTTGATGGATTTGTAACCATGAATGAGGTCACCCCTCAGTCTCCTCTCTTCTCCAAGCTGAAGAGCTCCAGCTCCCTCAGCCTTTCATCAGAAGGGAGACGCTCCACTCCATCATCTTTGTGGCTAGGATTTCCTCAAGATTTCCTTAAGCCAGCACCAGAGTGTGGTCTTGTATTCAAATAAGTGAATTTAGGCTGCAGCTGCCACCCTGAGCAGTGCAGGCATTGCTATGCTGACATGAATGACAGTCACAGCTACGCTTGCATTCAGTTTCCTAACATCAGGCTGAATTTGTTAGCATGACTTTTCAGTTGTTTATCTAATCTGAGGCACCTAAAAACACCTGATGCTCAGGAAACACTATTCCTTCCCAAGACACTAATGTTACGGAGAGTTGCCACACCAACAAAGCAGCCTATCTGTGCTAATGGATTCAATTCCAGAGAACAACGTGCATACAAGTGTGTTTAGGCAGGACCTTCTGCTTTGAAGGCAATTTCCTGCCTGTCTGAAGCATCTCTTACTAAACATATCAGTCCTTCAGTGTTCATTTCTTGGGTCTGTTTACTTTACTCCCCTTGCTGCCTGGTAACAATTGCTGCCCTGGCAATTATAGCCCTCCTCCAGGACCTCTTGCAGACCCTGATTTATTGTAAATAAGACTCATGGAATCATTTTGGTTGGAAAAGCCCTTTAAGCTTCTTGAGTCCAACCATTCCTCCAGCACTTCCACTGCCACCACTACTAACCCATGTCCCTCAGCCCCATAGCTATATGGCTTTAAAATCCCTCCAGGGATGGGAATTCCACCACTGCCCTGAGCAGCCTGTTCCAATGGTTGACAACCCTTTCAAGGATAAAATTGTTCCTTACCTCCAATTTAAGCCTCCCCTGGCACAACTTGAGGCTGTTTCCTCTTGTCCTGAGGAAATGGGTTCCTGCTATAAGGGACTTGTGTCTCATGCTGGGACTCAGAGGAGAGCATTATAACACAGGAGGCTCCTGCATCATGCAAAGATGGAGTAGACATAGTTCAGCTCAGAGATCAGACCTTGAATCCTGGCATCTTCCACATCTCAGAGATGTCTTCCACCTCTCTGGAGCCTTAATTTCAACATGAGGCTGCAGTTTACATCCTGCATTCCTCCTGTCATTCATCATCCCTTGGTGGTTGAGTTCTAGCATCAAGCAGGAGCTCTCAGAATGACTTACATCTTCCATGTGCATTACCCTATGGATGGAGAATGAGTCCCAGTGCAACTGATAGCAAGGCCAAGGACTGAAAACAATCCTGCTGGACATCTTTTACCAGTGCATTTGGGGCAATAGGAACCAGAAGCCCTTTCCTCCAAGAGAGATTCTTCAAATGAAAAGGCAACTGTTCACTGAAGCAGGAAAAACTACACCTTTTCTTTTGCTTTTTCATTTGAAATTGAAGTTTGCAGTGGAGAGCAGCCATTTCACACTGCAGCCTGTACTGATCAACTGTCCCACATACAATGTTTTAACTAAACAGACAACTGGAGTGAATTAGGGCAGAGGCACAGGGAAATTTGGGTTGCAGATGATCATGGAGTGATGCAGTGAACTCTGGCAGTCAGGAGCTCTCGAGTCTGTCACTATATCAGCCATAAACCTTTCTGATGACCTTGGACACATTTGTAGACTTGAAGCTTTACATATCCCTCACCTACACAATGCCCAGGTCTTCAGGATGGGCCCTGCCTCTAACTTGACATGATACCTTCCCCTAAGGTCTGCACTGTGGTTGCTGCAGTGTTGCAAAAAGAGAATGCAAAAATGCTGTAATACTGCAACCATTAGAAATATTCTGTGTGCAGGAGGATAGAAGACAGTTACCTAAAAACTCTCTCATGGGATAGTGAGGATAAAGCACACTGAAGCAAATTTGCTTGTGGTTTAAATCCACTAAGGATTAATTGATCTCTGCCCTACTGATTCAGAGGTGTTTAGACAGTCCATCTTTGCTTCAAACAAAAGTTCCTCCATGCTAACTGGGAATGTATTTTTGCCTGTGTCAGCTCTAAAATAGAATTGCTAATAGGAGTGTTTCAGTGAAGGTGCTGGTATTAATGAAGTGATATTGCTGGAGTGTTTGCTGATTATTGGACATCACTCTGTGAATCCCAAAGTTCAGTGAGGATTACTGAAGAGACACTCATTTAAAGCTGCTGCATAACATTTCTTACATTTCTGGTTTTTGTTTGCACTGAAGAGCAGCATTTGCATCTAACCTCAGAGGTCACCATATGAGTCTCAGGTCTTGGGATGGTTCTTCTCACTCATCACCTTAACCTCAGAGTTGCTGGCACCCATGGCCCATGTTGCATAAGAGCTGGGTGAATTGGGTTTTGCTTCCTTTTTCCTATGGTATCTAGCAACAGGACAAGGGGTGATGGGATGAAGCTGGAACACAAAAAGTTCCATTTAAATGTAAGAAAAATCTATTTCACTGTGAGGTGAGGGAGCCCTGGCCCAGGCTGCCCAGGGAGAGTGTGGAGGCTCCTTCCTTGGAGGGCTTCAGGACGCCTCTGGACATGTTCCTGTGTGACCCAATCTAAGTGGGACCTGTTTCTACAGGTGGGTTGGACCAGATGATGTCTAAAAGTCCCTTCCAACCCTACCATTCTGTGATTCTATGATTCCTACTATATCTCAGCTCAACAAGGGTGGTTGAACCAGCTCACTGCTTCCCAAATCAGGCCAAGCCTCCCTTTGCCAGTTATGAGGTTAAAACACCATCAGTTCTGTAGGACTTTTTGTTTTTCCCGTAAGAGATGGAGCAGGTTCTGATTTTTCCACATTTTTGGGTTTTCTCATTGTAGCCATGACAGTTAAAAACGTTATTAAAAAATCAAGCTGAGAATCCTCTGTATTGACACAATCCCAAGAGCTGAGACTCACCCTCCTTCCAGCCCTGGCTCCTCACCTTCCCACAGTGTAGGATGCACAGAAGAAGATGAAAACAGTGAAAGGCTTAATAGATGATGGTTTAGTGACTCATATTTGACGAATGCCTCACAACCAGCTTTACATGGGACTGCAGTAGTTTAACTGCTTCATCTCATTTTGCATTTAAGGCTGAGAGACTACAGTCCCTTCTGCTTTGTGGCAGTAACACTTCCAGTGTCAAATGTTCTGCTTTGTTAATCCAAGTGTATCAAGAGGCGACTGCCTTTTGCTGTTTCCAGCATGTAGAAATCAATATGCCACTTACATATCCTCTCTGACTGTCATCCCAGACGTTTCTGCTCTGCTGTTACGTGCAGAACGTTTACTTCCTGCAAGCAGAACGCTGGCTATTTTCTGCATGACTGCAAGAAATGCTCCAACATTATGGCCCCATCTAAATTAGAGGTGTGAGAAAATGATTTATGGAGGATACCACAGGATGTGTGGCGTGTGAAAACAGAGTGCTGGTCCCTATGGGCATAAAGGTTATCTTATCCTTTCTATTTTCACATACCTAAGCTTTGACTGAGAAACAAATGTTGGCCATACACCTCAACTGTAAGGTGTTTGTAGAGCTCTGCTTTGGGGACATGGTAGAACAAATGAGGACAGATCCAGCAGACAAGAATTCCTTCTATAGGCCTATGCTATCTGTTGTGCCCCACATGACATTATTTTGGGGCTAAAGAGCCAAGCTGTTGTTGAAAGCCACTATGGACTGTGATATTGCAGTCTTGAAAATAGGATAGGATAGGATTTTTTCACTGTGAGGATGAGGGAGCAGTGGAACAGGCTGCCCAGAGGGGTTGTGGAGGCTCCTTCCTTGGAGGTCTTCAAGACCTGCCTGGACACGTTCCTATGCGACCTGATCTAGGTGATCCTGCTTCTCCAGGGGGGGTTGGACTAGATGATCTCTAAAGGTCCCTTCCAACCCTATCATTCTGTGATTCTGTAGAGGAACAAAGGAGAGAAAAGATGGAAGAGGAATCGATTGCCCTATGGAGAATGAGCAGCTTTGAAGCACTTAATAGCCAAAACAGCACATGTAGACATCTAATTTAGATATCTAAATCTTGGAACAGGAACATTTTGGAAGAAGAAAACGAACACAGATGCTAAAGGTCACACAAGGGGGCTCAGATGTCAGATCCCCTTGGCAGAGGGGGGAAACCCAGGTCCCTGTGCAGTAGGAAGTCAGTCAGTCAGTACAAAATGGGAACCACTGAGCCAGGCGGCACTTGCACAGGGCCAAATCTTCTGATCTCTGGGGTACACGTGCCATACTGTGGTTTCCCTCACATGCTACCTGGAGTCTGGGTCCTCTCCCCTAGTGTAGCAGGCAGAGAGGTGGTTGCTTTCTTTCCATATTTTACTGCCCCAGATGTCAGAAACAACGTGGAAAGCCAGAGGTTCCCCTTCTAATCCTTCTAGTGAGGATTTCTACCCAGACCTGTGAGATTTGCTGGTTGTCAGGATGAGGTAGAAGCAGTGTACCCTCCTCCAAGCAATGCCCAGCAAGTCAACAGCAAAGATGCTGTGGTGAAGCTATCCAAAATCCTTACTGGAACAGTGGTCTCACCCAAACAGAGACTGGTATGTCCTTCCTTGCCACGTGACAGGAGCCACCATCTCCTTCTCCATCCCTTGCCTTCTCTGCCAGGTAGGGGACAGCCAACTCACCACAGTGCTTGTTCTGATTGCAGTGAAAAGAGTGTGTTTTGCCTGTTTTTCTTTGCTCCACTCCCCCATGGAGGCTCAGAAGAGACTTTGGGGAGTTCTCCAGCAGCCTTTCTGTGCTCTCAGCAATACCCCCTCCACAGTCCTGGCCTTGGTGAAGACTGGCTCAGAACCCACTCCTGCTTCTTCTGGGGAAAGGTACCAGCAGGTGGCGCGCTAAGACTCCAAATTTAACTCTTTTGCCCCAAATCTTAGGGCAGGGGCACCTTGGTACAAGCACCCCACAGCACCCTCTTTGCTCAGGCCTTTCACACCACGGGCACTGCACCTTGAAGCTTCTGTAAGAGCCAAACGCTCAAGACAAAAAGTTATGTGTGTTATAACATCTTCTTGATCCATCCATCCCCCAAGGCCTTTTATACCAGGAGCATATTTCCTTGGCAGTGGGGATTTCCAAAGTAAGGAGAAAATGGTATATACCATCTGTTCTGGGGAAGCTCAACCAATTCTTTCCTCTCAGTTGCCCATAAAAAACTGTGGCCCATGTGTTATCAGCATATCCTTGTACCCCATTGGCTCGAGGACGAGACTCTGATCCAGCTCAGAGATCTCCCCAGCAATCCTCAGAGATGGACAAAGTCATTTTCTGATAAAAAGACAAATTTTAAGGCAAAAAAAAAGGCAGTTCAGCTGTTGACAATACACCCTCGAGTCAGGCAGAAAAAAGGCAGTGCAGGGGAGAGTAAGTTATAGCTGTGCTCTGTAGTTTATGAGACAAGTAAGGTCTGTGTTTACAAAGAAAGGAGAAGAGTGTAAGAAAGTGCTTTTAAGCTGTCAGCTATTTATGTCCCTTGCTTGTTTAACTATGGGCTAAATATAATGGTGGTAGAGACCAGAGTCTGTGCAAGTACTTGATGCCTTAACACAAGGGCGGTGTAGAAACTTTAAATTTGTGCTGCACGACTGTTTGCTTCGTGGTGATGATTTATAGGGAAGCAACAGCAGGAGGTGAAGGTTTGCTTGTGTAACTTGGGGCATGGTTGGTTGGGTATCTGGACTGGGAGATAACTTTTGTTCCTTTGCAGTTTCTGAATCCTTCTGTGCAATAGCTACAATGAAAACATTGATTATTACTAAATATGAGCCAGCAATGTGCCCTCGTGGGCAAGAAGGCCAATGGCATCCTCAGATGCATCAAGAAGAGTGTGGGCAGCAGGTCAAGGGAGATACTTCTCCCTCTCTACTCTGCCCTGGTGAGGCCTCATCTGGAATCCTGTGTCCAGTTCTGGGCTCCTCAGCTCAAGAGGGACAGGGAAGTGCTGCAGAGAGGCCAGTGCAGGGCCACCAAGATGATCAGGGGACTGGAGCATCTTCCTTCTGAGGAAAGGCTGCGGGACCTGGGGCTGTTTAGTCTGGAGAAGACTGAGGGGGGATCTCATTAATAGTTACAAATATCTCAATGGTGGGTGTCAGGAGGTTGGGACATCCCTTTTTTCTATAGTAGATAGTAATAGGACAAGGGGTGATGGGATGAAGCTGGAACACAAAAAGTTCCACTTAAAGATAAGGACAAACTGTTTCAGTGTTTGAGTGAGGGAGCCCTGGCCCAGGCTGCCCAGGGGGGTTGTGGAGGCTCCTTCCTTGGAGGTCTTCAAGACCTCCCTGGACATGTTCCTGTGTGACCTGATCTAGGTGACCCTGGTTCTGCAGGGGGGTTGGACTGGATGATCTCTAAAGGTCCCTTCCAACCTTACCGTTCTATGATTCTGTGATTCTATTTTGTGGGGGAATCCCCCAAGCTGCCATTTCAGTAGTGTCTCTTCCTTGCTGGAAACCAAGCTACTGATGCTCACCCAGGAAAAACCAACACTATGGTGTTTGCTTCAAAACTCACAATAGGTTTTCATGGCCAAATCTACAAAAATCACTTTTCCCCACCAAAATGCAGCTGCCTTTGAGATAAAGCACAGCAGGGGTTTAATACTGTGCAACTGCTTAGCAAGAAGCCTCATGCATCCTGCTGAAACTGGAAGGGGGAGTTTGGGTTAGCAGGATATAATTACCAGAGATGGGGGTTTGAATGTATGACTAGAGCTAACATCCTTTCACTCCAGAAAATTGCTGTGAAGGATTTTAGGCAAACATGAGTCTGGTTCCCGAGTCCCATCTGGGAGATGGCAGCTCCCACGGTGGCTGTGGCATCCTTTGTGGGAGGAAGATGCTGGAAGTGCTGCTTAGGAAGCCCTGCTATCCTCCTGCACCGTTGCTTTTGAGAAGAAACAAGCAAATTGATAGAAAAGGGAGAAATATGCCAGTAATGAGATAGCTGTCAACACTCCCTGTGGATAACCTCATGACAGAGGAATTATTTATAGGCAGAAGTGTCTGAGAACTTGTTTTCCTCGATGCTGCGGCTGCAGCAGAGTAATGGGCAGCTCTACAGGACGGGTTTTCAAAACCACTCAATTAGGAGCAATGAGCTGCAAAATTACGTGTGCAGAGAGATGGAAACGTAGATATTTGAGATGAAAAGGGTCTTGCTGGCCTGCCAGCACCACCTGGTTCCCAATGGGGTAGAAAAAGAGCTCTTTTCTAAGCACCTCCTTGTAAAATTGTTCTTTTTTGATGGATATTTTTGTATAGGTGACTATGATATGTGGAGCCTGAGCACTAGAGAGGGTTGGTTTATTGTTTGCTGCTCTGGATGTCTATGTGTGTATAAATCCCTGTCTACCCACGGAAATTGGTTGCCTTCTCTCTAGAGAAAGAAAGAACTCGATTTAAAGTGGAGTTCCCATTTTGATTCATTCCTTGGCATAAGAGAAAGAACAGCTTTTTCCAAAAGGGCATATCCATCTGAGGAGGTCATGAGACACAGAGTTGATCAGAAACTGCTTGCTTGGAAGTTCAGCCAGCAAGCTTCCCTTATTTTTATTCTTCCTTGCCTTTTCTCACAAGCATCACTAGTCTGAAAATTAGTGGTCTTCACCTTGGGTCAGGAAATGTTTTGCTCAGAAATGGACAGGGAGATTTGATTTTACTGGTAAGAAATTCTTAGTCAGACTGGGCTGGCCTTTATTGACCTTTGGAATTTTGAGAGACCCAGGCTTTCAAATCACATTCAGTCCCTGGGAAAGTGTCCCCCCAGTCCTGCTTTTTCTGATTACAGATGAACCTTGGTCCTGAGAGGAGAGTGCAGTTCATTGCTTATTTCAGCTCTTTTTGAGCCTTGTGCTGATCTTTTTCCAAGAGATCTCTTTTGATGAATTAGTTTCAGGGAAAAAAGGGAGGAGAACTGGTACCCAGTAAACTCCTTGCAGTAGAGACATTTCCCTTGCTGGGCTGCAGCAGAAGATGACATTAACTCATAGGATAAAGGGACATCCAGCTATTTAGGTTGCCCCATCCCCTTGACATACACCTTTTAAATGCCTGTAAGTATTAAAGAGGTCCCTCCTCAGTCTCCTCAGGATCAGGCATAGGATTTGAATGGCAAAGGGCTCCAAATGCAATCAGTTGGCTCGTTGAGTCATTGTGAGTGTGGTCTGCAGGCTGCATCACTCTTTTCTTCTTCCCTGCTTTACCCTCTGCTTTCTTGATACAGTCTCCATCTTCTTACTTGATGCACACATACAATACTAGAGTCTTTATTATGATTCCTGTCATTACAACACAGGGGGTTAATTGGCAGGGCAAAGCCAGTGAGTGCCAGCAGACCCAAGCGTAAGCATTTGATCACATTTTGAAGCCTCAGCATTAGTAGTGAGCTGTGGTCTAGCAAACAGGGAGAAGAAGTTTATCTTGTGCTCTTTGAGGAGCATTTCTGAGCCTTTGGACAGGCAGGGTAAGCAGCAGCTCTGCAGTTTGAGCACTGACTTTCATGGAGGTGATCTTTTCCTGGCCCTACCGAGCATCCCTGTGCTGCTGTAAGTCGTGTCCATCACAGGGTGGGATTAATTTAAACTTCCTTCACACATCTAAATCCAAATGTCTCCATTTGATTGAGTCACCCACAGCTCCCATTTTTAGTCATAGAAGAGAAGTGGCCACTGCTAAAGCAATTCCCCAAGCCATTTTAGGCACTTGCCTTAGGATAACATATTGTGTGTCTGAAATAAAATGAGACAACTCCTTGCTGACTGGGATTGCCTATGCCAATTGTAAAGGATTGAGATACAGCTCCATTGAATCTTCACTGAGCCTCATGGGCCCAATTAGCAGAAGGATTTTTCCTCAAATGTAAAAGAATGTAGGTAAAGATCAATTTAACACAACTATTAACCTCTGACGTATTGGACAGTGCTTTGGTTTCCTCTGAAGGTCACACTCCCATGCAGTGTACCAGGAGAGCACTTTAATCTTATGGTCTACAAATGCCTGTGAGTCCATGAGACCTCCTCAAAGGGCCAGTGGAAAGTAGAAACAACAGGCTTAGCTATCTCAGCTGTTGTACAAGAGCCTGTAGCTTCATGGGTGAATTTGTGCAGTCCAGATTGAAAACCATTGTCAGAGGACATGTCCTCTTCTAAGATATCCTGATATCTGTGTTGGAGTCAGTTGATGATGGCAAACCCTGTTCATCATAAATTGCATCAGGTGATGTTTAGATTGGATAGTATGCTGAACTTTTTCCCTGAGAGGGTTGTTAGACACTGTCCCAGGCTGCCCAGGGTGGTGGTGGAGTCCCCATCCCTGGAGATATTGCAAAGACATGGAGCTGAGGTGATGAGGGACATGGTTAATGATGGGCTTGGCAGGGTGAGGGGAGGGGTTGGACTCAATGATCTCAAAGCTCTTTTCCAATGAAAACAATTGTATGACTCCCTGACTCAGACTGAGGCATGCTGGTCCTTGCTGCCGTTGCATCTGGATACTCAGGGCACCTGGGTTTGTCCACCTGGGAGAAGCATGTGTGGGGTGGTGGTGTTTCCTCACCTGTATGACCTATGCCTGACGCTCAAAGGCACTGTGGACTGTGTGCCATCCCTGAGCCATGGACGAAGACTCAGTGTGTGATCAGAGATTCTTGGCCCAGGGAAAATTTGTATCTGAGGTCAGTGATTATAAAAGAGCAGGTGAGACCTCACTGAAGACAGCTCCAATTTTATTCCCCAATCTTTCCCTTCCCTTATTTTGCTGCTCTTGCTGCATCCCCAGGACAGACTCTGGGCTGGGATAGTTGGCTATGAGTAGCAAAGGCCATCCCCTCGGGGACACCCCAAACTCCAACCTCTGGCCTCCTGCACAGGAGCTGGGTGGTGTTCTCTGTGCAGGATATCTGCCTGTGGCCTTTGCCTCCTCTCTGCACCGTTGCTCCCACACAATGAGCCGTGTTCAGCCATCACGGGTGCGGTGAGTGTTGGCGTGGAGAGGGAGCACCATTCATCAAGGGGCTCCAGTCTCTGCTCATTATGTGCTGGCTACAGTGAATCAACGTTAATGAGGCAATTTTTGGTCATTTCCACTTTGTATGCACAATAATTGTTTTCCACCCTTGCAAAATAGTCCCTAATTAAACTGATGGATTTCAGCAAGGTCTTGCGAGACTAAACCCTGTTCCTCTTTCACAGGAGCAGTGTGGCCTGTGAAATCCATTGCTACTGGGCTCTGCAAGGCACACAGGGTTTTCAAATGCCTCCTTCTGCTGGGTTTTAATAGGCTGAACAAATGGAAACCTTTGGTGAAATCAAAGATAAAGAAAGAGGCGACACGTCTCTTGTGGAGAAAAACCCCACCAACCACCCAACCTAATTCCTTCAAATGCCCTGGGACAATGTGATATCAAACATGCAGGACAACAAGATGAAACTCATCAATTCACTCGAGTCAGGAATGCCTGCTCATGAAAAGGCAGGTGAGAAACTGCTCTCTTTTTATGATCTGAACTGGACAAGTGGTGACTGCTCTGTGTATTGCCCCTTGCTCTGTAAACACCCCTGCTGCAAAGGGACTCTGAACGCAGCATCTCCAAGCTGCTGCACTGCACTACAGTCCTATATCTTCTCAGTAATAGCTATTGAACCAAATGGAGGTCAAGAGCCTATTACTACCAGCCTTGAAGACAGCAGTGCTCTGACAGGAGCCTGGAGGAGCATGTGCTTTAAAGCTAAATGGTCTCACTGTCAGAATAACTGCTGCCCTTGGAGTGAGCTGTTACAGCAGCTTTGGAAACAGTTGGTGCTTGTTGCGTGAGCAAATTACAACAAATCAGTTGAACCACAGCAGTTTCTTGGGTGCAAACTCATTGCCAGGCAAAAGTGCTGCTGTTGGTCAGAGCGCAGCTCATGAGCAGAGAGAATGAGCCTAAACTAGCTCATCTCTTGTTACCTGCAGGTGAGCAGTGTCAGTGTGGGACAGAGGAACCGTGACCTCGTGCTTGTGTCCTCAGGCATTAGGAACGTGGCACCTTGTTCCATGGCTGCTTGTTTATTTGGGGCTTGAAAGCAAAAGCAAAGGAGTCTTAAGTCCTTGTGTAGAGGTTTCTAGCTCATGTCAGAGAGACCAATAACCACTTTGTGGGGAACCTTTGTGGAAGACAGATGCCAGCCCAAAGCCAGCAGCAGGTTGGGAGTGACCCCTCCACACCACCTAGAAGCTCATCCCTTTGTGCCTTGCAGTTTCCTTCTGTCCTTAGGGGAAACAGAATTCATGCAAGCACTGAAAAGCAACTCAAGGCTGAAATGTGCCTCAATAGTGAGATGGAATGGCTGTTCAGCCCAAGGGCAGTGGCAAGTAGAGACACTAAACACCAGGACAGGGCTGGGATGGATGGTTAAATGAAACTCTCACCATTGCTGCCTCTCCCTCAGCCAGTCTGCAGCTGCCACACACCTTTCCTTCTCTACATCTCCACATCTTACCTGCCACATTTCAGCCTGACTATTATTTTTCCCCTTTTTATCTGATGTGCAACCACCAAAGAAAGTATAAAACAGAAAGACAACCGAGACCTTAAGAGACATGCTGGCAAAACTGAGCTGGGAGCAGAAGTGCATCGTGGGGATATGGAGCATTGATTTCTTTTTATCGCCCTGCTTATTAACTACACAGGATTTGCTCTTCAGGAAAAAGAAAGCAAAATAAGCCTAGAGGAACTGTGAGAGATAAGGAGAAGGATGTTTGCTCAAGTTATTTCTCATCATGAAATGCTTTTTGCTCCAGATCTTAGGTAGGGAGCCAGTTCCTCATCTTCCTTTTTCAGTAATTAAAAGGAAGAAAAGAAAACCTGGCGGCTTACCAGACATTCTTTACACATAGAATTAATATCTTTTTATCTTCCAGAGGTAATACATTGAGCTGGAGTAGTCAGATCAGAACATTAATGTCCAATTCAAAGGAGCAGGATTTTTTTTTGCTGTAATAAAACAGGATTAGGTGGCCTTGATTTTCCATTGCAGTATTGTGGCTTGGTGTCTGCATAGTATCCTATGGCTGGATCTTCAGATGGGGTAAGCTGGTTGATTTACCAGTAAGGTAAAAACTGAAGCTATTGATTTAACTCCATTGCTCTGATTAAACAAAGAATCTAGCCCATTGTTTTCAGTGAGGTTACCTTGAGGCGATGCAGCAGAGTGTCAGTGTTAGAATCAAGTTGCTCAGCACTAGGGACACAGAGCACAGTGAGACAATTAGAGCAATAAACAATGCAAAGGTACTGGAAAGAAAAAGTAACCCAAGGCAAAAGCAGCACATTCCACAGGTGTGGAGATTCAGGGAGACAAACAGAAAGTCAGTGCATTTACTAGAAAAAGTGGTGCTGAGCAGAGAGTCCTTATGCTAAAAATATAGTGACCCTGAATCTTCTGCCTGAGACAAACCCCGAGTGAGAAGCCTGAAGGAGACAAAACAACCCCCTGCCTACCTGCCTCCCAAATTCTTTCCTTTGATTGTTTACCTATTTTCATATCAAAGACTCAGCCTGAGTGTCTTGTATCTTGGCTATCACCATCACCAAGGAATGAGCTTTAAATGAACCTTCTTGGAAGCTGGTTTCTCAGGAAACCTTCAGTAACAGGTTTTACTTCTTCTTAAAATCCCTTTCAGCAGCATCAAAGTACCCACTAATTGCTGTGCCCTGCCTCACAAATACTTGGACCTTAGTGGATGCATAGGATCCTCTCAGATTTGTTGGCTTTAACATATTTCATTATTTCACTCTCAGGCAGACAATCAGCTGTCAGAAAAATGCTGTTGCAGTCAAGTGACTTCATCTGATCTAAGCAACTGAGTGTTGCTCCACACCTCACAGTGTTCATCTTTTACCAAGGTCTTTGCATGACTCTGGTCCTCATGTCATTCCTGAGAGATTCCTGAAGCTGTCATCCTCCTATACCACCTGAAAGGAGCTCAAGGCATCACCCATTCACATCTTAAATGGAGGAGACCCCACAGTTGGATGGTTGTGTCTTGGTGAGATCAATTGTTCCCTCTCCAAGATGCAGCCTATGTTCCAAGACCACACCATCCTGAGTGTTTGCTCAAAACAAATAAGCCTTTGAAAATGATCTCCATGGATTCTAGATTCCAGGACTAGTTCATCTGTAATGACTCTAGATGCAGTAATATCAAGCTGTTTCCATCAGCAGTGAGAGGAGAGATGGACACAGAGAGGAAAGTACCAGATTTAATCCAGTTTCAGCTGCAGTTTCTCATACTCAAAGCTGTGCTATAAAAACCCAGGCCATGGGTGTCACACAAACCACCTGAGCAGAAGGGTTTGGAGATACAGCTCCTGCATGCACACAGCATGTGAGCTAGGAGAGACCCTTCCAAATGGGACCTTTAGTTACAAGCAGAGAGAAATGTTTCCTGTGAAGCAGACACCTGTTAATCGTGGGGAGACGAGCACTAATTAATTGATCATGCTGATAAGAGGGTTGGATTTAGACAATGTGGCTAATTTTTGTTTGATTGGAGATAATTGTGGATGCTGGTGTGGAGGATGAGACAACACAATCCTGAGAGATTTATGGGGGCTCCACTTGTGATTCCAAGCAAATGATTTTAAAAGCTTTTATGTGAAAAAGGCAATTACATTCTAACAAGGAAATAACAAGCTGAGGCCTCACATTGTCAGCTGCTCTCTGAGATTTTCAGTTCTGCTCTTACTGCCATGTAGAATAATGCCCTTTTTTTTCCCCCCTCCCTCTTATTTACCTGGGAATTTACAGCACTTTTAAGTCCATCACACTTATTGAACCTCAAATGTACTACAGATCTATCAAATCCCCAGAGATCACCTCAGCCTGTGTTTGCCATCAGATGCACAGCAAGTTTCCTGCTCCTTTGTTGTTCCTGAGAGGTATATGTGCCCACAGAGAGATTATTTAAAGGCTACTAATAAGCAGCATTGGTTAATGAGATTCCTCTCTCTTTCCTGCAAGTCTCATTCCTTCAGGGATCGTATGAAGGACAATTTGATCAAAAAATCTGCTCTCATTTTTCAGGATTAATCAATTAATTAGTGCCAGGGCATGCTTTGGGGCCTGAAGCATCCATTCAATTATCTTTTGCTACATTGCCAGACTGGTCTGTGGCTTGGCTCACACCTCTGCTGAATTTCTGAGCGGGTTTCAAGAGATAATGTGGGGCAGGAACCATTCTCAATAGGCAGCTGAGGTCAGTAATGTTCATCCCCCCATCTACTGTATTACACTCACAGGTGTTTTTATCTCTACCATGCTGGGCAGCTTGTCTTAGACCAGCTTTTTACTATGTCCTCTGCTGATCTAACATGTCTGGGGCCATCAGGACACAGTTAGTACAGTGCTGAGCCCTGTCACAACTCTGTGCATGGACAGCCCTGCAGCACGCTGGAGAGGAGACGTCTGCCTCAAAATCCTTTCCAGGGGCCAGTAGAGAGACAGGGACTTCTGCAAGGTAATTGTTAGCAAAGTGTACGTCATGACTTTGTGTTTTGTTCCACATCTGAGTTGGTTTATCATTTAAAACGAAAGATCTCCTGTCTGAAAGGCTGCAGTGGCAGAGCTGAATGACAGTGGGAGATGGTCTCATGTTTCTAGAAGAGGGTTGATGATGCTTTAGCATAGAGGAGAAGCAGTTTACCAGCCATTTACAGCCTGCTACCTCACCAGCTGACAGATGTGGCAGCAGGCAGCATCCTCAGCCCACTGGAACAAGATACATCCATGTATACAGGTCCTTTTCTCCTGCACCTTCAGAGCTCTGGCTGTTGTGTCCATCTCTTGGAGTGTGTCCAGTCCCACGTAGGGATTTGGTCCCGACGCAATGATCGTTGTCAGATAAAATTAACAGAGGTCACCTCATTCACACGGAGGCTGGTCAGGCAAGCAGGGCTGCATGACAGGCTTTAATTAGATCCACAATGATTGCCCTCCCTGGGAGAATTGTTTGATGGCTTGCTCAACACATGCAACCTAGCTGGCTGGTTGCCACCATATGCTGGAGGGCAACTCCCAATTGCTGTCTTCTAATAAGAGTGGGGAGGGGTTTGTGTGAAACAAATTGAGATGGGGTTTGGGGATTGCTTTCCTTCAAAGGCACACTTTTGTGCTGTTCTCTCCCACAGTCATGTGTTTGCTCTCTCTTTTCCTCACACATATGCAAAAGCACACCTTTGCACACCCTATTTCTGCTGTTCTCTTTGTCTTATGACCGTATGCTCTTTGGTCTTTCATAGAATCATAGAATGGTGGGGGTTGGAAGGGACCTTTAAACATCATCCAGTCCAACTCCCCTGCAGAAGCAGCTCCCACCTAGATCAGATCACACAGGGACATGTCCAGATGGGTCTTGAAGACCTCCAAGGAAGGAGCCTCCACACCCTCCCTGGGCAGCCTTGGCCAGGGCTCCCTCACCTCACAGGGAAATACTTTTTCCTTATGTTTAAATGGAATTTTTTATGTTTCAGCTTCATCCCATCACCCCTTGTGCTGTTGTTAGATACCATGGAAAAAAGGGATGTCCTAACCTCCTGACACCCATCATTGAGATATTTGTCGATATTAATGAGATTCCCCCCTCAGTCTCCTCCAGACTAAACAGCCCCAGCTCCCGCAGCCTTTCCTCAGAAGGAAGATGCTCCAGTCCCCTGATCATCTTGGTGGCCCTGTGCTGGACTCTCTGCAGCACTTCCCTGTCCCTCTTGAGCTGAGGAGCCCAGAACTGGACATGGGACTCCAGATGAGGCCTCACCAGGGCAGAGTAGAGATGGAGAAGAACCTCTATTGACCTGCTGCCCACACTCTTCTTGATGCATCCCGGGATTCCATTGGCCTTCTTGGCCACCAGGGCACATTGCTGGCTCATGGTTAGTTTGTTATCAAACCAGACTCCCAGATTTCTCTCTGCAGAGCTTTCTCCATTTTGTTGATCACAGATCCCCTCAGTCCATCTCTGTCATATTTTTGAGCTCTTTTTGTCTCTCTCAGGGTGAAGTCTGATGGCAGCAATGTGTGCAGACGAGTGGATTTATGGGGAAAATTCCCCTTATGCAAAGCTCTGCTACAAAGGGACCTGATAAAGAGGGAAGCTGGTGTGAGCACCCAAGTAGGTAGGCAGAGAGGTTAGATGCAGAGAGAGGCATTAGGACCTTCAGGAGACACTGAGAAATGCTTTCTGCTATCAGCTGCAATTGTTTTAACAGCCAATTAAGTCACTTTGGATTGTGGCCCAGATTCAGCAAGGCCATTCTTTAGAGTAAGTCAAAGCAGGAAGGAAATCCTACAATGTGAATGAGCTGATCATAGGCTTACAGTTCTCTTTGGTCCACTCCACTATACTTTAGCTAATCCCACTTTTTTTGATACCTCTTTCTTCCCCAGGCCTGGCAGAGATTGTTTTTTGGACAAAGCTTTGAGCACAGTCGGTAAGGGGTTGGACTGGATGATCTCTAAAGGTCCCTTCCAACCCCTACCCTTCTATGATTCTATGGACTTTACTGGGTCCTCACTGATGAGTTCAGTATTTTGCTGTCTGGCAGCAGGAGCCTTCCCTGAGCAAGACCTCTGAGCTTTGGTTGGTGTGAATGAAAGGAAGGAGAAAACTGGCACGCTCATGTTCCCACCAGGCCAAGTCTTCTCCTCCACACACACTGTAGTACAGCAGCTCCTTATCCCATCAAATCCTCAATCTCCTTCACGAGCTTCAAATGGCTTAGTTTTGTTTAACCTTCCTTTTCCAGTTCTTAATAAGCTTCCTCTGGCCTTTATTTAGAGCCAGCAGTGGTTCCCACTGGGATGTTGCCAGGCAAAGAATTAATTTGTTTGGATAGAGATATGAGGGGTCAGTGTGACAAGTCCAGGCAAGGCTCAGATGTTGGACTGGGAGGTCATAACGTCTGCCTGTAGTGGACTGGATTGGATTTGTCATTAGAAAGTCTCTGTGGCATAAATGGGGCAACCTGGGAGAAAAGAAATGGCATTTAATCAACAAGGTTCTACCTTTTCTTACCCACTTTTAGCAGCAGACTTTATTATATCTCAAGTATATCAGACATTCAAACTCATATGTGACCCTGCCCTATCCTGTAGCAGATCCTGCTTCAATCAGAGCCTCAGGCTTTTTACTGTGTCACCTTACTGCTGCCCAACTATTACAGCTCGTTTGTCTGGATGATATTTTAACAAACAGAGGTGACAGATGATTTTGAAGTCTTGTCTCTTTTGCCAGGTGATATGTGAAAGAGTGAAACCTCAGTGTGACAAGCTGTCAAATGACTCTTCTGGAGGAGAATTCCAGTCCTAACCTTTCAGACATGTGGATGACAGCCTCTGCCCAAAGCATCAGTCTTGAGAAGAGGCAATTACACAGTGAGACTCTGTACAGTTTCTCTCCCCCTCTACTCTGCTCTCATGAGACCCTGCCTGCAGTACTGCCTTCAGCCCTGGGCCCCCCCTAAATTGTTCTTTCTCGAGCCTCAAACTGTTGGTGACTATTGACAAAGTAAGAAATGAGGGAGAAAGAAATTGGCTTGGTTGATAGCTTTATTTCCACTCCCATCTTCGCCTGCACCTTTGTTCCAGGGGTGAAAAACTGGTTGGAACTGCAAAAGGTCTGGAAATTAAGTGGAATCAGAAGGAAAATGGGAGTACTTTGTTCTTGCATTTGCTCCAAAATTTTGAGTGCTAGGGACAGAGATGGAAGAAATTGTTTCTCTGAACAACCTGACAGTGTGACTTGCTCCTATTCATTGAGTCTGGCCTGCTGGCTTGACTGGAGATGACAACACTGGATGAAACAAATCCCCACGTCCTGCCCCTGTGTCTTGACTTGGCTCCTGAGCTGTCTCTGTTTTTGACCCAACGTGCTCAGCTCTCTTGTGATATGACCCTGAGTAGTCATAGCTGGGTGTCTTCTCAAAGAATTCAGTTTCATAGCCACTGGCTCTAAACCAGAATGACCCCTATTCAGTGTACCACAGCTCTGGGGTGGTATGATGGCATTGGCTCAGGCACAGAGCTGCATCTTGAGGACTTCTTTGCTCCATTTGGAAAATGCAACCTCCCTCCCTTTGTGGAGTGGTGGAAGGGTGCTTTCTAGAAGCAGTTTGGTTTGGGGGCATAATATCTGTTGCTCTGGATTGTGCAGATCTCACTGAAGCCCCTGGCTTCTGGTTAAAGTTCTGGATGCAAAGAAAACTCAGAACTCAACTTTCAATCCATGGCACATGCCTCCACAAGAAGGAGCAAGTCATCAAACCTGAGGGCCCTATCCTGTCAAAAAAATGAAAGACAAGGAAAACCAAGCACAAGAACAAACACTTAGGAGGTAGAAAAGGAGTGGGACAACATAGCAAATGCCCCATTCCCTGGCTAGCTGGTAACATCACCTCTTGCTTAGCTGGCTCTAGGCAGTCCTTCATTATTTCTTTCCTCTGGCCCAAGGAGAATAATGTGATCTCCAAGGTCAACATAATTACCTGCTCCTTCTCATTAAAGGAATTGCCAAAGTATCCATTTAAAATCGTTACCCTCCTCACCCCTTTCCTTGTGAATGATTTATGAGGAGGTTATTTATTCCCTCCTCTTTTCTCCCTAACACCTTTCTAATGAGGAGCGACACATTGAGATCCCCGTTCCTTGGGTGGAATCCCGTGTTTGGGAAAAGGAGGAGTGTGGCAAGCTGGAAGATAAAGCAGGCAACTATTTGTTTTAAAGGAATAAAATCTATCCATGACTGACCACTCTCTACATCTCCCTGAAAACAGGTTGTAGTGAGGGGGGGTTTGGTCTCTTCTCTCCAGTAATGAGTGATAGGACAAGAGGAAATGGCCTCAAGTTGCCCCAGGGGAGGTTGAGATTGGAGCTGAGGAAGAACTGTTTCCCTGAGAGGGGTGTCAGCCCCTGTGCCAGGCTGCCCAGGGAGCTGGGGGAGTGCCCAGCCCTGGAGGGATCCCAAAGCTGTGGAGCTGAGGTGCTGAGGGCCAGGGGTTAGTGATGGGCTTGGCAGTGTGAGGTGAAGGGATCAAGGATGTCAAAGGTCTTTTCCAAATGAAATGCTTGTATCATAGTAGTGAAACAGCTCCAGCCACAAGTGCTCTACTGTGGGAGTGAGCAAAAATCATTCCCACATAGAGAAGAGGTACCAGATGATGGTTCAATTCTTGGCCAGGCAGCTGAGAGGACGATGGAGTGGGTTCCTTAATTTCTTCATTTCCCACCCACCAAAAAGTGAATAATATTGGCCTGTTTCAGCTGCCTGGAGCTGAGTGTGTCTCTTGTAAGGCTGCCTGTCTTCCTAGCAACACAAACCAGCAAATCCCACTTGGACCCTGACTATTTCAAGGCAGCAGAACAGTCATGCTTGGCCAGGCTCCGGAAAACACGCCGTAGATCCCCATTAAACGGGAGAATTGGAACATTTCAGCCCTGCATGATGATGCTGGGAGCTGCCAGAAGTGACAGTAGCTTTTTGTAGCAAGTGTTTGGAAACTGCAATGCTAATATCGTGACAGTACAATTAGCTGTAATTTTTTGAACCAGATTTAATGCTCTTTCCCAAGACCACAGCTCCACGCTGCCAGCACTCAGCAGACCCTGTAGCTGACAATGTTACTCATTTAAACCTAATGCAGTGTGCATCTTGTTACTGCAAGCCCTGTGTGAACCAGCTGTAGGAAACAACTCCTTTTCTGGTTAATCCCAGGAAAATCCTTGTGGGGAGAAGGATGAAAAAGCAGTTTCTGGGCCCTGTGGGTTTTATCTGGTGTTGTGATTGTGGTGTGAGGATCTCAAGAGCTGCTCATACAGCTAAGCAGTGTAATATGCACGGCAGCTTCTCTGCCACACTGTTAACAAATGTGTCCAGGTGGTTTAGGAATGAGCTGGGGGCTTTGTGATTTAGGACACACTGCTGCCATTCCCCAAACCATCAAAAATACTTGCAGGATAAAAGTCAAACACATGCAGCATAAATGTAATCAAAAGGAAGAGGAGCATACAGGGATTGAACAGAAAATCAGGACAGAAGTGGTGAAGTTCCGGTCTCACATCACTTTTGAACTGTTCCACGAGTATGAAAGAAGCAACTTCTAAAAGCTCCCTGACTGTGGCTGAGCAGAAGCTCTTGGAGTAAGGATAGCCATTAGCATGAAATCTTTTACAATTAAAAGAGTTAATTAAAATTAAAAGAGTTGCATCTCCTTTCCTGGTCTCAACAGCCTGGCTTAGAAACCCAAGACCTGCCATTTCCACTGAGTGTCTTTTTTCTGCCTGCAAATGAAACCTGCTTTAATTTACTGGCCTCCAACATCTTCTCATTCCTGACCCTTAATTAATACAGGATTGGTCTTGTAGGGTATCCATTGGGAATGAACATGCAGGAACTTATTCCTGCTGCTGCCTCGTGTTGTGGGAGGTGTTATGGGTACATTATAGTCCTTGCTCTGTGCTGTCTGCCTCAGTTTCTCCATTACTTACAGGGTGATGATGACTCTGGCTTTGGAGAACATGAAGAGTCAAGCACTTGGGGATAACTGCTTTTGTGGCCTCCCTGGGCATGCTCAGCTTCACAGCCTCCTTGAGCATTCTTCAACTTGAGGTCTTGTCCTCTACCAAATCCAAAATGCTTATGACCAAAAGAAAGGGGAAATCAGCTTTCCTAGTAGTCTTTTTCTGCAACCACAGAGAGACCCTGAGACAGGAGGTGTAGTTGGTGATTGCCTTCTGAACCTCCACCTGAACCTGCAACTGCTCCACATCTGGGACTGTCTCCTCACCCTTCCAGCCTCTTTGCCCTTTCCCCACTGGGTCACTGGAGAAGGCTGGATGTCTCAGGGCTGCTTCTCCCATGCCTTAAGTGTGGAAACACCTCACTGCCCCATCCCAGTTCATTCACTGTTGGCTTTTTGGTGTGAGGATGTAAATTTCATCCCCACATTTACCTCTCACTGAGGAATGAGGGCTGTCCTAACAGAGAGGATGGGAAGACCCATGATGGAAGCCCCATCACCACCTGGTGTTTTGGGATGGAAGATATCTCTCTTAAGAGATTTGTGCAGTGCACAACATGACAAAGCTGTCTTGGAGGATCAGACATGGTCCTCCAGCCATGGACCCCACTGAGGGCTGAAGGACAATCCCTAATCCCATATCCTTGCTGGGGCAGGTGCTCCAGTATGGCTTGGCATTACAAACAGGGCCCAAACAGCCAGATCTCTTCCCTCCATACCTGGTTTGCACCTGGCAGGCCTGAGTGGTTTGGCTCTGAGCTCCCCAGTGCCTCGAGGAATGTTTTGATTCACAGACATTCTTGTTTGACACTGCCTCAGCCTTGTGCTAATTAAATCCAAAGGGTAATCATTATTTCATTGAGTTTCCTCCAGCACTGTAATTCCATCTCTGCTGTGGCAGAAAGCCCTGAATGGACAGGGAGTTACAGGGGCAGTGTGTTAGGCTAAGGTCCTCCCTTTCCTTTCCTTTCCTTTCCTTTCCTTTCCTTTCCTTTCCTTTCCTTTCCTTTCCTTTCCTTTCCTTTCCTTTCCTTTCCTTTCCTTTCCTTTCCTTTCCTTTCCTTTCCTTTCCTTTCCTTTCCTTTCCTTTCCTCTCCTCTCCTCTCCTCTCCTCTCCTCTCCTCTCCTCTCCTCTCCTCTCCTCTCCTCTCCTCTCCTCTCCTCTCCTCTCCTCTCCTCTCCTCTCCTCTCCTCTCCTCTCCTCTCCTCTCCTCTCCTCTCCTCTCCTCTCCTCTCCTCTCCTCTCCTCTCCTCTCCTCTCCTCTCCTCTCCTCTCCTCTCCTCTCCTCTCCTCTCCTCTCCTCTCCTCTCCTCTCCTCTCCTCTCCTCTCCTCTCCTCTCCTCTCCTCTCCTCTCCTCTCCTCCACCTTCTCTCTGCTGTGCCTGCACAGGGGTGTGTAGTGAGCAAGGCCTCCATATCACCAACACCCAGGACTCTCTGAGAGCCCTGAACTGAAATTGCATTTTGTGGTTCAGTGACCAACATCGAGAAGATAAAAAGAAAAGAACTCAGGAATCAGTTCTGTTTGAAGGAACAGGGGTCTTCCACGGGGCTTTCAGTGAATTGATTAAAAAAAACCCTCACCAAATAATAAAAACCACCTAAAGTGACTTCATTGTGGTTTAATGCTCAGTTGTTCCCTTTCTGCCTGTAACGGAACAGTTTGGGTTTATTCTGGATTATTTAGCATGTCTTAGCTTTACCTTTTTCTTTTCTCTGGTTTTCTCCCCTTTTAGAGATGTATCATTCATATTAAAAGGAAAAGAAAAAGAATAGAAAACACCATTTAGGTCTTTTGTCTGCAACACTCGACTTCTGACACTGCTGGAATGGGATTTTTGAGCGTCCTCCCCACCCAGCTGCTGTAGAAGGGCCACACAGCAACCTGGTTTCACAGGCACTTGGAATTCCTCTGAAATGCCCTTTTCTCATTATTCGAGTTGAAGGCTATTCTAGACTGATTATATTCCAAGTCCTTTGGAAACTGAGTCAGAGAGAGCCTTTACCTAGGTGAAATCTCTCTCTGCTGTGACCACATCAGTCTGGGCCTCCTCTGGCTCTTTGAAGTTCGTCTCACCAGACTTTTTGGGTGTCTCAAATGTTAATGTCTCCATCTGGGCCAATCACCCCCAAGTCCTTTAAAAGTCAAGGGGAAGAAACAGGCACTTTCAAGAGCTGCCTCATCTGCCACATTTTGGCACTTCTCCATGTGACTGCATGACTCCCAGCCCTTATTACAGAATCTGAAGGGCTGGAAGGGACCTGGAAAGCTCATCCAGTGCAACCCCCCTGCCAGAGCAGCACCACCTAGAGCAGGGCACACAGGGACTCATCCAGCTGGGGTTGGGATGGCTCCAGAGAAGGAGACTCCACAGCCCATCTGGGCAGCCCCTGCCAGTGCTCCCTCACCTCAACAGGGAACAAATTCTGCCTTGTGTTTCTTTGGAAGCTCTTCTGTTCCAGTTTATACTCATTGCCCTTGTCCTACCATTGGCCATCTGGAGATTACACCATACAGAGGTTTCCTCGTTTGGAAAGACTCTGGCTTTGGCCACATCCCACTGGGGCTTGCACTCCTTCCTGCATCACAACCACTCTTCTGAGATTTGCCTGCTTTTCAGCTGTCGGGAAGAAGGAGCCAGGCTGTGCTCAGTGATGGCCAATGATGGGACAAGGGGCAACGGGGACAAGCTGGAACAGAAGAGGTTCCAAAGCAACACAAGGAAGAATTTGTTCCCCCTTGAGGTGAGGGAGCACTGGCAGGGGCTGCCCAGATGGGCTGTGGAGTCTCCTTCTCTGGAGCCATCCCAACCCCAGCTGGATGAGTTCCTGTGTGCCCTGCTCTAGGTGGTGCTGCTCTGGCAGGGGGGTTGCACTGGATGAGCTTTTGAGTTCCCTTCCAACCCTAAAGATTCTGTGATTCTTCCTCCTGTTTCTGGCAGGGAGGAATGCCTTGCATGATCTCATTTTGTTGTTGAAGGCCTGTGTTTGCAGGCTGTCACTGCAGAGTGGCTGCTGAGTCCTTCCTTTCTTGCCTCGTGTCCTCAGCAAGATTTTATACTCTGTTGGGGCAGAGGACATGTTTTCCACCCCCATCAATTTATCACAGTTGGACTGTGTTGTTTTATTGCTGTTTCAATACAAATACCGAGTAAAACAAAAAACTTCTAAGCAGTTCTCTGATTCATATGAGGTTTGAAGAAGTGTGGAGGCTTATCTGTCCTTCAGTAGGCTAATGGGATCAGAGCCAGGAACTTCTGAGCTCTCCTCCCAGCACTGGCTGCATGCTCTTGAGCTGGGATCTCAGCCTGGATTCCCCCTGACGTGTCACATACCCAATGAAGATGGATCCTTACCCAAGGGACTTTATGCTTCCTAAAATCACAGGCTGCACAGTCAAAAGGCACCACGAGGATCATCTTATCTGACCTTCTGTATACAGAAAACAGATTATTCCCAGAAACTGGATTAAAGCATTGCCTTTCATAGATAAATAATCTTTATTTCGACATAAGAAGCTCTGGTGACTTGGCAACCTCCCTGATAAGCTGTTCCAATATTTAATTACCTTCATAGCAGTGACTTGGTGTCCACTTCAAAGGTTGCATTCATCTAGTACTATCTTCCACACATCGTGTCTTCTTATTCCTCTTATCAGCACGGCTGGAGAACCTCCCCTGCTCTGCCTGCCTGTCAGACAGTTTCAATGCCCATGTGTAATGAACCCTCTCTTCTCTCAAAGCCTTCTCTTTGATGAAATAGGTTACGTGTCTCAGTCTTTATGGTGACAGGTTGTGCATCTAATCCCCGATCCTTTGCTGTTTCCCCAGCTTCTGGTGTGTGGCCAGCAGAGCTGACCTGTCGTCTCCTAGCAGCCCCAGCCTGCTGTCTACCAAGGCAAGAATCACAGAAACATTTTGCTTGGAAAAGACCTTTAAGATCACCGAGTCCAATCCCTCCCCTCACACTGCCAAGCCCATCACTAACCCCTGGCCCTCAGCACCTCAGCTCCACAGCTTTGGGATCTCTCCAGGACTGGGGACTCCCTCACCTCCCTTGGCAGCCTGGCACAGGGGCTGACACCCCTCTCAGGGAAACAGTTCTGCCTCAGCTCCAATCTCAATCTACTCTGGTCCCATTTCTTCTGGTCCTATTATTGCTTGTGACAAGAGACTGACCTCCAGCTTACTACAACCTCCTTTCAGGTAGTTGAAGAGAGTGACAAGGTCTCTTCTGAGGCTCTTTTTCTCCAGGCTAAACACCCCCAGTTCACTCAGCCACTCCTAAGACTTGTCCTCTGGACCATGGAGAAGCATCCAAGTAGGTGTCCTTTCTGCAGGACCTTTCTCTATTTTGGATGCCTGAAACCTTTGAACTGCTCCTGTAAATCCCATCCACTTCTCCTTGAAATCCTTTCTATACTTCCTTCCAGTGCCTCCTCCACAGCCCATCCTCCTGAGCCTGCCTCTGGGCTTTGAGCCATTGAATCCTGCGTGCCTGAACCTGCTTCCATCCGCTTCTCCACTGCTGTCCACATGAAGCCATCTCTGGGATGAAAAGGGTTATAACCCCATCCCTTTACAGCCACGTCTCAGGGTCTGTCAGGGGACCAGTTCTGTGTGTTTTGTTAACACAGTTTAGAAGGAAAAAACCAGAGCAGAATGCCTTGGAGGAGCTGCAGTGTATTGAACTGCCACAGCTGCCTTTATCAGCAGAGGCTCAGAGGCTGAAACGTGACGAATGCTGATGAAGGTTTTCTGCTCTGCCATCTGACTGTGTTTATAGACATATGTGAGCTTGTCCAGATTACAAGCTAGCTGATGAAATCCCAACTTAACTGCTCCATTCTTATGATAAGAACTGAATGTGCTGATCCTTCTGGTTGTCCCCTTCTCCTCTGACCCAGACCTTGTGCCAGCCCATTCCTCTTCCCCAAAGGTGCCCAAGACCTGTTAATGTTAATGGCTCTTTGGGTCATTTCTTAAGTCTTGTGGCAGTGAGTTACCAGGCCTAGTGATTGGAAAGCTGTCATTACAACAGATAGTTCTCCCTTGCTGCAGATGGTTAGCTTTCTGCTCCATCCACCTCATTATGGTACCTTCTTCTAAGCAGGGACTAGAGAGATCTGTCAGGGATTTCTGAACCACTGTTTGTGGTCCTGCTGAGTGCATACAGTAATCAGCCTAGTCCTGACCTGGCCATGCTGGTGGGCAGCAACTCCCCATGAGCAGCAACGTGCCCTCGTGGGCAAGAAGGCCAATGGCATCCTGGGGGCATGAAGACAGTGTGGGCAGCAGGGCCAGGGAGGTTCTCTTTCCCCTCTCTGCCCTGGTAAGGCCACATCTGGATGCTGTGTCCAGTTTTGGGCTCACCTGCTGCAGTTTTGCCTCTGCCCAGCAACTCCTTATCTTCTCCTCTGTGTCAGACATTCTCTCCATGGCTGCTGGGCTGGGTGTTGGGCAGCAGTGGGGCCATCTCAGAGCCCACTGGCCCTGCCCCTGGCACACACAGGGGAAGCTTCCAGCGGCCATCCCTGTATGCCCCGTGCTACCAAAACCTGCCCACACAAGCTCGCTCCATGCTGATGTCTCCCTGGCAGTTTGGTGTGTTACAGTGACTGTGAAGGCGAGCAATCTGCAGGCTGCCCTGCTAACCAGACCCCAGGTCCCTTCAGAGTCTCACTTGTGCTTCTCCCAGTCCAAAGAGATCCTGACTGGTGCTAGCAGAATCTCTGCCTCTTACCAGCACTGGCAGTGTGCAATTTCTGTCCAAAGTCACTGTCACTGGGCAATTTCTGTCCTTATCTCCTCCCCTTTGTTTTCTGTGCATGCTGTTTGCTCCCTGTTTAACCTGCAGGTGCCTGGGAGAAGAGTGGGTCCTGCAGTTAATGTCATGCAAAGTTGATAAAAACACTCTGTGCTGCATCCCAGGCTGTGCCTGGTGCTGGAAGGTGGTTAAAGAGGGAACCAGCCTTCAGCAGGGGCTCAGCAGCTCAAATAGAGCAGAGAGTCAGCGTCGTTGCCTGTCACTCCTTCACTTTGTGACCATCTGGGGATAAGACTGCAAGAGCAGTGGAGACAGGCTCCTGTCAGAAAGGGTAAACCTGGCTGATGCCAAGGTGATGCTGTGAGTGAGCTGGCTGCTGAGGCCCCTGGTTCTAGGACTTGAGCCAAGATGCTGGGTTTCACCTGCAACAGAGCAAGGTGGGTGCAGCAGACAGCTCAGGGTACACTCTTAGCATCCCAGAGCTCCCATGGGAGTGTTTGTAAAGCCTTTATACATTGTGTGCATATAAACAGAGGGTGTGAGGGATAAGGTATTTTGTCAGTACTTTACTTTGATGGAATCAGCCCTGGAAAGAGGTCTCTCTGCCCATCCAGCTGCTGGCTCTGATGGGGACAGCAATGGGGCAGCACTGTGACAGGGAGAGCAATGTCATACCTTGCTTTGGGCTCCTAGAGCAGAGACAATCTCTTCCCACCCCAAAGGTACTTCTCTCCAGGACTGCTCTGGTGGAAGGAGCCAGAAGAGAAAAGAGGTGGGTTGGGGAGCAGGACTACCATGGGTACAGTCTGTCTTCTCTCCCTAGCAATCATAAAGGAAGTTCCATTAGGAAAGATCTACCATGCAGTGGATCTCCAGAGCCTGTCAGCTTCTGGGATTTTGTCCTCTCTTCCAACTGTTTATGAAGTTAACTTAATCCTTGGGAAGGGCCATGCAGCCTGGTTTTTTTTTACAGCCTTTCAAAAGTGTGTTGAGCATGAAGGAAGGAAGATAAACAATAACATCACCTGCAACAAAACACACATCCCTGCTTGTGCCCAAATGCCCAGCACCCCCTTTGTGAGATAGAAGGGAAATCTCTTCTGGGACAGCCAAGCCCTCTGCAAGGAAGTGTTGGAGTCTCAGACATCTTTGGATAAAAGGTTTGGAGTCTGAACTCTGACTCCCAAGCCTGTAGCTATCCTCATTGCTCAGTTGAGCAGGCAGATGAGCTTGCTCTGTCCACACTCAACCAAGAGGGTAGGGAAGTGTGATGAGAAGAGACTCAAGCTGGTGGGACAGAAGCCAGGCAGGTCCAGTTGCAGCCAGAATGCTTTGGCCAAGTGTCAGCTGAGCTCGGTGCCAAAGCTAATAATCCTGCCAGGAGCCAGGACTTCCTTGCTTGGATGAAAAACTAGGCTAATGGTGCTTGGCTGGCTCCAGAGCTCTGGCTGGAAACTGCACAGCTCTGCTCTGCCATGTGGAACTGCAGCTTCAGACGGGACAGACAACTTCTCTACTGCAGCAGGGATGTGGCACTGAGACAGGGACATGTCCTGACACAAGGCTTCTCCTGGGGCCCTTCTGCTGTGGCTTGAAGAGAGAAAATGAAGGATTTACTACTTCATTTCCATCAGGCTGCTGGGGCTGCTGCTACTGTAATCCCCTTGGTGGCTCTAGGATGGGGTCCCTGCCAGCTGCACTGCTCCCACTCTGCTCTGGCATTCTGACACAACTCACTTTAGAGCTCTGATTTTAGCTTCAGGAAGAGGGTCCAGTGCAGGGGCTCCCCAGCTCCAGAGAGACAGGGAAGTGCTGGAGAGAGGCCAGCACAGGGCTACCAAGATGCTGAGGGGACTGGAGCATCTTTCATAAGAGGAAAAGCTGCAGGACCTGGGGCTGTTCAGCCTGGAGAGGAGGAGACTGAGCGGGGACCTCATCAACACTTATAAGTATCTAAAGAGTGGATGTCAGGAGGATGGGGCCAGTCTTTTTTCTTTGCTGGCCAGTGCCAGGACAAGGAGTAACAGACACAAGCTGGAACACAAAAAGTTCCACTGGAACATGAAGACAAACACCCTTGGTGCTGAGGTGAGGGAGCCCTGGCCCAGGCTTCCCAGGGAGGGTCTGGAGGCTCCTTCTTGGGAGGTTTCCAACCCTACCTGGACACGTTCCTGTGCCCCTTGATCAAGGGGAACCTGCTTCAGCAGGGGATTGGGCTGGAGCAGCTCTGCAGGGCCCTTCCAACCCCCACCATTCTGTGATTCTATGATTCAGTGAATTCCAGACAGAAGTTTTGCCCATGAACTGCAGGCTGTGACTGGGAGGTGTTCTCCATGCATAAAGGACCTACCACTACTTTCCTGAGGCTGCTGAAGCCCAGTGAACAGTATTTGCAGGGCCACTGCAGAAAAACACTATTTCCCCCCCAAAACCATAACCCCCAAACCTATTGTGAGCCTGGTAGTGGTCTTCCCCAAAACAGTGCCTCTTTCCCTGGCATCCCCAAGTGTCTGCAGTGCAGAGCAGAGACAGGGCTGCTGGTGTGTGAACACAGAAAAAGCTGATGAGCAAAAGCAGAGAATGTTCTTATGGGGAATATTTGGGGGTGAAAAGGTGCCTCACTAGTGAATTCAAACCCAGCTGTGAAATAAATTGCA
Organism: Colius striatus; assembly: GCF_028858725.1. Taxonomy (NCBI): domain Eukaryota; kingdom Metazoa; phylum Chordata; class Aves; order Coliiformes; family Coliidae; genus Colius; species Colius striatus. Next base: position 2,462,370 of record NC_084759.1, on the reverse strand, counting down.
AGGGGAACTCACTGGAGTTGTTGAAAGGCTTGACACAGCATTAGGGCAATCTTAGAGCAAGCAGATGTGGATTAGATGGAGCCAATGTGGGTTCCTAAAGCAACTGAGGGAAAAAATACAGCTGTGTGATGAGGCTTTGGGAAAACTGACTGAAACACACTCCTGATCTTCCCATATTTCTGTGATAATATCCTCTGTGGAGATCATCTCTGACTGTAAGATCTCTGGGGCAGAATCCTTCCCAATGCAGCCATGAAGGAGCTTTGACCTTGGGAGGCTGAGAATGCTGCCACAGGCCATTTAAAGAAACAGTGGCAAAAATAACCCTGTGGCACAACTGCCACCATGGATTCCCCAGGCATTTCCCATGGGGTATCCCAGGGCTACTTTCTGTGCCCCTCCTCCTTGCCTGTTTATTCAGAGGATTTGCACCTCTGGGGTCTCTAGGAGGCAGGTCTGGGATGGCACTGTGACAAACAGGCAGCTGTTGGGTGGGCTGGGTGTTTTTGGAGACATGGGATCACTGCATGAAACATTCCAATGAGAGAGAGTCTGTGAACAAATGCTTCTGTGGGAAATGGAGAATTTTTATGCTGGTGATTAGGAGCAAAATGCTGGACACAGCACTCCAGAGTAGAGGGGAAGCTGAACCTCCCTCGACCTCCTGCCCACACTCTTCTTGCTGCCCCCAGGATGCCATTGGCTTCTTGCCCACGAGGGCACATTGCTGCTCATGTTCAGTTTATTATCAATCAGCACTCCCAGGTCCCTCTCCCAGAGCTGCTCTCCAGCAGGTCACCCCCAGCCTGTGCTGGTGCAGGGGGTTGTTCCTCCCCAGATGCAGGACTCTGCCCTTGCCCTTGTTGATACTAGGATATTCAGGAATATCCTAAAGGTTATAGAGCAGCACAGGCTGATTTGTGCTTTAATATGAGCTCTCAGATGTCTCAGCGACACAAAGAGGTTTTGTGAATGCTGGCTGACCTGTGGTAACTTATATGCACTCAGTTCTTTGCAAGCACAAGGTAGGACACAGCTTAAATGTCTGAGTGAAGTTTATGCCGATGTGCTCTCCCCCACAACAGCTGAAGCTGAGCTTGGGTTTGGTCAGTGGGCTGGGCTCAGCTGAAATCTAGGGATTTTCTGAGCTGTGATAATTGATGTGGGACCTGGGGCTGTTTAGTCTGGAGAAGAGGAGACTGAGGGGAGATCTTATTCACATTTATAAATATCTAAAGGGTGGGTATCAGGAGGTTGGGACATCCCTCATTTCTATAGTAGATAGTAACAGGACAAGGGGTGATGGGATGGAGCTGGAACACAAAAAGTTCCACTTAAACATAAGAACAAACTGTTTCAGTGTCTGAGTGAGGGAGCCCTGGCCCAGGCTGCCCAGGGAGGGTGTGGAGGCTCCTTCCTTGGAGCTCTTCAAGACCCCCCTGGACACGTTCCTGTGTGACCTGATCTAGGTGGGAGCTGCTTCTGCAGGGGGTTGGACTGGATGAGCTCTAAAGGTCCCTTCCAACCCCTACCTTCTATGATTCTATGTAGGGATGAGTCCTACACAAGGTAAGGACAATATTTGATAGAGGGGACATAACACTCTGGTGGGCTTGAATTGTGGACAATAGTAGAGCTGTGAGGACATGGCAGGCTCGCCTTCCAGGTACAAGTGCAGCTGAAATTAAGTAGCAAAGTAAGGTGAAAACCAGCACTAGCTCTTTGGTGAGGAAAGGCTGTGAACCCTGGGGGTGTTCAGCCTGGAGAAGAGAAGGCTGAGGGACAACTTTATCAATGCTGAGAAGTCCCTAAAGGGCAGGTATCAAGAGGCTGGGGCCAGGGTTTGTTGGCAGGACAAGGGATAACAGGCACAGGCTGGAACACAGCAAGTGCCCCTGGCCCAGGAGGAGCAAGTCCTTTGGTGCTGAGGTGAGGGAGCCCTGGCCCAGGCTGCCCAGGGAGGGTGTGGAGGCTCCTTCTTGGGAGGTTTCCAACCCCAGCTGGACACGTTCCTGTGCCCCCTGAGCCAGGGGAAGCTGCTGGAGCAGGGCTGGAGGAGCTCTGCAGGGCCCTTCCAACCCCCACCATTCTGTGACTCTGATTCTGTGATTCAGACTTCACTCATACAGGCCAGATACCATTGTGAAGGGAGATGTCCAGTGCTGGTTGTGCAGGGCTCCATGTTCTTGCTGTACATTTCTGCTAGCAGCTACATGGCCACCTGATGAGATTCAACTCACTGATCTGCCTGAAAACTGACCTCCTTTAATTTTGTGTTGGTACAGTGAAGAGCTGCACAAGTGCTGTCTTTGATGCAGTGGAAAGGAAGGTCAGGGCAGGCTGTCTCTGCTGCCCTGCAGGCACAGATCAACTTAAACTGCCCGTGGAAATGCATCTCAGAAAAGCTGGCTTTCGTGTGCCCAAGTCCACCCAGAAAAAAAGCAGATTAGATTGGAGCTGAGGCAGAACTGTTTCCCTGAGAGGGTTGTCAGCCCCTGTGCCAGGCTGCCCAGGGAGCTGGGGGAGTGCCCAGCCCTGGAGGGATCCCAAAGCCGTGGGGCTGAGGTGCTGAGGGCTGTGGGTCAGTGATGGGCTGGGCAGGGTGAGGGGAAGGGTTGGATTTGATGATCTTAAATGTCTCTTCCAAGGGGCTTGAAGCTAGATTCTGGGTGAGTGACCTGGGTGGTTAGGGGTCTCTGCCAGTCCCTTGACCATCTCTGGACCACTTCTTTACCTGCAGTCCCCTCTGGAACCAAGGAGATCCCTCCAAAAGTGCATCATCACGTTCTGCTTAGCAGCACCACACGACATCATCATCACTGGTAAGGAAACATGGGCTGTACCCTGTCAGAAGGGGCTCTGGGAGGAAAAAGCCTTGTGTTTCCTTTAACCTGCCATAAAGTGAAGCATTTTGAAGAGAAGGAAAAGGAGGTTAATGATGTCTTTGAAATGTAGGTTCAAATTCCCAGCACAGCCCCAGTCAATTACCTACAAGTGCTGTGACACAGCCAGCACCAGTGAGGAGGAGGAGGGGAGCACAGAGGGGCAGATGAGTGGTGGTGGGGGCTAAAGGACATCACCACATGGGTGGGAAACTTGCCAGGGGCAAAACTGTGGGTTCTTTCAGGCTGATTCATCCCCCTGGGGTGCTCTCAGGGTGGAGGCTGGACCACTGGAGGGGATGGAGCTGGGCAGGGCGGCAGCACATCCCCCTGCCCAATGCCCCTGGAGTTGGGCAGGAGTTTCTGAGGGATGCTGCTGCTCTCCCCAGGGTGCTCCTCCGTGGCAGAATGAACCACTTTTGCTTTTAATGTCATGAATGAAAGGCAGTGCAGGGGTGGGGATGGGGCAGGAGGGAGGCGGGTTGGCTCTGGAGGGACGTGCACACAGGCATACAAATGCTGGGAGACAAAGAGTGTGATTAAGGGCCCTTTGCTCCCACTCCCTGCTTATTGCAGCAAAGGATTTATCTGGTGGCCTAGTTTCAGCTCCAATTTTCCACCTTTTAATCAGTTTCTCAGGTCGCTTGTCCACTCCAAAAGGGAAAGGGGGTGTCTCAGGAGTGATGGGGCAGGGCTAATGCTACAGCACTAGGCTCTAGGAACATGGATGGAGCAAAGAGTTTTGTTGCCCCAAAGCTTTCCCAAGATCCTGAGGCAGCCTGAAGGATTATGCCCAGCCATGCAGCATTATTTTCTGGCATGGTAAGAGTGTTGCCTGCACTTTCCAGCCAAACCAAGCCAGGGTGTGTGGAACAAACGTGCTGGAAATAAAAACCTCCTGCAAAATGGAAAATGTACAGAGGAGCAGCTATTTTTAAAAGGGATGGCACCTACTGCTGCTATGAAGTCAGTCACATAAGGAAGTCAGCGAGGGACTTCTGTAGGCTGACAGCTGACAGCCAGGAGAAACAGCTCCAGCAGACTGGTGAGAAGAAAAGGAGAGCTTTTGTGTACTAAAGTGCATGTTTTCAAATGAAAAGAAGCTGTCTTATGCTGCCCTGGGCACAAGGATGGACAGGGCAAAGGGATCCTCATGTGCTGGAAAAGGGGGGTAAGATGCTGATAACTCTCCAGGAGACAGAGTGCTTCAAGCAAATGCCAGCTCAGGCACTTCTTCCCCCTCCCTAAGCCAATCTATCCTTACTGCCCAGCCTCTGCTGAGGTTTTCCTGCTTCTAAAAATACTCAGCCTCTAATTAAAATGCCCATCTTGCTTGCCAGGGCAAACATATCCAGCCACAGAGCTGGAGACAGCCAGGGCATGCAGCTAACCAGCCTGGCTGGCTGTCCTGGCATGGGTGGCTGGGTTGATGGCTGACACCAAGCTGACAGCAGCTTTAGGAAGCTGACATGAGGATCTCCTCCAATTTTCCAAGCCTGAAGTGAAGCCACCTTGTGCCTTTTTCCTCCTCTGTGAGGCTGTTAGTGCTGTGTTCCAAGTGTCTGTGTCCTGTGGAGAGGGAGGGATGCCATGCATGGGCAGCTCACAGTGCTGACAGAGGCTTGGATGCAGCTTCCCATCTAGAAAGGCTATTTCAATAATAAAGATCACTAGCAAAAGAAGATGTTAAGGCAAAGGGGCAAAGGAGTGGCAGGGATGAGATCCAGCACAGTGCTGGAGCATGGTCAAAGAGGGGACATTCACAAGGAATTGGGAGAATCCAGCTTCAGCTCCATCACTCCCAGGACAGTGCCCTTCCCAGGACAAGGAGGACACACTCCACTGCTCCCAATCAGCTTCTATCTCAGGACAGGGGGGATCCCATCCAGAAGGAGCATGGTGGTGTAACCTAATGATGACAACCTAATGGTGGATACCAGAGGAACAGTCATTGCTAAGGGCTGGTGGTGGCTTCTCCCCTACACTCCCTACCAGCCCTGGGAGCAAGATCTGGCCTCTCCTTGAGATACCAGCCCCCAGGTCTGACTGTACTTTGTATACTGTCCTGGAGAACAGGGCAGTTTTGGGAGGCAGATGGCAAACCAGCAGCCTCTCCAGGCAGCCTGCAGCTCTGCCTGCATGAGTGGAAGATGCAGTTGTTCCTTTAGGTTTGGGAGGACTGGGAACACTGCAGCTTCCCAGAGGCAGTTTCCTCACTGGGACTGTGCTTGCACTGCTTTTAAACACAGCACCAACGAGTGCTTGACATTAAATTACCTATTTAAGAGCAGGCAAAGCCCTCCTGAGAGGTTTCTATTTATTCTTTAGCTGCAATGGTTCTGCATGCTCTTAGCCCTCCATGGAGCAGCCCCCACTCCTTGGAGAGCTGTGCTGGGACTAGACAACGTGTATCTACACTACTGTGTATCTGTGGCCTGGCACTGTGCAGCTTTCCATCCTGTGGCATCATTCCTGCACCCCTTTGCTTCCTCTCCCCACCATAGAATCATGGAATCACAGAATGGTGGGGGTTGGAAGGGACCTTTAGAGATCATCCAGTCCAACCCCCTGCAGAAGCAGATCAACCTAGATCAGGTCACACAGGAACGTGTCCAGGTGGGTCTTGAAGAGCTCCAAGGAAGGAGCCTCCACACCCTCCCTGGGCAGCCTGGGCCAGGGCTTCCTCACCTCAACAGTGAAATAGTTCCCATTACCCCTTGTCCTGTTGCTAGATACCATAGAAAAAAGTGCTGCCCCAGCCTCCTGACACCCACCATTGAGATATTTGTAACTATTAATGAGATCCCCCCTCAGTCTCCTCTTCTCCAGACTAAACAGCCCCAGGTCCCACAGCCTTTCCTCATGGGCTCACCCCACATCACCCACTCTGCAAATCCAGCCTCTCAACTCCAGCAGATCATGTCCAAGAGATCCCCACCGCTTCTGACAAGCTCTGGAGCAGATCTTGGAGCAGGAAATTCAGTCCAAATACTTTTGTGCTGCTTCACTGCCACGTGTCCAGAATTTCCTTCAAGTCAGCCAGTGAAGCTCTCGAGCCTTTCTGCCAGTGAGCAACCCAGCAAGCCAAACACAGCAGGACAAATCCTGTCCCCAGCTTCAAGATGCTGTACCCATGAGGCTGAAGGGACTGAGCAGGGCAAGGAGAGAAACCACGTTGGACTTCAGACCCAGCCCAGCACTAAGGCAATAAATCCAGGAGAATCTGGGTTTATTCTCCTCCAAATCACTTTATTATATTGTGAGTAATCACAAAGCCTTACACTGCTGCAGAGGCTCTTTTACAAACCCAGGGAACACAGCAAGGGAGTTTGCCAGCTTCTGCTGAGGGTTCTTTAGCTCTCAGCCAGCGTGAGATTACACCAGGAAATCTTACAGCCTCCCACTGGGTTGGCACATTGGGTTTTCAACTCACCACAGTGGTGCAAAGACAGTAACTGGGACAGCAGGTGAACCCCAAAATGTTCTGTCTATGTACAGATCTGTGAAATTCAACAACCTGTTTCAAAGATCACCTTTTCTGCCATCAGAATTCTCTTCAAAAGACAAGATCCACTAACACCCCCCCCCCCCCCCCCATCTCTGTCCTTCCTCCCAAAGCAGCCCCATCTTGCACTGCACTGGGTTGCAGTTCTCCTCCAGATCCCTGCCTGTAGGCAGCCCCATTGCCTTTATAAGGAAATCAGTGTTTCTTGTGACTGTGAATGCTGGTTCAGCCCCACAAAGGCTCAGTAGAGGAGGAAAAACCCCAGCACTGAGAGAAAGGGTAAAATCCCACCCTCAGGTCCGTGATTGAGAGGGATTTCAGCATCCAAAGCGAGGTGTTGACTTCAGCTTTTGTGTTATTAGTGGGTTTAAACCATCTCTGGAGGCAGCTGGTTTGAGCAATAGGGCTTCCATCTGCAAAGACCTTTAGGAGTGTGAGGATGAGAACTGAGTGATGAAACCAAGGAGGGTTGTAGGATGGGTTTATACCTGCCTTCAGTGAGAGGGGTGTCAGCCCCTGTGCCAGGCTGCCCACGGAGCTGGGGGAATCCCCAGCCCTGGAGGGATCCCAAAGCCATGGAGCTGAGGTGCTGAGGGCCAGGGGTCACTGATGGGCTTGGCAGGGTGAAGGGAGGGGTTGGACTCGATCTCAAAGGTCTTTCCAACTGAAATGATACTAGGATTCCATGATGAGCATGAGCCAGCAATGTGCCCTCATGGCCAAGAAGGCCAATGGCAGCCTGGGGGGGATCAGAAGGGCTGTGGGCAGTAGGTGCAGAGAGGTTCTGCTCCCCCTCTACTCTGCCCTTGTGAGACCACTTCTGGGATATTGTGTCCAGTTCTGGGACCCTCAGTTGCAGGAGGACAGGGAGCTGCTGGAGAGAGTTCAGTGCAGGGACACAGAGATGCTGGAGTGGAGCATCTCCCTTGTGATGAAAGGCTGAGGGAGCTGGGGCTCTGCAGCTTGGAGAAGAGGAGCCTGAGGGGTGAGCTCATTCATGTTCCAAATCCATCAAGGGTGGGTGTGAGGAGGATGGAGCCAGGCTGTGCTCAGGGATGGCCAATGGTAGGACAAGGGACAATGGGGACAAGTTGGAACAGAAGAGGTTCCAAAGAAACACAAGGCAGAATTTGTTCCCTGTTGAGGTGAGGGAGCACTGGCAGGGGCTGCCCAGATGGGCTGTGGAGTCTCCTTCTCTGGAGCCATCCCAACCCCAGCTGGATGAGTCCTTGTGTGTTCTACTCTGGGTGGTGCTGCTCTGGCAGGGGACTTGCACTGGATGAGCTTTCCAGCTCCCTTCCAGCCTTTCAGATTCTGTGATTGTGTGATCACTTCTTTGCATGGATCTCCCTAAAGCAGCTTCAAACACTGAAAGGCTTCCTGATGCAATGCTGGGTTTAGAGACCATGGTGCAGACCAACCCAAGCAGGACCTCCATCCACAACACCCTTTCCCATCCCAAGGACAGAGTGTGCCAGACCTGGACCAGACCTCAGCAGACTGTAGGAGCTGCTATCAGGAAGCTGAAGGATTCACACATGGCTTTGGGTCCTGCTATGATGCCTTCCCCCACTTTCTCCTGGCCTGGAGAAGAAGAGGGATGAGAGGGACTCCTCTTGGCTTTGCCACTATTTCAGCAATGGAGATAAGAAATGAGCAAATCTCTTAAAACCAGGCTTTTAATCAGATTTTGGTGGCAGCCAGAGAGCTGTGTGAGAGAAGGAAAAGCCACAACTGTGGGAAAAAAACCCACAAGATCTTTCCCCTGATAGGCAAAACGCTCCAGGGTCGTGGGTGTCAGCATTAATCCTTCCCCTGGCACGTTCTGGGGAGTGTTTTGGCACTGGAAATCGCCTCACAGGAGCCCAGCTGAGTCACAGATGTGTTCAGATGGGGGATGTCAGCATGGAAACAGCTTATTCTCACATCCTCTGGGTCTAATCTTGGTTTGATAAGGTCATCGAGAGAATCATAGAATCATAGAATGGTGGGGGTTGGAAGGGACCTTTAGCAGGTTCACCTAGATGAGGTCACATAGGAACATGTCCCTGTCAAGGTTTCCTTCCAAGCATTCCCAGAAGGGGAGGAGGGGATTTTTAGTTGTTTTAAGCTAGGCTACACAATCCCTTCACTTTGCAGCTCAACTTGCTTTGTTGAAGGCTGTGTTTCGGGTGTTGGCAGACCCCTCTGCTTCCCTTACTCTGCTGCACATCATCTCTGGGCAGTAGCTTGCTAAGACTGAGAAGACAGGAAGGTTGCCAAGGTTGTATCTGGAATAATTTGACATGGATGGGAAAACAGAGGAAAATGTGGGAAAAGCTCTCCACTCAATGTTCATTGCACACCTATGCAAGTAACAGGTGAAAAGCAGCACGTTGGGAGCACCCTGCACTCAGGTTTGTCTGGAAATGTTTCTTCAAGACCTTTCAGCATGACAGGGAACAGGGATGCTGCTAATGAAAGCAACATTCAGAAGGCACTTTTAGAGGGGAGTACTAATTAAAACCAGGAAGGGATGATGCAGGGCTTTGTAAGCAAGCAGCTACCGACTCGGTACATCTGGGTGTGTGCTCTGGATGGACGCAGCTTTGCTGCCCTCCACATGTGTCTGGGGCATGATGGTTTGCTCCAGATGGGCTGTTCTGCCCTGGGACCTGCAGAGCAGCTTGGTCCTCATTGTCCAGCATCCTTGTTGAGCTCCCAGGCTGTGTGTGTGTGTGTGTGTGTGCAGGAGCTCATCGCAGCAGGTAAAAGCTGGAGCCAGCATTGCAGAGTTTACAAAATCCACAAACAACCAAGTGTTGGCATGTACAAAATATATAAATTATTGACAGTTTTACAAAAGGCACACTGCAAACCCTCTCAGTCCGACACCTGTACAGATCCCACACCCCTCCTTTCCCCCCCTCTTTTCTCCCCACGTCCCATCACGAGACGTAAGGCGCTGCTGCCACGGACCCGTGGCTGTCGTGGCAGGTGAGCTCCTCTCTTTTGGTCAGCCCCATTTGTCGGTGGTACTGTCCTTCTTTGATGGTCTTAAGACACTGTATGTTCTTCCCCAAGGTGATGCTTTTGATGGAAGGCAGGTATTTCAGCACAGTCTTTGGCAAGGATGAGACACCTGTCCCAGAGAGGTTGAGCTCTTGTAGGGAGTTTAGACCGAAGATAACTTCAGCAGGCAGTGACTTCAGGTTGGGATTGCTGGATAAATCCAGAACTTGGAGGGCTGGGAGTTCCTTGAAGCTATAAGGTGATAACTCCCCAAAGCCACGCAGGCTGCTGAGGGACAGATGAATCAAACCTTTCAGCCCTGTGAAGTCTCCTTTCTTAATCCTGACTAGAGGGTTCCCATCAAGATTTAAGTATCTCAGAGGAATCCCTTGGAGGTTTGGCACAGATGTTAGCCTGTTGCCAGAAAGATTTAAGTTCTGGATGTTGGGGATGCTCTTTTCACGGTGCCTTGTAACTGTGCTGAGCATGTTATTGGATAGATCCACATTCAGGGGTTTTCCTTGGCCTCTGGAAGCAAAAATGTCCATCGATATATCCAAAAGCTTGTTATTACTCAAGTCAATGTCACCCAGAGGAGAAGTGGAGAAACAATCCTCTGGAAGGACTTGCAGAGAGTTATGACTCAGATCTAAGGACTCCAGGTACCGAAGCCTGGAGAAGGTGGTGGAGGAAATCTTGGCAATTTTATTGTAGCTCAGGTCAAGGCTGACCAAGGTGGTGTACCCAGGGCCAGTAAGCATGGATTCATTGATTGTTTCCAGCTTGTTTGATGATAGATCCAAGTAGGAGGTATCCAGAGGGATTGGGACAGGAACAATGTGTGAGCCTATCCCACTGCAGTCCACCTTGGTCAAGCTGAAGCTGTCAAAGAGACCAAAGCTTTCCACTTCACAGTGGCAGCCAGGGAAGCAGGTTTTGGTGGCACCAAAACAAGGAAGGAGAAGCAGCAAGTTGAACCAGGCTAGGGACTGCATTGTTGACCTGGAAACCAAGAAGAGAAGAAGTCAGGATTAATTGCCATAGGAATTACTTTACTGAAGATGTGCAACACCAGTCTGAGTTGTGTAGTCTCCTCCTTGGTCTTTCCAAAGGAAGAGAGTAAGCATGCCCTTAAATAACATGTTCCTAACACTTTGTTTCTCATGTTGTGAATCTCACTGGGGAATTAATGGGGAAAGAACAATTGGGTTAACAGGCTTTGCAGATATAAGTGAGCTAGGACACCACTGGAAATCAGCTGTAAGAACAGCAGGCTGCCTGAAAGCAAGATCTGTGCACCATGCACCCTTTGGACCACACACGGGGTTAGATGACAGCTCAAACTCTGAGACATTATAACAGCCTGGCAAACTTCAGCACACAGAGCTCTTGGTGCCAGGGCACCCATGGGAGACTTGGGAGTGCCAGGTTCAAACTCTACATTGACAAAGCATGAAGACTGAGCACTTAGTGGGAGCCTTGGGTGTCCCAAACCCTTATCAACTCAAACTTGTGGTCAGTTTTCCTACAGATGACAGAAATGATGGCATCATCAGAACATGCTCCAGGAAGGCCAGCTGCCTGCTGCCCAGGTGGACAGCCTGACTCCCTTGCTTGGACTTTAGATGAGTTTGGGTAGGTCAGATCATTGCTTTATATCAGGTGGTTAAACCCAACCCTGCTCAGGCTGGACAGGCAGGACAGACAATGGCCACTTGCCTGTTGGAGCAGAACCAAGGATTGCTCAGTCTAACCCAGCCCCTGCTGTGATGGGCCCAGCCTCCTGCACAGGCATTGAGTCGAGAGAGTGAACTTGAGTCTTTGCTAATGACATTAAATATCCTTTCTGATGAATGATGCCAGCAAGCAAGGAGCATTCTCCACCCCTCTAGTTTTGATGTGAGACATTTCTGGCCCTCCACCATTGCAACCAAGGGAGGGAGGCAGCTGATCTGCACCCCACCAGCTTTGCTGAGCCTCGTTAGATCTCATCCCAACAGCTCCTCCTCACAACTGTGGGCAATGGCAGCTGTGGGATTTCAAGAGCCAGACAAAAAGGCTTCAACTCTGCTTCTGTGGGGAGGGTAGACTGGAGCATGCCAACATCCTGCAGGCCAGCAGAGGCAGCAAGGGCTGTCCTTGTTGGCTCCCACTGCAGTCATGGGTGATGACTCCTTGTGTCTTGTAAACAAACTGGGAGGCCAGCAATGAAAACTCCCACCCAACCAGGCAAGCAGATCCACCAGAGCTGCTCTTTGGCTATGCTGCTGGCCATGAGCAGAGGCTCACATGTCAAACACTCACTGAGAAAAGGAAAAACAAAGAAAAGATCCCCTTTAAAGATTCCCATTGCCACCTCAACCCCCCTGGTCTCTATTCTCACCTTTCCCACCACTGTTTAAAAGCACTTTATTGACCTCTTTGCAGTACCACACACCCTTTGATCTGGCTGAGGCAACTCCCCCACAGCCCTTGCACCTTCCCAGGACCATTTCCTAGAAGTTCCTGCTTCCTTTCATCTCCCCTCACCCACCCCTTGGCAACAGCTTCTCTCCCTTTCCAACACACTCTTCCTGGCCTTGCCTCTTTCCCAGGAGACCCAGCAGGGATCACCTGCCAACGTGCAAAAGAGGTGCAAAGGGGGAAGAAAAAAAGTTGCAAAAATATTGTCCTGATGGCTGATATAACTTGTCTGGCCTTAACTCCCAGACCTCCTGCAAACAGAGAGCAGAGATTGGGACTGTGGCCAAAGTGCCTGCAACCAAAGGCATTGCTAAAGGCTGACACGTGATCCTCTGGGGCCCGTTATTCTACAGGAACAGCAGAAAAGCAGTCAGATGAGCTCTGGCCCCAGCCCATCCCAACTGTTGCTTGAGAAAACACATGTGTGTGCATTGGGGATGCAGAGGGTTGAGCTCCTTTCTGCAAACATGTTTCCAGATATCTCTTTCCTAAGCAAGGCTGATCTCCTCAGGTTCGGTGCAGACATACCACAGCCTGCTCCCTTCTGCAGTCCCTCCTAAACTAAACAGAATGGCAGGGGTTGGAAGGGACCTTTAGAGATCATCCAGTCCAACCTCCTGCAGAAGCAGGGTCACCTAGATCAGGTCACACAGGAACGTGTCCAGGTGGGTCTTGAAGAGCTCCAAGGAAGGAGCCTCCACAACCCCTCTGGGCAGCCTGGGCCAGGGCTCCCTCACTCCAACACTGAAACAGTTTGTTCTTGTGTGTAAGTGGAATGTTTTGTGTTCCAGCTTCATCCCATCACCCCTTGTCCTGTCACTAGACACAACAGAAAAAAGTGCTGCCCCAACCTCCTGACACCCACCAGTGAGATATTTATAAATGTTAATAAGATCCCCCCTAAGTCTCCTCTTCTCCAGACTAAACAGCCCCAGGTCCCGCAGCCTTTCCTCATATGAAAGATGTTCCAGTCCCCTGATCATCTTGGTGGCCCTGCGCTGGACTCTCTCCAGCACTTCCCTGTCCCTCTTGAGCTGAGGAGCCCAGAACTGGACACAGGACTCCAGATGAGGCCTCACCAGGGCAGAGCAGAGAGGGAGAAGAACCTCCCTTGACCTGCTGCCCACACTCTTCTTAAATACTACCCTTCTTTTCTTCCCATGAAGCTGCATTTGGAATGCAATGAGATGTTTTATTGCCAGGGGACATTTCACAGGGGAAATTACAGCAGTGGGGAGCAATTTGGAAATGAAAAAAAGCAAAACCTCAAACGTCTCCCAGGGAAAGGCCTGCAGCAGTGGCAGCTCAGCCCCTGGGATCCTCCCAAATCACACCCACTGGCCATTCTCACTCTGGTGTCTCAACAGGGAAAGTGTCCAGAGCCGGGCACAGAGCTGGGGAAGGGGCTGGAGCACAAGGGTGCTGGGGAGGGGCTGCGGGAATGGGGGTGTTGAGCCTGGAGAAGAGGAGCCTGAGGGGAGACAGCAGCACTCTCTGACACTCCCTCACAGGAGGCTGCAGGGAGGTGGGAGTTGATCTCTTCTCCCAAGTAATGAAGTCTCCTCTCCCTTTCCTGACAAGAAATAATGGGCTCAAGTTGCCCCAGGGGAGGTTGAGGCTGGAGCTGAGGCAGAACTGTTTCCCTGAGAGGAGTGTCAGCCCCTGTGCCAGGCTGCCCAGGGAGCTGGGGCAGTGCCCAGCCCTGGAGGGATCCCAAAGCCGTGGGGCTGAGGTGCTGAGGGCCAGGGGTCACTGATGGGCTTGGCAGGGTGAGGGAAGGGGTTGGACTTGATGGTCTTCAAGGTCTTTTCCAGCCAAATGATTCTATGATTGTAGGGCCTGTAGCAACAAGGGGTAATGGCTTTAAACTAAAAGAGGGGAGATTCAGGCTAGATATAAAGAAGAAACTTCTTTACAATGAGGGTGGTGAGGCCCTGGCACAGGTTGCCCAGAGGAGTGGTAGATGCCTTATCCCTGGAAACATTCAGTCAGGTTGGATGGGCTCTGAGCAACCTGATCTAGTGGAAAGTGTTCCTGCTCATGTCAGGAGGGGTTGGACTGAGATGACCTAAAAGTCCCTCCCAACCCAAACCATTCTGTGACTCTATGGTTCTGTGAAGTGAAAGGACAATCAAAACCAACCCTGTGCTTCCAATATGTGGCTGCTCAAATCCATTTTCACGTGGGAACTCCCTCAGTAAGTGGGCAGAGGCAGTGCCTCCCACTGCAACGTCCACTGCAAAACACTACACAGCTGAAATGCAACATGCAAAGTAGGTATTTGCACAGCATTACCTCTTCCCTTCCTGCAGCACAGCCCTGAATTCTCCCTTACTGGTTTTGCAATTGCTTTGCAGATGAGATGCAACCCATTACCACCAGTCAAACACTCCCTTGGAGCAGCATGAAGCATTCATAGGCTAACAAGCCACTTGGCCAATAGTTCCAATAACAGATAGGAGAAACAGAGGCACTGGTCATCTTCCAGCCCAAGAGAGAGACTCCTGCATTGCCAGATAATCAAGGAAGGGCTTGCTCACACAGGCATGCTGTCTCAACACATGGAGCAACTGATAGCACTCTTTCAAAAGGGGAAAGAAACATGCCCCAGGCACTGACAGTCCGTCTGTGTACAGCGTGCATCTGAAACCGCATCAAATTGCCTTTGGATGGCTGCCTACAGCTGCTCTGTTGATAAAGGCAGGAAGCCAAGGTATCCCCTCACAAAAGGAAGATGAGTTCTCCTCCTGTAGCACTGAGGGGATCCTGTAATCATAGAATGGTGGGGGTTGGAAGGGCCCTGCTCATCTAGCACAAGCCCCTACTAAAGCAGGTTCCCCTCGCTCAGGGGGCACAGGAACGTGTCCATGTGGTTTGGAAACCTCCAGAGAAGGAGCCTCCACACCCTCCCTGGGCAGCCTGGGCCAGGGCTCCCTCACCTGCACAACACAAGGTTTCCCTTGTGTTTAAATAGAACCTTTTGTGTTCCAGCTTATGTCCATTACCCCTTGTCCTGTCACTGGCCACTACAGAAACACATCCCACCCTGGATGGAAGCCCATTGCTTCCCAGTGTCCCCCGTCAGGAACGTGGAGATGAAGAGGATGCTACCTAGGCTACCTCCAGTTGCCCTGGCAACCAACAAGCCAGAAATCCCTGCAGGGAAACATCAAGGACTAATTACAGAATAATGAGAGGAGGATGTGTTTGAAGGTTCATTGTTTGATGGAGTCGGGCAATGGCCCATCCTGTCCTTCACTCTGCTTGGTGAAGCATGGCCTGAAATGCAGGTGGAGATGAAGACTCAAAGTCACCCAATGAGGCTTAAGGTACATAAGTAAGAAGTACAGAAAGCCCAAGTTGTCTCTAAGTTGTGTGGAGAGAAAGAAGTTGCTCCAGAAGGGGATGAAGCCCATCTAAGATCAGATCTGTTCTTGGAGATGCCAATCTTTCCCTTGACCATGGTGGAGTGGGATGCTTGCTCTCACTCAATTGCTGCTTCCCACCCCTCCAAAAGCCACATCTGGGAAGCAAACAGCAGCCCAACTCTCAGGAATTTTACCTCAAGTGGGAACAAACCAATGCTGCCTCCAGCATGGGAAAATTAGGAATGAAATCCCCATGGCACCAGGGTTTTGGCTGCATCCTCCAAACTCGAGTCTCACCCAGCAACCAGGAGCAGCCAGGATGAATCAGTCCAGCTCACTCATCCAACAGAAAGAAAACACAGCCCAATCTTCCTTTTCCCCCTTTGGTGGATCGGTTTTCCAACAAAGTGGGCCCAGACACAAGGTTTCCAGCTCTGGCATGGGAATAGGGAGAACAGGACCTGTCCTTTTAACAGCAGTTCACCATTAGAGCAGGTCAGGTATGACATGATAAGACCTGGAGGACAGATCCTGGTTATTCCCAGGTTTCTTGCCAATTGTGCTGCTGGATAAATACTGAATTAACTGCAGATAGAGCACTTTTTAAATGGAAGAGGGGAAAAAGCAAGGGCAGGAGTCTGCTTGTCCCAAATAGAGCAGCTGTTCTAGTGAAGGACAGAGGAGTTGGATGAGCAGCAATATTTAATCAAGAAGAATTTGGGGATTGTCTTCTGTCTCTTGCATCAGCCAAGTGAAGAGAACGTACAAGGCCCTCAAGGCTCACTTGGCTGCAATCACTAAATGGGGGCAGGGGAAAGGGAACGTTATTGGAAAGAGAAACAAGCTGCATAGGTTATGATGGAAGCCATAAATCCTTCAGATTGCAAAGAGGAAAAGGAAAAAGAGACAGCTGGCTCTTTCTCTCTTTAAATACTTTGGAGGCTCTGAGAGGCAGCTGGGATGGAGGCTCCAGAGCATCAGGATGCTCCTGAGTTGCTTCTCTAACAACTAAATTGCTTCAGAAAACTTTCACCTCTCTCTTCTGTTGATTTTTCTGTAGAATAAGAATAGTCCAAGAGTTATCACATGGTGGATTTAACCCCCAAATGGGACCTCCAGAGCTCCTCCAGCACAACCCCCTGCTAAAGCAGCTTCCCCTGGCTCAGGGGGCACAGGAACGTGTCCAGCTGGGGTTGGAAACCTCCTGATAAGGAGCCTCCACACCCTCCCTGGGCAGCCTGGGCCAGGGCTCCCTCCCCTCAGCACCAAAGGACTTGCTCCTCCTGGGCCAGGGGCACTTGCTGTGTTTAAGCCTGTGCCTGTTATCCCTTGTCCTGCCACTGGCCACCACACAACAAAGTGTCACCTCCTGACCCTTTCAGCACCCTTTAGGTGCTTGTGAGTGTTGCTGCGGTGCCCCTGAGCTCAGGCTTCTCTTCCCCAGGCTCAACAGCCCCAGGGCTGCAGCCTTTCCTCCTCACACACATGTTGCAGCCCCTCAGCACCTTGGCATCCCTGCACTGGCCTCTCTGCAGCACTTCCCTGTCTCTCTGCAGCTGGGCAGCCCAGCCCTGGCCACAGCACTGCAGATGTGGCAGAGCAGAGAGGCAGCACAACCTCCCTGGCCCTGCTGCCCACACTCTCTTCATGCCCCCAGGCTGCCATTGGGGCTTACTGCTGCTCATGTTTCTTTGCTGCCCTCTCAGCCACACTTCTCCAGTGTGGAGTCTCTAGGCTGAGCCCAAATGATGCTGCAGATGCAAACACAACCCAGGCCCATAGGCCACAGTGAGTAGAAGACAGCAAAGCCGGTGCAAACCAGGCACAACCAGAGACTACTCATCCCTTAACTCACAGGCACACACCCCTCACATGACAAAGAAACAGCTGAGGACAAGGTTACTCATACTTTTTTCTTCTGGAATGAATCCATTGCAAGTGAAGGCCACCCAGGCCTTTGCTCTGCCTGCTTCAGACCAGCCTTTCCTTGTGCAAGGGGTCCCCACCTGCATGCAGCAAAGAGCTGTGTTTACCCCCTCCATAAAGCCCTTTCAGCCAATCAGTGCTTCCTCACAAAGGAGGTTTGGTGTGAATGGGAACAGAGCTTTCTCACCCATTCTAGGTGGTTGCTGGTTTGGGGTATGCTCTGCCAGTGGTTCTAAGCTCATTGTTCTTGGATTCAGAGAGAGGAGAGCTCATGAGAACCCAAGAGGTATCTGCTCTTTAGGTTTGATCCTGAGGGTTCAGATGGGTTTGGGGGAGTTCAGTGGAGTTACTCTGGGTGTCAGTGACAGCAGGATGAGAATTAGTCCCTTGGCTCTTCTAAATTTAGCTTGATTTCATGGAGCCCTTCAACAGGAGGCATTGCACAAGTCACTTGTGGGTGATACTGTTATCACCCTTCACGTCACACTGATGGGTTTATCAGGGGAACTGGAAGGCTGCTCAGACAGCAGAGCCAACAGATACTCATTAGGATATAAAGAAGGGGATGTGCAACCCAGCCTTCTCCTTCTCATCCTATTTCCCCCACCAGTGCCTGCTAGCATTTGGATGAAGGCAAACTCAGCCACTGAGACAGTGGTTTTAGCCCTTATGGCTCAATCCAAAGAGCATAAACAGGAGCTAAAATCATCCTGCAGGTGCCTGAACACTTTTTGCTCCATTTCCCAGCTCAGAGAATTAAATGTAGGGAATGAGGGGAAAAATAAACCCCACAAATGAAGAGATTTCTCTATGAATTCCTTTCTGCTTTAATGACTTCTAATAATGGATGGAAAAGCACCTCCCTGGCATTCAGTCAAGGGCCCCAGCACCAAAGGGGGAGTTGTTAGCAAGTCATTAACCCAGTGGTATCAGGGATCTGTATTACCAAGCTGTGGAAGAATGAAATGCAATAGGCACCAAACTGAGGGTGGAAAGAAAAAGTCTTCTCCCTCAGTGCTGAGATGTGGTTGTATTTAAGGCAGGTGAAGGTGGGTGGTGTGATGGGTGGCCTCAAGAAAGGATTCATCCTCTCTGACCTGTGGGGTCACAGAAGGTAACCAGGACAAGCAGATCTCCAGCCAGTGGTTTATCAGCTCTGTGAGGTGCCTTGTTCAAGGGGACAAAACTGCCACAGACAGAGATGAGGTGCTGCTCCCAGATCTAGGCAAGAAGCCCATTGTTCTGCCTCAAGTCTGTCTTTTCAAGACTTGAACCTCACCAAAACCCCCCTGGCATTTAAAAACAAGACACTGTTCCTCATTTTCCCCAGATCTGTCACCTCTGTTTGCTTTTCTCAGCCCTGGACAGAGAGAAACTGCTGAGCCAAGCCAGCAGTGACTAACCAGCATCCCACCCATGCTCTCCATCCTGCAGGGAGACTTCCACAGACATTACAGGGGATGGGAGTAGATCAGATTAGCAAGAGCAAAAGCCAAATTGTTAAGTGTGAGAAGCATTTCACAACACCAAAGCCAAGAGAAGACACATGGGATTGATCCAGAGGGAACCCAGCACCTCCAAACCCTACAGCTTCAAGCTCTGGCTTTGTTTCCAAACTTGTGACACCCCTTGCTCAGCTGAAAAAGCCTCTGCTCTGGGGTTTTTTTCTTGAAAGCAAGAAAGAAAAAGAAAACCAAACAGAAAATAGCCTTTCTTTATACAAGAAATGGAGAGACCCATTCAAATCATCTTTGCTCCAGCTGTTTGTGTCACAAATCCCATCTGCTTTGCAGAAGGCCACAGGTAATTTATCATCTCAGTGTTTAAGCAGCTAATAGTTTATTCTACTTGGGCAATCTTCCCCCTTCAGCATCTGTAGGCTCTCCCCAAGGAGGGAATCAAGCTGGTGTGGTGTCTCTGATGAAAGGAAACCTGTGCAGCGACTTCTGTGGCTGAAACAGTGACAAGCTGTATGGCCCCAAGAGCTGAGTGCCTCAAAAAGCCACGTTGTACTGGCTGTGGGACCTGGGGCTGTTGAGCCTGGAGAGCAGAAGGCTGAGGGGGGATCTCATCAACACTGAAGTACCTAAAGGTTCAGCAGCAAGAGGATGGGGAGACACTTTTTTCTGTTGCCTCAGGTGCCAGGACAAGGGGTAACAGGCACAAACTGGAACACAAAAAGTTCCACTTAGACACAAGGAGCAGGTCCTTTGGTGCTGAGGTGAGGGAGCCCTGGCCCAGGCTGCCCAGGGAGGGTGTGGAGGCTCCTTCTCAGGAGGTTTCCAACCCCAGCTGGACACGTTCCTGTGCCTCCTGAGCCAGGGGAAGCTGCTTTAGCAGGGATTGGGCTGGAGCAGCTCTGCAGGGCCCTTCCCACCCCCACCATTCTGAGATTCTGTGGTCTTGGAAGCAAACAGCAGCCCAGCTCCCACCTCAAGTGGGGAAAAAAAAGTCAGTGCAACCTCCAGCGTGGGAAAATGAGGAATGACATCACCACAGCACCAGTGTTGCACAAAAACCCCCTTTCCCTGATCAGCCCAGGAAGCTGCCACGTTAATAGCAGTTATATGTGGGGTGGGGCAAGTAGCCTCCTGTGGCTTTTGAAAGCAACTTTGCTGGCCAGCTTCATGCTGAGCTGTTCTCCTGCCCAGAGGAGGCATTCCCAAAAGGAAATGAAGTCTGCCAAACCTCTGGAGAGGCTGCAGGCAGGGGAAGGCAGGAGCTGGAGTGGGTGGCACCTTCCCAGAAGCAGAGGGAACAAAAGCATCCCAGCCCCATGGCTACCTCCTGGCTGTACCAGCTGCAGAACTGCTCAAAATGGGAGCATCAGCAGCCTCACACTGGTTCCCAGCAGGCACATGGGATCAAATGAAGTGCCTGCAAGGGATGCAGGAGCTTGGGGCCTTCTCCTGCTCCAGCATCACCCTGGGGTGACCACCTCAAAGCCTTTTACCCCTCTGACCCTGCTCCCTGCCCTTCCCCCCCTCTGCTCTTTGAGCATTTCCAGGAACAGGAGGACTCCCAGCACTCTCTGAGCCTAACAGAGATCCCATCTCAGCCAGGAACACAAATATTTTCTCAGCCACCTCCAACTCAGCCCCAGTAGGATCTTTATCATCAACCCAACCACACATCCCAGAACAGTAGGAGTTCTTTTGGCACAGACAGGACAGAGCAACTCTCCATCATGGCACTTCATAACAAAAGGAGAGCTTCCCACTGAGTTTTACACCAGCCCTCATGTGTTTTGCTGTGAAGAGGGATGTGGTGAGGCTCCCAGCAGATCCCCCTGCCCCATCACCTCATATGCCCAAGAGCTCACTGTGATGCACAGAGATGTACTGCCAGTACCCAGGCTTTACTGAAATCACAGTGCTAACCTTGGGAGGATTAAACCATCCTTCTTCAGGTCTGCATCCCCCTTTGCAAAAGACCAACTCAAAAATGATGGACCACAACTTCACCTCCAGCCTCAGGGTTGCACAGGCTTCCCCCTCCTCTCTGAGCATTCCTAGAGCTGGAGTAAGAAAGCCAAGGAGCTGACATGAATTTTTAAAGCATAAAACACCTGAGGCAGAGCCTTACTTCTTAGCTGGTCAATTATTGAAAGCTAAAAGGATCTCAGCGAGCTTCTCCTGTAGCCTCAGCTCTTGCCCATGCTGACCCTCAACCCCAACCAATTCCTGTGCCAGCTCCTGCTGTGGTGATACTTTTCTGCAGCACTTCAGCTCCCAGAGACATGATATAATCCAAGAGGAATGCACTCTGGAGCAAACACCATCCTCCAGGCCAGCGAGGAACGTTACGAGGTGCAGCTTAAAGCTCTCTTCCAACCAAATGATTCAAGGACCCACCAGCAGCTGTGTGGTCCATGAGGGAAAGGTTTGATATCTATGGATGTAACCCACATCCCTGACCTGGTTTCCTTTCCAGCTGCAGAAGGATCATGCTGCATGGATGGACATGGATGGATTCCCCTGCAGAGGATGAGCTGGGCAAGGGGAAGGAAAGAAGGAAGAGAGAGGGAGGAATATGCTGGGGGAAAAGTGATACATCTGCCCTTCCAAGTGAGCCAGCCACCAGGACCAAATAACTCACAGTAGCCCCATCATCCTGTATCTCTGTTTCCCAGATCTTTCTCCTTGAGACAGAGGTGGCTGCATATCAGCTGCCCAAATGCTGCCTCTACCAGTGTGCCTGTCTGGCTCTAGCAAGCAGAGGCTGCCAGCACCAGCCAAAATCATGTGAACAGCAGAGGGAAAAGTAGTTTGCCCCATCAGGACTCCAGCTGGGCAACGCCTCCAGCCTTGGCAGAAGGATTTTAAGAGGACCACATGCAGCTTTAGCTCTCTGAAAGGCAGCAGCTCCCAACCTCCCTTCTCCTAAGAGCCCCATGGGGCTGCTGGCTTTGATAAAAGAGGGCAAAGTGAGAAGGCAGCATGAGGCTGGGTGCCCCTCAGCACTGCCCCAGATGGCCCAAGGCTTCTTTGTGGGCTTTTCATTTATTTTTGTGGTTGGCTTGGTTTTATTTCCACCCACAATAATCTCTGGGCCTCTTCACTGCCTGTGGCTCTCAGCATGCAGCTGCAGACCCTCCACCATGGAGATAATAAATACAATCCTGGCCATTATTGTTGCAAACAGCACAGCTGGAGGCTCCTGTCTCATTCCCCTTCCAGCCTTTCTTCCTCCCCCCCTCTTCCTCCCCAAATAACTCTTGCAACATGAGGCTGTGAGCAATGAACAGCAGTGAAACTGCTCAGGAGAGCATCAGCTGCAGCCTCAGGAGCTGCCCCCAAAGTGAGACACTTGCTATGCTTTGGGAAGGGGGGATTTGAGGAAGGGAAAAGGGGTCTGGATAAAGCTGACAAAGGGTTTAGCATCACCCCCTACTGCAGTTCCCAGCCCAGAGGATGCTTCTCTGCCCCAGAGGTGTGGTACTGTGGGATCTCCTCAGCTCTTTGCCTGGTGCTGAGGGCCATGGGTTAGTGATGGGCTTGGCAGGGTGAGGCCAGTGGTTGGATTTGATGATCTTAAAGGTCTTTTCCAACCAAAATGATTCCATGATTCTCCCCTCCTTGGCCCAGGACTCTCCAGCCCCTCTTGGCTGGTGCAGAGTCTTGGAGAGAAGGGTCATCTGAAGTAGGTTGGGAGACCCACATCCCCAGGAGGACTCATTTCTCACTGCTGGCTTTACCACAAAGAGCTCACTCATGTGCCTCACCTTCCCTCCTGACACCTTAAGGGTGACCAACCCCAGGAGGTGTTCACTCCTGTGTGGTATCATCTCCTGGGAGTACATCCCCAGGTTCAGATCCCACCAGTTTAACTGGGAATGGAGCACAAGCCAAAATGGGGTCTCACCCCACACAGAAGCCCCTAGCCAAATGCCATCACTGTCCTTATGCACCACATCCTGCTCCTGCCTTGCCTGGACACTCTGGGGACACCAACCCTGCTTTGCTTTCTGCAAACTGGTCAGCCAGGCTGGGAAACATGGAAGGGGACCTTTGGAGAGGTGGCTGTGGTGGAGGAGTATCAAAGTGCCTCTCAAATCAGTGTTGGTGGACTCTGAAACATGGCTGCAGTCTCAGTGGCTGCCAGCAGCAGGCCTTCTCCAGGGACCTCTGCCCACTTGTGCTGCTCCACACCTTCCCAGGCTCCATCCTGTCCCTATCCCTGTCCCCTTGTTATTGGCAGAGCCCTGTGGCAGTTCTGCCATGCCATGTGGATGCAGCATATCACCCAGGAGTACACAGCCATCTTCCTTTACCATTTAACCCTGCATTAAGACACCTCCTAACCCAATTTGTCCTGATTTCACTGATCAGTAGAGTAAGACTTCCCAAATTACATCACCCTCATCTGTGTCTTCTGTATGGGCAGCCACCTGCACTCTGTTCCTTTCCCCAAAGCCAAGGGAGGCCAATATGCACCCTGTGAACACCTGAGATGGGGACATTTGGGGACAGCCCAGAAGAGCAATGCTGTCCCCCAATGCCTGACACTGGACAGATTCAGATCCTTCCTATGATCCTGTAATCCTCTGAGGTGATCTCTTCCAAGAGGTTGCAATGGTCTGGCCTTGGAAAGAGACAGGGCTTGCACTTTGGGTGGGAACTGAGCCTTTGCATGGGGATTAATGGGCTGTGGAGGAAGGATCTCCTCTGCCCTGCTGTGTGAAACTTGAACTCATGTCCCCTGCCACAGACACATTCTCAAGGATGGGAGGAAAATGAGCTATTTTGAGGGGGAGGATGTGTCCTGCCCCACTTGGAGAGCTCTTGGCATGAACCATGGGGAAGGAGAGGAGTCAGCATCACAGGCATACAGCAATAAAAAACCTCCAAAAAGAAGCAGGAAGGAGGAAAAAGGGAAGGAAAGGAAAAAAAAGCCCCAGGGGTGCCAGCACTCATGTTACAGGCAGCACATGGCCCAGCTCTGACAAAGATAAAAGTGCTTTTTTCCAGTGTGCCACTGCTCTGACAGGCAGATTTCCAGCCCACTTAATGCAACTCAGGAATGTCCAGTGCTAAGGCAGACAGGTTGGTTTAATCTCTTGCAGCATCTGCAAGCAGGGTAGAGAGAAGGCCAAAGCAGGTATTTCCCTCCCCTACCCCTGCTCCACATGTTCAATAGTTCAAGAGGGAAGGATGGAAACTCCCAAAACAACAAAAACTGCAATACAAATGAAAACCTCAAAGCTTCCTTGTCATGAATGGCTGAGCCACTCCACATTCCCCTTGATAGGTCCAGGTGCCAAGTTTTAAGACAAGAAACAGCTTGCTCAAGCCAGCCTTTATCTCTTCCAGGCCCTCCACAGCTCAGCATTCGGAAGTTTCTTTTGATAGCCTGCCAGGCTGCCAATGCTGTGGCTACTGAGCATGGCCTGGGGCTACCAGGGGTCAGGGAGAGGGCTGCTGAGCACAGCCCAGGGCTACCAGGGGCCAGGAGGGCCATCAGACAAGGATGTCTTGTCTCATCCCACCTTCAGCCTCTGCTTCTCCCCACAAACCAGCTGAGAATGGAGGAGGAATAGGGAGAAAAGACTGAAAGAGGAGGTAAAAAAACCCAACCCACCCAACCCCAGCAGTCAGGGATGGAGAGAAGACTCTGAACGTGGGAAGATGGTGGCTCACCTTTTTGCTGCCCAGCTGTGTCTCCTGCTGGAGCAGCACAGGCTGCTGTTGGCTGCTGGGCTGGGGGAGCACAGGATGCTTTCTCCTGTGTCCAAGCAAAATAAAACCCAAAGGTTTTTCTAGGGGTTTGTTTCTGTTTTAACAGGTCTTTTCTCCCCTTTTCCTGCCACCTATTCCTTGCTCTCAATCATAACCAAGAGGGGTGCAGGAGACCCTCACCCCAACCCTGCAGCTTTCACCTCGCCGTCTGAAACGAATGTCCCCTGGGATGTCTGTCACATCCTCCTCCTCATTCCCTCCAGGCATCTTTGTAATTGCTCCTCACCGCCTCTGCCAGCAGCAGCTGAAATTCATTCACAAACCAGCACCAGGGCAAACCCATCCGAGAGCTGCCACCCGCCCTCCCTCCTCCCCCAGCCCGGAGGATGCTCACCGGAGCCAGGGACTGCGTGTCCGAGAGGATACTGGCACTGCTGAGAACAGGTCAGGGCCTCACCGAGCCGTTTATAACCCTCCCCGTGTGAGCAAGCGCCTCCCACGTCCTCTCCCATCCATCGGGTCAGGAGAGTGCGTGAGCCGTGCCCCGTGCCAGCGCGGTGGCACACTCACAGCAACCCGCTTCACCTTCGCGGCGGCCGCCTGCCAACTTCAGCAGGCTGCAAATCCTCCCGGGGGTATAGAACAGGCTGTCTCCGCTCCTCTCAGCATCGAACACAGCCCCGGCGTGCTCCCGGAGCCGCTCTCATCCCGCCTTCCCCCCCGGCCCCTCGTCCCCGGCAGCGGTGCCCGCGGCTGCTCTGCCTCGGCGCGGCAACGCACACAAGTTTCCTACTGTAACTTGGGTGAATGCGGTCATTCAGCCTAAGCGGCAGCTGATTTATCGTGGCAGAAGCTCAGGGAAATCTTTGGAGCCGGGGAGGGGGTGTTGGGGGGTGGAGGCTCCTCCTCGCCCACCGCATTCCCTCCCTGACCCGCACGGGGAACGCAGCTTCACACAAGCCGCCAGCTCCATCCATCCATCCTCCCCTCTCTCCTCCCAGCCTCCCCCAAACCCCGAGCGAGAGGGGGAAAGTTGCCGGAGCCTTTTGTCTCCCCGAGCTCCGGCACGTGTTGTGCTTCACCGGGCTAATAAATGCGCGGCTCCGCGCCCCGGCGCGGCTGCGGCGCTGAGGACGAGTTTCCATGGAGCTGCTGAAAAGTTTACGGGGTGTGGACCTTAGCAGGGGAGCCCCGGCCTTTCTGACCTCCTCCTGCAGAAGTCACAACCGGCAGCTTTTTGTGTTTTCTTCTTTTTTTTTCCCTCCTTTTTTCCTTATTTTCTTCTTTTTAAAGAATATTTTTTCTTTATTTTTCTCCTTTCCTTATTTTCCTCTTTTTCCTCTTTCCTCTTTCCTCTATTTTCCTCTTTTTCCCTTATTTTCTCTTTTCACCATTTTTCTCTTTTCCTTTTTTCCTCATTTCTCTCTTTCTCATTTTTCTCTCTCCCTAATTCTTCCTCTTTCCCTTATTTTCCTCGTTTCCTTTTTTCCTCTTTTCCTTTTCCTCTTTTCCTCATCTTTCTCTCTCCCTTATTTTCTCTCTCCCTTATTTTCTCTCTCCCTTATTTTCTCTCTCCCTTATTTTCTCTCTCCCTTATTTTCCCTCTCCCTTATTTTCCCTCTCCCTTATTTTCCCTCTCCCTTATTTTCCCTCTCCCTTATTTTCTCTCTCCCTTATTTTCCCTCTTTTCTCTTTCCCCCATTTTCTCTTCTCCTTTTTTTCCTCTTTTTCTCTCTCTCCCTCTTTTTCTCTCTCTCCCTCTTTTTCTCTCTCTCCCTCTTTTTCTCTCTCTCCCTCTTTTTCTCTCTCTCCCTCTTTTTCTCTCTCTCCCTCTTTTTCTCTCTCTCCCTCTTTTTCTCTCTCTCCCTCTCTTTTTCTCTCTCCCTCTCTTTTTCTCTCTCCCTCTCTTTTTCTCTCTCCCTCTCTTTTTCTCTCTCCCTCTCTTTTTCTCTCTCCCTCTTTTTCTCTCTCCCTCTTTTTCTCTCTCCCTCTTTTTCTCTCTCCCTCTCTTTTTCTCTCTCCCTCTCTTTTTCTCTCTCCCTCTCTTTTTCTCTCTCCCTCTCTTTTTCTCTCTCCCTCTCTTTCTCTCTCCCTCTCTTTTTCTCTCCCTCTCCTTCCCTCTCTCCCTCTCCTTCCCTCTTTTTCTCTCCTTCCCTCATTTTCTTCTTCCAATAACAGAACAAATAAATCCCAGTCTGCTTCCTCACCCGTCCCCCCCACCCCCCTTCCCCAAACACACCTTCCCCTCCAGCTTAATCCATTTACAGACATGGGAAATTCCCAGGCAGGGAGCTTTACTCAGCCTTTCTCTCTACAAACCAGGCTGGGGGAAGGATCCCCCCTCTCTACACCTTCCCGGCTCTTCATCCAGCCCTTGGAGCTTCACAGAGACACACACATACACACTCCTTCTCCTTTCTGCCCTTACCTTGGGTGAGCTGCGAGCTTCCCAGCACCAGAACCCGACCAAAAAAGCCTTTCTGCTCTCCCCGGCCGCCGTGCTGGGAGGGGAGGGCCGGGGAAAGCGGGGGAGGAGAGGAGGGGGAGACAGGGAGCCCTGTGTGGAATCAAAGCCCCGAAGCCGGGCACGGGAGGCGGTGCGGAGCCTCCAGCTGCTGCTCGGATTACTTTGCAGCCGTGGCAATCCCAAACGCTCTACAAACCACCATTGCACCGGGGCAGGGAAGGGGAGGAGAGGGGCAGAGATCCCTGCTGGGGACTCTTCATCCTCTCCTCTGCCCGATGGGGAAAGGGAGAGGGCTGGGGGCTCGGCTGCACCCGCTCCACCCCAAAATCCCCTCTTTGCGAAAGCCAGAGGTGAGGAAAAAGTAGTCTGCCTCCAGCCCAGACCTCCGTCCTTCTCCCTCACCCCGCACCCGAGATGTTGTGCCACCGAGCCCCCGCTAAGCCCCCGCGCCGGGCAAACTCATCGCACCCAGAGAAAGTTTCCCGGCTCGGAGGCTGGGGCATGTGGGGAGGCTGGGGGATGTGGGGAGGCTGGGGGATGTGGGGAGGCTGGGACCCAGCAGACACCCCCAGGGCTGACCCTGAGCATCCCGGGGGAGGCGGCTGGGAGGGCTCAGCACACCCCTCTGCAGTCACCTCCCATCCCCTTCCCCAAAGATGAGACTTGGTGGGGCGAGGAGGAGGAGGAGAGGAGAGGAGGGGGGAGTTGCGACAGCCGGCGGCTCCTCACACACCGGGGAAGGGATGGGGAGGTGCGGGGGGGACTCACCGGGGCCGGGGTCGGTTCCCACGGCGGAGCGGCTGCGGAGCGCCGGTTCCCACGGCGGGGAGCCGGCAGCAGCGAGGCTCGGGGCCGGCTGTCCCCTTCTTCCCTCCTCCTTCTTCCCTCCTCCTCCTTCTCCTCCTCCTCCTCCTTCTCCTTCTCGTCCAAGGCGTGCAGCTGGTCGGGCGAGCGGGCTACCCTCTTCCCTGCAGGAGGAGGGAGGAGGGAGCTCAACAGATGGCTGCACACAAGGGAACATCTGGGAGGAGGAGGAGGAGAAGGAGGAGGAAGGAGGCAGGACTTTTGCGCTCAGTCTGTGCCACTCCTGAGCTGACAGACCCCTCTTATGGGGGGGGGAAAAAAAAGGTGGTGGTGGGGTGTCAAGGTGGCTTTACACACAGACACACACACACATACACACACACTCGTCTTTCCCTGCTGCTCTGCATCCAGCCCTGGTTAAAATCCCTTGTAGCCCCTCTCTTTTCCTGAGGATCACTCCAGAGTTACCCTGACAGCACAGCCTTGTTTTCAGCCCAGACCTCTGCAGGGCTGTGTTTGCAGGAGTGGATCCTATTCCTGCACACTGCCTGCATCCAGTTTGCCAGGCATGAAGGGCCAAGGTCATCCCAGGGTGCAGGATAGGACCAGACAGCACTGAATGATGCCAGCAGGCAGGAAACTGGGGTTTAGAAACTGTGTGGAGCAACCCCTGAAATGGGATGCAGCAAAATGAAAGGAGAAAAGCAATTAGTAATCCACAGTTTGGGAAACTGAGTCTCTGGGGCTTCCCCAAGGAGGCTGTGCAAGAACAAAACAACAGCCCTCCACCAGAATGTCTTGGCTATTAGGTGTAATGGTCCTGAGTTGTGAGGCTGGTGCTGGATAAAGAATCAGGGTGGTTCTGTGACTCTGGACAAGGCAAAAAGGACCTTGATGTCACAGGGGACTCACCCTGAGGCTGCTGCAGCTTCCCTCACCACACTCCTTGCGTGCTGGCCATGATTAGTGGCCTGTGCCAGGGCTCTGCCAGGTCCCAAGATGTGTGGTTGCCTGTGCCTTAAAAAGCTTGGGTTAAGAAGGCACAACCAGGCTCCCTGTGTTTACTTTTAGTAGTGCTGGTGCTTTGGAATAGGTCACGTGCCCCATAGCAATGATCAAAGTTGGCTCAGGCCGTGACCCTGAAGCAAGTGTGTTGCTGAGATTTGCATTTAGCATCTCTTTGTGATGAAAAGGTGGCAGAAAGGCAGTTTTGAGCTCTGCTCAGCTGCTCTTTGTCTCTGAGCACATCACTCCCCCAGCTAACACAGCTCTGATCAGAGGGGCTGAGGCTGGAGGCAGGAGGCAGTACCTCAGGGCCATCAGGGGGGAAACACAGAGGTTCCTCTCCACCCTCTGAACTCCCAAGCTCAGTTTATCTGGGTTATGTGCTTACTCTGTGCCCACATCTCAGGAACTGCTTCTTGCCAATCACCATCAGACTCTGTGAGCTCTGCCAAGGAGGTGACTAGGAGCCAGACAGAGGAAGTTTATTCTCAGGACTCAGCTGAGCCAAGTGCTTTTGGGAAAAAAACCTGGGAAAATCCCTTAAATCTGGGTTGTGATTTTCCATATAAAGATGACAGTGATATCTCCAGGCAGCTAACAGTCTGCTGTAAGGATCCATTCACCCAGGTCTTTGCACTGTTCATTCTTCCAGCTCTGGGTAAGGGGAAGTTGCTAAACTGGAAGCCTTTGTTTAAATTTCCATCTTGTTTGTTTTTCCATGCCTCATGCTAGGCCTTTGCCATGTCAAAGTTGGCCTCACGAAAGCAAGAGGCCAGTTTGAAGCTGGAGGAACTGGGAATTAAACCCTCTTAAGTGAGATAAAGCCCAGCAGTCAGCACTGCCAGGTGTGGTGATTCGTAAAGGAAGAACTGAAAGACAACAGTCTGGCTTAAAAGCTCTGAATCTGGCAAAAAAGAAAGAGCTTCAAACTTTGTTTTCTTTATCTGAGCAGGCTTTGCAAGAGCTGCTGGTGGATGGACATGGGAAGTGTGTACTCAGGGATGTTGTTACTCTCAACTGAGAGGTGTCCTGGCTTGGGCTTTAATGCAAAGAGAGATGTTAATACAATTTCCCCAGTTTGATGGAATTGGCTAAAATCATGCTGGGGAGAGAAGTGACAACTTCATTCTGGCTGATCTGGGGGTAGGGATTAGGCCTAGTGTGATGCTAACACTAAATAAGTCCCTGATGTGTGTCCATCTTTCCTTCAACCATCTCCCATTGAAATCTACACTTCTCCTGACAGTGGAGTGGAGCTGGTGCCTCATGGAGTGATCTCTTGGGGTGATCCTCCTGGATTCATTCCCCTGGAGTGATGTTTCATGCTGTCACAGTCCACATCTCCACAGTAAAGACTTTGATTGCAAAGTGCTTTGGCTGGACAGTCCCCAGAAGGATGCTCCCTCCAGTAGATCAAATAATTATTGTGATAACACCAGAGGACATTTAGTCTTTAGTCTTAGGGTCATGTCACACTTCCCACTGTTACTATTTCTATTTCTTTGCTATATTGGAGTATGTTTTCTTCAGGACAAAACACAGTTTATCTAAAACCAAGTGGTTCCATGGGCTGATCCTTTACATGCAAAGCCATCCACTCTGTGTTTGGACAGATTTCCCCATCTGCCTCAGACAGATCACTGGAATCATAGATTCCTAGAATCATTATGGTTGGAGAAGACCTTTTAAGGTCATCAAGTCCAACCCCTCCCCTCACCCTGCCAAGCCCATCACTAACCCCTGGCCCTCAGCACCTCAGCTCCACGGCTTTGGGATCCCTCCAGGGCTGGGCACTCCCCCAGCTCCCTGGGCAGCCTGGCACAGGGGCTGACACCCCTCTCAGGGAAACAGTTCTGCCTCAGCTCCAGCCTCAACCCCATCTGGGGAAACTCCAGCCCCTTTCCTCTTGGGCTGTCACTTGTTACTGGGGAGAAGAGACCAGCCCCCATCTCCCTGCAGCCTCCTGTGAGGGAGTGTCAGACAGTGCTGCTGTGTCCCCTCAGGCTCCTCTTCTCCAGGCTCAGCACCCCCATTCCCTCAGCCCCTCCCCAGCCCCTTGTGCTCCAGCCCCTTCCCCAGCTCTGTGCCCGGCTCTGGCCACGCTGCAGCCCCTCAGTGTCCCTGTGGCAGTGAGTGAGGGGCCCAGCACTGACACAGCCCTGGAGCTGCGGCCTCCCCAGGGCCCAGCACAGGGGCCGGGCACTGCCCTGGGGCTGCTGCCACCCCACTGCTGAGCCCAGCCAGGCTGCCCTTGGCCTTCTTGCCCCCCTGGGCACGCTGCTGCCTCCTGTTCAGCCCCTGCCACCAACCCCCCCAGGCCCTTTCCCTGCAGCAGCTTCCCGGCCCCTCTGCCCCAACCTGGAGCTGCCTGGCCTTGGGGTGGCCCAAGGGCAGGATTTGGCCCTTGCCCTTGTTCAGCCTCATCCCATTGCCCTGTGCCCATGGCTCCAGCCTGCCCAGGGCCCTCTGCAGCCCCTTCCTGCCCTCAGGCACATCCACACTCCCACCCAGTTACACTAGGATAGATGAAAGATGGAAATAGGAAAGAATTTGCTTGAGTTGAAGCAGCATCAAATGATGTCAGGACCTCACTTGAGGTTTTAGGCACTGCTGTAGCCATGGGTTACCCTCCTTTTTTTGTTTTGGGAAAGCAGATGAGAGCAGTCTGATAAAATAACTGCATTTTACCCTGGGTTTAAAGTTTAGACTTAACACTAAGTTTGCCAGCACTGTGTTGAGACTTTAGAAAGACCAGAGCGAGACCTCTATGCTGTCCCTCAGCCCAACTTCTTTCCTGTCCTGCTGTCTCCAGGAATGAGGGCTTGGTCTGCATTTATGGCCCATTTCTCCAGCTGAGCTCCTCATTATCACAGATTGATCTTCATTTTCCTTCTGACTCTGCGACCCTGAACAACATCACTCCAAATAGCCCTCAGAGACCCTTAACAGATCTTAAGACATATTCTGCCAGCTCAGTTCTTCCAGGGCCATGCTGAGTCTTCCTCTGACCTTCTCTTCTCAGAAGACATGAGCTCAGTTCCTTGTTTCTCAATATGTGATAACATCACGCCTGGTTTGACAACTAAAGAAAGATATCTGAGTCACTCTGAGTTTCTCTTGAATAAATCCTAATAGAGACACACCAGGCAAAAGGAGTTAAAGAGTGAATGAGGATGACATAATCTGGATTAGTTAGAAGAGCTAGTGGTGGAGTTTTGCTCCATGATGTCTGAGTCCCTCCCTGAGATCTCATTTCCCTTCCTCTTCTTATGCAATCCCAGGAAAGGCGGTTTCTCATGCACCAAACTGTCAGAAAAAGCCACAAAGCCAGATTATTTGCAATCCCCAACTCTGATCTTCACCACCACATACCCCCCTCCTGGTTACTCCTGCAGAGGAGGAAGCCTTCCCTTCCTGCTGTGCAAGGGGTTGCTCGTGAACTCTGTCCTTTGTGGCTGAGAGAGAGCAGATGTCTTAGGAAGTTGTCCAAACTTGATTGTGTTTGGTGATGTTTGTCAGGAGGAATCACCCACAGCAGCAGCCAGCACGATTGCTTGTGGAAAAGTTTAGCTGTTGCAAGAAGTTAGAAACAAGGGCTGCCCACAACAATATCAATCAACAACTACCAGTTCCCACTGGGAAAATGTGAAAGATCTACCTGTTCACTCTGGGAATGCTTCTCATGCTTGTGGGAGTCCTCTAGTAAGTCAGAACTAGAAGTAGAGATATTGTTGTACTCCAGTAACAAGCAAGACTTAAAAAAACCCTCACTTGCATCTATTCCCATGTCATGGTTTAACCCCAGAGAGCAACTAAGCACCACACAGCTGCTTATTCCCCCCTTCCCTTCCCAGTAAGTAAAGCCTGTGAGTTGAGACAGAAACAGTCCAATCAGTAAAATGAAAGAGAATAAGAACATAATTAAACATAAAGAAGAAAAATTACTGGAATAATAGTGATGAAAAGGAATATAACAAAAAAGAGAGACAAGGGAAACCCAAGGGAAAAAAACTCAATGCAATTGCTCACCACCCATGACATCCATGGTATGGAATAGCCCCTGGGCTAGTTGGGGTCAGCTCTCCTCGCTATGCTCCCAGGTCCTTGTGCATCTCCTTGTCAGCAGTCTGAGAAACTGAAAGAAAACTTTCACTTAGTGCTAGCAGCAGCTAAAACATCAGTGTGTTATCATTGTCCTCACACTAAATCCAAAACATAGTGCTGTCCCAGCAGCTAAGAGGGAAAAACTAACTCCATCCCAGGCAAAATTAGGATACTATGGCATTCAGGGGAGCTTGGCAATCTTGGACACACATTGCATTCCACTGTACATGGCCTTGGTCAACAACACAGGTTGTTCTGTAGGTTCATCCTCACCCTTTGTCACTGGACTTATGGATGTCACTGTCTCACGGATGGAAGCCCACTCATCAGTGGCTGGCTGCAACCAACTCACTTGGTCTGTGATGAACAATGGACTTGTATGGAAAATTCTGTCACCTCTTTGCTCACTGTGTTGATGACACCATTCTTGAATGAAGACCAGTAAGAAAAGACCAGAGTAGAATCATAGAATGGTGGGGGTTGGAAGGGACCTTTAGAGATCATCCAGTCTAACCCCCCCCCTGCAGAAAGAAGCAGGGTCACCTAGTATTTTGTAAAGGAGACAGAATCCAACTCCTGGTGGAAGCCCCATGGTTGTTGATAAGGGTTAAAGTTCCTCTTGCTGGTTCTTCCTGCCTAACCACATGAATTTTACCCTCCTTAGTGCCTGGTGACCCAGCTTGAGAACAAGAGTCCGAGCTGAGCCTCTTCCTCTCTGTCTCTGCTGTCCTCCCACCCCAGTTGCTTCGTAGCCTGGTGGATTTGATTCTGTTTTGGCTAGTGAGATCTATGGATTTTGGCTCCCTGGGGCTGATCAAGTCTTTTTTTCTGCATGTTGCCCAAATTTCAGCAGCAGGAAGAGAGGACAGGTCCCTCCTCTTGCTATTCAGTAGCCTGACCCACCGAATCATAGAATCATAGAATCACAGAATGGTGGGGGTTGGAAGGGACCTTTAGAGATCATCCAGTCCAACCCCCCTGCAGAAGCAGGTCCCACCCAGATCAGGTCACAATGTCCTGTGGAATCTCTTTGGTCCCATCCACTGAGGGACAAAAGAAGCGTCTCGTTCAGCTCCACTGAATCACCCTGAGATTTCTTCTCTCCAAGGACCACGGAAGAGAGCAGGGTACTTATGATAGTTTTATCTCCACACTGGGGCCAAGCCTCTACTTTTCATGTGTTTTGGAGCCTAAACAGCCTGCCCAAAGGAAGTGTGGGCTTTTCTCCCTCTGGCTGTACTAGCTGCTCTTGGCAAGTGGGTGGTTGTTTCTCAGCGAGCTGCTCTCTGGACTGTTTCTTTCCTTTCTATATACATTGAATCTCTCTCATTGCAGATATTGATTTCCCTCTGACATCAGTCAATACTTAGCTTTTGAGTTAATAAATATTTAGATTTGCTTGGATGAAATCAATGTGTCCTAAGCTCTTTCTGCTGTAACTCATGGTTAAGCCCCGGGGCCAATGGGTGGGAAAACCCTGTCATGTTTGCAAGACCCACTTCTTCCATGGTATTTGTAGATGGAGTTCATTCTGTTCACAAAAGGTCACATCCTCAGCCGTGTTGAACACTACCTGCACTCATCATGGTTCATAGGATCATACAAGGAAGGAAGCAAAGCACAGGGATTGATGTGGGGTTTTCTCCTTCTCTGTTTTGTTTGAACAGCTCCACGTTGGCATCAGCAGATCAATCTGTTGGCATCTTTCTAACACCATGTTGGTGACTCCACTCAGTTCCATGTCTTTGGATCCTCAGATCCTCAGAGGTTTCTTCATCTCTGTTGCCTATATAAAGTGGATGGGAGCAGTTTGGAAGTCAAAGCCAGCCTGTGTGTCCCAGCTTTAGCCATCAACCTAGACTTGAAAGCATCTGTGTGACTCATTCAGGGAACCAGCACCCTACTTGGATGCTGCAAGCTGCTTTGGTCATCGCATCCCACAAAAGGACATTGAAGCATGGATTGAGGCCCTTTATCCAGGGACTTAAAAATCCTGTCTGAGGACAACAAGACCTGTTTTCCTGTCTGGAAAACAGGACCAATTTATACTGAACCAAGGAGGAATAAACTAAGAGCTGTGTACTGTGAATGTAGAACAGAGAGAACTCTCAACACTGAAACTCAATGAACAATTTTGGCTGAAAGGGACCTCTGGAGCTCTTTGGTCCAAAACTCCAAAGTGATGTCCAACTGTCATCCCAGAAAGCTCTTAAACACTCACTTAACACTTTGCATTTGCCTCATTGACTTCACATCTGCAGAGGACTGTGAGTGTCACTAAACAGCTGTGGCCTTTGTTAAACCTGTTGCTGACTCAACCCCTGCAGCAACATGTGTTGTGGGGGGAAAAAAAAGGAAACAATGGATGATTTTAATGTATTTTTAATGTGCTGTTGTGGAGAAAGCTGTTGACACCCTTTTGTTGCTCCCTAAGCAATGAAACCTGGTTTCCTTACCCCCTGCACCCTGCATTACTCCCAGGTCTTCCCCTTCTATCATTTTGGTCAGGAAAGGGCAATCTACAATATTGCTGGTAGGGCCCTGAGGCACCAGCTGGTGCACCAGTAGGCATTTGCTGACTGATCAGTTGGTTGCTGCCTTGCAGGATGAGTAAGGAATTGCCTTTCCCTCTGTGTGCCCATTAACAGAGATTAATTTGCATTTAATTCTCTTTTAATTTGCCATTAATTCTCCTCTCCCTGGTTGCTCATATTAATGAGACTTGTAGGAACTTTGCCACAGAGTGGCAAAGACCCTTTTCTGAATGGGGAGTGG
The DNA here is from genome assembly GCF_028858725.1 of Colius striatus. Classification (NCBI taxonomy): domain Eukaryota; kingdom Metazoa; phylum Chordata; class Aves; order Coliiformes; family Coliidae; genus Colius; species Colius striatus. The sequence goes on along the minus strand of NC_084759.1, from coordinate 2,426,902 downwards.
TACTGGATTAAAGGTGTCGATGCTTAATGGCCAGACAAAAGTCCTCACAGGCTTCACTTTGTTCAGGATCCAAGCTAGGAGACCAAAACTCCAGTCCCAAGAAATGGCAGCATTTTTCCCCCATTCTTCTGCTTTTCTCAGCCCAAGATAAAATGGTTATGAAAGATTTTCTTTCCCTCTTTTAATTTGAAAGATGAAATTCACCTGTGCACTGAAGCCTTGGAAACAAGTCTTTTAGCCCAAAGCACAAATCGTATCTCGATGAAGTTGGCCTTTGAGCAGCCAGATTTCAAAAGAAAACATTGACTTGGGGTGCTTTGGCTTGTCACTGGAGAAGATTAAGCACCATATAGAGGGAAATAATGACCACAGGAGGCCAAATAGAGGGAAAATCTTTCATCTGGTGGAATTGACTGCTGAGAGAAGCAAGGGATGCCCTTGCTGCTGATACTCTTAAAGTTAGATTAGGACAAGAATGAGAACACCTACTGGCTAATATCTAGATCCCAATTCTTGTAATCTTAACGAAAATACTTTGACTGCAGAGGGTACAGCACAGTCTTCCCCCTTATCTGGCTGCTAATCACTCTCTCCTTCCTCTGAAGCTACCTATAATGTCCATTGCTATGGTAACCGAGCATGGTATGTATCACAGGCTAGATGACACGTGCATCTTTTCCTGCTTTCATAGCTCCTCTGTTTAGGCTTCAGTCTTCCCTCATTGCTGAGTTCCCCAAAGGATGTTCCACGCTGGCTTCACAGGTTTGCACCTCCTTGCTGGCAGCTCACCCGCTGAACCACGAAGCCTGGTGGGTTGTCACTCAAACCAGCTTTGCACAGGCTGTAGATTTGTGATGCCTTCCTCTGAGGCTTAATTATGGGTGTTTTTAAGTGAGTGGCAAGAAAATATTTTGGAAGAAATAGCATCCATTGAGCTTAAAGTGTAATTAGCCAACAGCTAAACATGCCATAAGAAACAGGAGTCACTGCATCCTTCCTTGGCTTTATCAGGCAGGTCAGTCATTAAAGTTTAACAAATGAAGCCAATATTTTATCTCAGCAAGTTTGCACCAGCGAACATTGATCCGTTGGCTGTTTGTTCATGCACTAAAATACATACCCATCAATACCCAGAAGCCTTGTGACCACGAGGAAGGGGTCACGATGAAACGAGCAGGCAGCTGTCATCCCTGCTGAGAAGATATACATCATCTTACAAAGAGTTAGCTCTGCAGAGAAAGCTCAGGGTTTAATGGTAAAGGCAGAAGGTGGTCGTCTGTATCACAGAGAGGTGTGTGGGGTGGTGTTTCTCACACAGCCTGTCTCCACCCTTAGTGCCCTCAGCAACATGTAGACTCTACTGCAAGAGATAAGAGCACCAAGAGCCTTTGCTGAGATGATAGCTGGATTAATAAGAGGTAGTACCTTCTGCAAAGAGCTTACATCACAGCTGGGACAGGCACACACAGCTTTAGATGGAAAGAAGACACAGAGAGGGGCTTGTTGAAGCCTTTGATGTCAATCTGACTTCACATCAACCTTGGCCAGAGTGACCTGAAGAAATGCAGCAATAAGATGCTGGTTCCATAATGCTGAGCAGCAAGCAAAGACCCTCACGTTTCCCTCTCTGAGCACTGAGCTTGCTGTGTTGCCTTCCTTTCATTCATCCCCCTCATGAAGTCAAGCTGAAGATTGAATGGATGAGCTTTGCTTGGCCTTGTCTTGCCAAACAGAAGCTGAATGAAGATGCAGTTGTTTCAGTTAATGCGTGGGGATGCAACTATAGGGGATGGAAAAGAGCTAGCTGAAAGCTGTCCCTGGAACACCAACAACTGGATATGATGGGGAAGGAATGTATTATAGCTGGAAATGTGATGTTTTCTGTCTTGAGTTGTGAGGCAGAGATGTAACAGCCCAGGAGATTTTGCTAATTCTTTGAGGCATATCATATTTAATATGTGTGAGCAAAAGCATTTCTGTTTAGTGGGTTTCATCTCCCTCCTTTACCTCCTTTTATTCCACTCTCCTGCCTTCAGCAAAGCTGAAGGGTGAGGGGAGGGGTTGGACTTGATGATCTTAAAGGTCTTTTGTAACTGAACTGATTCTATGATTCTATACAAAGATTTTCTTCTTGCTCTGACTGTAACCTCCTCCCACTGAATGTTTTGGTGAGGCTGCTGGACTCTATTGTCCAAATTGTTTCTTGTATTAGACACTATTATGGATGAATGAGTGAAGAACTGAGACCTAGGCTTCCCAGGGGAAGCTTGCTTTTTCCAAGCCAAAGGAAATGTAATTACCCTCGAGGACCCTGTTGGTCAACAGCACATGGAGGTGAGAAAGTAGAGAGAAGTGATACATGAACCTCATTTCATTAGAAAACCTGGCTAAGCACACAGACCTTTTAGGAGCAAAGAAAACCTCTGATTTATGAGGTGAAGAGACTTTCAGTAGAAGGGACTTTCATAGAACCATAGAATGGTGGGGGTTGGAAGGGACCTTTAGAGATCATCCAGTGCAACCCCTCTGCAGAAGCAGGTCAACCTAGATCAGGTCACACAGGAACGTGTCCATGTGGTTATGAATTCCCTGTTCTTTTGCTGTTTTGAAGAGTGTGATCAGGTTGAAAGGCCTCAGACAAATGCTGTCCATGAGCAGCTTCCTCATGGCCAATTTCCTCATCATTTCCTGATTGTGAGTTGCAATTTTCTTATGTTAAATGGAGATAGCCTGTGCTATCACAGGAGGCAGCTCCCAAGTCTAGTGTCAAAGGGTTCTATCTCACTCTTCATCCTGTCGTAAGTCAGTCATATCTGGGACAGTCTGGGCTTTCTTCCCACCCTTGTGTCACTTCCTGGTGTCAGGAATAAGAAAAAACCTCTGTGAAAGTTTGTGTTAACAAAGGGTTTTTATGATATGTCAAGACCATCATCATCAGTCCTGATGTCTGACAACTTTGTATATGATGACAGAATCACAGCATGGTGGGGGTTGGAAGGGTCGTGCAGGGCTGCTCCAGCCCAAGCCCCTGCTATAGCAGGTTCCCCTCACTTAGTGGACACAGGAACATGTTCAGGTGGGTTTGGAAACCTCCTGAGAAGGAGCCTCCACACCCTCCCTGGGCAGCCTGGGCCAGGGCTCCCTCACCTCAGCACCAAAGGAGTTTCTTCCCCCGTTCCAGTGGAACTTCTGTGTTCCAGCTTGTGCCTGTTACCCCCGGTCCTGGTACTGGCCACCACAGAAAAAAGACTGGCCCCATCCACTCATACCTACACTTTAGAGATTTCTCAGCATTGATAATGTCTTCTCAGCCTTCTCAAGGCTGAACAGCCCCAGGGGCCACAGCCTTTCCTCCTCACACAGATGCTCCAGTCCTCTCAGCACCTTGGCAGCACTTCCCTGTCTCTCTGGAACTGGGGAGCCCAGAACTGAACACAGGACTCTTGATGTGACCTCCCCAGCTGGGGCAGAGCACAGGGGCAGCAGAACCTCCCTGGCCCTGCTGCCCACACTCTCTTCATGCCCCCAGGCTGCCATTGGCTTCTTGCCCACCAGCCCACGCTGCTGTTCATGGGCAGTTGCTGCCCCCAGCACTGCCAGGTCCCTGTCCCAGAGCTGCTCTCCAGCAGCTCACCCCCAGCCTGTGCTGCTGCAGGGGCTGGTTCCTCCCCAGCTGCAGGACTCTGCCCTTGCCCTTGGGGAATCTCAGCAGGTTCCTCTCTGCCCACCTCTCAGCCTGCCCACCTCTCACTCGATGGCACCACAGATGGCACAGCAATCAGCCAGTGCTCCCAGTTTGGTGCCATCAGGGAACTTGCTGAGGGTCCCTCTGTGCCCTCACCCAGGTGGTTGATGAAGATGTTGAACAAGACTGGCCCCAGAACCCATCCCTGTGGAACTCCACTGGCCACAGGCCTCCAAATAGACTTGGCCACTGTTGTGATATGATCAGGTCAATTAATAGTCACGGGGTTCGTCTCTGTTGGAGCTGTTACTCCACTGTATGGGAAGATGATGAAACGTTAACTGTTAGTCTGTGCAGCCTTCTGACTTGTTGCCACTGTTTAACTTCCTCCCTGCTCTCACTGCTGCACAGAGCAATTGTAGTTACAGTTCTTTTAGCTGGAACATCTCTGATTTTGCCACTTTCTATAGCATTTCTCTCAAAAAAGGAGGAAATCCTCATAAGCACTTTTAGCTGCCATCCTCACTCTTTCTCTGCTCAGCCAGGGCACAGACATTGGATCTAACTCACTCCCACACTTTAGCATTTTTAACCCATTGTTTCCCATACCATTTATTCATTTATTACTTGCACTGTGATTTCCCCCACTGCCCTGTGCTGTCTGTCTCTATAGTGTTACTGGAGGCAGTAACATGTACATTATTTTTGACCAATCATTTGATACCCCCTTTTTTCCTTAGGCACGAGGTGATCTCTAACAGATCAGCCACAGAAGGGACTGTTGCTGCCCTATAGTTTTGTTTCATCATCTGACATTGGCTCAGAGTCCACAGTCTTGCAAGCCAGGCTCTTGATCTTAGTCTGGTGATTGTAGGCAGTTGATGAGAGTGTTCAGCCAAATACTCTTTCCACGACTTCACTTTCTCATCCACTTTTGCCTTCAGGCCATCAGGGCTCCTCTGGGTGCTCCAGCACTTGCACATTGTCATTCCCATGGAGCAACAATCTTTTTTTCCATCACTATTTCACACCTTGTTGTCCTGGTGCTTCTCTCTACCCTGAAAGGTTTACTTGCCTTTGGAAATCTTTCCTCTGCTTTGTTTTGTGCTTTTATTTCCACTCTCCCATAATCCTTGGCTCTGTTTGCATTTTCTCCTCTAATGCTCTTGTTTTGATGTTTGTCCAGCTCCTCCTTGTTTGCTTAGGCCTCCCAATAAGTTCCCTACTGTGTTCTCTATTGCTTCCTTAAATATTTCCCATCTGGTCTCTACTGAGATTCCTTTATCACTCCAGATTTAATGGCCTGTAACGCTCTCCAGGCATTACCTTCTCTGTCTCTCTGAAAGACTTGCCTTTTAAACTTTGCAGGATGGAATTTATCTCCAGTGTCACCCATCCTTCCCTTGGGCTTCAGTGTGATCCTCATCTTCCCACTAAGTAATTCATGATCGCTGCTGCCCTTCAGCATCCCTCTAGACTTTCACAGCCAGCAGTGACTCTGTTGTGCCTTTTTGCAGATCATCATGTGGTCCATCTGGTTTTGTGTCTGACCAGCTGGTGACCCCTTGTAAATCCAGAGGGAGCCAAATGCCACCGGTGATCAGACCAGACACCTCACAGCAAATACTTATCAACTCCTCCCAGTCCCCCATGGCCCAGCATATTGTTTTGCTTGTCATTTCTGCTTCCATCCTCTATATCCTCAGCTTCCACCTCCAGCCTCATAAGCTGGGGCCTCGTTTCAGGCACTGTACCAATAACTTTTCTCTTTTCCCTTCTCTGTTTTGGTGCAATAGCTGCAAATCACAGCTAGGCAGAGATTACTGCAGCCTGTAGTAAATATTGCTGTGGTGATGCTCTCGGGCAGTAGTTTCCTGTTGTTCACATAAGTCCTTATTCCTTTTGCACACAGAAGCACTATTACTCATCTGGGGGATAAAAAAGGAACAAATTATAACATCCAAATCACCTGTGCCTCCAGGGTGTCTCCAGTTTGGCAGCTCTGGGGGTTGGACTAGATGATCTCTAAAGGTCCCTTCCAACTCCTACCATTCTATGATTGTATGATTCTATGATGTGAGCTGTGGATGTGTTGCTCAGCTGTGTTGCTCACTGATCTGGGGTGACAGGGAGATCCAGGAGTCCATCTCAGAAGCTGTGTGGTGTGTGCAGCCATTCCTCAACCTCCATGACCCATTCCTTGTGTTTGGGTCACCAGTCAGATTGAACTGTAAAACTCTTCCTGTCTGGTTGATGTGAAATCCTCTCCATCCTTTGCAGGACTCCATGGCATTAGTATCACAGAATCACAGAATGGCAGGGGTTGGAAGGGACCTTTAGAGATCATCTGGTCCAATCCCCCTGCAGAAGCAGCTCCCACCTAGATCAGATCACACAGGAATGTGTCCAGGGGGGTCTTGAAGCCCTCCAAGGAAGGAGCCTCCACACCCTCCCTGGGCAGCCTGGGCCAGGGCTCCCTCACTCAAACACTGAAACAGTTTTTCCTTATGTTTAAATGGAACTGTTTGTGTTCCAGCTTCATCCCATTGCCCTTTGTCCTGTTACTGGATACAACAGAAAAAAAAGGGGATGCCTCAACCTCCTGACACCCACCATTTAGATATTTGTATATATTAAAGAGTATCAGTGTCATCTTCATACCTTGCCTTCCACAACTGAAGTTTGGGCTTAAAACCTGAGGTTTTCTCTGCCTGTGTAGACTCCCCAGACAAGGTGAAGTGAATGTCTTCAAGTAGAAGATGCATCTTTTCTTTTTTCTTACCTTAGACAAATCCATGGCATTTTATTCAGTGATATTTGATGTGACATTTCTGGGTCATTCCTATCCATCACCTAAGTATGGAGCTGCCAAACACCTGTGTCCTGTCATAGAAGCAATCTATCTGCCTTTAATTTTGGGACTACATGGTAAGATGTTTATTAAAATATTCTGAAGACTAAACCTGAGTGAACAGAGGAGACACAAAAGGATTCAGGTTGAAATTAAGGTACCTACATTTAGCTATCTGCATCAAGTGTCTGAGTGTGAGACACGAAACCAAGGACCCACAGAAGTGAAAGGAAATGCAGTTGCTGCCTAAATGCAACCATCTGGTGCTATGTGAGATGCTGGCTGGGCTTTCCTGCTGGCCTACAGCTGTCAGTCCCTAAGGGCACAGGAGAGAACAGGTCTTGTGTCACATCATCCGGCACCACGTTGACGTGTCAGACACACGACGCCACTTCAAAAGGCAGTTGGTGTTTTCATTTGCATGTGCTGAGCCTCTGTTCAACACCATCAGTCTAATCCAGATTCAGCTAAACAAACACAGGAGTTGGGTTTCAGAAGCAACTGAATCCCTTTGCAGCCCCATCAGTTGTGCAGAGGGGTCTCAGATACCCACACAGACATTTATGTGTGCAACAAGGAAATCGATTCCCCCAAGGAGTGATGCCATCAGCTTAAATTTACCCCCTTCTGTCACCACTTCAAAGCATCCAGAGTTTGGTTTAGCAGTGGACACTCAATGCTGGTTTTTAGCAGTTCATTGTTCCCATCCCAGATAATTCTCTCCCAGAAAGAGCCAAGCTCAGATCACCCTTGTGCTGCTCTCAGTTATGTCACTTAAACCACTGCAAAGAAAATAACATGAGATATGGCTAGAGGGGTGATCTTTGAGATCTTTTAATAAGTCCAGGGCAATTCCCAGGGAGTTTCACTGGGAATTTCCTGCTTGCCACAACCAGTATCCCACAGGTATTCCTTGTGATCACAGAAAGTAGGGCTGAGAATGGAGACAGTAATGATCCCTAATGGCATTTCTGAACAACTGGAGCACGCCTGAAAACACTGAATGGAAGGAAGAACTGAAATGGGATGAGCAGGGCAGCTTGGCCCATGTTGCATCACGTTCAGTGCAGACAAAGAAACATGCAACTGGCATTTCTCAGGAGAACTACATCTGAGGTGAGTGGTGCAAATGTGTATCAGCTGTGATCTTCCTGTGATCACAAGGTTTGCTCCCTTCTGTGAGCCATTAATGCTGCTGTGTATATTGATTGCATATCACCTTCCCTGCCTTAACAGCTAAAATACACAGCACAGCCAGGCCTAACCAGGCTGGAATAGGACAATGAAGGACAAAACCATCTGTAACTGATATTTTTTCTTACCCAGCCATAGCCAAGGTCACAACCATGACTCAGAGATCCCAGGGCTGGAAGGAACCAGCATGATCACTTAAGCTGACCCGCTGCATCATTAAAGCAACAAGGTTTTACTCATTATGAAGACCACTGATACGGGCCTGGCTATGGCAGAGCACATCTCCTCAGTAGACCTCCACTCCTGACCCACAGCCTCTTACAGGAATGGTCAATCCCTAAATAGAAACACACAGTTATGACAGAAACTGTGAGACAGTTCTGAAAAATACAGAGCTCAGAGTTTGCATTTAGGAACATCAATGGGGTTTATCAAACTCTCCAAGCTACTCTGCAGGACACAATGATCAGTGAAGCCATGGTCAGACCAGAGAGCTACCAACACACCATTTCCTCTCCTGGTGATTTTCTTGATTGTTCTTTTCTGCTTATGCCTTTAGAGGTGGCTTGAGCTCCTGAGTCTTGCACAGCCAAGATACAGATGCATTCATTGCCTTAGACTGCAAGATGGTACAGACCAGACCATGACTTGCTTAGACTTGCTGTTCCCCAGCCCAAGTCTTCCCTTTCTTTCAGGTAGATTCCCACCTTGCGACAGTGATTTAAGCAGAGACTTCTTTTCTCCTGATCTGCAGGTCACAGACCTTAAAACTGAACCATCCCAACAGATGTGGATAAGAGCTGAAGATGGTGATGGCATCTAGACCATCTCGTACTAAAAGCATTGGCCCACACACTTCAGTATCCAGAGGATGTCTAATGAAACCACATTACTGAGAGCCAGAGTTACTGAGAGCCAAAGTTCAGCATTACTTGGTGCTCTGCTGTGACATATGTGATGGTAAGTAGAGGGAGCTTCACGATTTCCACTAGAAGAGACTTCAGTGACACTTTCCACTTCCTTTTTCCATTGAAACACATAAAAAGTGTTAAAGAACACTCACAGGAGAGGTTTTTCAAGCTGCCTGTAAGCATCTGGATGCACATTTCCTATTAAGACAAACCTCCAAACACAAAGGCTGCTTGGAAAATCCCAGCTCTTTGCAAAGGTGCAGAGATGCAAGCAGTCTGAGCCACTTTTCCCTCTGGAATCTGAGCATTTAATTCTCCTATCTCAGTATCTAAGCCCCTAGAACTGGCCCACACTTTTATACATCAAACCACTGGGCTAACTCCTACTAGCTGTTACAGGACTCGAATCATCAAATAACTGTGAAGACATGGACCTGCTTCTACAGGGGATGGTTGGACTGGATAATCTCTAAAGGTCCCTTCCAACCTTTACCATTCTGTGATTCTGTGCTGTAACAGAGATGCTCTCCCTAAGCTGTTCCCACTATGTCTATGTGATGCCACTCCCAGAACAATATGGAGAGGATCTCCAGGTGGTACAAGATGAGAGGAGACTATGACATGAAAAGTCTGAGAGAGCAAGATCTTGCCTTTCCATGTGACCTACTGCAGTCAGAATTGTTAATCTGCACAAATTGCAGCCCCTGCTCTAATCCTCTCCAGCCTTAGGGGTAGAGGTGGAGCGAGGAAGATGGATTACAGACTTAGAAACAGGATATCAGCTTTCTCTTAGTCACAGGGAAAGGCATTCAATATCACCCCTCTTGACTTCCCCTGAGGCTCAGAACTTCCCTTGCTTCCAGGGGAGCTTATTACCAGCACCTAGGATGCTGTTGAGCTTCCAAACAAGTAGATGTGTCAAGAGCATTTTGGAAACAGGCATAAAACCTCAGCAGCGACTGAACAAGCACTTCCTTTGTCTCTCAATCTCCCCCTAAATGCTTATACAATTGAAAATGAAATTGCACCTCTGGGCTGAGCTTGCAGCCGTGCTCCTCAGAGGCCCCTTCAATCCAATTGGCAAAGGATGGGGTCTGGCAAGGTTTAGTCAGCTCATGTTTGCAAAATGCTTTGGAAACGAAAACTGCTGCTCAGCACTGAGTCATGCAGCTGGGACTGTGGAAAAGTGGAGCCTGTGGGGCTTGGGGATACATCTGGATCCTTTGTGGAGAGCAACTGGGATCTGTGGGTTAGGTGTAGAGTTCACATGAGCCAAATAACTCCGGGTCAAGCACTGGAGACTTCAGCACTACAGAGTGCTCTGGGAAAAGTGGAGCCTCGGGTGATTGTGCAGGCAGAGTAGGGACTGACAGGGACTGGCAAGCCTTGCACTTTAGACATGTATTTTGATCCCCAGTCCAGTGGCAGATCACAGAATCATAGAATGGTAGGGTTGGAAGGGACCTTTAGAGATCATCCAGTCCAACCCCCCTGCAGAAGCAGCTCCCACCTAGATCAGGTCACACAGGAACGTGTCCAGGTGGGTCTTGAAGAGCTCCAAGGAAGGAGCCTCCACACCCTCCCTGGGCAGCCTGGGCCAGGGCTCCCTCACCCTCACAGATGTCTGGCTGTGCACCATGGAAGGAAGCACTGCAGCTCTGGATTACTGCTAGCCTTCCACTGAGAAAGGAATGAACCTGCTCAGCAAAACTGGGCATTTAGCCAAAGAGGAACAAGAACAAATCATCTGGGACAGCTCTTATTGTCAGTCCTGGGCACCTGTATCACCTGTCAGCCATAACTGGTGCCCTCCTTACCTTCTGTGCCCATTGCTATGTTGGTGCTGGCTCCCATCTGATAGGTGTGGAATTAGGACAGAAGTAACATTTTTAGACCCCCTTTTCTGCTGTCTCATTTCAAGGGGTGAGGAGCCATTCAGCCATTCCAGGACTCTCAGCAACCCATGGGTGCAACTCTCTTTGAGATCTTTTCCATTTCTTCCAAAGGACTTGACCCAAATATGCTCCAAACCACTGGATTTGAACCTGCCTTTTAGGGCACCTGGAGGTCTGTCACTGCTGCTTTTCTTCCAGTTATCTACTTATGTTTCTTTTCTTTCAGTTATCTTTTTGAGAGAGGGGGAGAAAGAAAGGCCAGCTGAGGGGAAGAAAAGTAGATGCTTGTGTTAAAAAAACAAACCCCTTGCTTTCTTTATTTGACTTTGATATTGTGAGCAGATCCAAGTGAATCTCCATCTGCAAAATCAATTTGGGTCATTCCTTCCCTCTGTCTGCAGGGTGAGGTCTGTGTTAGACAAATGATTATTCTTGGAATAATAAAAACTTGCAGCTGGAACCAAGGGTCTGGCTGATGCAGACAATGAAACCATGGGAAGGCATACAGATAGAAGAGATGGCTTTGGCTTGCCAGCCTCAGAAATCTCCCTGTTTGTGTGGCAACTCACTCTCATAGAATCATTTCAATTGGGAGAGACTTTTAAGTTCACAAACTCACAGAACCACAAGGGTTGGAAGGGATCTCCAAAGCTCATCCAGTGCAACCCCCCTGCCAGAGCAGCACCACCTAGAGCAGGGCACACAGGAACTCATCCAGCTGGGGTTGGGATGGCTCCAGAGAAGGAGACTCCACAGCCCATCTGGGCAGCCCCTGCCAGTGCTCCCTCACCTCAACAGGGAACAAATTCTGCCTTGTGTTGCTTTGGAACCTCCTCTGTTCCAGCTTGTCCCCGTTGTCCCTTGTCCTATCATTGGCCATCACTGAGCACAGCCTGGCTCCAGCCTCCTCACACCCACCCTTGTGGGTGATTTGTGAATATGACTGAGGTCACCCCTCAGGCTCCTTCAAGCTGCAGAGCCCAGCTCCCTCAGCCTTTCATCACAAGGCAGATGCTCCACTCCATCATCTCTGTGACCCTGCACTGAACTCTCTCCAGCAGCTCCCTGTCCTTCTGCAACTGAGGGGCCCAGAACTGGACACAATATCCAGATGTGGTCTCAGGAGGGCAGAGTAGAGGGGGAGCAGAACCTCTCTGCACCTACTGCCCACAGCCCTTCTGACCCACCCCAGGATGCCATTGGCCAGGAAGAAAATCCCACCCTGTATTACTCTGCACATATGGGGATCTCTTAAGTTTGGGGTGAATAATGCTGATAATAGTTAATATAATGTAACTAATAGTACAGCAGGTGCTGTCATAGCAGAACTGCATAAATATAACAAGCTGGGATGACTCCAGGATGCATTTAAGCCTTGAATTCCCTTAAATGTGGGCTTAAGTCCTTTCCCTGCTCAGCAAATCAGCACATGCAATGTGTGCAATCACTTGATCCTAAATTCTTTTTACTCCTAATTGTCTCCAGGGCTTTAGAAGCATTAACATGAGAAAACATGACACATACACACCTACATAAAGTACAACAAAGGGGCTACCAGCTAAAATAAACTAATAACCTGTGATCTCATGATGTGCTGTCATCTCAGCTCCCCTCTGAAGCTGATGGAGGTGAGAGCTCATGAATCACATGGCAGAAGGTCTCCTGCAGCTCTGGAGCATCAGGATGTGGCCAGAAGACACTGACTGGTGTCTAGAGAATGATGTAAGAGCCTCGAAGAATTAGGTATCTGATGTGTCTGATTGCACTTAGGCTTTGACCTTTGTCAAGAGAGCAGAGAAAGAGTCTTCTCTGACATATCATATTTAATAAATAATCTGAACTATAATAGTTACAAATATCTCACTGGTGGGTGTCAGGAGGTTGGGGCAGCACTTTTTTCCATGGTAGCTAGCAACAGGACAAGGGGTGATGGGATCAAGCTGGAACACAAAACTTCCCTTTAAACAGAAGGAAAAACTATTTGAGTGTTTGAGTGAGGGAGCCCTGGCCCAGGCTGCCCAGGGAGGGTGTGGAGGCTCCTTCCTTGGAGGGCTTCAAGACCCCCCTGGACACGTTCCTGTGTGACCTGATCTAGGTGGGAGCTGCTTCTGCAGGGGATTGGACTGGATGATCTCTAAAGGTCCCTTCCAACCCCCACCATTCTGTGATTCTATGACCTGTATATATCTATACATACAAATAAAATATGTCATGGTATGTGGAAAACAGCTGCTCTGGTTTGGCTCTCAGGTTGTCTGCTGCCCTAAACAGCTTGAGCTATTCTTTGGAAGCAAATCCCTTACAGAAAGCAAGTTGATGGAGATAGTTTGGGTAGCACAAGTCAGGTTTGTCCAGCATGCTGCACACAGAGGAAGGAATTTGGGTTTGCATCTCTAGCCCTTGGGGAATGTGCAGATGCCTGTCCTGGACCCCTATGAACCATGCTTTCCCTGCAGTAGTTTCCTTGCTATTTTCTCAGCCACACAGTGCACTGACTCAGGCTGCCCAGGGAGGGTGTGGAGGCTCCTTCCTTGGAGCTCTTCAAGACCCACCTGGACACGTTCCTGTGTGACCTGATCTAGGTGGGAGCTGCTTCTGCAGGGGGGTTGGACTGGATGAGCTCTAAAGGTCCCTTCCAACCCCCATCATTCTGTGATTCTGTGATAATGAGCCCAAAGATTAAGATGTTGATGAGAAGGTGACATGAATCCTCATCATGAAAATGTCTCCATCTCACCAGGAAAATGCTCCTTTTTTTTTTCCCCAGCTGCTCTTCACCATTTTCCACGTTGGCAGGGGCAAAGCTGTCCCTTCCCTCTTCTCCCTCTCCTTGCAGCCAGATGCCCTCAGAGGCTGCCTGATGGTGAAGTGCTTTGAGCTGCAGGGTTCCTCGCTGCTGTGCTGTGTGTCCAAGGCAGTCAGCCTGCTGCAGGGCTTGGCAGAGGAGGCAGATTCCTTGGCTTGGCCCTCGACCACAAGTTCATCTTTGCATACCAGGAGTAGTAAGACTGCTCCCGGCTTTTCACAGAGCCAGAGCTGCCACTGGGCACCAAATCAGGAATCAGGGAGAAACAGTCACATAAGACAAATGCAAACAAAGATGTTTTGGTTTCGAAACCACAAAATTCTGCAGTTTACAAAGAATTCCTTGCATGTCCCCTAACATTCACTGTCCTCTTCTCTTCTTGCCTCCTCTCTGGCTCATCACATGCCTGCCTGTCCTGCCAGCCTTCCCTCATCATGCCTCAGAGAAAAAAACAGGAGCAAAACATGTCCCCACCAAAGCCTTGGCACCCTGTAAACAAGCCAGATGTGTACATTGGCTTCTTTGAGGACATGCATGGAGAAAAGCCCAGATGGACAGGGGTTATGTGTTATTCAATCCAGACTTCTCCTGCCTTGGATCCAGAAATACCAGTGATGTAAAGCATCTCTGGAACCACTGTGTGCTAGGAGAGGGCTGAAAGAGATTTAGCTCTTCAACTCCCCTCCCTTCCTTCTCCATCCCAGGACTGGCACCATTGCCATCATTCTCCTCCACTTTCTCTGTCCTTTGCTCCAGATTTAGGAAGAGATGAGAAGATGTGAGACGGGAACAGCTGCAGTGCCAACAGGATGGCAGAAGAGAGGAGAGGGAGATTAGCTGGGATGGGAGAATATCTGCTAGGAGGTATCTCTGTTGGTTCCCATCCCTCTGTGCAGCTTTAACTGGTGACTAAGTGAGGACTAAGAAGAGCTGGAGGATGAGGTCTTTGCATGAAAAAAGCAAAGCAAGGTGCAGCCTGGAGTCTGTGGTTATGGAGCTGCAAAGCCTGCCTGTTCTCAAGTCCCAAGGACACAGTCCTTGAAGCCACAGATGAGAAGCATGCTCACTCTAGAACAATGTAGTTGAGAGTGGGTCAATGTTTGTGCTCCTGTTTAACACCAACAGAACCAGACTGGTCTGCTGAGGGAGATAGGTGCCTCCTCCAACCAAACCAGCCTCTTGGCATGAGCACCTCTGGAAAGTCTGGGGCTCTCCAAACCATAGCAGGCACCTTAGCAGGGATGCACAGGCTGCTCTGCAGTGGTAGAGGGACACTATTCCTTCAGCTTGGGTGGGGAACGTGGCTCTGAGTTGAAGAAGCAAAGACACATTCAACTTGGTGGTTTTGTCTCAAGCAGAGAGTGTTTCTCTCATGCCAATAGCCTTTCAGAGATGACTTTAGCAGAAGCCCCCTGGCCGTATCTTGACAGGAACTTCATCTCTGGGAAGGAATCTCTAGAGGAATGAAGGAGGTAGTGGGTAAATGGGAACCTGGGTATCTAATTGTGGTTTGAGGATCCTTGCACCTTCTTTTTGTGCTTCTCTGCATAAGACAAACCTCACTGTATGCAGACCTCACTGGATGCCCTGCAAAGCATGTCACAAAAAACCTGTCTGCCTCTTTCCTCGAATGACACCCATGGGAGGAGAGCTTTGGCTTCTATTTGGATCAGAGAGGAGCAGGACAAGTAAAGTCCAGGCTTAGAGTCAAGGTCAGAAAATACAGCTTTGTTTTTATAAGCCTGATAGTTTCTCTTTGTCCTCCCTGCTCCTTCCCACCCTTCCTAGGACAGTTCAATATTACTGTTAATTATTCATCACAGCCTGTATTTGCATAGGTAGCAGTTCACATCATGAACTCCCCTAACCTGCTGGATCTAACCTTCTTGGGTTATAAATTATCAAGAGCCAGGACAGGGCTGGTGAAGGGTGGCCACGATGAACCAGCACTTCTGGCTTCCCTTTGTAAGCAGTTTCAGGATGACTTTGCAGTGTTTCGCAACACCCATGATCTTTGCTTCTCATTGTTGCCTCTGTAGTGCCTGGCTGAGGCATCACCATGACCCAGGAGAGTACATAAGGGTTAGACTTAGATTGTGGCTGTTATGTAAGTGAAATCAAACACAGGTTTGTGAGGTAATGATTAAAGAACAACCTCAAGTCTCGTAAAGTCCTTTTCTTCCAAGGAGGATGATGGGTTGAGTGGTGAGATGGGGCACAGGGGAAATAGAGAAGCTACAGAAAGGAAGAGAGTGGGGAGGCCCTTTGGACCTTTCATATGTCCCTCTCTTGGGTACCCTGGGCAGAAGATGGAAGGGCCATGGGCAGGAGGGAAGCACAAGGGCTGATTAGCATGTAGACGAGATTCAGTGTGGGTTTGGATGGGCTGTGAGCTGAGCTCCAATTATCCTGGCACTTTTCACAGGTCTGTTCAACCTGATGTAACTCCCTAGGAGTCACATACCCTGAACTTTTTCAACTGTTTGAAGAGAAGCCAAAGTCACTGGTTTGAAGATAAGTACATCAGCAGAAACTGAATGAATCCAGCCCCTGAAACAGCAGGGACTAAAGCACTTGAGAGGGAAACATCTGCTTTACAGGAAGAAGGTCAAGAGTGGGCTACTATCCAGGAAAAGAATTTGGGATCATGGTAAAAATATCTCTGAAATGTCTGAACAAACCATCGTTAGGAGCAGAAGAGACAGCAGCGATTGGATTGCATTCCTAGGGCAACACTGAACATTAAATGCCTGGTGCAAGCTGCTCTGGACAGCTCTGATAAGATCCTGCTTGGAGAAGCCATTCTACATCCCAGGAACTTCGGTGTTACTGCACCATAGGTGATGTCTGGAGTCCTCCATCTTTTTCTGAGCTTCAGGCTGAGGATAAAGGGGTGTCAGGACCATGAGAGAGAGCATCCTCTGGAGTTAGACACAGTCAGCAGCCTGTTGCTGCTCTAACCAGCACTGCCAGGGGTGGGGGAGATGAGCCTCCTGCAAACTAAACAGCAGGTTGCCCAAATACAGCTCCAGTCCACAGAGTGGATATTACCCATGGGCAAATCTTCACATGCTACTGCACAAAAAGCTTAGCAGAGCAGTGTTTCAGTCTGGTTCCTTAGCTGACTCTCCTTCAAAGAAATCAATGCAAAAGCATGCCACAACATGTCAGTGGAGAAACTTCTCTGATGAGTAGGTCTCCCTGGTTCACACCAGAGCAGAGTGGGGCAGGTATGATCTCTGTCTTTCTGCTAGAGCTGGAAGCCAAGGAAGGTCCTGCAGGTGGGAAGTCCCTGCTGAGACAAGGAGCCAAACTGTACTTGATAGGTGTCACTTGGGTGACTTCAGGACATATAGGGTGCTTCTCAGAGGATTTTTACCTGTCTTCTCTGTATGGTTCCTGTAGAAGAACCTGATGGAGAGCAGGAGCAGGTAGAAGCAAGGTCTCTGCTGACCACCAGAGACTGGCATGGGCAATGGTAGCTCTGTTACTCCTCAATCTGCATGCAAAGTCCAACCTGTCCAGCAACATTTTCCTTTACTCTCTGTGACTTTCCTTCACTCTCTGTGACTGACCTGCTGTGCAAAGCAGGCTGGGGTAGCTGAGGGGCAGGAGGAAGAGCCAAGGCACAGCACAGTGCTGCAACAGGGAGGGGAGAGGGGAGGAGAAGGGAGGAGAGGAGGCTCCTTGGGGAGGCATGGTCCTCTGCCTCTCTAGGGGAAAACCCCATGGGCCAGCTGAGCTGAAACCTCCCCAGACACCACTCCAGCCACATCTTCTGAGCTTCAGCTCCTCTGCTCACTGACTTAAACAGAGAAGGACAAAGGCAAGAGTGGTATTAGGCTGACTGCCTGCCTCCTGGCCTGCTCAGCATCCTTTGTTGTGTTTGCTCAGGTGTGGCTTTTTCCACTTTGGAGGAGTTTCCCTAAAAACAACAGTGTCCCCTCCCTGAAAAGGGTTGCACCTATTTAAAGAGGCAGGTAAATAAACACAGGTGGTTTCCTAGATATAGTGTGTAAATACCCCACTATAAAAACCTTTGGACAATGCAACAGTTTGATTAAGTGGCCTAATTTCCAGTGCAAAGCACCTGAGAACATGTTGCATTAAAGACAAAGCCCGGGAGATAAAACCTAGGGCTGAGACTGAGCATTGTTCTGCTCCCATCCTTTCTGTCCTATACCTTTGTGGTCTCCCATCTTTCATAGCCCCTAACACAGCCAGTTCTTTGAGGTGGGACAACCTCTGACTGTGTTAAATCAGGGATGCTCCACTAATAGAGCAGCAGGAGTCTCTGCTGACCTCCTGAGACTCAGGGACACTTGAGAGAGAGCTCAGCCCTAGGGTTTGGTTACCCTGTGTGGTACCAAAATGAATTACAGAATCACACTATCTTAAGGGCTGGAAGGGACTTTGAAAGCTCATCCAGTGCAACCCCCCTGCCAGAGCAGCACCACCTAGAGTAAGGCACACAGGAACCCATCCAGCTGGGTTTGGAATGTCTCCAGAAAAGAAGATTCAACAACCCATCTGGGCAGCCCCTTCCAGTGCTCCACAGTTCTCCCAGAGCATCACTCTGTGCCTCTATGATGTTCTAGTTGCATCCCAAAGCGACTCACTTGCATCTTTCTCCAGGCTGCCTTTTTCTGCCTGACTTCAGCTATGGAACAAGGTCATGTTTAAAGTTTTCTGCTGAGGTGAAGCCTTGTCTGTCAATTGGGATCCTTCTCCCATATCCTCACTCTATTTACAGGAGGAGTGTGTTGTCATAGCTGAGAAAAGCATATTTTGGAGAGCACTTTAGACTTAATGGTTCAGGGTTGGGAATCAGTATCAGTGATACTTCTCCAGCAGACAGTTTTCCTCATGCAGTGGAGTTGTCCCCCATTCCATGAGTTACTGGAAAAGGTGAGCATGGAGATATTAAAGGCAGCCCTGCCCTGCCAGGAAATCCCTCTAATAGAATGTTCCTATGGATATTTTCAGTTTGACATAGAAAAACATCTATTACACAGGCAAAGCACTGCTCAAACAGATGGGGGGAGCTGTAGGCTGGGGGGAGTGGACAGTGCTGGTGGTGTTGTCACAGGCAGATAGGCTCTGTGGTGACTGGGAATATGATTTTAAGGTCTCTATCCCTTATATGTTAGTGCTTACATCACTGCAGGGAAAAGCACTCAGATATCCATGATGTGGATTAGCCCTGCTTTCTCCTTTTGGGACGTGCTGGAGCAGTCCAGATTTGCAAGAGCTCAGCTGTCAGCTCTGTGACCTCTTCTGAAAACTTGTCCTTTGCTCTAGGAGCTCTCCTGGCTCCAGACTGCAAACACTCCTCATGCCAGGGAACACAGAAAAAAGAAAAAACCAAGAAACTAACAACTGCAGAAGCACCCAAGCCCCATATGGAAGCAAAAGAGGCTTAAAGAAACCTGAATAAGAGTTGTCAGCTCCAAATGTGGCTATTTAGGGTCTTTTTTTTGCTTCTACTTTCAGTTCCTAATTGGCTGAAATCTTTGCAGGCTCTTCTGGCACAGAGGTTTGATGCTTTGCTCCCTGCTCTGGTGCTGGCAGTCCCTGCCTCAGCAAACCTTTTGTTGTCTAGAGAACTTTGTAGAGAAAGTTTCCTCCAAGTGCTCCTCTGGGCAGGCTGCCAGCAAAGCCAGCCCCTCTGGGCTCATCAGAAGGGACCTTGTACTACATTTTCCACTATACTTATCTAATCTTGGCTTGCTTCCATCTAGTGTTTGTGCAGTAATTACCTCACTAAGCAAAACAGTTCCAGTGCCTAATTGTCTTCACTCTCAGGAAATTGTTCCTAATAGCCAGCTAAATTTAATCTCCCCTTCCTTGCTCTGTCCTGGGCAGCCCTTCTCCCTCCTCTCAGGGTCTTAAAGGTGAGGAGATTGCATGGTGGAGTGGAGGCTCCTTCCTTGGAGCTCTTCAAGAGCCACCTGGACACGTTCCTGTGTGACCTGATCTAGGTGGGACCTGCTTCTGCAGGGGGGTTGGACTCGATGATCCCTAAGGGTCTCTTCCAACCCCTTCCATTCTATGATTCTGTGATTATTTGCTCTTATTTCTCTAGGTCATACATGGGAAAATGACTTTCTAGGACTCATGTGAGTCACAGTCATCACCCTTAACTCCTTTTCCTTGGGCTTGTTTGGACTCCTTTCTACAATCTTGCAGAGCCTGTCCAAAACTGAGGCATGCTCAGCTCACAAGTGCATTTGACTCACGAGTCAGGATACCACAAAACAGCTTTTTCCCCCCAAAAAACAGGAATGTAAAAAGAAGACTGGGGTTTTTATTCAAAAATTCACCTAGATCTTGAGCCTCAAGAGTTTCCTTTAAGCATTGTGGCTTTGAATGTTTGATATATCCTTCACCTTCTAAATGAAACTCTGCAGATGAACAAGAAGATGGATCTTTAAAAGTCACATAGCAATGGGTCATAATACAAACTGGGAGGGTCTTCCTCCTTCCCTCTGGTCTCCCACCAGCTTGAATTTACAAACATTTTTGGTGGGGTATCTTGTCTCAAAGAGTCTGTAGACATCAGGGATGTTTCCATGTAGCTTCTCAACTTGAAGGCTTTCCCACAAGCCTGGAGAGCAGCAGTAGAGAAAATCCAAGATGACTAAGTGCATATTTTGGGCTGTAGAAGATGCAAGGATCAGATGGGGCTCTCCTATGGCGTGTGCTGTGAAGGGATTTAGAAGGTGTTTGCCAGGAGAGGTTAACTGGGACATCAGGATGAACTCATATCTGACAGCCATTGAATGAGGAGAGAATGGTGCATGGGGCTTGATGAAGAACTGCCACAGCAGGAGCTCTGCTCCCAGCCCCTGCTCCCTGAGAGAGATGAGTTTTCCCTGTCCTTCCACTAAGGAGGACAGCAAAAAATGCAATGGGTTTTCACACTGTCTAATAGAATCTTTCCCTCACTCAGTCCCTTCCAGCCTCTGCACCCTAATCCTCAGCCATGACCAGTCCTGGGTACACTGTGACTGTACAGGGACCACATAGGTTGCTCACAAAGTCTGCCCTTGAGCTTTGCTTCTCAACACCATGTCCTTTAGGAATACTTCCTTGAATTATGTCTCCATCTTCTACTCAACACAGCAGAAGAGTCAGGCTGTAGGGGCCAAGCATCTCAGTGGGCTTGGGACAGGCTGAGACACCAGTCTGTGTTGCCTGTCCATCCTGCCTGATCCAGTGTGTCCTCCCAATTGTTTCCTTTGCCACGACTCCGAAATGCAGAGCCCACTTACCTGCATTTAGCTGCCTCACCTTCACTCCATTGATTTCTCCACCAGCTCCTTTCCAAGAGGTTTCTAATTACTATTTTCCAGCTGACAGCCATATGTGACTGGCCCAGCAGAGTCTCATGGTAGGAGTGGGTGGGAGCACAATGGGTTGTGTTTGAGCTTGGATGATTACACCATCCTGGTAGAACCAGTTTCCCCAGTGAGTGGCATGCTGCTGGGCTTTTAACACCTCTATGTTAACCCATCCTCATGTCTCTCACATCTGTGCTATCCCCAAGTCCTGTTGGGAAAGGAGTTTGTCTTCTCCCTGAGAAAGCTTGTAGCTGATGGGACAGCTGGGATCTTCCAGTGCACCTCCTCCTTCTGCCTGAGCCATCACAAGTCCTGTGTCTGCTTTAGCACAGGGAGTACTTAACCCTGACCCTTATCACCAAGGGCTGTTGCAGACACAGCTGATGTGTCCCAAGCCCTGAGCTAAGGGATGTTTGCTCCCACCTTGCTTTACAGATTGCCCATAAGTCTCCAAGCATTTGCCTCATGGATCTCACCTGTGTTTGTGCAGGACAACACCAACAGTTTGTGCTGAGACTCATGCCCTGCTACAACAAACACACTCCATGTCAATAAAGAAGAACATTAAGGCCATGAGAGGGGTTTTGGGTGAACAGGGAGAGTGTCCATGTTAACTCCCCTGACCCATAATGAGCTTTTGGTCTGGATTGCTGATGGCAAGCCCATTTGCCCTTGCAAGAGCAAACAACATGCATGTCATATTAAAAGCAGGGGAGGCAGGAAACACAGAGCCCCATGGTGCCCTCCTTGAACAAAGCCATTTTTCAGAGGCAGGGCCTGGCTTTAAAACAGAGCCATGGCTTGTGGAAAGACTGACTCAGTGTGTTCTGGGAGCTGCAGGGTCCCAGGGAGGAAGCAAACCCTGATAGGATGGTTTTGGTTTGTATGGTAGGGACCTCTGGTTAGGTTTTTTTGTAGCAGAACTATTCACAAAAAATAATCCCCATGACTTTTCCCTGAGGGGCACAGACGTAGCGATCAACATTTTGGCCCCTTTCAAACCCCTTTGATGTCAGAGGCTAAAGTTTTGCAGTTGTTTTTTCCTAGAGCCCTCTGTAACTGCTGACATATGCTGCACATGTGGTTTCAATGTGATTAGACTTCTGATCCGGTGGGGTGGGGTTTTTTCCCTTTTGACTTGACAAAGCACCTACTCTCCATGGGGAAGGGGCTTTTAACAAGATTCCCAGAACAAAACCCACTTCTGCAGAATCATTAAACAAATAATAGTCTCTGGGTTTGATTTTTTCTCACCCCCTCCCTTTGAAATATGTGGGAATTTGCCCAAAGCA
Organism: Colius striatus; assembly: GCF_028858725.1. Lineage (NCBI taxonomy): Eukaryota > Metazoa > Chordata > Aves > Coliiformes > Coliidae > Colius > Colius striatus. The sequence goes on along the minus strand of NC_084759.1, from coordinate 2,404,925 downwards.
AGATAGCTTGAGGCAGGACCATGTTTTACTTCCCCAAATGCCCTCAGGAAAAAATTACTCAAGGGTAATTGCACATCTTTGCAGATGCACTGGGAATACACAGATCATTTGGTCTAGTTAGACAGCACTGGATAAAGCTGTGTTGTTACTTGTGGCATGGAGAATGTCTGCAGGCCCCAGTGGTAAATGAGATAACCCTGGGTGAGGTGCTGCTTGTGGCAGGGGGTGAGAATTCAGCCACAACTCCCAAAGAAGACAAGTGGTCTGCTGCAGTCAGGAAGGTCGCTGCAGACAGCACACATCCTCTCTGGGCTTTCTCCTTAAATACTGTTAATGGGGTTAAGGTTGTGTCTTGAGCATCTTTAAGGTACCAACAGCAGGTTGTGACTTTCAGATCTTGAACACCACTGGAGATCTGAATCACAGAATAGTGGGGGTTGGAAGGGAGCTTTAGAGATCATCTAGTCCAATACCCCTGCAGAAGCAGGTCCCACCTAGATCAGGTCACACAGGAACGTGTCCAGGCGGGTTTGGGAGACCTCCAGGGAAGGAGCCTCCACACCCTCCCTGGGCAGCCTGGGCCAGGGCTCCCTCACCACACACTGAAACAGTTTTTTCTGAACAAATCAATAGCCAGACACAAAGGTGCTCCTTGCTCTTTTGGCTCTTCTGAAGATCTCCATGTCAGAGTAAAGTTTGGCTCCATGTAGGTTGACAAAGCTGTTGCTGTGTGAGAGCAGATCATCCCTCAGTCTCACCCTGTGCCCTGGATAACACATATGCCCTGATGACTTCAGGAAAAGCAGGGGAGGTGCAGGGCTTTGATAATAGAATTACAGAATCTGTTTGGTTGGAAAGGACCTTTAAGGTCATCGAGTCCAAGCCCTCCCCTCACCCTGCCAAGCCCATCACTAACCCCTGGCCCTCAGCACCTCAGCTCCACAGCTTTGGGATCCCTCCAGGGCTGGGCACTCCCCCAGCTCCCTGGGCAGCCTGGCACAGGGGCTGACACCCCTCTCAGGGAAAAAGTTCTTCCTCAGCTCCAATCTCAACCTCCCCTGGGGCAACTTAAGCCCATTTACTCTTCTCCTATTACTTGTTACTTGGGAGAAGAGACCAACCCCCACCTCACTGCAGCCTCCTTCCAATCCATGGTGTAATGCCAGAATAGCCCACCCAGTGTGCAGATCTTGCAGCACAGGGGCAGCTACTTGTAGTCAAATCCTACTGACACCCATAGTGCTTGTGAAGTTTTCCCATCTCAGTTTGTTCCTACACACCTCTGGTCTCTCTTTGTCCTATTCTTGTAGTTCTGACATTTGTTTTATTCCCCTTAGAAATGCCTACCCCTGCTTTGAACCCCGCTGGGCTTCCCCATGAAGTACTTACTCCTGACTGATTCATAGAATCATGGGATGGTTTCAGCTGGAAGAGACCTTTAAGCTCATGGAGTGCAGCCTTTGTCCCAGCCCTATCAACCACCAGCCCATTTCCCTAAGTGCAAACTCATCAGGCAACCTTGTTCCAGGCTCATCAGTCATGAGGTAGAATGAGAGGAGCTGGGGTGGAAATGCTTCCTACCCTTTCCAATGTAACCCCAATGCAGCTAAAAATCCCAAAGGAGCCCTTCTCAGGAGTCTTGTTTGATTGCCTCTGCTGCATTTAAGCACCCAAATTTTTTGCTGGTGGTGAACTTTGCATTTACCCACATGAATGAAAACGGTTGTGAACTTTCCTGACCCATTACACAGAGATTATCAAGTTCATGAGCTCCAGGATTAACCCCAAGCTTCGAAGTTTCCAGACTGAAGTCAGCTGATAACAGCAGAATGCCAAATCACTGCTGCACTCAGTCTGCCAAGATAAAAAGTTTACTATGGGTGAGTTTGTAAACGCTAGCAAAACCCTTACATAACAGGAAAAGTAAAGGCCATGCAAGTACCTGGATAATTGTGAGAGAGGGAGGGAAAAAAGGAGGTGTGGAAATGTACAGAACATTTTGCCCAGTTTATAAAACTGTATGATAAGAAAGCACTGGCGTCACACCCTTGGCTCTTGGGGGAACAGGTGTCTATGAAGGAAATAAGTGAGCAAGATTTATTCGTGACATTGCCACTAAAAACACGTTTTGTCCATTTACCTCATTTCCAGCAACACCAGCTGCTCTCCACCAGTCCAACACACATTGTTAAACTGGGACTCAAGAATGTTCTCTGTACATATCATTTTCTTTCACAGAATCTCAAGGGCTGGAAGGGACCTGCAAAGCTCATCCAGTGCAACCCCCCTGCCAGAGCAGCACCACCTAGAGCAGGGCACACAGGGACTCATCCAGCTGGGGTTGGGATGGCTCCAGAGAAGGAGACTCCACAGCCCATCTGGGCAGCCCCTGCCAGTGCTCCCTCACCTCAACAGGGAACAAATTCTGCCTTGTGTCTCTTTAGAACCTCTTCTGTTCCAGCTTGTCCCCGTTGCCCCTTGTCCTATCATTGGCCATCACTGAGCACAGCCTGGCTCCAGCCTCCTCACACCCACCCTTGATGTATCTGTAACCATGACTGAGGTCACTCCTCAGTCTCCTCCAAGCTGCAGAGCCCCAGCTCCCTCAGCCTTTCATCACAAGGGAGATGCTCCACTCCAGCATCTCTGTGTCCCTGCACTGAACTGTTTCCAGCAGCTCCCTGTCCTTCTGGAACTGAGGGGCCCAGAACTGGACACAATATTCCAGATGTGGTCTCAGGAGGGCAGAGTAGAGGGGGAGCAGAACCTCTCTGCACCTCCTGTCCACAGCCCTTCTGACCCACCCCAGGATGCCATTGGCCTTCTTGGCCATGAGGGCACGTTGCTGGCTCATGCTCATCCTGCTGCCCACCAGCAGTTTCAGATCCCTTTCCCCTCTACTACTCTCTAACAGTTCATTCCCCAGCCTATATTGGTATATTTTCTTTCCCTGGACATAAGGACCCTTCCATTAGCATCACCTGCACCCTACAGTTACAAGGTGGTCTAATTGGTACAAGCCTAATCAAATGCAAGATGTTTATTCTCAGAGTTTTCTGCACTTCACTTTAGCCCTGGAAAACTTGGTGTATCCAACATGGTATCAGGTGATAAGATACTGCTTCTAATGCACACCTGTTTTGGCTCAGTTCTTCTGGAGTTCCATGCCCTTTTCTTTGCCTTGAACTCTGTTCAGACAAACTGGGTTAACTTCTGTCTATCTTCAGCTCTTATGACCTCAAATGGCAAGATGCCAAGTAGGATTTAGATGAAAATTTCTCAGTGTGTCCTGCTCTGGGTGAAAAGAGCAAAGACAGAGGCTTTCAAACATGAACTATGGGGCAGTGGGGCTTACTGGGAGAAGGGATACAGAGCTTGATGAAGGGTTTGCGTGGCTCTAGGAGACATCTGATCACATCTTGCCTTGGTAACCTTTGAGGACACTAAAAGCTGGTTGGGTGTTAGTCACACAGGGCAACACCTCCCTCCTCACTTGAGAAGCAGTAAAGAATCAGGGTTTGTTTGATAATAAAAGGAGCTGTCTCTGAACTAACAGCAAAAGTCAGTCCTATCAGCTGCTTGGCATGCACAGCAGCAGTTTCTCTTTGCTGGAAAGCACCCATTGCTTTCCACTCCCTGCAAGTTAATAAATTGCCAGGCCAATGACACACATCTGAGTATCAAATGATCACATTGCAAAGGTTAAGGTGACAAGATAGCCCTTGTGAATGCAGCATTTTACTCAAGGCTGCAGAGCTCCATGTGATCACAGCATGCTGGCTGTCTCCTTCTAGACAGTTCTGATGATTAAGTGGTGGGACGAGGACTTTTTCCTTTGCAAAGTTCAAGCTGGGAGGTTCTGTTTGTTTAACCAGCAACTGCTGTGTCAGGAGAGTTCACCAAAAGCCTATCATCAGAGTTCAAACTATGTTCCTCTCCTTTGGAAACTGCAGGGAAAAATTCAGACCAAGCTTCAATTTGAAGATGAATAGCACTTTTGTGATTAGAGATGCCAATGCAGAGCTCTTCATCCCCCAGCAATGAACTTGTGAACCTGCAGGAGGGTCTTTTAGTGTAAAATGCTTCTATTTTATGTAGGAAAATGAAGCACATCAGAGGGATCATATTGCAAAATAATCCTGTCCTCTTTTAAAGATCCTTCAGCCAAGATGCACCGAAATGAGATCTAAAAGAAACATCAGAGGATGTCCACACAAGTCCTGATCCTGCAGAAGCCCACCTCTAAGGACTTGGCAGACCGAGGAGCACAAAAGGGATCTACACTCAGTTGTGTACAATGCAGATGTGTAGTACAGGATCCAAAATTCCTTTGAGGAAGTGAAGTGCTGTCATCTCATGCCCTTTCTGTAGCCAGCTGCAGCAATCAGTGCCTGTACAGGCATGCTGCCTTGCCATGTAGGGTTGACTCTGGATGACACCCATCCCCTTCCTTCCTGATGTCTTCAGGACATGCCTACCTCCCAGTGACTGTCTCTGTGAAAGGGAGACACTCAACTTGAGGGTCCCACCTTTAATAGGAACACAGAATCATTTAGGCTGGAAGAGTTCAGCACAGGACCACAAAGATGATGGAGTGGAGCATCTCCCTTGTGATGAAAGGCTGAGGGAGCTGGGGCTCTGCAGCTTGGAGGAGGCTGAGGGGTGACCTCATTAATGTTCACAACTCACCCACAAGGGTGGGTGTGAGGAGGATGGAGCCAGACTGTGCTCAGTGATGGCCAATGATAGGACAAGGGGCAATGGGGACAAGCTGCAATAGAAGAGGTTCCAGAGAAACACAAGGAAGAATTTGTTCCCTGTTGAGGTGAGGGAGCACTGGCAGGGGCTGCCCAGATGGGCTGTGGAGTCTCCTTCTCTGGAGCCATCCCAACCCCAGCTGGATGAGTCCCTGTGTGCCCTGCTCTAGGTGGTGCTGCTCTGGCAGAGGGATTGCACTGGATGAGCTTTGCAGGTCCCTTCCAACCCTTGAGATTGTGTGATTCTGTGAGCAGTCTCTTGTTTTCCCTTTACTTAAGCATCGGTCATACAACAGTCGTGCTGTCTGGGGCACTCTGTGAAACTGAGAGATCCCAACCTGATTTATTACCTTGGATTTGCTCATTAAAGACCTGTAATTTCCAGGAATCCTCATGCAAGCAAAGAACAGCTTTGATAGGCTCCCAGAGGATAAATCATTATTTTCACAGCCCATGTGGCATCTCCCTTAAAATTTGCTCACAACACCTTGCAGCCCAGCAGCCAAGGTTAGAGCTGATACCTTATTTCAGCCTCAACAGCTAATTACACGCTGCAAATGCAGCTAACACCCGTGGTATAACATTGCTTTAATGAAATCTCCCCAGTGGGGACTCAGAGGGGGAAAAAAAAGGAATAAAAAGGGACAGATACACACTATCTGTCCTCACAAAGCTGTTAATTTTACACTGATGACTGCAGAGCCCTGAGGTGTCAGAGTGCTCCTTGCCTACTGCTGACAGAGACTTTATTCATGGTGTTATAACTGTGGCCTATCTTGTAGCATTCAAGGTCTCTTGGTCTTCCTACATAGAAATGCCCTTGAGGGGAGACTTTACTTTCCCATGTTTTTGGCAGGTCAGGGGCTGAGGTCTTGAAAACTGAGATGCACGTCATCGAGCCCAGGGAGGTCGAAGGATTCGTTATGTGAGAAAGCTCTGGCCAGAGGAGGATTTCCAAAATCAACCCCTAACTGACTGTGAGTTGTGCTGGCCCAGGGTACCCATGTCCCTGGGATGTGATAGATCCACTTACAAATAACACCAAGCTGGGTGGGAGTGTGGATGTGCCTGAGGGCAGGAAGGGGCTGCAGAGGGCCCTGGGCAGGCTGGAGCCATGGGCCCAGGGCAATGGGATGAGGCTGAACAAGGGCAAGGGCCAAATCCTGCCCTTGGGCCACCCCAAGGCCAGGCAGCTCCAGGCTGGGGCAGAGGGGCTGGGAAGCTGCTGCAGGGAAAGGGCCTGGGGGGGTTGGTGGCAGGGGCTGAACAGGAGGCAGCAGCGTGCCCAGGGGGGCAAGAAGGCCAAGGGCAGCCTGGCTGGGCTCAGCAGTGGGGTGGCAGCAGCCCCAGGGCAGTGCCCGGCCCCTGTGCTGGGCCCTGGGGAGGCCGCAGCTCCAGGGCTGTGTCAGTGCTGGGCCCCTCACTCACTGCCACAGGGACACTGAGGGGCTGCAGCGTGGCCAGAGCCGGGCACAGAGCTGGGGAAGGGGCTGAAGCACAAGGGGCTGGGGAGGGGCTGAGGGAATGGGGGTGTTGAGCCTGGAGCAGAGGAGCCTGAGGGGAGATGTGATCACTCTCTACAACTGTCTGAAGGGGAGCTGTAGTCAAGTGGGTTTGGTCTGTTCTCTCCAGTAATGAATGACAGGACGCGAGGAAATGGGCTCAAGTTGCAGCAGGAGAGGTTTAGATTAGACATTAGGAAGAACTTTTTCACTGAGAGGGTTATTAAACATTCAAACAGGCTGCCCAGGGAGGTGGTGGAGTCCCCATCCCTGGAGCTGTTCAAAGGACACACAGAGGAGGTGCTGAGGGACATGGGTTAGTTCAGTGACAGGCTTGGTGATGTGAGGTGAGTAGTTGGACTGGATGATTTTATGTGTCTTTTCCAACTAAACTGATCCTATGATTTGATGATTCTAAATGCAGTGGGAAGAACTTGGAGCTGTATTAGCTTTTAATCCTGATGAACATGGTCAGATGAAATTTGTGTTCAAGGATCCAGAATGTAACTTGACCTTCCCTTCTCTCTCTCAAATAAAAGCCAATCTGCATCCTGTGCTGTCTGTGAGAAGGAACTGGTGGTCTTTCCTCTTTTCTCCTCATGGCTACCTTCATTTGTGGCCATCTACATTCATTCCCATCTTCTGTCAGTTCAAGTGAGCAAGATCAGACATTTCCTTGGTTCTTTACTGTGAAACACCAGGGAAATGAAAGTAAACGAGACCCTGGATTCCTTTATGTTTCCCTCAGAGGAATTCCTTTAGGAATGATAGGTCCTGCACTTCTGAACTGAGCCCAGTAGATTGTGATTGGCCTAAGCAGAGAAAACAAAGACTTCCAGTTTCCAAAAGAAAAAGGTCCTATGTTCTAGCAGTTAGTCACTTTTCTGTTGTTTCTGTTTCAGACCAATGTACCCTTTCCTATTAGATCAGCAAACCTTTCTTGTGCAATCAAATGTCCTTCTGAAAGGATATGTCCTTGTAGCCAAGTGCACATGGAGATGCTGGATGGGCCATACACCACTTTGCTTCACAGCTAAATGCAGTTGGTTCACCAGAGTGGATTTCAACTCGAGTCTCACACCTTTAGTCTCCCAGCAAAATGCCATTGCTCTTCCAGCTTCAGTCTCCAAGGGACCTTTGTTAACTGCTAAACCTCTGTTCAAATCATTAGCTGGAAAGCTGGCCTCAAGCCCACAAACGTGTGAGCCTCCCTGTCAGTGGCTGCTAGCCCCTGAGCAAGAGATTTAATAATACTGTACTAAAAACAAGGAAAGAAGAACGTGACTGTGAGAACACTGTGGGAATGGTGGGAGCTCAGGAAGTACCATGTTCCTGCAGAGAGGAGCCTGCACTCATGAGGAAAACTGAGCACAACAAAGCATGGCCCAGCTCCAGAGAGGTGTTGAAAAAGCTTTTTTTTCAGGCTAAAAACCCTCTCATTTTATTCTCTTATTTAGAAACAGGGATCTTATAATTGCACAGCCTCTTCGTGCCTTTAAACAGAGAGTCCTTTGACATATGCCTGCTGGCAGTGAGCACTTTCCTTCTATATGAATGACTCTCATTTCCCTTCCTTTTCCTCAGCCTCACTTGTACCATCACATCATGCACAATATTTAACCCAGCCAACCTCCTCATGATACATCTATTTGCCATATTTGGAAAACATTTCCCATTTATCCTGAGGGGCCAGAGTTCCTGACTTTATCTTTATATCCAGCCTGGGGAAGGGGAAAGGGGGGATGCAAGAAAGAGTTCCTCCAGATGAGCAATGTTGGCACAACTGTCCCTGTGTGACATGGGGTAAAACACTATGGTCAGGGAAATGTCAGTCTGATTCAGCCTGAATGACTGTGGGATGGGAAATGTCCTAATTTGCTTGGTGCAGCACAGCCTTTTTGGGCCAGTGCCCTGGATGCTTATTATTGCAATATCCTTCCAAATCAAGCCCAGATATCAACAGGAGCCCATCTTCCTGTTTACTGTGTGGTTAAACAAGGCCAGGGAGCAATAGGCAAATATCTAGGGCATTTTGAAGCATTTAAGGAATGTCACAAATGCCAACTGTACTGGTGAAAGGCTCCCTTGCCTGTCATTCAGCATAGTTGTCCAAAGATGCTGCTATAGGAGTATATATCTTAGGAGTCTGGGCTCTCCAGGCTCCATTACTGACTCCTGCTGTCATCCTGAACAAGCCACGTACCAGCTGCTTTTTGGGTTGACTTCCCCAGCTGCAAAGAGGTGCTCACTCATGTGTTCACCTTCAGTGCCAACCAAGCAAACCTATGATTGGTGAGTTTTGTTTCTTAAGACCACCAAATTGAAGGGCTGCTCCATCTAACAGTCTCTGTCTATTCAGAAGATGGGCTTTGCTTTGTTTAGTCTGCAGATGTTTTTCATTGTGTTTGGGTTTCTGATTTCAATACTCATCCTAAGGTTCAGAAAATGCCTTGTTCTGGCAGTTAGGTCATGAGCATCTCTGATCTCAGGTCTTGGGAGGAAAGGCAGAATCACAGAAGAGAGTTCTTTATCAGGTGTATTTCATTTGAAGTCACTCAAGTATGACAAGAGCTTTTTTTCTGACTGGGGGCTACACTTGATCTTCCTCCTGCTCTGACTGTAAAACTATTTTCCCTGGAAATCTGGGATGTGTTGAGGGGGGCAAACCAAGCTTGACACTGGTTCCTTGTGAGGCAGAAAGCGATCTGGTTTACACACAATGATGTTTGCAGATATATTGTGCATGTATATCATTATGTTGATTTGGAAGTGCTTTGAAAGGATGAGGGCCCAAGTCTACCTTGGTGATTTTGTTGTAAACCTGGATTAATTTCATGGAAGCACTAGAATTAATTCTGATCAAGGTTGCTGTAGGGGACCAGTGTCTAAATGGTTTTCTACAGTAAATACTCCAGAGGCCCATTTCTGTGGGTTGCACAGAGGGATCCACCTTACAAACCACCTTCTCATGCCATCAATTTACAACTGTCCTGATTTTTCCCACGCTGGTGTCCTGTCAGTGGGAGATGTGGCTGCTGGCCTTCAGGGATGTCATCTGAGGAATCACAAATCATTGAATGGTAGGGGTTGAAAGAGACTTCTAGAGATCATCTAGTCCAATCCCCTGCTAAAACAGGTTCACCTCGAACTTATCAGAAACCTGAACTTATCAGACATTGATTTACCAAAAAAATCCAGTGTCACTTTTTCTTTAGAGGGGTGGAGTCCCTACAGTCTTTCATCAGCAGTTCTGGGATATTGTCAAACCATACCTCTCCTCTTCTCTTTTCCTCTCTTGTCTCCATCATCTCTGAGGGTGTCTCAGTCTTCTTACAGTCTTCTTCATCTGTGATGTGGTACTGGCACAAGCATCCAAGTCTGCAGTTCTCCCAGGGCATGTGGTTTTATCATAGCAATCTCTTCTCCCTTGGTTTCTCATCCATGTAGAGACAAAGGGGAGCTTGAGATGGTGATGTTGTCCCAGAGTCATCCTAACTGAAGACCAGACTTATTGTTCCAGTGGGAACATCTTTTGTTTAGTCTTCTTTGTCTTCTTTTCGTTTCACTGGTGTTAACTGCTGATACTGATTGAGGAGCCACTAGTCCAGAGGTAACTCTCCTGACCTCATTCCCTTGGCTGAACTGTGGCTTCAAAGGCACTCATTGTGGAGCCAAAACTGGCTTCAGCAGCTCTTATCCTGCCACTGGTGGCTATTCCCTTTCATGGGCTGCCCTACCTTCTCCTACAGCTTTAAACCCCTCTCCTTTTTTGGCAAGATTATTCTTGTTTAGACCAATTCACAGGTTTAGCATATGACCTCCTCATACTGGTGCATGGGAATGACTTGAACTGGTAGCAAGCAGTCAGCTGGGGAAAGTACATTGAGGTGGGAAAGAGGTGAAGAGAGAGTAGTTACATCTGGTTTGCCAACAAAACATGGCTGATGTTTTACCAGCATCTGGGGGAACACGACTGCTGATGAAAGAAGTCCTTCTCCCCCCTTGGAAGCAAGGGAGATGAGAAATAAGTGAGAGGGAAAGGCAGCAACCTCTTTTCAACAGTAATAAATTACAGAACCACACAGAATCACAGAATTGTTGGAAGGGACCTTGAAAGATCATCTAGTCCAACACCCCTGCCAGAGCAGGACCTCCTAGGTTACAGCCTCCTAGAGTAGGTCACAAACTGCAATATTGGCTTACTGAACAAGGTCAGCCACAGTCCAAAGGTGTTTGCAAAGCTGGCTTTGGGAACAGATGGAGTCCTGAGTAGTCATGGGCAGTGGTAACACTCTCAAGTCCTTGTCAGCCTTTCCTGAGACACCACCTCTTTGTATTCCCCCCCCACCCCCACCCCCAGCCAGGCTGCAGACCAAAAGGACCTGTAGAAGCTTGTGCTGGAAGAGTCCCTTGAGTTTTTATTTGTAGGGATGCATCATTTATCTCCTTCAGCTTTTAATTTTATGCTTCTCTTGCTGATGTTGAAAGCAATCCAGAGTGGAGGTGTCTTGGACATTTTGCATACCTTTCCTTCAGTTCATTTGATTAATCATTTGATTAATCCTGCTTGTGTTTGTTTTATTCAGTTGGTGATGGAGTGGAGGATCATGCATGTCTGAAAGGCTCTGTAATTGCATTGCCTGTCTTCTGATAGTGCAATTCATCAGGCATATTAAACACCACTGCTTTCCAATTATTGCCTCCCCTCTAGATATATGGCCCTGAAGCTTAGACCTTAATCTTTATGGACTTATTCCTATTAATAACAGTTACAGGTGACTTCTTCCATAACCTCTAGGCAAGGAGTGGCCTTTTGTGATGAGTTACTTGGGATAGCTTCATTTGATTTGAAGACCTTGGTTGTTTACATGGTTTAATTGATAGAAGTTCTTTGTCTGGAGCTTGAAGCCTTGTCTTTGATTTATTTCCCGAGAGTGACAATCTGTTTGTAGGTGCTGTGGATGGACAGTGGTTTGTGAGATTTCTGTTATTGCTTTGCTTCCTAATAGTCTGCAAAAAGGCTGTTAAAAGTGTTTAAGTTGCTTATCAGGAGGAGTCTTGAATAATATACAGCTTGACTAATGTATGACCTACATCAATAGCAATGCACGTGTGGATTATAAACCTGTCAAAAGGCACTTTGGCTTTTAGTTATGTTCTTTGGCAGGAAATAAATGCCATTCCTCTATGAGCTCTAATATCTTAAGCATACCCATGCCTCATCTGAAAGGAATAATGAAGATTTATCGCCCAGTATTTGGCCATTGTGATACCTGAAGGAATCTCCTGTTGCTGTGCCTGTGTTAAGTGGGAGAAGAGGTTCCTGAGACAAACTGCCTACAGAGTAAGGAGTTCACTGGGAATTCAGCATTGTGAAGCTGAAATTTTGCCAAATACCATTTAATGAGAGAGACTTTGGTGTCTATGACACCTTGAGGTCTGCCAGAGTGTTGTCCCAAAGCATGACAGCTCCTAACATTGCTACAAAAGACCCAGAATCCACTCTTTACTATGGTGATAAGTCTTTTGCAGTGCTGCAATGCATGGTTGGGAACTGCCTGTGGGAGCCTTTGTGTGAAGACATTGTTTTTTCCTCTGGCTTAAGTGTTATAAAGTCAGGACTGGACTTACTGGATGCTGGACTCAACTGAAGTACCATAATGTGTTTTCATAAGCAGGAGAGTTTTCAGTGCAGGGGATCTGCAAAGCACTGAGCAACTGAGTCCTGGTACATGCAAGTTGAAAGGACTGTAAATAGCTCATTGCACTAGTTATGCATTAATTGATTTACACTGAGCTCAAGGAGACCATTTGGCTGTAACTAGAAAGTGAAGCCTAGTCTGCCACTTGTTTTGGTTGAGGACCTCCACAGGCCTCCAGCAGCCCATGGCTGATCACAGATCGTGTACTAAAAGCCTGACCTCAAGAGCAGAAATGTGGTTTGAAGCTTTTACAGGGGGACATGGGCATGGATAGACCCATATTACAGCTGTCACCAGGGTACAGAAGCTTTTCCCCTCTTTGCTATCCATTTTGTTGCCAACAGTTCTTCTTTCCCTAATTTAATTAGCTAGTAAGACACCATTTACATTCATTAAACAAATCAACATTCTAGTTCATTGTGAAGCTAATGATCCAGTCTCTAATCCACACAGTTACAAGGAATTTGATAAACAAAGGTAGCTGCTGCCAGCCAGCACCTGCCCTGGTGAAACCTGGCATTGTCAGCTCTGTCCATTCAACACTGGCAAGGTGCAGAGCCCAGTGGCCCCTGTCCTGGCCCTTTCATAACCTCACACTGCAGGGTTCAAAGGAAGATGTGTGTGGTCCTCATTCCCTCCCTCTTCCAAGGGCATGGTGAGTCCTTGCTCTGTGTGGTCCATGCCTGCTTATCCACAGAGGGTAGGTGTTGTACAGGGGGCTCTACCTGGGGAAGCTTATTATTTACCTCAATATTAAGTATTTGGGTTTTGCAGCTTAGGAGGCTGTTGGTTTGATCTGCAGTACTGTAAAGATGGGAGGTCTCAGAGAGTTTCCAGGAAATGAGAAAGATCCCCAGTTCAGGATTAGCCATACAAGAGGATGAAATGAATAGGAAGTGGGCAACTAAACAGCTTCATGGTGGAGGACCCCGGGTGGAGGTCCAGGAGGGAGAAAAAGGATGCAGCTGTCTTTGCTGCACAGGGTAGAGCATGTGGTGGGCTCTGGCTCTTCATAAAGAGAAGCATGAGGGGCCTGGGAACACAGAGCTGGCTTGAAAGTGGTGGTGAACTTGTGTTGAACGTGGTGTTGAACTTTAAAGGTCACACTGGATGGGGACTCTCTTAAGGAGTGTAAATGTAATGCAAGTAGTTCCTCTTGAGGAGCTATGAAGGTCTGACCCTAGTCTCATCTCTTTTACACCAGAAATGTTGCTGTCACTGTAGTGACTCCAAGCTCAGGCCAGAAGAGTCCAAGCTAAGAGAGGTTTCTGCCTCCATCCCCTCGAGGGCTGGCATCCAGAGATGGATGAGCCTAAATAAGTCACTTCCTGCTCAAATTGTTGTCAGGCCCTGGAGAGTCACTCTTTGAAGTCTGAAATTCCAGCTTCATCCATTTGACAAGAAGACTCCCCTGGGAGTGCCAAGATGTCAGGATGGAATTTGGCTTGCCTGCTGCTGCTGGGATATTCTGCTGCCAGCTCTGTAGGCCTTGGCTGCATTGACCCCCTGCAGCCCTCTTAACCCATGTCTTTAAATTCTGTCAAGGGGAGGCATCACTTTGCAGACCAGTCTGGGGCTTTCAAACCCAGCCACATTTCCCAGCAGCTTCTTCTGATGGATTTGTGTCAAACACTTTTGAGAGGCTTTGGCCCTCAGGACTCAAGTTTATAGACTATAGGTTGGACTAGATGATTTCTAAAGGTCCCTTCCAACCCCTACCATTCTATGATTGTGATTCTATGATTCTATGATTATCCTGCCTGTCTTGGATTTCTAACTGAGCTATCTGAGGTAGGACTCTTTCCTGATTGATATAACTGCTTCAGCCTTCAGAGAAGGACTGAACTGACTATAACCTCAGGCCTTTGCTGTAGTTTGGTCACTCTACAAAGGCAAATAATTTCTTAATGAATGCCAAATGATGAACTACACAACAGAAAGCTGACAAAACCAGAAGTTGAACTGCAGCCTTGTTCCAACTATAAAAATCTATTATCTTTTCCACATTTCTAAAGAAATACCCCTGCTGTTTCCTGAAAGTCTTTCCCTTTTTGGCCCATCAGTCAAGAAAAAAAGCCTGTCTACACTTGTGCATAGGGAAATTGAAAAGGAGGATTAGATTGAGTAATGTAATAGCTTCCTAAGTGCTCACAGAAAACAAAGATCTGGGGAAACACACTGGAACAGAAAAGAACTTTGTGTTTGGAAACCACTAGTTGAAGTGTCCAAGACTGTTTTTCTACTGAGCAGAAAGAGAAAAGTACTCGTGCAGGTTGATTCAAGCTACTCTAATGTGTGTGTCCCAAGTGGATTGGCTGAATTACCCTCTGGAAATCTCTTTCCTCTGTCTATAGAAAGAATCACAGAATCAGTATGGTTGGAATAGACTTTTAAGATCATTGAGTCCAACCAGTTACTTCACACTGTGAAACCCAACACTAAAATAAACCATATGTGACCTGATCTAGGTTGACCTGCTTCTGCAGGGGGGTTGGACTAGGTCTAAAAGTCTCTTCCAACCCCTACCATTCTATGATTCTATGATATCCCTCAGCACCTCATCTATATGTCTTTTGAACCTCTCCAGGGATGGGGACTTCACCACCTCTCTGGGCAGCCCATACTTCAACTAAATGTTGATCTAATTAAACGTGTAGATTTAGGTGATATGAATCATACCCCAGCATCCATTCAAATAACCCACAGAGACTGCAGAAATCAAGGAGAAACCTCCATGTGCATTAGCCAAGCAACTATCTTTGAGTCCTGCAGGTACAGAAAACCTTCCCTGGGAACCTGTCTACTTAGTTTGTGTGCTCAGGTCATGAGCACAGTCACCTAAGCTACAGCCAGTGGAGAGAATAAGCAAGAGACCTCTTCAGAAGGCAATTCAGAGCAGGAGCATGAGCTGGCTTGGCAATAGTTGTACTGAATAGGGGTGTCATGATAGGCATTAATCTTAGCTTGTTAGGATGGGAGCAGTGTCTTCCCTCATGTCCACCCACCACCACGAATGTCAGGGCTGCTGCCAAAACCAACCAGGAATCTTGAGCAGGCAGCAACATCCCCTAAGCAAAGGTGTAATCACCTTTCAGTGATAAAGCCCAGTGCTTGTACTTGTTTCACAGCTTCAGCTTCAAAATCAGTTTATCTTAAAAACAGGAGGCGAAGGAAAATGATGGTGCCAAGACAGACTAAAAACAATGAAGGCATTTTTGAGTTACAAGATGTTAAAGCTGCTGCCATGAAACTTGATGTGTTTCTTCCCAGTATTGCCTTTGTTCTGTCTCCCCATGAGATTGCCTCACAGCAAAGCCTGCTCTTTGGGGTTTAATGGGAACAATGTGTTTCTTCTCCTGAGGTGGTAGGGAAAGACACGAAGTTATTCATACTTATCTGGATAAGTATGTTTTGTGAAGGACCTCCCAGTAAGTGCATGGATACTGCTGTTGCTTAGTGTAACAGGCTGGACTTGGAAGCAAAATGGTTTGGGTTTGAGAAAAGGGTGGTGTTGAAAGGTGGAGTAAAGTCTCAAGATCTAATTAGGGCTGTTGATAAGCTGATGTAAAGGCTGGAGGATGTTTCTCTCCTTCTAACACAGTCACAGGCTCTGTACTGGCACCCTTCACTGTGCCTAAATATGTAAGATAGCTTGGGGCACCCACTAGATAACCAGCTTATCTGGGTGGCCTTCTAGTAAGGTGGAAAGGAGTTACCAGCAGCTCAAGGGAGGGGTTTGTCCCCCTCTGCTCTGCTCTGCTCTGCTCTGCTGAGCCTTCCCTGCAGTGCTGCCTCCAGCTCTGGGCACCAACAGCACAAGGACACGGAGCTGCTGGAGTGAGTCCAGAGGAGCCACAGAGATGATGCCGAGGCTGGAGCCCCTCTGCTCTGGAGACAGGCTGAGAGAGCTGGGGGTGTTCAGCGTGGAGAAGAGAAGGCTCTGGGGAGACCTTAGAGCAGCCTCCAGCCCCTAAAGGGCCCCCAAGAAACATGGGCAGGGACTTTGTGCAAGGGCCTGGAGGGACAGGACAAGGGCTGCTGGCTCCAGAGTGCCAGAGGGGAGATTGAGGTGAGCTGTGAGGAAGAAGCTGTTCCCTGGGAGGCTGCTGAGGCCCTGGCACAGGCTGCCCAGAGAGGCTGTGGCTGCCCCATCTCTGGTAGTGCCCAAGCTGGGAGCACCCTGGGCTGGTGGAAGTTGTCTCTGCCCATGGCCAGGGTTTGGATGAGATGATCTTTAAGGTCTCTTCCAACCCAAACCATCCTATAGCTCTATGATTGTGTATTTTCCTTCCTTCTGTATTTAAGTGTATTAATTAGGGAGGTGTTAAGCACAAAACACAGTCTCATGGTAAGATATAAGAAGGCACAGACATGGTTCCTGCAATAGGTGCACAGCAGTTTCTCCCTTGCCATGCAAAGCCTCTCTCTCCTTTGAGTCCTTTGCAACTTCAGGGCTTGAGTTTGAAGTTAAGGACTAACATTCTCCTACAATTCATTATTGGGCTCAGTAACGGGACTTTGGGGACTTCCTAAGATGTGACTGTAAGATCTGCATCACATGGCAGGCTCTGGGACTGTCAGACACCCCCAGCTCACTCTCAGTGGTGAGATGTATCCACAGCTGTTGCACACACATCCCACCCAGCTTCTTTGGAGTCCAACCCTGCACAAAACATGCCCTCATGTACTCAAGCTCAGTCCTTGTTTCCAAAGTTAATTAGGTTTCCTCCCTTACAGAGAATTCCTGCCCTGATGACATTCATCATCTGTGTGTCATTCTCACTGTGAGAAGATGTATGGCACTGTGTACTCTGTGCAGAGCCAGGAATGTCCCAGTGGCCTTTTCTGAAAGTCATTTTGAGTAATCATCCCTGGAGGGTCCCTTAAGCACGTTCAGCTCTACATCAAGCAGCATCCTCTTAACCTCATCAACATTCTGCAAAGCCACGCTCCCTCCCCCTTCCAGCTCTTTCTGTTCTTCACCAAAAGTCAGATAGAAAGTCCTTCCTCTCCTCAAATAGCTCCACCACTTCCTTGTTCATCTTAACACCTGAATCAGAACTGCCTGTGTACCTGCTGTGCACTGTTACTTTTCACTCTGTCCCATCCCCTGACCCTTTGGTGCTCTTCAAAGAAGCTCGTGGTAGGAGGGTGAGAGCCTTCCCAAATTGTTTGAATAGCCCAGGCTACTTCTGCACTGACTTTAGGAGCTTGGAAACATTTCCAGAGGCTTTACAGTACCCACCTTACTATTTCCAAATACATTAGTGCAAAATGTTCCTTAGATCTTGGGCTTGGAAGTACACAGATGGGGCTTAAAGGTGCACAGGTCTCGAGCTGAGATCCACATCTCCAAGCACTCTGGTCCTTCCTCTTCTTGTGCTGGGTCCTTAAGATGGGGAAGGACTCTGCATGGATACCACAAGATGCTCCAAGTATGTCTGAGTGCTGGGGAGGTTACAGGATCTGGGATTTACTACCTTTTTCTCATGGTACAGCTGCACTAGAAGCCTCTAATTGAGTCTTTAGCATCAAGGTATGTTGTCTTGGATGGTTTTTCTGCTCTCCCTCCCTCTGCTGCCTTTGTTCCTGCCATCAGCCTGCTGCATACCATCCCTTCTCCCCTCCCAGCACAGCTGCTGTGCTGAGAGCTGGTTTGGGGAACAGATCCAACTTACCAACAGAGCCAAAATGTGGTTTTTTGGGGGTCATCTTTTGCTTAGGATGAAACTCATTTCATCCCACCCTACTCAGCCACAGCTTTGCAGCACTACACCATGTTATGACAGAAACAAACAGTGGCGAGGGGGTAAGGGACAAGGATTGGGAGGCAATTGTTTAAGATGATGTTGCTGTAGAAGAAAATCTATCAAGAAATCACAGCCTGAGGTGTAAGGCCTTCCAGGGAAAAAAACCAGAGGGGTAGTGTCATGTTCCTTTAAATCCCCCAAGGAATTTGACTTACTGGACAGAGATCCTTTCTGCAAGAAAGAACCTCAAACAAACAGCCCTTTATAAATCAGTAAATGCTTATTATCTCCTTCACCCTCTGCTCCTTTCTGTGCCTCTTCCTTTCAAAGTTAGAGTTGTGAGGATATACAGAATAATGCAATAAACAAATAAGTGCCCTGGAGCTCCAGTCTGATTGCAAATGTTTTATACCTGCTTGGCTTTGGGGAGACACAGTAAGCTGTGCAACAGAATGAAAGTCTGGCAGCATTCGTGGCTCCAGACCCCTGCTGAGAGCTGTTCAAATACATCTTTACAGAAAATCATGGCAAAGGCTTGAAAACAGCAAACCTTTCCCCCACCTCCACTCCCTGTTCCTCAGTTGAGCACGTCCCAGTGATGTTTCCTCAGGTGTTAGGAGGGGTGCTTTGAAAACCTGCCAGAATAACATTGTTCTTGATGTTAGAGCCACCAACTCCACCACCTGAAATAAACCCTTTTCACACAGGAAAAAAATGGGCCTTGCACCCTACAGCATGTGGGGAAGAAAGGCACAGAGCTGGTGTCTGTAGCTGGGAGTCTGCTATTCACATTAGATTCTGAGGCAGCTGAAAAATTTAGCACTAAGACTTGTTGGAATAGTCTCCCGTTGGCATGGTCCTCCCCAGGCTATTGGCATGGTCCTCCCCAGGCTATTTCTTCTGCCACTAAAAGCAGCTTGGATTCCTGAGGCATGTGGGTTAGGACCTCATGCTTGACTCTTTCTGGAGGTATTTAGTAGATGTGCTGACGTGGCGCTGAGGGACGTGGTTTAGTGGTGGATGTGCTAGTGTGAAGTTAATGGTTGGACTCCATGATCTTAAGTGTCTTTTCCAACCTAAATTATTCTCTGATTTGGTCATTAGTGAAGAGAAATAGGTATTTGCAGAAACTGGTTTGGCCCTGCTAAGATCCAGGTCGCTTTGCTGGAGTGTCTCTGAGTTGCCTCAGGATGTAGCTTGAGCTTGAGCAATTCAGTTCCCAACTAGGCACTTTGTTTGGATGGGCTCTCCAGACTCTGTGGTGCTACCTGTTTGAAGGCTGAGGCAGAGAAAGCATGGGTATTTCCAGTGATCACCAGGGACTGTGTGTGTCTGTCACTTCCACCTTCATTCTTAATCTCCTGCACCTGATTTCCCTGCAGTCCTTCATCTCCAGTTCCTTACCACATCCTGCAACATCTCCTGTCTCCTGTTGTGTGCTGAAATGGGAAGCTCCTGGGGATATTGGACCATCCAATTGATGTGGTTACAGTGCCACTGGTGTTTGAGCCAGAAAGCCTCATGCTTGTTCTGGTGACAACCATAGCTGCAGCTTTAGACCATAGTACAAACTCTTTGCCTGCAGGCAGGAGCTGGGCTTTCAAGTGCTGCTTGTGAAACAGCAACCAGAGAATATATTAGACATTGCAAGTCTGTGGAAAATCTGTCCAAGTGTAGCACAAAGAAAATAGCTGAGTGTCAAAAATGCAGCCTTCCTAAACGGGAAAAAAAGTACCAACAGCATGGAGATGTGTCCAAGCAGCAAGCAAGGCGGCAAGGCTCCCATTGCCATGAAGCTGTGGGCTGTGGTGAGGCTGTGAGCATGGTGCTAGGATGAGGAGATGCTGAAAGGACAAAGCCTTTTCTGTCCCTGCTCACTAACAGAAATGTGGCAAGCGAACATCTCCGGTTTCAGGGAAGGCTTAATCTAGTATCAGTCTAATTGCCTCACCCTGTGGCTTGCTGAACCAGTCTGATCTTGTTCCTTGTGGTTAATATTTCGCTGCTAAGACTTTTTGCCTTTAATTCTTCTTTTGACATCTCTTTTTGTCCTGGCTTAGGCTAAGGGGTTTAGTCTCTGAAACACACGACTTGGGTATCTCCAAAGCATCCTGAGATCTAAACCAGCAATGTTTCAGTGCATTAATTTTTATGTACCTCTTTGGTCTTCTTAATACTTTGAGGGGTATAAGCAGGATTTCTATTCTGTCCTTCTGCAGTCCTTAACCAGAGAAGTCTTAGTTCATGGCTGGGATTCCTCTGTGGTTCCCAGCTTGCCAGTGTGTTCCCTTTGTTTTTATCCAGCGTAGTTCAGCTGCAGACCTTTCATAGAGTGGGCAGGAGCTCACTCAACCTCCCTTACTTTAGAAAACACTTGCTAAATAAATGCAAATGTGTGCTGCTGCTCCACTGAGAATCCCTGCAAATCCTTCACCTCTAAGTTTCCCCAGCACAGAAACAGATCCAGAGAGTTAGTTTTGGTGCAACACAGCATCCCTGGGAACAGACCATGCTGTCAGTGTGCCATCAAAACCTCTCTCAGTGACATCTTCCGAGCATCTGCTGCACTGAGCACAAAACCCTCCCTGTGGGACAGACTGTGCGGGCTGAGAACTTCCTTCTCCCTCTTCCCCAAACCCTTCCACTTAATTAGTGTCATTTTGTTCACATGAGGCTGGAAAGAATTAAAATGTCAGCCAGGCACAATTGCCTCCATTGAGATGAAAAGCTGCTGGAAGAAACAATACTAACAAGCATGGCAGAGAGTAAAAGAGAAAGCCTGGTGATGTTTAGCTGGTAATAATTAGCCCCAGAAATGGAAGAGGCAAGATCCAGTGTGGCTCCCGTTCAGTTCAGGGGAGGTCCAGTTAGGACCAGGTCAATGAGCTCTGCTTAATTGCTTCTAATTGGTTACAGGACAGAGTCTGGTCTCCAGGATGTGCCCATCATGCAAAAGCATGTGGCAAACCAGTTGCAGAGATGAAGGGCAGGCAGAGACACTCCTAAGACTTGGCTGCTGTGGGAGGTGACCTGCTGGATGGGGTTATTTGTGACTCACAGTTGTGGGGGTGTAAAATTTAAGAGATCTTTTGGATATTCATATGTTATCCAAAATAGAGTGACTGAAAGAGCAGCAGGACCAGGAGAGTGATTTTCTCTCCGTGCTGGGCTGCAGCTTGAGGGTTGTGTTCAGTGTTGGGCCCCTCACTCACTGCCAGAGGGACACTAAAGGGCTGGAGTGTGGCCAGAGCTGGGCAGGGAAGCTGGGGAAGGGGCTGGAGCACAAGGGTGATGGGGAGGGGCTGAGGGCCCTGGGGATATTTAGTCTGGAAAAGAGAAGGCTGAGAGGAGACATGTTCGTTCTCCACAACTCTCTGAGAAGAGTTTGCAGTGAGATGGGGATTGGTTTCTTCTCCCAGGTGATAGGACAAGACAAAAATGGCCTGAAGTTGCAACAAGAGGGGTTTAGATTGGAGATGAGGAAGAACTTTTTCCCTGAGAGGGGTGTCAGCCCCTGTGCCAGGCTGCCCAGGGAGGTGGTGGAGTGCCCAGCCCTGGAGGGATCCCAAAGCCATGGAGCTGAGGTGCTGAGGGCCAGGGTTTAGTGATGGGTTTGACAGAGCTAGGTGAGGGGCTGGACTTGATGATCTTAAAGGTCTTCTCCAACCAGACCAATTCTCTGATTCTAAGGAAAAGTTTTCAACTATTTAAGACAAATGACCACATAAGTGAGGATTCATCTCACCACAGCTACTGATAAAGAATAACAGATTCAAGGAAATCACTGAAGCTCCACGTGCCTTTACTCAGAGAAGAGATCAGGGATGGAACTTTTGGAACAAGAACATGCAACAGCCCTGCCAATATTTCAGCCTACTGCTTAGCTTTGGAGAAACACAGAAAGTAGGACTAGAAAGGTCCTCAAGGACTGTAACCTCCTGTCCCTATGTCCTCAACCAGATGTTCTTATTAGGGGTGGTTTTCTACAGGCAATGTGGAAGATGATCTGGGTCCACCATTCTATCTTCCTTCCTTCTCTTCTTCCCAAATCCTCACAATCCAGATAGCTTTGTGCACATTGCACATCCAGACTCTGCAGTGGGAGCTGTAGCCAACTGCATTCTTCTTATCTTCACAGCACACATCTTATGAAGCAAGCTCCTCAGATGAGAGCCTGGGGTCAGGGCAGCATCCATACTGTGTGACTGGCTTTGTTTATACTGAGGTTGCATTGGGAATTATGGGAATAGAGAGTACTGGCAGGGCAGTGACATCCAAATCACACTGCAAGTACTTGCAAGCTGGGAATTGACTGTCTCTGGTCTACCCAGCTCTTAAAATCTGTGATGATGTCATGTTTTGTTCCAGATCTTTCTTGTTTATGTGCTCTGTTGCTGCAATGTGATGCTGGTAACTCACTTTGCATCCATCAGGTCAAATGTTTGATGTGCCTGGGAACTCCTCTGTTTTTGTCAAGCAGTGGACCTAATGGAAGGTATGTTCCTAGAAATCTTGCTTGAGCTCGGTCTTGAAGCCCTCCAGGCAATATTTATCCCATATCAACACTACATATTGCTTCTGGAAGGTGCAAGATGGGAACTGGGCAGGACATGTTAAACACCAGATAATGGGGGTGACAGGACACTGTGGAAGTTGTTTTTAAGGTGAGAGTGATGGCAGAGAAAGAAAAACAGCTTCAAGGCAAATGCAAACTGGTTGTACCTGATGGAAATCACAGGGTCATAAGAATATGTTTAAATGTTCCCCTGGCCTGAGGTCAAGGAGTTGCTCCAGAGCAATAGCCAAGGCAGAGCACTGATCTGCCTTGGTGTGTGTTTTCAAGAGGAAGGCAAGGGAAGAGAATGGGCACTCAAACAAAGCCAATTCTTACAGTCCAATAGTCCAGTCAGACCATTGTTCAAGTTAGTCCCATCTTCTCAGATAGCAACTGCATATCAGGAATCATAGAATCATAGAATGTGAGGGTTTGGAAGGGACCTTTAGAGATCATCTAGTCCAACCCCCCTGCAGAAGCAGGTCCCACCTAGATCAGGTTGCAAAAGAAGACGAGACTCTTCCCAGGAAGATGAGACTCTTCCCAGGATACAGCTGGTGAGCTCTGCAGCACCCTCAGCCCCGTGAAAAATGGATTTCTCACCCTCCCATGTAAACTTCTTACTCTCCTTGAAGCATAGCATTAGATTACCTGAATACTGTTATCTTACTCCTTCTTTTGGTTAACCCCTTTCCTTAAGCTGAGACTTCTCCAGCAAGCCATTGAAGTGAAAATCCTTCTTTGATGGCCCCTGTTGTAGTGACTTGCACAAGTCTCCCCTTGCTGCAGTAACACCACTTTTTCTGATGAAGCATCTGGAGAACCTCTCTACCAGGTCTAGGACCCTAATTAAAGATGTTGGGCTTGCCAACTGCCAACTGCTATCAGAGCTTGATTATCAGCCTCTGAGGTTCAGTGGTGGCATTACAAGTGGCTTTGTGAAAACCAATTCCGTATTGCAGGCATTTAGGTGGCTGATTTTTAGTCTGGTTCTCATTTGTACCTTTGAAAAACTCACTTCCTCAGTCCTTTCTCTGTGGGTAGATGTTCTACATCCAGAGGTGGTATGTCCCCACGTGCCTCGAGTTCAGTCAATGGTAACTGTGCCCTGCCAACCTTACAGGGCAACCTGCTAACTGTATTGACACCTCTTAATGTGGATTTTCATAGAATCATAGAATTGTGAGGGTTGGAAGTGACTTCTAAAGCTCCTCCAGCCCAACCCCCTGCCAAAACAGGGCTCCCTCAACCAGGGGACACAGGAACCTATCCAGATGGGGTTGGAAACCTCCCGAGAAGGAGCCTCCACACCCTCCCTGAGCAGCCTGGGCCAGGGCTCCCTCACCTCAGCACCAAAGCACTTGCTCCTCCTGTGCCAGGGGCACTTGCTGTGTTCCAGCTTCTGCCCATTACCCCTTGTCCTGCCACTGGCCACCATGGGAAAAAAGTGTCACCCCATCCTCCTGACATCCATCCTTTAAGTGTTGATAAGCTCCCCCCTCAGCCTTCTCTTCTCCAAACTGAACATCCCCAGGTCTCACAGCCTTTCCTCATCAGAGAGATGTTCCAGTCCCCTCATCATCTTAGTAGCCCTCCACTGGACTCTCTCTAAAAGTTCCCTGATGCTGTTGAGCTGGAGAGCCCAGAACTGGACAAAAACACTGGACAAAAGTTTTGTCCTGGTTTTAGACACTGATTAAAACAGTTTGTGTCTTGGTCCAGTGATTTACTCCAGGACTCTTAACACATCCAGGCAGCTTCAGGGAAGGGCCTCCAAATGGAGCTGATGCCAACTCAAGCCCAGCACAAGAAACAGAGATAATACTTGTGCCTGGCTTTTGCTTCCCCCCAAATAAATGACATTACATCCTCTTGCAGCTCAAGCCCTGGGATGCCAGGAAGACTCTGTGACTTCAAGATGTGCCTTGGCTCTGCAGCTGTCCTCCTTCAGAGGACTGCTTCCCCTCCTTCTTCTTCTTGGTACTGCTGTTTGCTTCCAGCCTTTGTGAGTCCCCACAGGGGCCTCGGGAGGAGGAATTACCCCTCTGTTTGCACTGCTCTGCATCCCAGCCTCCCATCAGGAGGCTAGGCAAGGAGGGCTTTGCCATCAAGGCAGTTTCTTTCCCTGGCTCTGCCAAATTGCCCCAGGGTGCCTCATTAAGCCCACTTCTCTCACTGCAATGTGGCTTGTTTCTTTTTTAATGCATGGGCTGACAGGCCTGGAAATATCAAACTTGGCAGCTCCGTGCCCTGCTCAGATCTGAAGCGCTGTGCTAATTAGCTGGATTTCAAATCAGAAGGGCAACTGACTGCCTTCTCTGACAGCCCTGTTTCATCAGGACCTCCCAGGAAGACTGTTTGAAAGTTTTTCTCCTTCTCAGGCTTGAAGTCACAGGAAGCTTCTCTTTTTAAGAGATCGGGGAGGGAGTGATCAAGCATTAAACTTGTTTTCTTTTTCGCCTTGTCCAATGCACTTCATATTTCCTTTGAGGCAAGTAAAGATCATTCCACATCCATCAGCCACCTCTGTTTCAAGAGTACAGAAGAGAGACGTGTTTGCTCTCCTGGGAATCTCCCTACACCATCATCTTCTCTACCACAAAACTCACCATCTGCATCAGAGCTGTGCTGGAGGAAGGCTGTGATTTCGTTATTTGCATATCGTAGGATCATAGAATCACAGAATGGTAGGGGTTAAAAGGGACCTTTAGAGATCATCTCGTCCAACTCCTCTGCAGAAGCAGGTCAACCTAGATCAGGTCACACAGACAGTTCTCTGCCTGTGGTTCTGCCTCCTCTCAGTCACCTGCAAGTCTGCAGGTTTTAGGGCTGGAAGAAGGGATTCTGAGCATCCCACTGGATTTTCCAAGTTATATCTGATGTTCCTCATCTGGAGTCTTACACTTCCACTACAGCCAAAGTCAAGAGATGAATTCACAGCTTTTGGCTTCTTATGTGTTGGCCAGCTCAAGATCAGTGATGACTTTTTGCTGCTCAGCTTTATACAGTTGGAAGAGACACGATCTCTAAAGGTCCCTTCCAACCCTGTGATTCCATGATTCTGTGTTTCAGAGGCAGATGTTTAATGCCTTCTGCAGACCAAGCACTCACAGGATCAAAATCTCTACCACTCCATAACCTCCTCTGATGTGCTAAGAAATTCAAACAAAAGCTTCTTGTGTGAATTTGAGCCCACCTGAGCTCTTATTCCCACCCTGACCCTTTCAAACCACTCTTCTGCCTTCATCTCTGGACCTTTAATCACCTCTGTGGTGGATGCTGAGTTCCTACAAAATACGTTGCTATGGGCAATTGGCAGTCTTGGGAGCTGCTGCAATAAATTCCCACCTGAGTCCTCTGGCACTAGTTCAGCCAGGCATTTTCTTCTTTATTTTCTCCATCCACACCTCCAATTAAAAGTAATATGTCATTAAATTGCCTTTCTATTTGTGTTGGTGGGCATGTCAAATGCTTTCACAGCACCAGCTCTTATAAAACCTGAGACAGAGTCCCACACAAACTGGCTGCCCTCTGTCACTTCATTACAAAGTCCCTCATTGTACCTCAAGCCCTAATAAAGGAAACCTAATGAGGCACTGGAGGGGCCCCCAGGAACACAGGATCTGAGACCTGAGGAGAGGGAAGTGGCAGGGGGTGCTTTCAAAACTCTGCAGCATTAGGTAGCAGGAGTTCTTTAACTGAGTGGAGCTGGTAATCTGCTCCAGGAAAAGCCAGCTGAGCTAGCTCAGGAGAAGGATTTCCAATACAACCTCATGCTGGGGTCCTGATGTCTCCATTGCTGCAGTGATGCATCTCTCCATTGTGTGTCTGCAGAACAGGGGATGCAGCTCTACAGGAGCTGTGGGAGAGGATTTTCATCTGAAAGCTTTGACATGTCCTACACATGCTGCCTTATTAATCTCTTACAGTCTTCCTGTGGAAGAGGGATGGATGATTCATTCCTCGTTTAACAGAAAGGAAATCAGAGCATGAAGAGATGAAAGGATATCAGAAAGAAAACTTCTAAACTGCTCTCCTGAGTTAGACCCTTAATTAGTGACTCTGGATGTATCTCTGTGGTGTGAGACAGGGATGAATTCACTCTGCTCATGCTGAGCTCTCTGGACACAAAAAGGACCAGATCAGAGGCAGAACTGGGACTGAATCATGCCCCTGATTGCATTGCTGGAACGTGTCCAGAGAAGGGCACTGGAGCTGGGGAAGGGGCTGGAGCACAAGTCTGATGAGAAGATGCTGAGGGATCTGGGGATGTTCAGCCTGGAGAAATGGAGGCTGAGGGGAGACATGATTATTCTACAACTACCTGACAAGAGATTGTAGTGAGGTGGGGATTGGTCTTTTCTCCCAAGTAATGAATGACAGGACAAGAAGAAATGGCCTGACGTTGCCCTAGGGAAGGTTGAGATTGGAGCTGAGGCAGAACTGTTTCCCTGAGAGGGGTGTCAGCCCCTGTGCCAGGCTGCCCAGGGAGCTGGGGGAGTGCCCAGCCCTGGAGGGATCCCAAAGCCGTGGAGCTGAGGTGCTGAGTGCCAGGGGTCAATGATGGGCTTCGCAGTGCTAGGTGAGGGACTGGACTTGATGAGCTTAGAGATCTTTACAACCAAAGCAATTCTATGCCACCTGTGTTGTTCCTGAGTGTGTCATTACAGGCTCTGGAATGTCCTACTTCACTGTAGTATAGCAGCAGATCTGAGATGGCAAAACCCTACTAGAGGGTTAGTAACAGCAATGCAATCTGCTTGGGCAGTGGGATGCAGTATGCTGCAATCATCACATGTGGTGAAACCTATATTATGTAATGAAAACAACCACTTTGTCTTGCATGTATGGGGCCAGAGGGGCTCATTTATACCGTCAAGGAGAGGACCATAGAGTCATAGAATCACAGAATGGTAGGGGTTGGAAGGGACTTTTAGAGATCATCCAGTCCAACCCCTCTGCAGAAGCAGGTTCACCTAGATGGTCTTATATTGTGAGATGTGATTGTTCATGATCCTCATTTCCTCTCCAAGCTGAGCACATGGTAATTTGCACCCTGGAAAAGGGCTGATGTGAATAGCTCCCCACATCTACTCATTTCTAGGAAGTAATGATTAAACCTAAGACATTCCCTTACCAGAAGTGAAGGAAACCTCTGGTCCCACCAAATGGTGGATGTAAGAGAAACAGTGAAATGCTGGTAGGACAACCTGGACTTGCCTTCACCTGCTTTCCATTGCCAGTGTAACAGGAACCAGCTGTTTGCACCCTCAGGTATGCATTTGCCCTTGTGTCTGGAGAACCAGGTTTCTGCTTGATGTGCATCTGAACTGATGTGCAGCAGAACAGGCACATATCTGCTCTCATGGACCTTATGCAGAAAAAGATGCTCAAAGCCAGTGTCCTCCCCAGACTTCTAGCAGCCAGGAGTTTCCCATTCCATCCTTAAAAGCTATCCCCATAGGGAAGCTGGGCCAAGGCGTGGTTTGCCATATAAAGTTACACAGCATGATGCTATCTAGTGTATCTGCCAGAAGGCAGGGATTTCAGGACTTCTTGCACCATCTCTGCTTTATAAATTACCAGAGGACTATATTTGCTTAGCTATCATCTAAAAAATATGTGGTGGCCTCACCCTAGCAGGGAGACTTGCATTGCTCCACTGGAAGGTGAGCTCCCAGCTCTGCACCGAGTTTGGAGGAAGCAGACTGTTGAATCAGCCCTGTGGGGATGCAGCCAAATCTCATCAAGCAGCTAATCCCATGGAATTGATGGAAATTGTTCTACTCCAAATCCTGCTTCCAGCAACAGCCAGGACTGGTTGTATCAGAGGAAGGTGCGTCAGCCAATGCTCAGAGCACTTGGTGCATGGGGAGTTGAGCACATCATCGTGCTGGGCAGCACTGCACGTAGCAACATTTGCTTTGGGACCAATCAGTGCCCAGAAAAATTGGATCCCCCTTCCTTCAGCATGCAGAACTGAAG
Source organism: Colius striatus (assembly GCF_028858725.1). Taxonomy (NCBI): domain Eukaryota; kingdom Metazoa; phylum Chordata; class Aves; order Coliiformes; family Coliidae; genus Colius; species Colius striatus. The sequence goes on along the minus strand of NC_084759.1, from coordinate 2,376,674 downwards.
ATGTTTTTAACAGCTGTGGTGTTTTCCAGCTCTTAAAGCCAGTATCCATCCTGTCTTTCAGCTTCTGTATCACTCAAGGACATGGTTACAGCAGCTAACAGAGTTATCTTTTTGTTTCAAATGTATTCATTTAATAGATGACCAAGATACTGGAAGATGCTCATAGGGGAAAGTAGTCAGGTCCTACAACTCAGAGTCCTCTCTTGTCCCTGTTTTATAGTAGCAGAAGAAGCTTCTGATCTGCTTAACCAGCCCAGTTTTAATTCAAGAATGCAAATGGAGTCAGATCTCTTGTAAACAGATTGATTCTCACCAGCAGAGGAGGTTTTTGGTTAAAGAGGAAGTTTTGGTTAAATGTTACCTGGTTTTGGTTAAATGTAATCTGTCAGTTAGAACCATATGAAAGCTGCTGGAGGACTGGACATTCCTCATCCAAACAAGCACCATAATTCAGTATATGTATTTGAAACCAGGAGGCAAGTTCTGCACTGTGCTGTTCAGAGTTCTTCATCTGAGTCCATTCCAGGTGCCCTGAAGAGCAGGGGTGTGCTTCACATAAGTGATGCTCATTGCCTGCCTGGGCAAAAACTTGGAATGAGTTTGTAACCAGCCACTCTTAGCAAAACAAAGCCTGGAACCAAGTAATTCAGATGCTGTAACCTGAGGGTTTTGGTTTTGGTACAGCTGGATTCCAGGACCAAAGCTATGATGAGAGGCCAGTCCCAGCCTCAGGGTACTCAGTCATTGGCAGTCTGGGCTCAAAAGCCTGGAGACCACAGCCCATCACTTGGTCTGATTCAGAAACTACCTTCCGAAGTCATGGCTATATAAAGATCACGTCTATTTAAAACACCACACACATGAAAGGGCGATAGAATAGCAGGGGCTGTGAGGCATGGGGGCTGAGCTCAAATTCTTCCTTGTCTGAATACATGGCAACTTGGATGCTTTCCACAGACAGCTCACAGCTGCTGTTCCTGGGCTGTCAGTGACAGGGAAAGCAACATGTCCCACCCATGGTGACAGGCTCCCTGCTATTACAGCCCAGCCCTTCCGTTTATCTCCAGGCCTTTATTGTACTATTTATAGCTGGCACCTCATTCTAACCCTGCAGACCCACTCACACATGAGAGGCTTCACCCTGTCCAGAGTCCCTGGGGAGCCAGGGCTGTTTGAAGTGGGATATCTGTGAGGACAGAACAACAGAAAGCCCAATACAAAGGAGAGATGGAGGGGACAGGCAGGGAACAAGATAACTTAGGACCATCACTTACCTTCCTGAGAGTATCTCTACCTACATAGCTACTGTCATTCCTACCTGACCATGGTAACAGGGGAGGAACTGATCCCAGGATAACCCTCAAGCTTTTTTCTTTTTTGCAATGTTCTTCTAGCTCCTGGATTTTTCTTTCAGGTTAAACTTATTTTCTTTACAATCCTGCAGCTCCTGCAGACATTGGCTGTTGCAGCCCCATGGCATAGAATCATAGAATTGTTTTGGTTGGAAAAGATCTGTTAGATCATCAAGTCCAACTCCTCACCTCACACTGCCAAGCCCATCGCTACCCCACGGCCCTCAGCACCTCAGCTCCACAGCTTTGGGATCCCTCCAGGGCTGGGCACTCCCCCAGCTCCCTGGGCAGCCTGGCACAGGGGCTGACACCCCTCTCAGGGAAACAGTTCTGCCTCAGCTCGAATATAAACCTCCCCTGGGACAACTTGAGCCCATTTCTTCTTGTCTTGTCACTTGTTACTTGAGAGAAGAGATTGACCCCCAGCTCCCTGCAGCCTCCTGTGAGGGAGTGTCAGAGAGCTCTGCTGTGTCCCCTCAGGCTCCTCTTCTCCAGGCTCAACACCCCCATTCCCTCAGCCCCTCCCCAGCCCCTTGTGCTCCAGCCCCTTCCCCAGCTCTGTGCCCGGCTCTGGCCACGCTGCAGCCCCTCAGTGTCCCTGTGGCAGTGAGTGAGGGGCCCAGCACTGACACAGCCCTGGAGCTGCGGCCTCCCCAGGGCCCAGCACAGGGGCCGGGCACTGCCCTGGGGCTGCTGCCACCCCACTGCTGAGCCCAGCCAGGCTGCCCTTGGCCTTCTTGCCCCCCTGGGCACGCTGCTGCCTCCTGTTCAGCCCCTGCCACCAATCCCCCCAGGCCCTTTCCCTGCAGCAGCTTCCCGGCCCCTCTGCCCCAGCCTGGAGCTGCCTGGCCTTGGGGTGGCCCAAGGGCAGGATTTGGCCCTTGCCCTTGTTTGGCCTCATCCCATTGCCCTGTGCCCATGGCTCCAGCCTGCCCAGGGCCCTCTGTAGCCCCTTCCTGCCCTCAGGCACATCCACACTCCCACCCAGCTTGGTGTCATCTGCAAACTGCCTGAGGTGCCCTCAGTCCCCTCACCCAGATCCCTGATATAGCCTGAGCCACGGGGAACGCACTGCTGACTGGCCTCCAACCTCTTTTGGCCACAGGTGTAGAAAACAGAGTAACTTTCTTATTCCAAGTACAGCTGATCTTTGTACAAGCTCTGGGCTTCCCCGTGGGACTTGCTGTCCCGAGCATGCTGCCTGCCCTGAGCAGCTGCAACCCATGGACTGTGCACCAAGCCGAGACCTGGCGACTGGCATCCAACACTCTGTGCAAACACTGGCTGCTGGCCAAGCTTCTCCCTGCCCCTTATAGCACAGCAGCTGTGAAATGCATTACTCACAGATGTCTATAATTAGGGTCCAGCACTGCCTTCTGATGGCATCTGAACCAAAAAGGCCAATGGAAATTGAACATGCTCGCTTGAGGCAGTAAATAAAAGATTTACACTCTGCAAGATCTGTGCGACTCAGTTTGAATGATTTAGCCTCATCCTAATTGTGGGAACCAATGGAAGGAACCCTGAGCTATTGTTTCCAGCAAGACATTGCCATATGGCCAGGAGGCTTGATGTCCTGCAGTTGTATAGGATCCTAAATGACAGAAGCAGGTCTTTGTAACCAGCTTTTGGGATGATTATTTGTGCCTTCCTGCCTGCCATGGAAAACGAATTTGCATTTTGACTAACACCAGCTGTTTGCTACTGTTGGTGAGCTACAGTCATCTGTAAGTTCTGTTGACAACATCACATTTTATATATTGCACATTTTCCAGCATGAGCTGGCACCAAGAGCTTTTCCAGACACCACGCTATCAGAAATCTGCTAGAGAAAGAGACAACACCCCAAAACATGGATAATTCAGTTTCATAGAATCATAGAATGGTAGGGGTTGGAAGGAACCTTTATGGATCATCCAGTCCAACTCCCCTGCAGAAGCAGCTCCCACTTAAATCAGGTCACACGGGAACGTGTCCAGGGGAGTCTTGGAGACGTCCAAGGAAGGAGCCTCCACACCCTCCCTGGGCAGCCTGGGCCAGGGCTCCCTCACTCCAACACTGAAGGAGTTCCCATTACCCCTTGTCCTCTTGCTAGATAACATAGAAAAAAAGGGATGTGGCAGAGTAGAGGGGCAGCAGAACTTCAGATGAGGCCTCACTAGATGTGGCAGAGTAGAGGGGCAGCAGAACCTCCCTTAACCTGCTGCCCACACTCTTCTTGCTGCCCCCAGGCTGCCATTGGCTTCTTGCCCACGAGGGCACATTGCTGGCCCATGTTTAGCTTATTATCAATCAGGACTCCCAGGTCTCTCTCTGCAGAGCTGCTCTCCAGCAGGTCAATCACCAGCCTGTGCTGGTGCATGGAGTTGTTCCTCCCCAGCTGCAGGACTCTGCCCTTGTCCTTGTTGAACCTCATCAGGTTCCTCTCTGCCCAACTCTCAGCCTGCCCACAGCTCACTCACTGGCAGCTCAGCCTCTGGGCAATCAGCCAGTGCTCCCAGTTTGGTGCCAGCAGGGAACTTGCTGAGGGTCCCTCTGTGCCCTCATCCAGATGGTTGATGAAGATGTTGAACAAGATTGGCCCCAGAACCCATCCCTGTGCAACTCCACTGGCCACAGGCCTCCAACTCCACTCTGTGCCATTGATCCCCACCCTCTGGGCTCTGTCATTCAACCAGCTCTCCATCCCCCTCACTGTCCACTCATCCCAGCCACACTGCCTGAGCTTCCTGATGAGGATGTTGTGGGAGACAGTGTCCAAAGCCTTGCTGAAGTCAAGGTAGATGACATCTGCTGCTGTCCCCTCATCCAGCCAGCCAGTTATGCATTTATAGAAGGCATCAGGTTGGTCAAGCAGGATTTCCCCTTGGTGAAGCCATGTTGACTCCCCCTTATAACCATATTTTCCTTCATGTGTGTAATGATGACATTCAGGATGAGTTGTTCCATCACCTTTCCAGGGATGGAGGTGAGGCTGCCCAGCCTGTAGTTTCCCAGGTTGTCCTTCCTGCCCTTTTTGCAGACTGACGTGACATTGGCCTTAATACAACTTAATCAAAATTGTTTCTTCAGGAAGCTCTGTGCTGTCTTTGGGAAAGGAGGCTGAGCTTGTGAAGGCATTGTTTGTCCATGGTGTTGGGATGTCTTCTGATGGCTTCTGCCCCGAAATTCCAAGATCTTCTGCATGTGCTTTAAGCACACAAACAGCCCTAGCACAAGGTCTTTCTTTGACTAAGATAACAGACACTTGATGGAGATAGACATTAGTGCAAAAGACTATATTTGAAGTTTGTTGGTCTTTTTCTTTAGATGGAGATCTGTATATTTTTAAGAGGCTATGAAGGAGGAGCAGAGGGTCAACATGCATCAGAAGGAAAGTTGAGGAAGAAGAGGCAGAAAAGTGACAACACAGCAAAAGAGATGTTTAAAATAAGCTTTCACCAAGATCACAAAGCAAGAACCAGCAGGAGTCAAACCACAGATTTGATCTTTGTATTCCTTGCTCAGGTCATCTGTATGCTGTTCTCTCCTTCTTTACTGTCATTTTCTATTTATTGCTACAATTTTACAGGAGCAAAGAATAAAAGTGTGTTGTGGGGTGGTGGTTTTTTTCCCATTTTATTTTGCAAATGGGCTGTGTTAACTTTGTACTTGAGATAGTTCCCATTTGTGGCTCTGCTATTTCCAGAGATAGGATATCCATCATTCCTGGAGATACATGCAAGCTGACATTTTTCTGTGAGACCGAAATCTAATTAGATTTGCACACACCAAGCGCAAAGTTGTCAACCACGAAAACAAAAAGACATCAGAGGAGCGGGGAAGAACATCTGGGAGACACACCAATCCATCTAGGGACCAGCAGATACAAAACCTGAATAATAGATGGGTTACCACAGTGCTACCAGGGCCAATGTCCTGTCTGATTAAATTTACTTCATCAAACATCATCAAGGACAAAATATCCCCTTTGCCCACAGTTGGATGTGTGATGAGTAAGAAAAGAAATATCTGGCTGATTCCCCAGAGCCTGAGCTGCCGTTCAGCGGGATCTTGACTGGCTGGAGAGCTGGGCACAGAGGAACCTCATGAGGTTCAACAAGGACAAGGGCAGAGTCCTGCAGCTGGGAAGGAACAACCCCCTGCACCAGCACAGGCTGGGGGTGAGCTGCTGGAGAGCAGCTCTGCAGAGAGAGACCTGGGAGTCCTGATTGATAATAAGCTGAACATGAGCCAGCAATGTGCCCTCGTGGGCAAGAAGCCAATGGCAGCCTGGGGGCAGCAAGAAGAGTGTGGGCAGCAGCTCAAGGGAGGTTCTGCTCCCTCTCTACTCTGCCCTGGTGAGGCCTCATCTGGAGTCCTGTGTCCAGTTCTGGGCTCCTCAGCTCCAGAGGGACAGGGAAGTGCTGGAGAGAGGCCAGTGCAGGGCCACCAAGATGCTCAGGGGACTGGAACATCTTTCATAGGAGGAAAGGCTGCGGGACCTGGGGCTGTTTAGTCTGGAGAAGAGGAGACTGAGGGGGGATCTTTTTAATATTTACAAAGATCTAAAGGGTGGGTGTCAGGAGGCTGGGACATCCCTCTTTTCTACAGTAGCTAGCAACAGGACAAGGGGTGATGGGATGAAGCTGGAACACAAAAAGTTCCACTTAAACATAAGGAGAAACTGTTTCAGTGTTGGAGTGAGGGAGCCCTGGCCCAGGCTGCCCAGGGAGGGTGTGGAGGCTCCTTCCTTGGAGCTCTTCAAGACCCCCCTGGACACGTTCCTGTGTGACCTGATCTAGGTGACCCTGCTTCTGCAAGGGGTTTGGACTGGATGATATTCAAAAGTCCCTTCCAACCCCTACCATTCTATGATTCTATGATTCTAAGACTTTAGCACATTGCTGGGTTTTGCAGCAAGTGGTCACAGAGCACTCTGGGCATCCAACTGACTTGCAAATACTCCAATTTTGGTGATGTTTGTTTGTTAGATATTGCCTCAAACTGGAAGGTTTGCAGGCAAGCTCTCCTTTCCAGTCTGCTCTGCTGCCTTGCCAGTGGACTGAGGGCAGGACAAGTGCTGGGAGTGCTTAAGGCTCCCTGCTGTTGTTTTGCAGTCTTGAAGCCACGTATTCATGTTGATGTTTTTGTGGGTGGTGTTTGTATAGACACTAAATTTGATCTCCTTGGAAGCCTCAGGCTGACTGAAATTCCAGCATGGATTCACTTGTGACCATCGATATCACACCCATTGCATGGTCCCAGCCTCAACTGGGGCAGGCTTGGTTTGAGGGAAGGAGCTCATAGACACAGCTGCTGTCAGTGCAAACCATGGGAGGAGAAACCAGCCTCCAACCAATTCAGAGTACAGGGAGATAAAATGAGTCATGAAAAACCATCAGCAATTGATTGAGGACTTTGCTAGCACATTTTAACTTCCCTGGAGAACCAAAGAGAGGAATCTGTCTCTTTGTCTCTGCCTGGGACCTGGTGACTGACTGAGACTACGTCCATGTTCAGCACGTCTTGGACAAGACAAAGTGTCAGGTAAACTGGAAGTATTGGGTGAGAAAAATGATTCCATTTATCTCATCAGTTCAGTTAATGGCTTTTGTTTAAAGGGTTCATGGAGGATCATTACTCTCCATTAAGCTGCCACATGTAGACACAGACAAGGTAAACCGGTTTCCTTAAAGCACTGTACTAAAACCTTCTACCTGGAGACAAATCCTTGAGCCCAGTTGTCAGAGGAACCTGCCAGGCACGTGGATGAGAGGCTGGGAAAGTCCCAGGAGCCTACTCTAATGAACTCTGGTTGTGGTGGGCCTGCAGGATGTCTGCAGGGTACACAGATTGAAGGTGACTGTTCAGAAACAGATCTCTCACTTTAATCCAGGACTTTCTTCTGATCCATATCGTGGGTGTTTAAACAGCCTCAGAAAATTAGAAGCTTTACTGCTCAGAGTCCCTGTCACCTTTTAAAGCAATGATATCCCAGTGAAATGGACAAGCAATTTGGATTCAGAAGTCCAGGCTCCACAGTCTCCTTCACGTGTGAAGTACAGTGCACCTCTGCTCCCCTGCTTTGAATTGTTGGGGATGATCTGGGGCTAGTTACACTGTGAGTCAGCCTGATAGAGAAAAAGGGTCACAGCTTCTACTTTTGTACCTAGTCCCTTGGTTTCATTCCTGCTGTTCCCTCACTGTAGCCCAGGGCTAGTACAGGCTGTGTGGCAGAGGACTGAGGCACCACACGTCAGCATCTCCCTAGAAAGGATCCCCTAAGAGATTGAGTTGCTTTGCCCTGTCCTACTTAGTAAAACTGCATCAAGCACTTTTTAACAACCCCTCCTTTTCCAGTGTGTGCTCATGCCTCCTGGGTGGAACTTGCCACTGCTGAGTTATCCTGGAGCAGAAAAATGTCAAAGAGCTCCAGAAGGCCTTGTGAGGGTGTCTTAGAAGGGTTATGTCAACACAGTAAATAATGGATGCCTTGTGTGAGCTGGCAAAGCCAGGGCCAGAGATTCACCGGGCTTAAAGAAGGAGGATTCAGGCTGTCATTGCAGATGCAAGCACTAGAATGGCCCACTTCAGATGTCTCACAACCCTTTGGGGCCCTACAGCTATTTGCAGGGGTTTGACAAAGAGCTCTTGGACATTCCCAAGAAATGAGAGATGCTGTGTGGACACAAAGAAAGGGCTGTCTGAGGAACTGAACTGGCTGTGGGGTCACAGAGCAGGCAAAAGCCATGACAAGGAGGTGTTCTGTGCAGGATGGGTGCTCAGAGAGGGCTTAAAGGATTGCTGTTAGAAAGTTGCTCCCTATGGACACCCTTCTGTCCCTCAGTCTCCATTTCTTCTGTCTGTGACCTGATGTGTGAGGTGAGGAGAGCAGCAACTCGTTACTCTCAAGAGAAACAGATGCAATAGGAAGGTCAGCCTTCAGAGGTTCACATACACCCCATGAATGGCTCATTGAGAGTAAAACTCACCACCATCCCTGAAGGCTGGAGTTTGTCTTTATGCCATGTACTGGGACCAACAGACAAGAAATTACTTCTGTCTTGCAGGTAACCATCAGCTTTGTCTTTAAAAGCCAAAGCAAAGTCTCAAAGAGTGTTACTTTACAGGAGCAATAAGCTACTTGCTTATTGTTGGCCAGGGCAGCTCCAAGGTAATGTCCTCCCTCCTTCTAGTGTTCATCTCCTGCCTTTTGCCTAAGCTGTCAGTTGTCTACTTTGTGGCACATTTCTCTCAGGATGGCAGGGTTTTGTCACAGTAACCACAACGCTGATAAGGAGCAAGGAGGGAAAGGTCCTCCAAGCACCTCCAACTCCAGCTCTGTCTCCTTTGCAATGCCTTACACATGAAAAAAAACCCTAAAAATAGGCCAAGATGAGGAAGTGTGGCTGCAAACTGATGAAATCTTGGCGTGAGTTCTGCTTTAATATACCATTTTCCCAGGGAAGACAAGATCTCATAGTATTTCTGTACTTCTTTCCCACACCCATATTCATCACAGTCAGTGATGGCACACTTTAACAGGAGCTTTAACATGGGCTGTGGAGTTTCCTTCTCTGGAGACATCCCAACCCCAGCTGGATGAGTCCCTGTGTGCCCTACTCTAGGTGGTGCTGCTCTGGCAGGGGGGTTGCACTGGATGAGCTTTCAGGATTCCTTCCAACCCCTGAAATTCTGTGTGATTCTGTGTGCTCTGAGCACTGAAGTTACCAAATCCTGCCTTCCTATGGGTCTGTGTCTTGTGTTTGATTCTCTAATCTAGTCTAGTAAGCTTTGAGGCTTTGCTACAGACTTTCCCTCTGGGCAACCAGTAAAAGTTTTCACCATTCACTATAAGAAGGAAATCTTCAGCTGTAGAAAGCTCTGAGCTCTCCACCTTTCAGAGAAAAGTGATCCAAATATGACAGGATGTTCAAAAATACCTGAAGGGGGGAAAAAACCAATTGAAGAGGACTGCATGGTTAGGGAGGCAAAGACACTTACAGGAAGGCAATCACAAAGGTAGCATGATTGCACGGTGCTCATTTCCCTAGGAAACTAGGGCAAGCAACGTTTTCATTGCTTTTGATTATGTCCTGCTGTGCCTTGCCATCTTCAGTCTGCAAACATCAAAAAGCCACTGCTGTAGTAACCACATACAACATCTGATGCTGAACAGGAGGAGGCAAAATCCCCAGTAACAGGGGACCTATTTCTATCTAAACTTCCCAGGCAATAATGCAAGAAAATTGTTCTATAAAATGCAGAAGATAATGAGAAGCTGAGAAAACATTTTCCCAAAATTCACTTCCAATTCCCTCCAACAATTGCTGTCAAACCCTGAAACGTTCTCATTTCTGTCAAAAACAAAATAGGCATCAAAGAAGGTCTGTATTACAGCTTGAATGAATCTAAAGATGCTTATATTGAGTCCTCTGCCTGAGTGGAGGGGAGCAAAAGGATCATGACCTAAAAAACATAAGACTGGGCAGATGATGTAACCAACAGGTGGTGACATTTCGTAGCATTGTCTCTAGACAGGCCCACATCAGTCCCAGGAATCACTCTGTAACCTGGGCAAGAAGGCCAATGGCATCCTGGGGGCATCGAGTGTGGGCAGCAGGTAGAGGGAGGTTCTGCCCTCTCTACTCTGCCCTGGTGAGGCCTCATCTGGAGTCCTGTGTCCAGTTCTGGGCTCCTCAGCTCAAGAGGGACAGGGAAGTGCTGGAGAGAGGCCAGTGCAGGGCCACCAAGATGATCAGGGCACTGCAGCATCTTCCTTCTGAGGAAAGGCTGCGGGACCTGGGGCTGTTTAGTCTGGAGAAGAGGAGACTGAGGGGGGAGCTCATTAACACAAGTATTTAAAAGATGATTATCAAGAGGATGGGGCAACATTAGGTACCTTTAGAGATCATCCAGTCCAACCCCACTGCAGAAGGAGGTCTCACCTAGATCAGGTCACACAGGAACGTGTCCAGGAGAGTTTTGAAGACCTCCAAGAAAGGAGCCTCCACACCCTCCCTGGGCAGCCTGGGCCAGGGCTCCTTCACCTCACACTGAAACAGTTTTTCCTTATGTTTAAATGAAACTTTCTGTGTTCCAGCTTCATCCCATCATCCCTTGTCCTGTTGCTACATACTATAGAAAAAAGTGCTGCCCCAACCTCCTGACACCCACCATTGAGATATTTGTAACTATTAATGAGATCCCCCCTCAGTCTCCTCTTCTCCAGACTAAACAGCCCCAGGTCCCGCAGCCTTTCCTCCTATGAAAGATGTTCCAGTCCCCTGATCATCTTGGTGGCCCTGCACTGGCCTCTCTCCAGCACTTCCCTGTCCCTCTGGAGCTGAGGAGCCCAGAACTGGACACAGGACTCCAGATGAAGCCTCACCAGGGCAGAGCAGAGAGGGAGCAGAACCTCCCTTGACCTGCTGCCCACACTCTTCTTGCTGCCCCCAGGCTGCCATTGGCTTCTTGCCCACGAGGGCACGTTGCTGGCGCATGTTCAGTTTATTATCAACCAGAACTCCCAGATCCCTGTCCCAGAGCTGCTCTCCAGTGGGTCACTCCCAGCCTGTCCTGCTGCTTGAGATTGTTGCTCCACGGCTGCAGGACTATGAACATTTTTTCCTGGGTCCATGTCCTTCCTCTGATGTGTCAAGTCAAGAACCTGAAGGAAAAGGTGCAATGGACAAAGATCAAGTGAACCTCTCCTAAGAGATCTTCTCAACTTTTAGTAGCAAGTGATTCAAAGACCTCCTGTGCTAGGGATTGAATAGGAGCTGTGATTTCTGAGGAGGTACCATGGACATAGCTTTTTTAGATGCTGTCTAGAAGCAAATTTCCTTGCACCAAGTGAAAAGGAACCTAATTTTAAACCTGACACCAGGTTCCTTTCCCACCAGTGAATGATCCTCCCCATCTCTGCACTCCTCATATTTGTACAGATTCTGGTCTAAAAAGCATCTCAGGTAGATAAATTCACCCACAGGTTACCTAACTGGGATTTTGGTAGCTCTCTGACCCTCCAAATTGTTGTTATTCTTTTCATTTTGAGTTTGGTGTCAAATCAGCTTCATCCTACTTGGCAAAAGCTTCTGCTGTGCTTGGTTTCCAAGGAAATATTTGGGTCAAACATAGCAACCAGAAGCTGCTTTTATTGTTGTTTAGCAAATAGCTCAAACCTTTGCTCTCTATCCAAGCATCCCCCTGACTTTGAAGAGCTTGGAAATCTGACCCCACACTGAATCTCTGGAAACAATCCCTCTCTTTATAATGTGCCAAGCCACAAAGGCAAATCCAATCATGCTGAATCTTCAGATTACTCAATACTTGATGTGAGCACCAATTGCTGCTGTGTGTTTCCTTCTCTGTTGTTACTGCTGTTATGCTGTATCTCCTTCTCCCTGTATCCTTAGGAAAATGCATCAGATCAAAACTGATGATACTTGGTGTTATTGCAGAACTGTATCCATTAAGTACCTTAAGGTTTGTTAGAAGGATCTGGAAAGTTATCCACCAAAGGTGCCAACAAAGACCTCTGATATTTCATCCTTTTCCTTTCAGACAAACCTGTTATTCTTGACCTCATTAATGTTTACATATACGTAAAGGGTGTGTGTCAGGAGGATGGAGCCAGGTTGTGCTCAGTGATGGCCAATGATAGGACAAGGGGCAATGAGTCTGAGCTGGAACAGAAGAGGTTCCAAAGAAATACAAGGAAGAATTTGTTCCCTGTTGAGGTGAGGGAGCACTGGCAGGGGCTGCCCAGATGGGCTGTGGAGTCTCCTTCTCTGGAGCCATCCCAACCCCAGCTGGATGAGTCCCTGTGTGCCCTGCTCTAGGTGGTGCTGCTCTGGCAGGGGGATTGCACTGGATGAGCTTTCCAGGTCCCTTCCAGCCCTTGAGATTCTGTGATTCTGTGATTCTTTTGGGTAAACAGCTCCCAAACACCTCTGCTTCTTCTCTAGTCAAAATATCATAAAATGAGGTAAACATACCCTATTCATATTCCAAATTTTACTTGCTACCTTGGGGTATGTTTTGTTTTGTTTGATTTGGTTTGGTTTGTTGCGTTTTTTCCCCTCCAGAACTGCACAATACAAAATATTAATGATCCTCTGCTTGTATTATAGACATATGTGGAAATCTATGTTGCTTGAGTTAAGTTTAGGCATTCACTTCCTAACAAATTGCTGCAGAAGTTTACACTGCCCATGAAACAACTCTGAGCATGAGGCAATGATATGCAAGATATCCAAGAGCAGACACTTACCCTTTGGTGTTTAGAGATGTGACCCACTTGAACCAACATTAAATGGAAATCCAACCAGTGCTACAGGCAAGAGGGCAGGTTGAAAACACAATCAGGGCCTGGTTCCCACATATGAGCATGTCCCTGATTCTTTCTGCCTTCTTGCTATATGACTTCCTAGTTTTTGAGGCTTTGAGGAGAAAGGTTTTGTGTTTTCTATAAGCTTCTGGGAAGCTATGCCAGCTTCTTGGTGGTTTTCCATGAATCTCTCTGGACCATGTGGCTTCATTTGCTCTGCTAAGGTGTATTCTGTAGTTCTAAAGCCAAATAATCCTGTTCAGACTGTGTCCATAGAGCTTGTTTCTCTCACCCTAGAACTGAATGGTCTCCTCCATGCTGCACAGCAGGAATAGCCTTTGGCTTATGCTCCTCTCCAGACTTCTCAGGCATTGCCTCATCTGTTGGGGAGGTTTAGATTGGACATTAGGAAGAATTTTTTCACTCAGAGGGTTATTAAACATTGAAACAAACTGCCCAGGGAGGTGAGGGAGTCCCCATCCCTGGAGATATTCAAAAGACAAGTAGATGAAGTTCTGAGAGACATGGTTTAGTTCAGTGCTGGGCTTGGCAGTGTGAGTCGAGTGGTTGGACTCAATGATCTTGAAGCTCTTTTCCAACTGTAATGATTCTAGGATTTGATGATTCACTGGCATAAGAAAACACGTCACCAACTATTTTTAACACTGAGATAGACTGGGCAACTGCAGAACAGTGCTGAAGACCATGCCCTGACATGAGTTATTCTGCTGGGATAGATGCAGGACACACTTGCTGTAGTTGTTTGAGCTGGATGAACTGGGGATGTTATGCAGGGGTCCTTCCAGTCCTCTGATTTTACCTAAATTTGTAGATATGGATGTACAATTGACTCTTAAAAAGTACAGTATCAGATTTTTATATCCATTGTTTTGGAGCAAATCTGTAAAACCTGCCCTGACCAGGTAGCTGAGGGCACACTTTGACACCAGAGGAGTTCAAACAACTAAGGCTGAGATACACAAAGCAGTTTATTGCTCTACAGGTGAATTCAGAGATAGCATTTGCCCCCACCATGGGAAGGTGAGAGCAAACATAGAGCAGCAGAATACACTGGTTTCAATTCGTGACTGCTGGAATGGACCTTGCTATTCAGGACAGATGCTTCTGGCATCACTACTTTGAGGAGAGCACCTTACCTGCAGCACTGCAACCCTACAGGGGTGACCCGAAACAATTCCATGTCACTGGCAAGGAGTTTCCTTTGACAAAGGCCCTAAAAGATGCCACAGCTTAGAAGAGAGATGATCAACAGAGGATGACTTATCTTTTGGCACCAATGTGTTGTGACATTGGTTCAAGCTAACTCAGGGTGCTAAGTTGATCATAGAATCATAGAATCATAGAATGATAGGGTTGGAAGGCATCTTGTCGAACTCCTCTGCAGAAGCAGGTTCACCTAGATCATATCACACTGGAACAAGTCCAGGCAGGTCTTGAAGAGCTCCAAGGAAGGAGCCTCCACACCCTCCCTGGGCAGCCTGGGCCAGGGCTCCCTCACTCCAACACTGAAATAGCTTTTTCTTATGTTTATGTGGAACTTTTTGTGTTCCAGCTTCATCCCATCACCCCTTGTCCTGTTGCTAGATACAAGAGAAAAAAGAGATGTCCCATCATCATGACCTATTGTTGAAGCCAGCTTCTCAAAACATAGCCACCAGTTATCTGTGGCAACAAACTGTCAGGGGAAACAAGATGACAATGGAAGAACAGCCACCTCTCCCCCTTTTTCCAGCTCTCTCCCATATTTCTTCCCATATTTCTTACACCCAGAGTGTGCTGTGTTCTAGCTCTTAATCAAATCTCAATTTTGCTACGAAGCTTGAGACTCAGTTTGTCTTTGATGCTTTCCAAAAGACCCAAAGACCTCAGCCTGGTGTGTTTGGCTTCATGCATCACATTCATGCAGCACAGAAGTGTAAGCCAGCATTGCTGAGCTCCAGACTGCGCAGTTTGGGAAGATGCTTCACTTCGTTCATTGTACAGCCTGTCCTCTCTCTCCTCCTCCCTCTGTGTTAAACTAGCAGTGTGACTAAACTAAGTGAGTCTAAACACACAGCTTTCTGGTACTGGGATGGTGCAACCCAAAATCTGGCCAGGAATACGCTTTATCCTCCTTCGTTGCTACGCCTCGTCTTCGCTTAGTCACTGCATGGTGTCAGGGGTTCGTGTCCCTGGAACGTGTCTTCTGCCCTAGAACAAGGCTTCCTTGTGAGGACAGGGATGCTGTGAACACACATGCCTGCCCAGCTGCAGGGTTCAGCTCCAGGGGTGAGGGCTGGACAAATTCTGTGCAGAACAGATGCTTTGATGTGGTCCTCTCTCCCACTGCTAAAGTGAACTCGCTGCAAAGCACCAGCCTTTCTGTATTTCTTGCTGGGAGCTCTTTTAGCATCAGCACAGATGTCCACTCAGGGGAGTTATTTACTTTTGCTCTATTTGTCTGTTTTTCTGCCAGACAATGAAATAATAGGGGTTAGCACTCCCATCCTTGACTGGATGTTTATAACAAGCCAGTTCCAGCTACACAAACTCTGGAGGAGAAGTGTATATTTTACAAGACCTCAGGAATAAAGAATGTTGATAAAGACACATAAAACCCTTGTGGGAGACCATTCCCTGTGGCCCTGAAGAGGTGGCTGCCTTTTGCATTCTGTCCCTGGAGGAACACATGATGGGAACACCAGTGAATAAAGACCCACATGTAAACAGTGAGCAGAAGGCACAAACACATTTCCATCATCATTTTCAACTTGACTCACTATCTGAATGTGTTTGAGTTGAGGAGGTATTGCCTGCATGTTACAGAGGGGCAAATGAGGCATGGCAAGGAGGTGTTTTAATCCTCACCTTTCAGTACCTCATTGAAGTGGTGGGTTCATTTGACACATGGCAGTGAGGGAGTCAGACACCAGCACCCCAACACTGACATGTCCCAGTGTCTCCCTGCTCAGTTGGAGGGGGAATTGCAGATGGAAGGTGCTTTACCAGTTAAAGGGAGTCCAAGTACACTGCTGAGAGACAGCAAAGCTTGCCCAGAGGATACTAGGAGGCCCCTGGAAGATCACTAGTTTGAATGCTGTTGCAAAGCAATCCCTCTTATTGCACCCTTTATTGCTCAGATACATTAGATACATGTGTGCTTGGACCAGGAGGCACTGTGTCAGGGGGATTCAGTTGTGGTGACATCCATCCTATTACCTTCCATCCACTCAAGCTGGGATGTGGTTTGAGCTTTCTTTTGAATTCCTTGTTTCTGGGCAGCTCTCCTATCTCAGCCCCTTGCTGTAGAGCAGTATGTGAACATAGATTACCATGCACACATAGAGCCCTCGGCTTTGAAAGGACAAGATAATGCACTGTAAGAGCAGGAAATCAAACTATATCCCTCGGTGTCCAATCCCAAAACTCATCAATTAGCATTTTTCTCCCTTTTTCCAACCCCTCCCCGTCCCTCCCAACAGTGGTTTTGGTAAAATCTCAGGAAGGTCTTCCTGAAACACAGTCTGGTTTCTCTCAGCTGTAATTTGCAGAAAGAACTTTCCATGAATCCCTCTGGTACTGGGAATTTTGTATTTATTTTGGGTTATGAGGACTGCAGCTGATCACTCTGCCTGGCATTTATGTTTGCTCCACAACTTGAGCAGAGGTACCACTCAGACATTAGTTTGCAGGCACACAGGGCACCTCAAGGCTCCTGAGAGATTTGGACATCTTAGGTATGGACTTGGATCTTGCCTCATAACAAATGGGAAGAGGGGAAGGAGCACTTCTGGGTTCAGATCAGTCACCCATGCAGAGATACCTTGTACAGTCTGAGATGTACTGGGGTATCTGAGACATTTCCATGGTGTTGATGGCACCAAACTGGGAGCACTGGCTGATTCCCCAGAGCCTGAGCTGCCAGTGAGTGAGCTGTGGGCAGGTTGAGAGTTGGGCAGAGAAGAACCTGCTGAGATTCAACAAGAGCAAGAACAGAGTCCTGCAGCTGGGAAGGAACCAGCCCCTGCAGCAGCACAGGCTGGGGGTGAGCTGCTGGAGAGCAGCTCTGGGACAGGGACCTGGCAGTGCTGGGGGGCAGCAACTGCCCATGAGCAGCAGCGTGGGCTGGTGGGCAAGAAGCCAATGGCAGCCTGGGGGCATGAAGAGAGTGTGAGTAGCAGGGCCAGGGAGGTTCTGCTGCCCCTCTACTCTGCCCTGGTGAGGCTTCATCTGGAGTCTTGTGTCCAGTTCTGGGCTCCTCAGCTCAGGAGAGACAAGGAAGTGCTGGAGAGAGGCCAGAGGAGGGCTACCAAGATGCTGAGATGCTGTCTCCTCATCCAGGTGGTTGATGAAGATATTGAACAAGACTGACCCCAGAACTGACCCCTGTGGAACTCCACTGGCCACAGGCCTCCAAATAGACTCAGCACCTTTGATCACCACTCTCTGGATCTGTCAGTTCTCAATTCACCTTATTGTCCACTCAGCCAACCCAAAGGACAACCTTTCTTTCCCTTTCCCAATGCAGAAGGATGGTGGATCAAACACAGATTCTACTGCTATCCAAGACAGAGCAACATGTGAGAGAGACAGCACACCAAGCAGGCAACATCCACTTCCCAGCCATGAGGTCCAGGCATCACTTTAATCATGGCTCAGGGCATCCAGTTCTCTGGAGGAATGAGCTGGGTGTTTTTTCAGGCACCACGCTCCATTAAGTGTTTTTATAGCATTATTTTGCAGCTGCAGGGTGTGGTGAGTGGGGAGCTGCAGCTCTGACTTGCTCATTAGCACAAAGACTCTTACACACAGGACTCAATGAGACCCAGGGATCGTCTGAGCAGGGAAAAGCTCGGAGTAACATAAAATCAGAGGTGGTTGTAAGTCTGTTTTGATGTGAGCATGTGGGGAGTCCTCTGAACTGCCTGTCAACCTCAGACATTCACCAACAGGAAACTTAATTAAAATGAAGCACTGATTGGGGCTCACCACACTTCTCCACTGCTTAATTGGAGAAACAGGCTGTGCTCAGAGGCTTAGTGGAACAACCAAAGCTCTTTTGTACAGGAGGTCTCCAAATATGAAAAGAAAGGCTGGGTGCAGTGAGATATGTTTTAGCAGACTAGAAATCCTGCTGGTGACAGATGATGAACTGGGAAATCACACTTGTGTTCCATTATACGTGTGGCTTGGAGAATAAGAACCCCATTCCTTGTCATGCTCTCCTGTTTTGCTTGCAAGGGTTTGTGTCCAAAACACCAGGCCTCTGACTGACCAGTTGCTGATGTACCAGGTCTGAGTCCCAGAGAGATGACTTTGTTGGGATTTGGGTGTGAGAGGGGATTAGAAGGAAGCTCAGGGACCAAGCTACCACCTGAACTGCTTTCCAGCCCAACCAATGGAAAACTCTGCAGTTTACCAGCAAAGGAGCACTCTTCTCTCCTGGGCTACATGAGACATGAGCAGAGTATGTGTCAGCTATGTTGTCTCAGAGGTGATTAATAAAGAAAACAGTCTATGGAAGGAAGACATGACATAAGCCAGCACAGCAGTAAAGTGCAACCAGATGTGAGGTTCTTTTGATCTTCTCCTTGGAGAACCAAGGAAGAGGGAAGACAAATCAGTCCCCCAGTGTCAGAGCCACTTTTGGCACCCTCTGTGCTGCTTGAGACTAGCTGAGATGAAAGGGAAGGACTGATGTGTCTGACTGGGGGCTGTGAACTGCAGGAGCAAAGCGTGAACATGCTGGGTTGGCTCTAACTTCCCCCATGTCAGACCTTTGGCAAAGCAGTCAGCACCTGAGGATGGCAGGACCAGGACATTTAGGGTGGGTGTTCTTCTGCCCATGGTGGTGAGAAGGTGGTGAACACAAGGAGTAAGAAAAAGCACAGATGATGGATGGGAAGAACCTGTTAATTGGTACATGATGGTTTGCTCAAAGCTGACTCATATCTCCACTGTTGAAGTCTTGCAGCTACATTCCTTATCGCTGCTGTGTGGGTGAAGTGATTTGCTTATGGTCTTACAAAAAGGACTGTGACAAAGCAGGAAACCCAGAAACCAGTTCTCCCACCTCCTGGAATACCTTCCACCTCTTTGGACCTGCCTTGGCATACAGTGATGAAAATGCAAGTTCCTCTGCTGATTTGACACCCACACATCCATCTCTGTTGCTTGTCATGACACAGGAGCTTTCAGAAGCTGGAATAACCACCAGAAAACCCTGGGAAGACAGCTGGAGCCTTTTCCAGCCCAGCCTCAATACATGGAGCTGAGCTAATGTGTGAAATGTTGATTCTGACAGTTAAGCATATCCTTATTCTCTCAGCACAGGAAAACTGTTTGGCCTTTCTACTCCAAAGATAATGTTCGGAGGTAGGGATAGGACCAGAACCAGAGCTTGATACTGCTGAGAGTGAACATCTTCACTCCATCAGCTGAATACCTGGCAACATATTTACACTATTCCTTCAGATCCTCCCTCCCAGTCAGGCAGATGTGAAAACTTTTCCACATACTCATTTAAACTGTCTAATTCTCAGGGAAAAAAAAGCAGCTTAAATTGCTCAATATGGAGTAAAACCTGGCCTGCACATCTGTCCATGGTCTTGGGTAAGAAGCAGAAGTGACAGCTCTTTGCTGCACCTGCTGCAATATCTGCTTGGCATTTCAGTCACTCACAGTGATGTTGATCCAGATGCAGGCTTGGAAGTGTTTTATCCTCTTTAAAACACAGGAAAAGGTAATTCAGGCTCCTGTGTCTTGTTGTATAAGACTAAATGATGTGCTTTAGGGACAGATGCAGAAGATAAATTGACAGAAGAAAGGAGGCAGTGACTGTGACTGTTTTTCACAGCAGGGAGCTGTCAGGGCTGGTAGGTGAAGGCAAACTGCCCTCCCTACTGAAGCCATCTGAGAAGGAGGCAGCCCTAGAACCTGAGGAAGTGGCTTCTCACCAAACCTCTCTATTTTGCCTGTCTTTGAGCTCTGCAAGCCTCACAGACATCATTTTGAAAGGTCAAATGAGAACTGACCTGGCCACAGATGGAGGTTGGGCTCAGGTCAGATGTGAGACTTCTTGGTCTCTGATGGGGAGCAAAGGCCAATGAAGCTGCAACCATGGAAAGTCAGGAACAGCCCATCAGAGACAAGGACAGTTTAGGAAGGGGCATTCCTGACCAATCTCAGACAAATCTCCCTGCTGCTCTCTCTGTACAGATCTCTGCAGATACAGGGCAAGCCAAGTGCTTCCCAGGGCAGTAGATTTGTTGCTTCCCCAGACCTGGGTATTGCTCTTGCTTTTTCTCCTGTGTCTCTGAGCATTCAAGATTTTGATCCTGGCTTCCAGATCTTTCAGCAATGACCTGTGCCTTGTGCCTGCTACTCATCCACAGCAGCACTGGGGGTAACAGAGCAGCACACAGCCAGCCTGAGAGTCTTAGCATTATCAGCTTATGAGATGTAGGTCTTCAGGGAATTTGAATCAGCAGAGGCACTTTCACACCCAAAGAGGCAAAGATATTATCAGTTCCTTTAACTGGGTACCAGAAGAGCTGAGCTGCAGCTCTTGGAAGCCTTCCCCTGTTCATCCCAGGCTCGTACACCTCAGCAATGCCACACAGATCCCCAGCAGCTAACTCTCTGGCTCTTCAGCCATGAGTGCATTGGGGGTTCATTTTCTCTTAAGGATTTCCTTTTTCCATGAGGAATGTTCTGTTTATTTCTCTGAGCAGTGGATGTCATCTGCCTTCACTTCAGCAAGGCTTTTGATACTGTCCCACAACAGATACTGTTTTGATACTGTCCCACAAATCTCAGGCAGTGTGTCTGGATGAGTGGAGGTGAGGTGGATGGAGAGCTGCTGAAGGACAGAGCCCAGAGGGTGGGATCAATGGCACAGAGTGGAGTTGGAGGGCTGAGGCCAGTGGAGTTCCACAGGGATGGGTTCTGAGGCCAGTCTTGTTCAACATCTTCATCAAGCACCTGGGTGAGGGCACAGAGAGACTCTCAGCAAGTTCCCTGCTGGCACCAAACTGGGAGCACTGGCTGATTGCCCAGAGCCTGAGCTGCCATTCAGCGGGATCTTGACCGGCTGGAGAGCTGGGCAGAGAGGAAAGTGCTGAGGTTCAACAAGGGCAAGGGCAGAGTCCTGCAGCTGGGAAGGAACAACCCCCTGCACCAGCACAGGCTGGGGGTCAAACAGCTGGAGAGCAGCTCTGCAGAGAGAGACCTGGGAGTGCTGGTTGATAATAAGCTAAATATGAGCCAGCAATGTGCCCTAATGGCCAAGAAGCCAATGGCAGCCTGGGAGCAACAAGAAGAGTGTGGGCAGCAGGTCAAGGCAGGTTCTGCTCCCCCTCTACTCTGCCCTGGTGAGGCCTCATCTGGAGTCCTGTGTCCAGTTCTGGGCTCCACAGCTCAAGAGAGACAGGGAAGTGCTGGAGAGAGGCCAGTGAAGGGCTAATAAGATGCTGAGGGGATGGAACTTGTGAGGAGGAAAGGCTGCAGGCTCTGGGGCTGTTCAGCCTGGAGAAGAGGAGACTGAGGAGGGATTAACACTTTGTCAAGGGGATGGGGCAGCGCTTTTCTCTGTAGTATCTCGTGACAGGACAAGGGCTAATGTACATAAGCTCTAACACAAAAAGTTCCACTTAAACATAAGGAAAAACATTTTACTATTCAGTTGAGGGAGCCCTGGACCAGGCTGCCCTGGGAGGGTGTGGAGGCTCCTTCTTGGGAGGTTTCCAACCCCACCTGGACACGTTCCTGTGCCCCCTGATCGAGGGGAACCTGCTTCAGCAGGATGTTGGGCTGGAGGAGCTCTAGAGGTCCCTTCCAGCCCCCACCATTTGGAGATTTTGGGATTCTGTGAAATATATATATATACATAGATATAACTGAGGCAGGAGAGAGGAAATCATCTCAGTTCTGCCCACTAAGAATTTCCATACCCTCAGGAAAGTTCTGACCTAACTTGTGTTCCATAAGAACAAATTGGTTGATAAATTGACTTTTTTTTCCTGTAACTCTGCATTATGCATGAAGTGATGTTAGAAAATGAGGATGTAAGAAATTACTGCTTGTGCTGCTGGTAAATTAATTAAATGTGACAGGAGAGCTCTCCTGTAGTAGTAGGGTGTTGAAGAGGGCAGATGTTATCAGACATGTCATGGATACTCAGCTCAGAGCCTGGGGTGGTTTCTTCCTCTTGGACTCAGCTCAGAGCCTGGGGTGGTTTACTCCTGTATGACCTTTTGTGTAACATCTGACAGGTCATACAGAGACCTTGTCTTAAAAATCATGGTCTAAGTCATCCATGGTGGAAGTCAACAGTTCTAGCAGTGGTAATGTACCTCTTGGAACTTGCTCTTCATCCCACTCATGAATCTTTGGGTCCAGGACACACATCTCCTGTGCAGCCTAGGCTAGATAGCTGAACTTTGGTTTCCAAACTTTCAAATTATGTTTATGACACTGTTCTGTGACCAAATATTGTCCAGATGTTTGTGTAGCCTGATAGTAGGGGACAAAGATTCGTATTGTAAGAGGAAAGTTGAGAGGTGGAGGCAGATATAACACCAGCACTGTAAGACCTGTGCTGTAGTTCAGTGTCCAAGTTAATATCTCTCCAGCAAACATTTGAAAACTCAGCTGTTGAGATAAGGTTGTAAAACTGGCTGTTTTCTTCCAGCTGCCAAAGATGCCAGAGGCTAGGAGAGACCTATTGGGACATATGACATCCTGGGATGATTTCCTGCATGGGTTTTATAAAGCCTTGGTGTCAAGGAAATGCAGCTCAGTGTCATGTTCAAGCTTTATTTTAAGGAGCAGTGCCTTTTATCAGATCTGGCAGGGGCTGATGAATGCTTCAGTGAGGTTATGGTGTTGCTGGAAGGTTTGCAACACAGCGTAGGATAAGTCATCATGCAGAATGTCAGCCAGCCATTCATGAGTCCATTGACGCATTTGGAAGTCTTGTTACCGTTCACCATGAACAAAGTTGGACAAAACCCATCCTTCTTTGTCTGCCAGAAGCTTCAGTGTGATTTGGTTTGGGTTTTTTTTCCCTTTCCCCCCTTTTTATTACTTCTCTTTTTTGGTCACACTGCGATGAAGTGATTTATATGATAAATATCCAAGGCATTGCAGTCTTCCTCAAGTCTGCAAATGCTGGGTGGCTTTTTCAGTTCCCTTTGCCTCAGGTTTTCTGTTAAGGCTGTCAATGAAATCATCATTATCACTGAGATGAAGGGGTTGCTTTCCAGCTCTCCCTGTTCAGGCCGGGTTTGCAATACATATATCAAACACTCATCTCTTTTCAGCTTCCCTGCCCATGAGACAGACCTGCTTGATATCTTTATCCCCAGAGGAGACACCTGGCAATTTCTAAGGTCTCAAGACATAGATTCAGATATGTCTGCTTTTGTTGAACCTGATGGATTTCAAGGAAAACATTTTAGACAGTCTGGGCAAGTGCCTTCTCAGTATAACACCACGAGACTCTACATCTCCTCCAGTATCTGGCTTTAACTTGCTTATTAAAAGCCCAGCTAAGCCTCATGTAAAGAAAATGATGACCAGTAGCCATTTGCTAGGTTGAATCATAGCTGGATTCTAACAGGTTTGGAAATGTCCTAAAGGACTGTTTCTCTGTGTATCGTTACTTAATGATCTTCTGGAGATGAAGCTGTCAAACCAAGCACCCAGGTTTTGATGCCTAAACAAATACACGTATAAATACCTCATCCAGGGTTATGAGACTCCTTCTTGCCAGCTTGAATATTGACTGTCCAAATTACCTGCATCATCATATATTCCACTTATGTCACTGCCAGAGACTTCAGCTCTCACAGGTTACAACACCAACTTCCAAGAATATCAAAATGACTCTCAGCAGTTGGGAAACAAAGTGGACTCACTTGAACTTGGCTCCACAGGACTCATCAAGGCTGATATGTATCTGTTTGAATGTGCAGATGCTCTGATACAAACCAGATAAGCTGGAGAAAAAGGGATTCCATGTGCTGGACTGCGACTTGGAAACAGGATAACATGGCATAACAGAGCATGCTCTCTCCCAAAAACACAGCACCACCAAAACCATGGGATGTCAAAGCATTTCTGTGCTGCGTGGTAAAGGAATTGATATCAGATTAAGTTGAATGAGTGTCTTCAAAAAGGGCAGGAAAGAGGACCCAGGAGACTACAGGCCGGTCAGCCTCTCCTCTATCCCTGGAAAGGTGATGAACAACTCATCCAGAATGTTATCACTGAACATATGAAGGATAAGATGGTTATCAGGGGGAGTCAAAATGGCTTCACCAAGGGGAAATCCTGTTTGACCAAACTGATGCCTTCTATAAGTGCATAACTAGCTGGCTGGATGAGGGGAGAGCAGTGGATGTCATCTACCTTGACTTCAGCAAGGCTTTGGACACTGTCTCCCACAACATCCTCATCAGAAAGCTCAGGCAGTGTGGCTGGATGAGTGGCCAGTGAGGGAGATGGAGAGCTGCTGAGTGACAGAGCCCAGAGGCTGGGATCAATGGCACAGAGTGGAGTTGGAGGCCTGTGGCCAGTGGAGTTGCACAGGGATGGGTTCTGGGGCCAGTCTGGTTCAACATCTTCATCAAGCACCTGGGTGAGGGCACAGAGGGACCCTCAGCAAGTTCCCTGCTGGCACCAAACTGGGAGCACTGGCTGATTGCCCAGAGCCTGAGCTGCCAGTGAGGGAGCTGTGGGCAGGCTGAGAGTTGGGCAGAGAGGAAGGTGCTGAGGTTCCCCAAGGGCAAGGGCAGAGTCCTGCAGCTGGGGAGGAACCAGCCCTGCAGCAGCACAGGCTGGGGGTGAGCTGCTGGAGAGCAGCTCTGGGACAGGGACCTGGCACTGCGGGGGGGCAGCAACTGCCCATGAACAGCAGCATGCTTTCATGGGTGAGAAGGCCAATGGCAGCCTGGGGGCATGAAGAGAGTGTGGGCAGCAGGTCAAGGGAGATTCTGCTCACTCTCTGATCTACCACATCTGAAGAGGCCTCATCTGAATTCCTGTATTCTGGGCTCCCCACTTCCAGAGGGACAGAGAACTGCTGGAGAGAGAGTCCAGCACAGGGCTACCAAGATGTTCAGGGGACTGGAGCATCTTCCTTACGAGGAAAGGCTGCGGGCCCTGGGGCTGTTTAGTCTGGAGAAGACTGAGAAGGGATCTTATTAATATTTACATAAGGAAAAACTCTTTCAGCGTGAGGTGAGAGAGCCCTGGCCCAGGCTGCCCAGGGAGGGTGTGGAGGCTCCTTCCTTGGAGCTCTTCAAGACCCTCCTGGACACGTTCCTGTGTGACCTGATCTAGGTGGAGCTTTTTTTTTGCTGGGGTGTTGGACTGGATGATCTCTAAAGGTCCCTTCCAACCCCTGCCATTCTATTACTCTGTGATTCTGTGAGTGTACTCAAAGTCATGGAAAGGACAAAGTGGAGAGGAATTTGTAAATAATTAAAGGATGGAGGTTAAGCAATAAAAGGCTGGAGAGGTAATGAATCTTGACAGTCTGAATTCACATAATTTCTGTGATCAAATCACAAGTCTGACACGTAAAGTCAAGTATGGTGTTGTCTTCTTAAGTTATCCTCCTGAAAGTTGATATCCAAGGAGAAAATTAGTGGCACATAGTCAGTGTGTCCATGTTGCAAGGAAATCAAAAAGAATTACATGATGTTTGGAGAGAAAATAGTAGATGAGGATGCCTCCTTTGCAGTGTCTTCTAGTAGAGCCTCTGGGATCTCATTTTTTTCCAGTGCTGTTCAATAACTGTCTCACATCTGGATGAAACAGAAATCGTGATTCATAGAACTTGCTGATTGGTCTGGACTTCTCCATTTAATGAACGTGTTTGAAAAGTATCTGCTAAACCAAAACCAGATGGGTTTGTAAACATCTGGGAACAAAGAATTCCTTCCACATTTCCAAGGCAGAGGTTTGCATTAAACAAAGCAGAGTTGGGCTTGAAAACAGCTATGTTGCAACTGTGGCAACCCGAGCTATAGAATGAAAGTGGAGAGAATCAAAGAGGTGATGAAAGAATGCCACAAACTCCACTTTGAGCCTGAAAGAGTGAAGCTCATTAATGGATATTGTTTATAATTCAGCAAATTGAAGGAAAATTAAGACTGAGAGACAGAAGGGCATTGCAAGGATGCAATCCTGAAAGCATGCTCCGTGGCAAAAGCCTTAAGGAGCTGCTTATTTATTTTGCTCAGAGGATAAGCAGAATGTGAACTAATTATGGTGTGCAAATGTCTACAGGGAGGTGATATTTATTGTGCTTCCTGCTTTTTTGTTTCTCAGGGAAAGGCAGAGGGAGAACCAGTTGCAGGAAGCTGAAGCCAGACACACTAGAAGTTAAGTGGGTATGTTTAATGTTGAGGGTAATTAACAGTTGGAATAATAGACGTGGGAACCTGGTAGATCCTCCAAGGCTGGAGCTTTTAATTAAGGCTCAGAGGGTGTGAAGAAAGGCTGATGTTAGCATTGCCATGCTGTTCTTCCTTGATTTTCTCTATAATCAGTGGAGATATGAGACCTTTTTTCAGGGACAAGAGGAGCCAAGCCTTTTCTCTGTCTCTCTCTACTATCTTCAGAGAGCTTCCACAGACATCAGCTTTATTCAGTGGTACTCTCTGGTACAATTAATTCAACAAACTGAGCTTGAAGAGCTCAGAGCAGCAGCTGCTCTTGGGAGGCTGCTTGGCCAGGCTGATGGGAGAGGTCAGACCAAGAGGCTAGAGCACCCTCTTCTGCTCTAAAAATGTAAAGCAAAGCGGTACAGCCGAGGTTTAACCTTCCCGTGGGAAAGATGAAGCCCGTGTGAACGTGCACATCACTCACTCCACTGAGTACAGAAAAGTGTGGGGAAATGGATCTGACGGTGTGTAAACAGCTCGGCATTACAAAGAAGTCTTTGCTGTGTGATGTGGTCGTTGCAGCAGTGACGAGCTTAAGAGGTGAGAAGAAAGCAAAGTTTGGAGGCACACACCGGGTTTTAAACTTCAATATTAATTCCAGACAGATGAATTACTTTAATAACATCTCTTTTTTTTTTTTTACCTGTGCCTCAGCTTCTTGTTTTAACTTGCTTATTTATTACTAAAGCAAAGCAGGCAGTACCAGGACCTGAGCTTGTTTTGCAATGGAAGGAGTGTTATCCCCAGTCCTGGGTACCTTAAGCAGAGGTGGCAGAGTTATTTCAGATAACCAGCTGTTCTTATGCAAAGCAGATTCTGACACTGTTATTACTGGAGGACAGGAGAGTCTTTTCTTTCACTGGAAAACAAGAAGCAGAAGAAAAGGGAGAAAGGGATAAAGGTTTCAATGCACTTGAAAGGTCAGAGTAATTCTGTTAGCAGTAATTTCATTAACAAACAGACTTCCAAGTCGATTATTTTTTATCTTTCATTATTGAGCTCCTAACCCCCATTTTTTTTTTCAACACAAGAGAGTTTAATGCTATAAATGTCCCCTAGAAAAAGTGAGTTTTGCAGCTACTCCAGGAGACTTTGAGCCAGCTGACCCTGAGTGGAATTAAACCATGCAGCGGTGTTGTCGATACCAGGAGAGGTGAGACAGCAGTGAGCACATGATGTATGGATAGAGATGTGAGTGTATTTGATATGGGTAAATCAAACTTTCAGCTTCAGTTCAAAAAGAAATCAGTCTCTCACCTGCAAAAACTTCATTTAACTTCATGCTTTGATCAAAACCTGGTGTCAAAATCTAATGCACTAGAAGCATAGAAAGCAGCCCTCTGAGCTTAGGCTTGATGTTAGCATGTCTTTTAGTCACTTTCCAAAGATGAAGCTATTTGGTAATTCCTGGTAACCATCTTGAGCTAAACCAGTAGTCAACGAAGCACATTTCCAGGAACCTTCCCAAACCTGGGCCATGTAAGGAAATGAACGAATGTGGAGGGAATTAATGAAAAGAGTGGAGAGAATCGCTCTCCCTACTGTGTCTGGAAGAGTTTGTGGCTTCCCTCAATCATTAGTCAGGAAGAACTACTCCTGAACACACACAAAGGAGATTCATATAATTTATATGATGAAGCTAATGCTGTTCAAAGGTTGAATTACAAATGGTTCCCTCTAAACCACAAGCTCTGGTCCTATGACCTCAGCCAAAGGTCACAGGACCCTCCCAAGGGTCTTCCTAGCTAGGACTGACGTGGGGACATTTGAGGTCTTTCCAGGATGACAGTTTTATTGTCAGATTCACTGGGGAAGGAAGGTGTCTGGGAGCACAGGGAGGGTTATTGGAGGGCCCATCTGTAGGGAGATATCTAGAGGAACTAGGGAAATAACCAAGAAGGCTTTGATGCAAGTATAAAAATCTCTGTGTGTGTCACGATGGATACAAGAAAGAAAGAGGGAAAAGGGAACATAACAGAGCAGCAGGATGGTAAAGTCTGAAAACAATTGCTCTGCTTACCCCAAACCTAAAATAGCTCTTGTCTCTGCTGCTTACAGGGCAGAAAAGGAGCTATCATTGCTGCAGTGCAGAGAGATTTAAGGAGCTGTTCTGCAGGGGCAGCTCCTGGGAGTTAAATCCCACTAATCCAAGGGCAGAGCTTTAAGATGCTGTCTCTACAATTGCAAAGTTAGATATGAGAACATCCCTGCACTGAGGCAGTTCAGAGTGAGGCAGCCTTGAAGCTCTGCAAAATCTTGCTCAAAGAGCTAAGGGCTTGAGAAGAGGTACCTCAAGTCGTGAAACCTTGGAGGAGAAGGATGGGCCTCACCAAAAGGGACATAGGAAGCCTTTGATACAGCGTGAAGGATCCAGAGCATTCACCCAGATAGAGTGGCCCATGAAAGCAAGAAGTTGAAGGAGTTGAGCACCCAAATGCACTTCCAGGGGAGGCTGGCCATGCATTGCTTGTCCTTGAGATGTGACCCATATCCAAGGATAGCCACTGCCACCAGTGAGAAGCTGCTCTGCTGGTGAGTGACTCCTTCTGGAGGTCTCTCTCCATCAGGACAGAGGACCTGTGGAGGCATTTACAGCACACTCTGCATTGCAGTGCTCTGCATTCCATGTCTGAGGATCCAGGATAAAAATACTTCTGCAGTAATGAACAGGTAAGCTGGTGTAAGGGACCTGCTATTCTTAGAGCACAAACCTGCTTGGGTCAGCAAGTTTTCCCAGCCATGGGATGGTGGGGAGCCTTTCTATGCCTGGCTGTAAAGGTTGAGGTTGTTATCCCCCAAAAAACCCTACAGCTCCCAGTCTTTAATCAAGAATATTTTAAGCCAAGGATGAACACAAAGTTTTTACCCTGGGAGTTATTTAATAGTTCTTTATCTACATTCAAATCACAATGCTCCTTTTTCCTCATTTTGTGATTACCTGTTTATCCACTTCTCATTTTGCCAGGTTTAACAGACACTGCCATCAGCTGTCCTTGGAAAACCTTTTGAGAAAGTTTTAAGATCATACACACACGTGATTTTTCTCCAAGTATATGTATAAATGGACCTGTGTTTGTGTATTTTTATGTTTGTATGGGCTCTGATGCATCTGCAAAACTCTCTGAGGGTTTTGGATTGGCAAAAGTTGCTGGCTCAGTTCATTTCACCTTCTTATCTTCTTAAATGTGTGTTGAACTGTGTGATTTGGGAATTATCCTTCCAAAGAACCAAAACCACAGAGTATCCATAGATTGTGTTCACTGCTGCAAACAAAGCAGACTCACTCTTTGCTGCCTGGTTTCAGAATGCATTGCAAAGCATTTGCAAATGTCTGTGGCAGTGTGCAGTTAAGGGTTATGGCATGTCTGACTGTGTCTATGTGCACTGAACATAGACATGAACACTGAATATATTTACAGCATGAAAAACGTAATCTACTTTTCTTCCAGCAGCTGGTAATGCACTGCCTGGCTTCCTGAAGAACTCAGCACAGATCTCCTCACCTGCAAAACAATGGCATTTCTACCACTGTGTCCTAACACCTTGTGCTGGGTGCAGTCAAGGCACGTAGAAGTGCATCAGTTCAACACTGGTTGGTCATTCAAGACATTTTTCCAGGCTCTCTGGTGGCTGTTGTTGGGAACAACCTTGTTTTGCTCTCCAGCACACTGTTCAGTTTTTAAAATTGGACTGCTTGGACCCTGGAACTGTGACCCCTGCTTTTCCAAAGCTTTTCCTCATGTGGCTGCCAGCTTAGCAGTGGGACGAATAAGCAGTGATCCTTCACTGAATCTTGGCCAAAGGCTTGACTATGTGGTCCTGCAAGAAGAATGTCAGACATCAAGAGCTCTGGTTCGATTCATTGGCTTTGAAAAGCTTTCCTCAGCTTTCATAGGCCCTCTGAACCCTGGCTTCTGTGAGGTGGCTACGCTTTTAGGGGAAAACTGGAACAAAGCCATCTTCTCATGGATGTGTGTCAATTATAAGCTGGATTCCACCATCCACCACCCTACATTTGCAAGGACCCTGCCCTCTCCAACACAAGTTTTGTTTACAGTAATGAAATATTTCAGCTGGGCTCACGTTGGCATCATTGCTTCCAGTGAGGATATTTGGATGGACACAGCCAACAAGTTAGCAAGTGCACTCAGGAGCCAGGGGCTTCCTGTAGGCATTGTTACCTCCACACATAAAGGAGAGAAGGGCATTGAAGATGCCTGGAATGAGGTTAAGAAAGTTGATGGCATTAGAAGTAAGTGCTTTGAGATATGTTCTTTTCTAATTCTTGTTATTGATTTTATTTTCTCCAAGGTAGGATTGCATTGTCATGCAGTAGGTGTAGCTTAGGGAATGACATTTTCAGAGAATACTGGGCATTTTGTGTGTAATGGAGGTAGAGCAAAACAGGCTGCTAGAACATGAAGAAAGATCTGGTCCAGCTTATATGAAAAAAGTATACTTAGTGGATTGATGCCCATGATTGACCCTGTCAAGTGTAAGGGGATGTTTATAGGAAGGTTTTGTATTTATGGTGTTTTGGATTATGGGTTCACAGAATCATAGAATGGCAGGGGTTGGAAGGGACCTCTAAAGATCATCCAGTCCAACTCCCTTGCTCAAACAGGTCCCATCTAGATCAGGTCACATAGGAATGTATCCAGGTGGGTTTTGAAGACCTCCTGAGAAGGAGCCTCCACACCCTCCCTGGGCAGCTTGGGCCAGGGCTTCCTCACCTCACAGTAAATTAGTTCATCCTTAAGTGCAACCTTTTGTGGTCCAGCTTCATCCCGTCACCCCTTGTCCTGTTACTGTAAGGGCTGCCCCATCCCCTTCACAAACACCTTTTAAATACTTGTAAATATTAATGAGATCCCTCCTCAGTCTCATCTTCTCCAGGCTGAACAGTCTCAGATCCTCCAGCCTTTCCTCACAACACAGATGCTCAGGTCCCTTGGTGGCCCTGTGCGTCAAATACTTGTTATCCTTTCATGCTGTGCTTTCATCTTATCCTTTGATGGTGGCCCTGCACCATCAAATATTTCATACTTTCATGCTGTGACCTTGCTACCTGTGTTCAGTGAAGGTATGAGAAGTAAAATCCAGTGTTATGCACCATATATTAAAGCAGTGGAGGCGCCCTTCTTGGTGTTCACTACATAGTAGAGAGTGAGGTAGAGCTGATGGGCCCTTCTCAGAACCAATGTAGAGGACCAGTCATTTTCAAATATTGTTCATACTACCAGATTCAGCTCTCACAGAATCATAGAATTTACAACAGTAAAAAGTGCTGCCCCAACCTCCTGACACCCACTATTTAGATATTTTTAAATATTAATGAAGTCCTCCTTCAGTCTCCTCTTCTCCAGATTAAACAGCCCCAGGTCCCGCAGCCTTTCCTCAGAAGGAAGATGCTCCAGTCCCCTGATCATCTTGGTGGCCCTGCACTGGCCTCTCTCCAGAGGTTCTCTGTCCCTCTTGAGCTGAGGAGCCCAGAACTGGACACAGGACTCCAGATGAGGCCTCACCAGATGTGGCAGAGTAGAGGGGGAGAAGAACCTCCCTTGACCTGCTGCCCACACTCTTCTTGATGCCCCCCAGGATGCCATTGGTTTCTTGGCCACGAGGGCACGGTGCTGGCTCATGTTCAGTTTCTTGTCAACCAGCAGTGCCAGGTCCCCATCCCAGAGCTGCTCTCCAGCAGCTCACCCCCAGCCTCTGCTGCTGCAGGGCCTCGTTCCTCCCCAGCTGCAGGACTCTGCCCTTGTCCTTGTTGAACCTCATGAGGTTCCTCTCTGCCCAACTCTCAGCCTCCCCACTTCTCACTCACTGGCAGCTCAGGCTCTGGGCAATCAGACAGTCCTCCCAGTTTGGTGCCAGCAGGGAAATTGCAGAGGGTCACTCTGTGCCCTCATCCAGGTGGTTGATGAAGATGTTGAACAAGATTGGCCCCAGAACCCATCCCTGTGGAACTCCACTGGCCACAGACCTCCAACTCCATTCTGTGCCATTGATCCCCACCCTCTGGGCTCTGTCATTCAGCCAGCTCTCCATCCACCTCACCTCCACTCATCCAGCCACACTGCCTGAGCTTTCTGATGAGGATGTTGTGGGAGACAGTGTCAAAAGCCTTACTGAAGTCAAGGTAGTCTCTGTTTAGTACCAAATGAATCAGTACCTAGAAGTACCCAGTTCTTTCCTGTAATCCAACAACCTGAAAAGGCTTTTGTTCAGTTTCTTCCTTGTCAAGGAGACTTTTTCTCCTAAGAAGAAAACACAGCTACTCTAGAGATCCAGCTCCCTTCTGATTTAGAAGGAGGCAGGTCTCCTTTGCAACTTTCCTTCCCATCATTTCCAGACTTTGCTCCTCTCACTGAGCTGTGAAGTGCTGTCTTGGATGAAAGACAAAGAGTGTTTCCTTTCATGAAGGGCCAGTAAGCAGTCTGGAAAGCCTGTTAAAGCAATACAGTGTATTTCAGATCTCTCCAACAGATATTGCAGGCAATGGCATTTTGCAGGCAAAGACACAGACTCTGGGACCAGATATTGAAACACAACACAGTGCCCAACCTAAAATCTATATATAAGGTGACCAGGTGAATAGGTGGAGGTTGGGCACTGCTAATATCTGTGTGGGTTCTGTCAGCTCAGGGCACTTAAAGCTCATGTTTCTCTGTGAATGGCAACAATGACTGTGAGTAATCATCATTTTTGTCAAAGTTTCTCTCCACTTCTCCTTCTGCATGGCTCCAGGAATGGGTAATGCTCACAGCCTCCTTTGCTAGATATTGCAGACTTCCTAGAGGCTGAAGAAAATCAGTGGAGCTCCCAACTTCCTCGGCACATAACATTGGTGGGAGACCATTAGAGCCTGACTTGCCACAGTGTTTCAGTCAGTTCTTTTATTGGGGGAGCAAGTTCTTTTGTGTTGAAAACCCCAGATGGATTAACCCTACTGTCTGCCATTCTTGTGTTTCAGTTATACTCCTGTGCATGCATTCTGTGCTCGTTGGAGGGAAGGAACAGGCCACCTTACTCACAAAAGCTCTGGAAATGGGACTAGCAGATGGAAGATACGTCTTTGTTCCATATGACACTTTACTGTACAGTCTTCCTTACCAGAACAACTCATTCCATGTCTTTGATAACGACAGCAAGCTGCAGGAAGCGTATGATGCTGTGCTGACTGTCACACTGGAGTCTGGAGAAAGGACTTTCTATGATGCATTCAGGGAAGCCAAGGAAAGTGGTGAAATAAGCAGGAATTTGGAAGCCACACAGGTAAATGTTCCTTCTCTTGGCCTCTTCAGGGACCTGGCAATGGGAGACATGGGTCAAGCAATAGTTACAATCTACAGGGGAGATTCAACCCAGACTAGTTTGAGAAATATGGTGTGAGTTGGATGTGGTCTGCACTCAGTTGGAAACAATTTTTCTCCTGGGTGTCTGAAGACATCCATGTCTAACTCAGTTGGTTCATCTGTGAGACCATGCTGGGAATTGAAGAGAAAGGGTTTATCACAGAATCACAGAATGATAGGGGTTGTGACTTCTAAAGGTCACCTAGTCCAAACCCCATTTTTTTGTCCATTATCCCTGTCACTGGACACTACAGCAAAAAGTGTTGCCACATCCTCCTGACGTGGACCTTTTAAATACTTGTATTAATGAGGTCCCTCTTTAGTCTCCTCTTCTCCAGACTAAACAGCCCCAGTTCCTGCAGCCTTTCCTCATAAGGAAGACGTTCCATCTCCTGATCACCTTGGGAGGCCTGCACTGGCCTCTCTCCACCAGTTCCCTGACCCTCTTGAGCTGAGGAGCCCAGAACTGGACACAGGACTCCAGATGGGGCCTCACCAGATGTGGCAGAGTAGACGGGGAGGAGAATTGCCATCAACCTTCTTGATGCATCCCAGGATGCCATTGACCTTCTTGGCCATGAGGGCATGTTGCTGCTTCACATTTAATTTGCTGCCCACCAGCACTCCCAGATGTCTCTCTGCAGAGCTGCTCTCCAGCAGGTCAATCCCCAGCCTGTGCTGGTGCAGGGGGTTGTTCCTCCTCAGATGCAGGACTCTGCTCTTGCTCTTGTTGAATCTCAGCAGGTTCCTCTGTGCCCAACTCTCAGCCTGCCCACAGCTCACTCACTGGCAGCTCAGGCTCTGGGGAATCAGCCAGTCCTCCCAGTTTGGTGCCATCAGGGAACTTGCTGGGATCACTCTGTCCCCTCATCCAGGTGGTTGATGAAGATATTGAATCAGACTGGCCCCAAAATCGATCCCTGTGGAACCCCACTAGCCACAGGCTTTCAACATGTCTCAGCTCTTTTGATCACTACCTTCTATCTCTGAGGTCTCAGATCTGGTTTGATCTGTGCTAACTACAGTAGGCCCAAGCTGAAGAGATACTTTCTAAGGTGAATGAAATCCATGGAGTTTGTAAAGCATCAAAATAAGATGTGCACATGCCTGAGAATTTGGGGAGAAAGGAAATACTGAATGCTTCTAGAGAGAAATGCTTAGGATTATTGCTGCCTCACTTGTCTTAGCACTAGAATCAAAGGTATTCTTTGTCAGCACAATTATCTAATGGCACCAGTAGTGTATTAAAAAAAACAGATCAGTGGCCACTTTGTAGATGTTACAAAAAGAACTGGGGAATCTGTCATAGTGGTGAAGAGATACAATATTCAGCTGAGCTAACCTTCAAATCTCATTATGGTCTTTCAAAAAAAATTACAAGCAGTTTTAAGGCATGATTTATCAAACCTGCATGTATGCCTAGCTCAGGAGTAGATAAATCATCCCTGAAAGCATTAATTTCTTCCCTTCAGTATAATGAGAAGCCAGGTTAACTGCATTGAGTATGGAGTTTCTCATTGTAGGTATCTACATCTGATCAATGAATCTCAGTACAGATGTCAAAGTCTATGGCTCTCAAAGGCACTCTTCATTTTATCATGAGAGTATGGCAATAATCTCTCTTCCCTTTCTAACTCTGAATGACCATGTGATTGCAAAAGTCACCATGTGTGTTTTTAGTGGAGAGGGAAGTTGTAGGTTCCTAAATCAAGTTTGATGTGTAAGGCAGCAATGTAAGGAGAAATGACACTGTTACCCCAGAGAATGAGTTTGCTGTGGCTGTGCTTTGTGATTTTTACACCTTAGGAATGAACAATGTTCTGACAGAGGGGACCAACCCTTGGGCATGACACTATTCCTACCTAGGTAGAGAGGGAAGCCTCTAACTTTGATCTTTTATTTGTGGAAGGTGTTTTAGTGCAGCGCTTTGAGGTAAGTTGTGATAAAATGCCAGCTGAATACCAGGCTCAGAGTCTTGGCTCTTCCCATGATAAAGCAGTTGTCCATGGTTTTAAAAATATTCTGAAATTGCATTTTGGGAAGAAACAGTAAGAAAAAAAACAGATCTTCAAAGTCACACGTATTTTGGGTTGACCTGAAACTCTCCAGACTTATTACTCTGTGAGCCTTAAGGCTCAGATATGTCAGTTCTCAAATTCATAGCTTAGCTGGTGGGACATTTTGCCATTAGACTCAAACCAGTGGTATCCTGGGATGCATCAAGAAGAGTGTGGCCAGCAGGTCGAGGGAGGTTCTTTTCCCCCTCTACTCTGCCCTGGTGAGGCCTCATCTGGAGTCCTGTGTCCAGTTCTGGGCTCCTCAGATCAAGAGGGACAGGGAACTGATGGAGAGAGTCCAGAGTAGGGCCATCAAGATAGAACATCTTTCATACGAGAAAAGACTGCAGGAACTGGGGCTGTTTAATCTGGAGAAGAGGAGACTGAGGGGGGATCTTATTAATATTTATAAATATCTCACTAGTGGGTGTCAGGAGGTTGGGACATCCCTCTTTTCTATAGTAGCTAGTAACAGGACAAGGGGTGATGGGATGAAGCTGGAACACAAAAAGTTCCACTTAAACATAGAAAAAACTGTTTCAGTGTTTCAGTGAGGGAGCCCTGGCCCAGGCTGCCCAGAGGGGTTGTGGAGTCTCCTTCCTTGAAGCTCTTCAAGACCCACCTGGACACGTTCCTGTGTGACCTGTTCTAGCTGAACCTGCTTCTGCAGGGAGGTTGGACTGGATGATCTCTGAAGGTCCCTTCCAACCCTACCATTCTATGATTCTATGAAACCAGAGATTAGTGGCTATGAAACCTGACTTCAATTTCTCCTATATTTTTAGGTTTCTCCACTCTTTGGAACAATCTATGATGCTGTTTACTTCATGGCAATGGCTATAGACAGTGCTCAGAGGAAAGGAGCCAGAGTTTCAGGAGCTAACATAGCTGAGCACACAAAAAACTTGAGTTTCACTGGATTTAGTCACCAGATAGAGACAGACCACTGTGGGAAGGGGCTGAGCAACTATGTGATACTGGACACAGATGGTCGTGGGAACCAACTCTTCCCAACTCACTTGCTGGACATGTCTTCAAACTCGGTGAAGTCCCTAGGCCGAGCCATCCACTTCCCTGGGGCTGGTCCACCCAAGCCAGACTCCAGCTGTTGGTTTGATCCAGACGTTCTCTGCACTGGAGGTAAGAAAGACAAAAAACCAGGAACAATAAACATAGCATTCATGTTTCTTATTTTTTTAACATCTTTTCTGTCAGTCTGGGTGATTTCTCTTTGAAATTGAACTCCCTAAAGAGAAAAATGTAAACCCAAGAAATTAACATAACGATGACCAATTATCATGCTGCTTGTAATGGGAGTCCTGTGAAGACATCCCAGTGTTGATCCACAAGAAAAGGATCTGTGGATATTAATTGATAGCCAGCTGAACAGGAGGCAGCAGCGTACCCAGGGGGGCAAGAAGGCCAAGGGCAGCCTGGCTGGGCTCAGCAGTGGGGTGGCAGCAGCCCCAGGGCAGTGCCCGGCCCCTGTGCTGGGCCCTGGGGAGGCCGCAGCTCCAGGGCTGTGTCAGTGCTGGGCCCCTCACTCACTGCCACAGGGACACTGAGGGGCTGCAGCGTGGCCAGAGCCGGGCACAGAGCTGGGGAAGGGGCTGGAGCACAAGGGGCTGGGGAGGGGCTGAGGGAATGGGGGTGTTGAGCCTGGAGGAGGCTGAGTTGAGACCTTCTCGTTCTTGGCAACTCCCTAACAGGAGGCTGTGGCTGGCGGGGGTGTGTGTGTTGGTCTCTGTTCCCAACTCACAACTGACAGGACAAGAGCAAATGGCCTGACGTTGTGCCAGAGCAGGTTTAGATTGGAGCTGAGGAAGAACTTTTTCCCTGAGAGGGGTGTCAGCCCCTGTGCCAGGCTGCCCAGGGAGCTGGGGGAGGCCCCAGCTCTGGAGGGATCCCAAAGCCATGGAGCTGAGGTGCTGAGGGCCAGGGGTTAGCGATGGGCTTGGCAGTGACTATGATTCTATGAATAAGGTGGTTACTACTTTTGCGTACTCTAAAGATTTTTCCAGGTCTAACAGTCAACACCTGCCTGTTTTGATAGCATTCAATGTATGTTAGAGGCTCCACCCAGCCCTGTGTCTCTGTCTTTCCATGGTCAGAGCACTAAGAGGTTTTACGTTGCAGGCAGCCTTAGGGAGCTGCACAACACCAGATACTCTCACCATCTCTCCTGGCTAACCCCATCTTCTTTACTCAGCTCTGTGGCTTTATGGATCATCAGAGCTCATCTCATCAAGAAAAGATGACAATCATTACTTAAAATAGTTTGAGTTACAGAAGGCAGCAGTGGAGGAGGGGAACTGAAGACTTAGGGGCAGAGATATCTGTGGTGCTTCCTGGGTTTGCAAGATTGGGCACTGGTTTTACTTATTGTTTTTAGTTTCAGACAACTGTGGTGCAGTTTTAAAGCCAAAATCTCAGGGCAGAATACTTAGCCTACACTTGAAATATTGACTTGTAATACTAAGTAGTTACTCTTACTGCTCCAGGGTATGACTTAAACAGACAAAATTAACAGTATCTACAGAATATTTCATTGAACAACTGAGAAAAATATTCCCCTTGGCCCAGCCATAGCTATTTTAAATCAGTGTCACTCCATGGACACTGGAGATATACTGATCTTAGAGCATCTGACAAGCTATAGAAGAGACAAATATAATGCTGTCATGTGTCTAATTTTGCACTGTCACTAGGAATGACGTAGCTATTCAACATCCCATTGCAGTCTATGGAAAAATCCCACTGATTTTCAGAGGTTAGATTTTATGTTCACACCCTTGCAAAAGCATAAAGGTCTAGGCATTTGTCAGTGAAGCAGTATTACTGACATTTCACAGGCTGACTTTTATGACTAGAATTAAAGCCAGGTCTGTGCCTGGCTTTTGTAGGGGGTTAGGTTTGGAGGACGGTTGGCTGTGAAGCTGCCAGGCTGCTGATCTGACTCCAGATCCATCAGGAATGGGATGAGCAGGTGCTACCAGTACAGACACACTACACACAGCAGACACAGACAATCACTGACAGAACAATATACAGAGAACATTGTGTTTACTGACACCACAACCCACAACCACCATTGCTGAGACACAGCACAAATGGCCTCATCCCGTTCTTATGCACCACTTAATCAAACTCCAAGCTTGCTACCAAATCTCACAATCCCAGTTCATGCACACATACAAACGTATCCTCTGCTATATGGTCCAAACCTCTAATTCACTTATAGCCAGCTCTCAAAACCTTTGTTCTCTGCAGGAGCTGGTCTCCAGATTGGTGGTCTCTCACGTGTTTCAGGCTCCAAGATTTCTTACCTGTTGGTTAGGTGGATGTGAAGGAAGGAGACTCCACACCCTCCCTGGGCAGCCTGTTCCACTGCTCCATCTTCCTCACAGTGAAATAGTTTTTTCATAAATGGAACTTTTTGTGTTCCAGCTTCATCCTATTACCCCTTGTCTTGTTGCTAGATACAATAGAAAAAAGGGATGCCCCAGCCTCCTGACACCCACCATTTAGATATTTGTAAATATATATTCCCCCTCAATCTCCTCTTTTCTAGACTAAACAGCCCCAGGTCCCACAGCCTTTCCTTATATGAAAGATTTTCCAGGCCCCTGATCATCTTGGTGGCCCTGCACTGGCCTCTCTCCAGCAGTTCTCTGTCCTTCTTGAGTTGAGAAGCCCAGAACTGGACACAGGACTCCAGATGAGACCTCACCAGATGTGGCAGAGGGGGAGAAGAACCTCCCTCGACCTGCTGCCCACACTCTTCTTGCTGCCCCCAGGCTGCCATTGGCTTCTTGTCTACGAGGGCACATTGCTGGCTCATATTTAGCTTATTATCAATCAGCACTCCCTGGTCTCTCTCTGCAGAGCTGCTCTTAAGCAGTTTGACCCCCAGCCTGTACTAGTGCCTGGGGTTGTTCCTTCCCAGCTGCAGGATTCTGCCCTTGTCCTTGTTGAACTTCATGAGGTTCCTCTGTGCCCAACTCTCCAGCCAGTCGAGATCCCGCTGAATGGCAGCTCAGCCTCTGGGGAATCAACCAGTTCTCCCAGTTTGGTGCCATCAGTGAACTTGCTGAGGGTACACTCTCTCCCTTCTTCTTTTGATCTTTTCAGCATATAGAAATCCTAGATATAAAAGTCCTAGATGGGCTGGTGACTCACCCTGGCCATCAGTTTGATACCATATGATCAAGATAAGTCAGTGTTTCAGTTCCTGGAGAGAAGAGGATCAAATGTTCATAAGTTAGGAACTTTGCAGATGCTCTCTCTCTTAGTACTTTCCTGTGAGTCCAGTCTTTCCTTACTTGAAGAAAAGGTATCTTTCCACCTATTCAGGGCTCTAGGCCTGGTATAGATTAAAAGGGCATGGGAATAAATAATTAAAGTAGTTGCAGTGTCATGTGAATAAAGTCAGTAAGTAGTTGTGTACTCACAAATACACATTGCATTAAAAATGTCTTCTAGCATTCTCCTGGCTGAATGTTTGCCTTGGTAGTCTAAGGATCTGTGGTTGACAGTTTTAATATTATTGTCTAAATCCAAAGGATTTTTTAATCCACTGATTTGTTTCCCCTCTTTGCACAGGGATTGAGCCTATGGTCATAATTCTGGGAGTAATGCTGATATTTGCCCTGCTGTTTTCTGCTGTGGGCCTGGCTTCTCTCATCAGGTGAGAATTGCAGTGTACATTTGATTTGGTGCCACTTTTAGCTCCTGTGAGTGACTTGCACTTTATCCAGGTTTAGACCACATGGACACACAGCAGGTTTGAGTGTGTCCTTTGCTCTCCAGCCACATATCTCTTCCCTTTACCAAGTGATAGTGGCTTGAACACTGTGAGCATTGGTTCTGCTGTCTCAGGAGCAGCCATTTTACTCTTATCCAGCCCAAGTTTTGAAGAACATTTGCAGCCTGTTGCTGGAAGGGTTAGGTAGAATCATAGAATCATAGAGTGGTAGGGGTTGGAAGGGACCTTTAGAGATCATCCAGTTCAACCTCCCTGCAGAAGCAGGTCCACCTAGATCAGGTTGCACAGGAATGTGTCCAGGCAGGTCTTGAAGACCTCCAAGGAAGGAGACTCCTTCCTTGGAGACAGGTGATGCCTCTGAAGCATTAGAAAGGTGATTATCCCTTTGGAAGTACCAAGTGTGTAGTACAAACCAATGGCAGGAATCTGCTTTGAGAACCTCAAGGTGGGGACTGAGTGGGCTGCCATGTTAAATGTCTTTTTTCTTCATCTAGCTCATTCTTTCTTAGACTTCTATTCCTAATATAAACATATTTCCTATGAAGCACCTTTTTACTTTCTCCACATCCTAAAGAGAAAGAGAGAGAGAGAAATCTATGGAGAGGGTCAGGAGCAATTAATTAGGGTACCTTTTGATTACCAATCTGATTCACTCTTTGTTTTGAACTGGAGTGCAGCTCCCTGCTCATTCACATTGTATTTTTATAAGTCTGAGTGTGGGTTCTTTGCAGCAAATTAAGTAATCTGCTGGGGTAGTGACAGTTTCCAATGACTGCATAGGTGACACATGCATCCCAACTCTATATCCAAAGTGGACTGTTGTGCATGGACTGGGTGGGCAATGGAAATGGTTGTTCTTTGGCAAGAACACTGTGGCCACAGTCTAAAGCAGTTTGCTCCAAACTGTCCCCAGGAATAATCTGTCTCTCATTCTTGGTGTCTACATGGTGTGACTGAAATTAGAAGCATATTTACTCAGCAGTGATGAGTTCAGCAGAACAAGGTTTCTGGACTGTCCCATCCAACTCTGCCTCTGAAATCATCCCAAAACATGTTTTCTCTCCACTCTTGAATCATCCCACCAAATCCAAATGATAAAAGGCCACCCAGAAAGTAACACTCCAAACCATTCCCCTGCTTATAACACACAGCTGCTTCTGATACCTTATAGTTGCAGGCACTGAGGAGGTTGACTCCATCCACCTGCACTTTAAAGCCCTGCTCTATTCCTTGGCCACCAGCCTCTATGATTCCATAAATAAAAGACAGTCTTTCTGCCTACTCTACTTGTAAGATGTTCCACAAGTATCAGGCGGTGCTTGGGAAGGCTCAGAGTGACTGGCCATCTGCAAGAGAAAAAAAGTCTACCATGACTCAGACAGTGATTTATTCTAGGTAAGGGCATGTCTAGAGCTAAATTTAAACCACAGAATGATCTGAGTTCAAACATCTTAGCTCTGCCAGAGTTCTAGTGCACAACCTTAATGATGTCTCACTCCACTCTCTGTGCTGTGCTTTCAGCAAAGGGGTCCTTTCCTCCATATTTAGGGGAGAGGATGTGACTGACTAAGCAAGGTTTTCAGGTGGACAGGTGAAAGGTTCATAAATGCTGATATTTTTTGCAGGAAGTTTTTGCTTCTGCAGGGGAGTTGGATGAGATGATCTCTAAAGGTCCCTTCCAACCCCTACCATTCTATGATTCTAAGTTGAGTTGAGTGGCTTGAAACAAAGTGGTTACAAAAAGATTACTAAAAATCATCCCAGATGATGCCTGTGGTTGTGTGTCCAAGGCTCTCTCAACTCCAAAAAGCTGTCTGTGCTCTTCTAAAATGCCCAGATGCAGTGGGAAAAGTGAATTATGGTGATGTGTGGATATTCTGTGAAATGGATTATTTCTTCAGTACAGTTAGAAGAGTCATTCTATTGCCCACCTCATCTTAGGTGTGTGCAAATCAGACATCTGCTATGATGTAAACAAAGTTTCTTAAACAACAACAACAAAGTGACATTGAGGGTAACAGGGAACCTTCCCTTCCCTTCCCTTCCCTTCCCTTCCCTTCCCTTCCCTTCCCTTCCCAAAACAGCCATGTGATGGGTATTATTGGAAGATGTTTCTCAGATGAAACACTAACAGTGAAACTCTGGAGAGTATCATATTGACAGCTGAACCACCCCATGAACATGTAGTCCTTGGTGGTGCATTTTTGTTGTGATCTCTTCTGCCTTTCAAATTCAAGAGAAGCTGGGCAAATAGCAAGATGCAGTCAAGCAACAGACAGTATCTTTGCTGGTCTGACAACTATACTGAATTTTCTCTCTTGCCTCTGGCAAAATCTGGTAGTACTGAGAGTTATCCCTTAGAAAATGGACAGCAGCATCCCGTGGAGATGCCAGAAGCACATTGGTCCTGTGTTACATAGTTCTTGATAGATATTCTATCTGGCTCAGGTCCTGGAAGAAGTAGATCTGAATCAACAGAGTCTTCTTGATCTCGTTATTCCTGGTCAAGAGCAACAGCACTGGTTCTGCAATGCTACTTCCAAGACCACCATGCTGCATTGCTTTACACCACACACCCCAAACTGCTCATCCCCTGTGGCTTTTCCCTCTGGATGAACTCATGGTCATTACAAGGAGGTATCTCACTGTGTGCTTCAGGCTGCACCGTGCTGCAATATAGAAGTTTGGCCAGCACATTTTCACGGTGACTTGTGTCCAGGCAGCTTTATTAACAACCTGTGGTTCAGTTTCAGTGGCTATGAAAGGCTGGTGTGCCTGAGAGCTGTTTGCTCACCTGCCAGATTGGCTGGTCTATCATTCCTTCCTAATGCAGAATAAGGATAAGAAAAATAAACCCAAGCAAAACAAAGTATGCATTACTTACACATCCAATTTATATTTGTAACCAGACTGGCTCAGGATGCCTCTTGGTGATAGCTTTTCTTATCTGTCAATTGGATAACCCTTGCTGTTTGACTTGGGGTTTCTATCCAAGTCAGGACATCATGGTTTGTCTCCTGCTTTCACCCATGTCCACCCCTGCTGCCACAACACATGCTACAACTTTCCTGATACCACAGGGAAGCCAAATGTGGGGGACTCAGAGGTGGTATAAACTGGTTACCTGCCTAAAAATAGCTGTGGCTCTCCAAATCTCCCAGGCATAACATCTTGAACAGCCAGCTACTCAGGGGACCTAACAAGATAATACTGACCTTGGATGACCTCATCTTCATCAACCCAGAGCTACAGAAAAAGGTAAGTCCTTCCACTCATGAAAGTAATTTGGTAGGACTCTCAAAGACAGGTTTGCTGTAGGGTATTTTTATACCCATCAGAATCTGAGAAGGTCATTTAGTACTCCATGCTGCATTTTCCTCTGCATATCAGAAAATTTCCCATATGCTGAATAGTTTTGAGCCCAAGTGTAGCATCAGAGCTGTTGTGATGATGTAAAATAGTACCCTTGGTTGTGTTTATTCTAACAGCCAGGGTTTCTTTGTTCTTGAGGTTGGATGGCAAAGCATAGTTCATGTCCATATCACTAAAACATTTTACCCTGTAAATCAAAGTGTTTGTATCCAAATTACCTATTGAGAACCATTCCTGGCCCGTGCTGGCTCCTGCCCAGAGCTGAGGATCTCCTGGGGGAGAGTTATTTGGCACAGGGCACAGCCATGCTCAGGACTGTACCCACAATATAGACTGCTGTGGAGTAATCCCTTTGCCTAGGCCACTGGCACAGATACAGACTTCTTGTTATGTCAGAGGAGACACTTCAAAGAGTCACAGAATGCTGGGGGTGGGCAGGGCCCTGCAGAGCTCATTCAGCCCAAACCCCTGCTAAAGCAGGTTCCCCTCAATCAGGGGTCACAGGAATGTGTCCAGGTGGGTTTGGAAACCTCCAGAGAGGCCTTTCCTCACCAGAGAGATGTTCCAGTCACTTCAGCATCATGGTAGCCCTCCATGGAACTCTCTCTACATGATCTTTATTACTCTTGAGCTGAGGACCCCAGAACTGGACACAACACTCCAGATGAGGCCTCACCAAGGCAGAGCAGACGGGGAGCAGACCCTCCCTCCACGTGCTGCCCAATTCTTCTTCATACACCTCACTTCCCTGTGCCTTGTTCAGAGATGTGGCTTCTCCACTGAGACACAGCACTTCCATCACCTACAGTGCTTCAAGGTATTAAACAGGGTGAACCTTGTGAACCTTTTAGAGGCACTCAGAGAGGTGAGAGAGGTTTGGTGGGTTTAGGACGTTGTTAGCATGGGTGAAATGTATGGTCTGAGGCAGAGCTAAATTGGAGGATTCCACCCAAAGGTGGTAACTGTCTTACCTGCTTTCCTTGCCTTCCAGAGGCTGACCTTGGACAGTCTGACTGATGCAAACAGTGTAGCAGCCGA
Organism: Colius striatus; assembly: GCF_028858725.1. NCBI lineage: Eukaryota > Metazoa > Chordata > Aves > Coliiformes > Coliidae > Colius > Colius striatus. The sequence continues at coordinate 2,331,964 of NC_084759.1, read as the reverse complement.
CGGCAGAAGCCTGAAATCCACAACCCGCTCCTTTTCCTTGAAGAGTGCAGCTGCCACCCACGAAACCTCCAACGTGGCTCTGTATGAGGTAGGTTACAGCCTCATGCAGCTTCTCACTGCTTCTGTTCACTGTGAGGAAAGTCTTGGTCTGCAGTAGTGTAGGTCCCAGGATTGGAATCCTGCTGACAGACCATAGGGGTGAAAATAAGTTACACTCAAGCTTGGATTTACCAGTGTTTAGGGTAACTGTACCCTAACTCTCACCTGAGCTCATGGGGTCCTGTGGGGTGGTGGTGTTCCACATCCATATGTATCATTGCCAGGTTTGATCTCTGTTAGATGTGTAACCACCTGACGGCAGCATGAAGAATCCTTCTTACAAGACAGCCTTTCACAGAATCATTTGGTTGGAAAAGATCAAGTCCAACCCCTCACCTCACCCTGCCAAGCCCATCCCTAACCCATGGCCCTCAGCACCTCAGTTCCATGGCTTTGCAATATCTGCAGGACTGGGGACTCCCCTACCTCCCTGGGCAGCCTGGCACAGGGGCTGACAATGCTCTCAGGGGAAAAGTTCTTCCCCAGCTCTAATCTCAACCTCCCCTAGGGCAACTTGAGGTCATTTTCTCTTTTTCCTTGTTACTTGAGAGAAGAGACCAGTCTACACTTCGCTACAATGACCTGTCAGGGAGCTGTAGAGAGTGCTCACGTCTTCCTTCAGCCTTTTTTTCTCCAGGATAAACAACCCCAGTTCTCTCAGCTGCTTCTCATAAAACTTCTTCTCTAGATCCTTCCCCAGCTTTGTTTCCAATCTCTGGCCACGCTGCAGCCCCTCAGTGTCCCTGTGGCAGTGAGTGAGGGGCCCAGCACTGACACAGCCCTGGAGCTGCGGCCTCCCCAGGGCCCAGCACAGGGGCCGGGCACTGCCCTGGGGCTGCTGCCACCTCACTGCTGAGCCCAGCCAGGCTGCCCTTGGCCTTCTTGCCCCCCTGGGCACGCTGCTGCCTCCTGTTCAGCCCCTGCCACCAACCCCCCCAGGCCCTTTCCCTGCAGCAGCTTCCCAGCCCCTCTGCCCCAGCCTGGAGCTGCCTGGCCTTGGGGTGGCCCAGGGGCAGGATTTGGCCCTTGCCCTTGTTCAGCCTCATCCCATTGCCCAGGGCCCATTGCTCCAGCCTGATGGTGTTGACATTTGTAAGAAGATCTTTTCTTACAAGACAGACTCCAAATACACAATAAAGACTATCACATTCTCCTTTGTGCCAATAGGATTGTATGGAGTTTAAGCAGAAACAATGGCCAAGAAATCTCATCCCATCCATCAGTTCTTTTGTAAACACACAGCTTTTTAACAAAAGACAAGACTATTTTTTTTTCATTCCTACAAAGGAGCAAAATAAAATGGATCATTAATTCTAGAGAAAATCTCTGGACAGAGTCAATTTCCTTTTAAATCAATTTATTATTGCTTGTGAAATACTAATAGACAGTCGAGGTATAAAGTTCTGATCCAGGTGAAGGTCTTACACCTTACCCCATTTAATGAGAGTTTGCTGTGGATGTTCTTATTCAGGTGCAGTAAGAAAGAATCTATTGCCACAAATATTGAAAATCCCAACGACTTTCAAAGTGAAGGGCCTGGAATTCAGACATAGATCTCATGTTAGCTGTTGTTCAGAGATGTGCTCTGTCATTCACTCAGTTGTATTGTGGACAGGGAGACTGGGTCTGGCTGAAAAAAATTGAGATGGGAGCAGTTCACAACCTGCGGCAAAGCTCCACCAACGTCTTGAGGAAGGTAGGAACAGGGAACGGTGGGGCACATGGAGGGAAGGTTGTCTGGGAGACTTTTGTGACTGCAGAGTGTTTTTAGTCTACTTCTTTCCTGTTTAGCCATTGAATCACTCACCATGGCTGTTAATGAGTCTTGCTCAGTGGAATCTAGTGCAATGGACCATGCACGGTGGCATCTTACCAATGACCTGTGTGTCAGAGTCAGCAGCTTGCAAAATCATAGAATCACAGAATGTCAGGGGTTGGAAAGGGCCTTCAGAGATCATCCAGTCCAACCCCCCTGCAGAAGCAGGTTCACCTAGATCAGGTCACACAGGAATGTGTCCAGACAGGTTTTGGAGACCTCCAAGCAAGGAGCCTCCACACCCTCCCTGAGCAGCCTGGGCCAGGGCTCCCTCACCTCACAGTGAGAGAGTTTTTCCTTATGTTCAAATGGTGCTCTTTGTGTTCCAGCTTCATCCCAATACCCCTTGTCCTGTCACTGGATACAATAAAAAAAAGAGATGCCCCAACCTCCTGACATCCACCATTTATACACTTGTAACTATTAATGAGATCTCCCCTCAGTCTCCTCTTCTCCAGACTAAACAACCCCAGTTCCAGCAGCCTTTCCTCAGAAGGAAGATGCTCCAGTCCCCTGATCATCTTGATGGCCTTGCACTGGCCTCTCCAGCAGTTCCCTGTCCCTCTTGAGCTGGGGACATCCTAAACCTGACACTTCAAAGCCAGTGCCACTCTGAATGTACAATGAGTCCTCTAAGTGACCTTGTTTGCAAAGACAAAATGGTTTGGAGGAAATCATCCCTGCCAGTGTCAGGAGAGGGTGATGCACTCACAGCTGTTTTGATAAGTTATTTACTGACAACATGGCACAGACATAGCTGAGCATTTCTCTGGGATTTGCTTTGTGTCTCCAGCTAAGATGCCTGTTGGAAGTTTGCTTCTAGTCTTTAATTTTCTGATTACTACTAAACGACAAGGAAACAAATTTATTTACCATATTCAAGGCCAATAATTGTTGGCAGCTACTTGCCAGCATAGGAGTGGCATTTTTACACATAACAAATTTGCCAGGTTATGTCTCCAAAGGCATCATTGATGGATGACTTTGAATCCTTCAGGCATGGTATTGCTTTCCAGATCGGAACAGAGCTGCTGGAATACTCCACATGCTGACATCAATTTAGCCCACAGAAGTTGTTCTGTTTTAGTGTAAGATCCAATTAATTTTGTCTAAAGTAAAACAAATTCATGTTCAGCTGGCTTTTGCTATCTTGCTTTCTTTGCCTTAATGGATAGACTAAGAAAAGCAAAGCTTAATAAGAATGTAGGATAGCTGGAAATAAGCAGCAAAGAAGTAGTTTTCTTCCCCATCCTCGTGTGAGAGACTGAGAGTACAAGAATGATGAGGACATCTCGTGATATAAAGAAGCTACTGAGCAGATGTCTGGCTGACTTGGTCTTGCTGTGATCCCCTGTCTTGTTTCAGATGAAGGATCTGCGTCATGAAAATGTGAACCTGTTCCTGGGGTTTTTCTCTGACGGTGGCATCTTTGCCATAGTGACAGAGTACTGCTCCCGAGGAAGCCTGGAGGACTTGCTGAGAAACGAAGAAATGAAACTGGATTGGATGTTCAAGTCCTCTCTCATGATGGATCTAATTAAAGTAAATCCACTGCTCCTGCTGAGGCATGACCTGCATGTGACATTTATATTGACACCACTGTGTCATCCATTACTGTGGGATGGTTTGAGGAATGGGAGGAAAACCAGTGTGAATGTAATTATATTGGTATATGGGGTCTTTAACAGAGACCTCTTACTCTTGTTTTATTACCACCTGAGATAAGTACTATTTAGGGTAATTGGACTGTATCCACTCAGCAGGATTAGAGGTTAAAACTACAAATTAGCCTAGAACTGATCACCTAGAACAATGAATTTAGCCATCAATTCAAAGGCTTTTTTAGCCATTTCTGTCATAAATCAGAAATGCATCCAGTATAGAACGAAACTGTAGCCAATACCTGTCAGAATGGCTACGTGGATGGTCACTTTAGAAGAGTGTTCATACACTTCCAATCATGTCCCCATGTGTTTTCATAGTGAACTACCAACCTGGGACAAGTGACCTACAGATGGTAGACTCCCAGAACCATTCTTATAGCTCATAATACACCTTCTGATCCTCCTTGAGAGACATGAGTAAGGGCATCCAGCTCTTAATGGCTTCCTTTGGTCTAATCATTGGGTACCACTTGTGCCCACCTTCTTAACCATGTCTAAAAGCACAACTTCTGAGTGCAATAAGACCTAAGGCTACAGAGGGAGACATCTGACTGTTCTTTCCAGTATCACTTTACAATGTAGCTAACAGAATTCTTAACCTTAATCCATTTCTAAACTGTTCTCATAATTGCTTGGATTGGTCAGGGCTGCATGTGAAACAGTCAATGCTATCCAAGGGGACAATTTGGCTTGGTGTCTCTGAATGCTGATGGATAACATAATTCTTAAGGAAGAGCCTCAATCTTGTCTGTGTTTCATAGGGAATTAGGTATTTACACCACAGAGATTTTGCCCACGGACGTCTCAAGTCTCGTAACTGTGTTGTGGACGGCCGGTTTGTGCTGAAGATCACTGATTATGGTTATAATGAGCTCTTAGAAGCACAGAAATGCCCCTACATTCAACTACCCCCAGAAGGTAGGTGCCATAAGGAGATATTTGTCCATTGATTTAACAGACTCTTGTTCTAATGCAAGTGCAGGCCAGTGACCACATAAAGATTTATGTGCACAATTTCATGACATCTAGTTACCCATAAATGGTGCCTTGTTACAAGAAAGGATAAGCAAAGGGTTTTTTCAGACTTCTTGAAGGTGAAGTGAGTAGCAGAACGTCATAGAATCACAGAATCATAGAATGGTAGGGACTGGAAGGGACCTTTAGAGATCATCCAGCCCAACCCCACTGCCGAAGCAGCTCCCACCTAGATCAGGTCACACAGGAATGTGTCCAGGTGGGTCTTGAAGAGCTCCAAGGAAGGAGCCTCCACACCCTCCCTGGGCAGCCTGGGCCAGGGCTCCCTCATCCTCACCGTAAAACAGTTTTTTCTTATGTTTAAATGGAACTTTTTGTGTTCCAGCTTCATCCCATCACCCCTTGTCCTGCAATGATGGAACTTCATCATGTCGTAGTTGGAGAAGGATTTAAATGCCCCAGAACTTCTGTGATTGGTGGAATTGGCTTCACATCCATAGCCCCAACCCCATATTTGAAATATTGTGTTAACTCAAATGCAAAGAGATGTACTTTGTAGAACTAAGCCATCTGAAACACAAGATGATACAGGTTTCTTTTAAATAGGTCCTCAACATGCCAATGACCAAAGACTACCACATGGCATTCCCACTGATCAGGGACAGCATCTCACGGGACTAGGTTTGGACACTGATAGGTTTCTTTTTCCTGTCCATTGCCTTGGAGTTCCCCTAGTATCCCAGTTTATTTTCTGAAGCCTGGCTTCAGAGTTTTGATCCCTCTGCCACAAGATTTGTTTCCTACATATTTCCAGTGTCCCAGATAGGGCAGTTACCAGAAAGAAAAAACTATTTCACTGTGAGGTGAGGGAGCAGTGGAACAGGCTGCCCAGGGAGGGTGTGGAGGCTCCTTCCTTGGAGGTCTTCAAAAACATGTTCCTCTGCGACCTGATCTAGGTGAACCTGCTTCTACAGGGGAGTTGGACTAGATGATCTCTAAAGGTCCCTTCCAACCCCTCCTATTCGATGATTCTCTGATTCTATGATCTTCTCCCTCCTTACAAAAGTTATGTATATTGCAGTAGCTGAAATGTTCCTTATTCCCACTACTCCTAACACTCCATAACCAGAGTTACAATATCCCCATTTGAATTGATTTGTCTTTTGATAGGGCTGGGTAATGTTTAATGACTATTTCTTTCCCCACTCAAACTACTGGATTATACAGACTGATTCTATTTCAAACTGCCACAATCTGCTTTTACAGAAACTACTTTCATCTAAAGACAACTAGAAAATATTTTTAATTAACTGCTGCTTTGTAAAGAAAGCAACAAGGATAGCAAATAGCAAGAAACCTGGGCTTCAGTGCCAACATTTTTTCTGAGTGGTATTTTCAATTGAAAAAAAGCTGTTAAAGATTTTAGCAACAGTGGGAACATTTCTTATGTAGATGTTCCAGGCTGGTGTTTTAGCATGCAAAGTGTTGGCACAGCAAAATGTTTCTAAAAAACGGAGAGACATTTGGAAATCTCTTTTTTTTTTTGGTCAGGATGGAAGTTTGATTTAATTCTTCACACAAGAAACAAAAGACTTGATCCAGTGAATAAAGAAGCATGCTCCAACACTTCCTTAAATGACTGAGGGGTTCCTTTGTCTGAGCTCACATGTAAGAAACACGATGCTCTTGATTTATTTTAGAATTACTCTGGACAGCTCCTGAGTTGCTGAGAGACCCAGATATGTGCAGGAAAGGCACATTCAAAGGGGACATTTACAGCTTTGCAATCATCCTACAAGAAGTGGTTGTTCGTGGTCCACCATACTGCATGTCAGAGCTCTCAGCTGAAGGTAGGCCAGTATTTTGGTGCATTTTTAAGGCTTTAACAAAAGTGCTTGGAAAAAAACATCTGGCCAAGCCCCTGAGGTAAAATTTCAGTATGAAAATAATGTCCCAATCTCATGACCTTTCCCAGTCACAAGAAGCTGCTTTCAAAAAAACCCATCCAAAATAAATATCAAAATGTGTCGTTTTGATCTCAGCTGGGGAATGTGATTCACCACTGTTAGCAATAAAGCTGGGGCTCTGGGTACCCCTCAGATGCTTCAGAGCTGGCCAGAAGTCAGGCCTCTGTAGCACCTTCAGTTCCTTTAACTGTTCATCATGGTGTGGAGTGAAACCTGATGGCAGAATTGCCCATCGCCTGAAAACTCCTTCACTTCCCACTCGTCAGCCCTTTTTTGTTATGTCTTGTGGGCTGTTTTTGAACTGGATCCCTTGGAAGCATCCTGCTTTGTCCATCTGCCTATTTTTCCATAATTACTTCCCCAATTAAGAGGTTCTCTCTTCAGCAGAGGTCAAAGTGATACCCCATGACACCACAGGCATGTATGAAGTGACTTGTATCTGAAACAGCAAACAGATGAGCTCCATAGGAAGAGGAGACTGAGGGGGGATCTCATTAATAGTTACAAATATCTAAATGGTGGGTGTCAGGAGGTTGGGGCAGCACTTTGTTCTATGGTATGTAGCAACAGGACGAGGGGTGATGGGATGAAGCTGGAACACAAAATTTCCATTTAAACATAAGGAAAAACTCTTTCAGTGTGAGGTGAGGGAGCCCTGGCCCAGGCTGCCCAGGGAGGGTGTGGAGGCTCCTTCCCTGGAGGTCTTCAGGACTCCCCTGAACATGTTCTTATGGGACCTGCTTTAGCAGGGGGGTTGGACTAGATGATCTCTAAAGGTCCCTTCCAACCCTACAATTCTGTGATACTATGATTCTATGATTAACTACTCATGGTGCAACTCTGGTTAGCTCCAACATGCATAATTAGAGCAAACACACTGCAGTCAGGGTCAAATCACAAGCATTTGAACAGGGATGGGGAGAGAACAGTCAAAAAAGAGCTGATTTTAATAAAAGTCCATTCTCAACAGATTTGTAGCTGGACAGTCACCAAGTGGGGTATGGCCAGTCAGTATCTGTTCAGCACCTGGAATAATGGGGCCTCAACCTTTCTGCTCCCCAAGCAGCTGCAACAACGCAATGACAATGATGATGATGATGACAACGATGTAACCTACTCTATAATTCAGAGCTGGATCTGTGATGTAGCTTATAATTTAATTAGCAGGTGTTCCCCTCATCTAGAAAATGTTGCATGTAGTGCACTCCAGTTTCCTGACCCGCTAAAATGATTAATTTCTACTCACTGTGTCCTAATCCTCGAGGAGCTTTCACTCATGGAATGAATTTAAAACTGTCTGGGGAAAGCATTTCCCCTTGGCTGCCCCTGGAAATATTTGGGCCAGGTGCTTTTAGTTTATTTGGTGGAGACTGGTGGGATGAGCCAAAGAGCTTTAAACTGTCAATGCTGAAAAGCTTTTGGGTACTCACAGTAACAGCTGTGGAAATGCAGGGCTCCTGCCAGAAAGAGAGTGGTTTTCACTCCATTTGACTGCTCTGAACTACAGAAAATGAAATCTTCAAATGCAATCACTTTGGGATCTTTGTTTAAGCAGAAGATACAGTTCTGCCTTACAAAAACCACATTTCCTCCAGAATATTATTACTAAGAAATACCTAAATAGAAGTCAGAGTGGATGGTTTGGTTCAAACATCACATTCCCCTGTCCATGCTTTAGTGTTAAACAAAACCTGCAGCTCCACTCCTTTGCTGTAGGTGGTGGTCTGAAAGCCCAAGCCCAGTTCCTTATTAGTCTTGTTTCACTTCTGGATAGGGAGTCACCTCACAGACATTATTTTGAACCCAAATTCTCCCCTTAAAATACTTCCCACTGTCTCAGTTCCCATCAACCTCCCACGTACTGGTTCCCAGTTAACAATGAAGCATCAGAGGCTGCTGTCCTTCCTGTCTGGGCTCAGCCATAACCCCCTGCTCTCCTAGAGGTCTGCAGATCCTAATGGAGATAGTCTAAGGCAATTTCATTAAATCCAAGCCTGCAGGCTCACACATCCATCTGTCACACAACCTTCTCCCATTCAGACACTTTATTGCTCATAACCTGATTCTCCAGGGACAAGAAGGCAGATCAATCTCTTGTTTGTCAAATCCTCCAAGAGACTCCTGGCAGAGGAAAGCAAAAACCCCCAGTTTCATTTGACACAGCCACTGGGTGATGAAGAATAACAGTGATAACTGAAGGAGCAATCAAGGTCCATGTCCTTTACCCCCACAAAGACCCTCTGTCTCACAACATGCCTCCCACTCTTCTCTTTGTCACAGAAATTATAAAGAAAGTGAAGAAGCCCCCTCCCCTGTGCCGCCCAAACGTAGCCCCTGAGTTGGCTCCCCTGCAGTGCATCCAGGTAATGAAGCAATGCTGGGGTGAAGCCCCAGAACGACGTCCAACCTTTGAGGAGGTATTTCATAAGGTCAGTGAATAAAGCAGCAGGTGCAATCCTTTGTTTTCAGGTGGCAGGAAAGTGTGGGCTTTTTTCTTTGAGTGAGCCCTTAAATAATGATTGAAGTAGTCCTGGAGCTCTAATCTTGCTTTTGCTATTTGGTTGTTTTATGGTTTGTGGGGTCTGGTTTATACCTTGTCCTGAACTTGGGCTGCCATGGTACCAGCACATGGGGTGTGAAGCAGGCTGGACATGGGCTTGGTGCATAAAGACATGGGCTCATTCAGCCTGGAGAAAAGGAGGCTGAGGTGAGACATGATGACTCTTTCCAACTCTCTGAAAGGAGATTGTAGTGAGGTGGGAGTCAGTCTCTTCTCCCAAGTAACAAGTGATAAAACAAGAGGAAATGGCTTCAAGTTGTCCCACAGGAGGTTTAGATCGGGGATGAGGAGGAACTTTTTTCCTCAGAAGGTTGTTAGCCCCTTTCCCAGGCTGCCCAGGGAGGTGGGGGAGTCCCCATCCCTGGAGACACATAAATGAGATGCTGAGGGACATGGGTTAGTGGTGGGCTTGGCAGTGTGAGGGGAGGGGTTGGACTCGATCTTAGAGGTCTTTTCCAACCAACATGATTCTTTTCTGTGTGTCTTCACATTTGCAGTATGCCTGCATGGATGGTATCATGGAGATCAAAGATCTGTACATTATGATAGCACTGTCAGATCTATATGGTTTATGACCTTCCAAAGTGTTTAGAAGATGATAAATTTAACAGGAAAGTTCAGCAAGAGCTGTTAGCCACAAATATACAATGTCTGGCATAGGAGGTCTCTGAACTGCAGATTGGTGGAAGCTGGGAGCATATCCCAGGAAAATACAACCATATCTGATATGTATTTGAACAGCTTTCCCAGAAGGCTTCTACTGGCCAGTCTCATGGACAGATTTAGGCAAAACAAACCTCTTGTCTGATTCAGCAGTACTACTCCTATGTTCTTATAAGGTCAAAGTAGGTAAACCAATACCCATTATTTTTACCTTTCACTTCTATGAAACTGAATAATTTGACACTCATGTGACTGCATCATTGAGTTTAAGGCAGCTTCTGAAGCCAAAGATTGTCCAAATGGTCCAGAGGCTCAGTTTTAGGTCAAGAGGAGAAAACCTAACTCAGTGAGGAGCTGGGGATGGGAGGTGGCAGTACACACATACAGGCCAGTGTGCAAAGATGAATTTAAGACCATAAGCAGGTTATAAGTCTTACTAATGCCCTGGAATCTGCATCTCTGCATGCAAAGGGCTGCAAGTCACCCTAAAGTTCAGTCATGGGATAAATGAGGGTGCAAATTTGCAGCATGATGGGACTCCATAACAACTCACATCCGTGTTGATGTCTCATGGAAGGTGGTGGGTGTTTCACTTAATCCTCACTGAATGTTCACAGAGGTCCAACATGCTTCTGTGTAGCTTCCATAGTTGTTGATGCCAGTTCACCCTCTGGTTTGCATCTTTATTGTTGAACTCTTGCCACTGTTTGGGACAGTTTTTAGCACCATCCCTTTATAATAAGTGTTTGCTTTTTGTTCCTTTCCGAACTCAGAATGCTACAATGGTGTAATGAGATGGAGAACTAACTCTCCAGTTTGATTTTCCAGTTCAAAACCATCAACAAAGGGAAAAAGACCAATATCATTGACTCAATGCTCAGGATGCTTGAGCAGTATTCCAGCAACCTGGAAGATTTAATCAGGGAGAGGACCGAAGAGCTAGAGATTGAAAAACAGAAGACAGAGAAGCTACTGTCACAAATGCTCCCCCCGTAAGTAGTGGATATTTAAATGGTTTTTAAAATCCCACCATAGCTATACTGGACAAAAGAATTCCCCAGAAGCGAGCAAGATTGCAGAGCTGACCTCCAATTTTGGCAATCACCTTCCAAACAAAGTGAGAAACTTTAATCAATTCCTGCTAGAGCCACGTAGAACCTTCTATTTAGGGGAAGATCTTTCAAGCACAGTAGGACAAGAGTGCCTCAGCACTTGGGCATGTACTACAAAAGGGTTTGTGCCCTGTTATCTTTGCTTGTGTTGTTGTTTCAGATCAGTGGCAGAAGCCCTCAAGACTGGTGGCACTGTGGAGCCAGAGTATTTTGACCAGGTGACCATCTACTTCAGCGACATCGTGGGCTTCACAACCATTTCAGCCCTCAGTGAACCCATTGAGGTAGTGGACCTTCTGAATGACCTTTACACCCTGTTTGATGCTGTTCTTGGAAACCACGATGTATACAAGGTGAGCAGCAGCTGGGCCTGGGGATCAAGCTGTCTTGGTCAAAAACCTCTTGTGGTTCTATTCCACATCTCTGTTACATGTTCTTCAAGGTGATTTTTAATGTAATGATATTTGCTAGGTGGAGACAATTGGTGATGCCTACATGGTTGCCTCAGGGCTCCCAAAGAGGAATGGAAACAAGCACGCAGCTGAGATAGCCAACATGTCCCTGGACATCCTCAGCTCAGTGGGAACCTTCAAAATGAGGCACATGCCAGACATCCCCCTCAGGATACGGATCGGGCTGCACACAGGTAGGCAGCTGCTGAACATCAAAGAACTCCTTTACAGTTGTGTTTCCAGCTTTGAATGCTTTCTCCCTGCCTGCCCCAAAACAAGCAGCCTTAAAAGAAGGTTCAAAACCTTCCATAGCTACAAGGGCATTAAAACGGAAACACAGACCCCAAGGAGGAAAATAGCTCGATATCATTTGGGGAGAAATGATATATTCTATTGCAGTCAGGAGCTACATCAGACACATTAGTCACGTTAGTTGTCATGAGGGTGACACAGGATCTTCACCAGGGTGCTACAGAGACCTTCTCTGATGTCTTTGTAACTCTGTTCTGAAATGAAAAAGCACAGAAAAACAGGCATATAGAGTGAAAGAATGAAAAGGCTGGGGAGATTTCGTACAGGTAGGACATAACTGGAAGAATATGTGATACAGCTACTAAGAAAAAGTGATGTTATAAAGAAAGGAAAGTATCTCTAATGCAGGAATCATAATCCATTCAAGTAACAGAAAAGAGGTTTGTTTAAAAGGAAAAGAGATGGTTCCTTTTTTTATATTAAACTCCAAAAACAAAGCAAAAAGCCCTGGTAGGGCTGCACTCATGGGAGAGTATGACTGAGGTTTTTAAGTGGAGGAAAAGACATTTGCTGTTATCAGAGAATCAATATTTTTAGAAGAGATATAAACCTTCAGAATTTTATACCAGTCATCCATAATAATTTTTTCCCAGTTGTTCACCCCCAGGCTTCTTGCAGCTTCCTCTAAAGTACCAGGTGCTGCCCACTACGTGAAAACAAACAATGAATAAGACTGTCCAGGAGTCTCACCCAGTATTACAGGGATTTTTATCCTTCTGCCTCTTGGGTAATGCTCACATTTTTGCAGCTTTGTCATGCAAGTGTTTTGCAGAAGTCAGTAACCTGGTCCCTGTTGCACACATTGGGAAACAAGAGCAGAGAATTGGAACCATTTCACTCGGAATATCCAAAGAACTCTGAAAAATCATCTCCCTACTGTTTTATTTGGTGTTTGAGGGTCCTATCCAGCCCTTCACAAAAGTCTGAAGTGTTAAGGAATTATTGCAGGAGCACTGTGGGTTTTATACTCTGGCAGAAATTAGCTGAGACTATGACCTTAGCTTGTCTTGCCCCGAGCAAGAAGCTCTGGAGCATCAGCAGATTTTCAACATGGCAAGAGAGGAATTTGGTGTGCAACATCTGCTGCTGCCTGTTGACAGCAGTTCTGTGATGCCTCTTCCATGTACTCAGGTAAAAATCTATCCCAGATGACGTGTGCAGGGGCAGTTATTCTCATGAACTCTGGGTATCTGGAAAGTGGAGTTGTTAGGAACTCTGGTGTAGGGTGTGAGGGGAAGAGGGAGAGGAATTGGTATCTTTTTTGTAAAGAAGCAGAGAGAAGAACTTGTTTTGCACAGATCTGGCAATGTCATACTGTCATGGGAACAGGGAGAAATGAATGCTCCAAAGCAAACCAGCTCTCTGAGCCACCAGGCTGACAGCACAGTTTGATTAACCCTAGACATTGTTTCTCTTGAGGAAAAAGGCATGAAGAGGGAATCACCAGCATCATGAAAGCATTGAGGAAGCTCCTGGGAGAGAGGAGGGGTTGGCTAACACTTTCACTGTCCTGGAAAGGATTGGTGTGACCACTAGTTTTGCAGGCCAACTGCTCTCTGGAAACTGGTGCCAAGAAGAGTTCATGATGCCCTCTCTGAAAAAGCATGGGCTGCCTAAGTCACTCCAACCCCAACAGAGAGCTGCACCTCTGGGAACATCTTTTGGCCCATGGTCTGCTTTTGACAGTGCATGGGTCAGGCAAAGAGGATGAGACCAGTGTTTGGTCTGCAGTTCATCTCCTGCTTTAAATGAACTCTGGAGTCTTCTCTCTCCTCTCTTGACTGCGTGTCCATAAAAACTCATCTGACTCAACTGTTTCCACACCATCCATGTCTGGGCTGGGGCCGAGCAGTTGTGGTGAGAAGACAAGTCTTGCAACAAGGGCTGAAGAGGATCTCTTTATCACTCAGGCTCTCTGGCAGACAGCCCTGTGCTTTGATTGAGCTTGTTAACCTCTGTGGTTACTGGTGGTTGCTGCAGAGTCTGAGCCAGCATGGCTTATTCAGTGACCCTGCAAGCCCTGGCAAAGAACCATTTAAAAACAAACCAGTAAACCTGTATAACTAAACAACTAGGCCATAACATTCTCATCACAATGGTTTCCTCTGAAGCATGTTACTGTGGGAGATCTATCACTGGAAGTTTTTGTTAGCCCTTTGCTGAGGCTGTCTAGACAAAGAGGGAACACACACAGGCAGCAAAGACAGAGAATGAATTAACTCTTGGATGCTTTCACTATATCCTTTAGGCATGCTGACACTGTAGGGCTGGATTTGAACTAATAACTCTCTGCAACAGGAGGACAGGCTTAAAAGCAATACCCTAGAAAGATAGTAGCTTACCTTAAAGATCTCACCTATCCTAGGTTGTGAGCTTTGCAGAAGTGGTTGGATGACTGCACTAAGTAGGAAACCTGAATTTGGGCACCCAGGTGGAAGTGTTTCCAGGAGTCACAGGGAGCTTACATTCATTTCATGGATGGTGGAGATCTGATGGACATATACGTGGATCCTGGAGAGCTGCTCAGGTGCAGGAGTGGAAAGGCTCTCACAGTTCAGCTGACCATCTTGATGTGGCCTCTACTGACTGCAGCAGGAGCTCAGCTGCCTATATTTGTGCTTCTTAAAATGGAATCAAACCCTCCTCAATGAGGCCTCATTTTTTGACAAGAACCACTTTTGTTCTGTCCTTGCAGCACCTATTACAGAAGGAGCTCTGACCCCTTACTGAGATTTCTGAGTGCTGCTGCCGTGTCATCACCACAAGATGAAGAGGTGATGCTATGTGAGGTAGTGTTTTCTCAGGGAACTCTTCCATTGAGGCATGAATTAAAGTCTCCAACAAGACCCTTCTTTACCTATATGTTACATTAGTGTGCACACATTAAGGACCAGTTAGGTAAGCATTAGATTCTTAACCCAGTAAAATCAACAGTGCCTTTAACTGTTGTGCTATAAAAATGCCTATAGACTAGACCCTGAAAAAAACTTCCTCTAGTGGATATAGCTCCTCTCCTTGAACTGATTTAGTGAATACTGACAAAGATGGGAATTAAATTAGAAGAGATTCTGGACATCCAAGTTTGCACAGCACATTGGCAGTAGGAAAACACCATTAGATCAGGCTTTCCTGATCTCCAGCAGTCCCTGTGTCCTGTGTTTGATCCAGACATGTTGAAGTCCTTGTAACAATTTTGGTGTGAACCATATTTCCTCTCTTTTTTTTTGTTTAAGTCCTTATGCAAGCAGTGCCTCCTTGAGAAGGAGTTGAAGTGTGTTTTACCTCTCAGTTTGCAACCTCTGTAAATCATATTAAAATCCCGTTACTTTGACTCTGCAGCACAACTTTTCTGAGGGCAGCAAGAACAGTTCTTGCAAAGTTCCCCATAGCTTTCAGATATAGTTTCATTGTATTTGAGGTATACCTGAAAACTATATGAACAATCATTTCTTGTAACTAAGAAGGTTAAAATCACAGCAAAATTACATTATCCTAAAACAGGTAACTGACCACTCTAGATTAGGGTGTTATTAATATTATTGCTGTTGTCAAAAAATACTTTTAATTTGCAACACTTTATGTCATGAAAAACTTTATAGAATCATAGAATCATAGAATCATAGAATGGTGGGGTTGGAAGGGACCTTTAGAGCTCATCCAGTCCAACCCCCTGCAGAAGCAGCTCCCACCTAGATCAGGTCACACAGGAACGTGTCCAGGTGGGTCTTGAAGAGCTCCAAGGAAGGAGCCTCCACAACCCCTCTGGGCAGCCTGGGCCAGGGCTCCCTCACTCCAACACTGACACAGTTTGTTCTTATGTTTAAATGGAACCTTTTGTGTTCCAACTTCATCCCATCACCCCTTGTCCTGTTGCTACATATCATAGAAAAAAGTGCTGCCCCAACCTCCTGACACCCACCGTTTATATAGTTAGAAATACTAATGAGATCCTCCCTCAGTCTCCTCTTCTCCAGACTAAACAGCCCCAGGTCCCGCAGCCTTTTCTCATATGAAAGATGTTCCAGTCTCCTGATCATCTTGGTGGCCCTGCACTGGCCTCTCTCCAGCAGTTCTCTGTCCCTCTTGAGCTGAGGAGCCCAGAACTGGACACAGGACTCCAGATGAGGCCTCAGCAGGGCAGAGCAGAGAGAGGGCAGAACCTCCCTTGACCTGCTGGCCACACTCTTCTTGATGCATCCCAGGATGCCATTGGCCTACTCTATAGCATCATTTCACATAGTGTTGATATGAACATTCTGTAGCCTTGCATGGGAAAAGATTTCATAGAATTTCATAGAATCACAGAATGGTGGGGTTGGGAGGGACCTTTAGAGCTCATCCAGTCCAACCCCCCTGCAGAAGCAGCTCCCACCTTGATCAGGTCACACAGGAATGTGTCCAGGTGGGTCTTGAAGAGCTCCAAGGAAGGAGCCTCCACACCCTCCCTGGGCAGCCTGGGCCAGGGCTCCCTCACCTGAACAGTGATTATAATTCCCAGATATCAGTTTTGCTAAACCTTAACCCAGAATGATCATGGGATTGAAAAGGCAGGCAGAGCTTTAAAAGACATTTGACATAAATGCATTCAGTGGAAAACACAGAGAGGCCTGTGTTTCTCTGCAGGAAGCCTCACACCTCCTCACGTTGCTGAGAGAACTATTTTTCTCTTAACTTTCTTTATGGGGTTTTTTTTTTTGCATCTATTTCGCAAGCCTCATGTTTTAAATTGTGGGTGATGAAATCTAGCATCTCATACTTCAGAGCACAGTCCAAACATGATCTCAGCCAAGCGCCCCAGCTGACAGTTGTCTGTGCTGTTTGGCTGTCATACATTTTATATCTCTGTGTGTGCATGTTCATGTGAATCCTGTACACATACCTCTCTCTGAGAACTTGGCACCGGTTCTTTGGGAGCTACTTTGGAAGGGAGTGGATCTCATTGAAAAAAAAATGAGAAAAAGGGAAAAGAAACAGTTTTGGGCTAGACAGGGGAGTTAACAACGTGTTCCTTTCCAAGGAGAGGACACTGGGTGGTCCAGAGTGCTGCCAGTATCTCTGGGCTTCCAAGGCCCATTTTCATCCCTGTTCCACTGAGACTCAGGGAATATCACAGGGTCTGAACTTTAATTTTCTCAGGTTGGAAAGGTGGCCTTGAAAATATGAAACTGGGAGAGTTGTTGAGCTTCCACGAACTCTGAACACGTTTCTCACAGATGATGGTGAACTTTTGGGCTTCCCAGCTCAAGAGGGACAGAGAACTTCTGGAGAGAGTCCAGCACATGGCCATCAAGATGATCAGGGAACTGGAACATCTTTCACACATGGAAAGGCTGCAGGAGCTGGGGCTGTTTAGTCTGGAGAAGAGGAGACTGAGGGGGGAGCTCATTAGTATTTATAACTATATAAACGGTGGGTGTCAGGAGGTTGGGGCAGCACTTTTTTCCATTGTATGTAGCAACAGGACAAGGGGTGATGGGATGAAGCTGGAACACAAAAAGTTCCATTGAAACATAAGAACAAACTGTTTCAGTGTTGGAGTGAGGGAGCCCTGGCCCAGGCTGCCCAGGGAGGGTGTGGAGGCTCCTTCCTTGGAGCTCTTCAAGACCCACCTGGACACGTTCCTGTGTGACCTGATCTAGGTGGACCTACTTTGGCAGAGGGGTCGGACTGGATGATCTCTAAAGGTCCCTTCTAACCCCTACCATTCTGTGATTCTATGATTCTATGCACTGAATCCTACTACACAAGACCTTCCCCAAGAGTAAAACATCAATGTGCTTAATTTTTGATGTCTTGTAGCAAGCACCAAGGCCAACAGGATCTTTAGAAAGCCCTTCTTCTGTGTTCTCCAGTGTTTTCTTTCTATTTGTTGGTGAACCCCTTGGTTTGTGCAGTAACATCTGGGTTATACAGGTGGCATGTCTTTCAGGGCCCTGTGTGGCGGGTGTGGTGGGACTTACCATGCCACGGTACTGCCTCTTCGGAGACACAGTGAACACGGCATCACGGATGGAGTCCACGGGCCTGCGTGAGTATTTGGAATGGTCCTGGGGTGGGTGGTTGAACACATTTCTCAAGAGAGACAAAAAAAAATATGTATCTTTAGTTATAAGCATTGCAGCTGAATCATCTCTGGAGAAGGGGGTGAAGTCAAATGACAAAATTCATAGCAGCCTGAAGGAGAGGGCATCAGCTTTGCTGTTGCAGATCAGCCTTTAAGACCGTGCCTTCCAGCTACAGTCCTCTGATTTGGATCCCATCAACCAACATGAATTGCCCTATATTTATCCTACATAGGTTAGATCTTGTTTTTCAGTCAGTGCTGAGAATCTTTAACTCAGAGCTCTTCTTGCACAGAAAAATAAAGCACTTATCTGTCATGGCCAGTACAAGGCAAGGCTTGAAGCACAAGTGGGCACTGCTTCCCTCATGCTGAAGAGAGGGTAAACCAGATCCCATGCCACAATGTCCTGCAACATGAAGAAAGTAATTTGTGAGGTCTTCATTTGTCAGCAGTGCAATTCCGAGAACATGTGTTGGCAGGTCCTAACAGATTCCTAAAGCTTCCCTTCCTCTTCAGGTTTTTGTGATGCCTTTCTGGATGGATTGATGTTCATGCTATTTTACCCTCAAGGGCTTGCCTTTGTTTTCCTGAGGCATTCCATTACAAAAACACCGGGACAATATGTGCACAGGGACAATATGTCCTATGTAGACAGGGACAATAGCTGTAGCAGATAAGACAGTACCATCTCTCTGCTGTTTTTTCTTGCTCTCTGGCTGGAGATTTCCAGCCTTGTAAAAGGAGCTAATGGGGAAGAAATGTACACCTGCTTCCCAGCCATATGTGTGCACAGAACTGCTGTTTGTTGCTGTCCTTGGCTGTGATATGGATATGCAAACCATAGTGCTTGAACAGCAGATAACAGAGTGGACAGCAAGGGTCAGCAGTGCTGGAGTCTTGGATATGTTGCTTTAGGTGTTCAGGATATCAGCACAAGTTGGTTTCCAAAAGCAGTGATTCATACAACTTAATTTTTGATCTCTGATCTCCCTTTTGATATTTTCAACAGCCAAAAAAAATTACCTATTATTTACCTGGTTCAATGTTATTCTTAGCTATTCAATATTATATTTAATATTAATATCTTGATACTCAATGTTATCTTGACATCTTATTTTGCCATTTCATATTAAAATCTTGAGGTCTTGCCAGGCTAGAAATCTGTTGCAGTATACATGCCACACTGGAACTTTTTCATACAATCCTCACATTTCTAGTTCCAGTGACTTTGATTAGACTAATTAAGACTAGCAATTAGGCTGATCATTAATTAAGGAAAATTGCCTTTCTTGTGATTATGGCTGGTTTATTTTAGGAGGCACACATTGCATTTGGAAAGCAGTAAAAAGGAGGAAATGCTTTGATAGTAGATTTTGAACGTCAAGAGAGGTATTTGAAGAATCTCAAGGCTTAGAGTCTTGGAAGCACAAAGTCCCCCTGGCCTAGAAACAGAAGGAGCAATGCAGATACAGAAGCATCATTATACATTAGTAGGAATATATAGAGATACTCAGTAATAGGAAGATTGTAGGTTAGTTTCTCAGGAAACGTAGCTCAAAGCTGTGTGGTCTTCCTCTGCATATTTAAACTGATGTTCTTCTTTCTGATTATTCAGCAAACAAAATGTAATTAGTTCATCTCCCATCCTTCATGGAGGAAAGGAATGGGATTGATGCATTTGAAGTAAAAACTCAAGAAAAACAATCATCAAAAACAGCTGTTTAAGAGGAAAATGTTTGAGACATCTTCCCTGGCTTGGCTCACACCAGCAGAACCACAATGAATTCCAGTGAGTTCCAGCAATGACTGTGACACAACCTGGGAGAGGTGGGGATCTAATAAAGATCTCCACTTTTGCCCATTTGGTTCATAGGTTGTTAATAGCAGCTCTGGATGGAAATCATTACTAAAAACCTAGAGGGATTTAGATGCATTTTTGTTATGTGCCTCTCCAAACTCTGTCTTTATGCTTTTCATCTCACCTTCCAAATGACTTTGGGTGTCTGGAACAGAACAGCTGGTTATTTTTCTTTTCTCTCTTGCTCCCTTGTTATTCTGTGGCAGGAGATAAAAATGACATTTTGAATTCCAGCTGACAATGTGGCTGAAACATCACTTACCATCTTTATCAAGAGGTAGACTTTTGCACTTTGCATGTTTAGTATCCTGATCCAGGAAGTCCTCCGTGTAGTTTCCTCTCACCTTGTGCTTGTTACAGCCCTACCTGGAAGGATTCATCCATCAGCATCAAACTCTATGTAGAGAAGCATCACACAGCTACACCAGCTACATACCTGCATGCTTTGGAGCATTTTTCCATGCCAGGGTGAAGCAGTGGGGAACTCACAGTGTGTGTGGAGTATAGTGATTCAGCTGGTTTTCTTTCCATTCCCAGCTTACAGAATCCATGTCAGCCAAAGTACCGTGGATACACTTCAGAGTCTAAATGAAGGCTATGAAATCATACCTAGAGGAAAAACAGAACTGAAGGTAAGAAGGGCAAGGCTGTATGAAATGCTTCACTGGGGAATCTTGTTGCTTAGGGAATGTTCCTATTAAGCTCTGGTTTGGCTTTCATCCACCACTGTTCTGCTTGGTCCTTCCCAAATTGACTCCATCAGTTGTTTCAGTACCTGAGGTAATTACTGAAGGACCACAGGATCAAGCAATCAGCTGTATATGGTGGATCCAAGTACTTATTTAATCCACCCATGACAGAAGCTGCTGTTTTCCAAACAAGAAAACATTGCATAATTTAAAACATCACTGTTCTCCTTACACAGTCAACAGACAGAAGTAGGAGCTTTGCTTGCCTTAAGCATCTACACTAAGGGATCTACAGTAAGAGATTTCCTGCCTGGACACGTTCCTGTGTGACCTGATCTAGGTGGGACCTGCTTCTGCAGGGGGGTTGGACTAGATGATCTCTAAAGGTCCCTTCCAACCCCTACCATTCTATGATTCTATGACCTGAGCATGGCCCAAGATCCCTCAACAATCTTTCCTGAAGAGTGGAATCATCTCACCCAAGTTCATATATCTGCAAGTGGAGGTCTGAGGCAGTTATTCCAGGTTTAGTCAATGGATTAGAAAGCTTTACATAGTTAGTAAAGATAAATTGGCACTTTAGGAAATTATTAACCTGACTTCCTTTCAGTGTCCAGTTCATGTGAAGGTGAATGTCACTCTAGAAATATCTGTTTAGCTCCACTTCTCCAGTCAAGTGTAACTGACTCTGATATAGATGCCCATATTTCATCAGATGCATCTCACCTTAAAAGCTAAATCATCAGTGGTGGAAGAAGTCATTATCCTGATACTCAGTCCAGCAACAGTTGAAAAACCTCTCAATGGATGAGTTAGTGCTGCCACAGCAGATGATTAGTAGTTTCTCATTTCTGTTAAGCTGTGTAGTTTCAATGACCCAGATCGATGAGGGTCATTGGTAGATGAGAATTTTAACTAAGCCTCCTCTTTTAATATAGTGACATTCACCATATTAAAAGAGGAGACCTTGTTAAAGGCAAAGTTTGGTCCGAAAGCTGCTCTTTATCTGGCTTTTTGTTTGTATTTTAGGGCAAAGGAGTTGAAGACACTTATTGGCTAGTTGGGAAAAAGGGCTTTCTGAAGCCCTTACCTAAACCTCCTGAAATAATGCCAGGGTAAGTGTGACTTCAGCACTGTTCAGTGCATTTATTAAAAGGTCTTTGCTGTAATTCACAGAAGGAGTAGCTGTCTTTTCATGGTATCTGTTTGCAAGGTCTACATTGTTTTCCTTAGGTGACTTACTGAGGCTTAGAAGTGATGCAGTTTCTTCAGCTCCTCTCTTTAATCACACTTCCCAAGAACTGCCATTGAATCTTGCTGCTTACTGTCTGTAGCCCCTGGGAAATGAGCACCAGGGAGTTTCTTCCTTTATCTTCCTCCTACTGTGTGTGCCTGTGGGAGACACTCAGGGACACTTCCAGGTCTCTGGTGTCACCAGTGTGTGGATGACACTCAGATTTTTCTCTCCTTCCATCAACCTCCTGCAGAAAGCAGCCTCATTTGCCTCATAAACATATTTCCTCCCTGTAGCACTGTTCATTTAAACAGAACAAAGAGGAGACTTTGTGTTGTGAAAACGTGACCTCCTCAGGTAATCAGTGTTGCCTCCATGGAAGGGACACTGAGCATCTGAAATCCATTAAGCCAATTTGCAGGTTTACAATGCCTGCCTTTGCAAACTGGAGTACTCCTTGCTCAGCTGTCACATGCCTGAAAAGGGTGTTGTGGTCAGGACATAAAAACCAGGAGTGGGACTTGTTTGACAAGAACAGTGTAGTCGCTCACATTGAAGCCAGCCAACCTTGACTCCCTTTGTAACCCACAAAGACAAATACATGCTCAGGGGTCTGAACTGACTAGCCTGCTTAGACATCTGGATTAGAAGATGAATTGCCCTTCCAAGATGGCTGTTTTTTTGACTGTGAACAGGTTCTACAGTGACTAACTCAGAGATAGATGTCTGGCAGCAAACGGAATCTGGTTTTATTTTGTTTCTGGCTTCCCCTGAGTGATCTCGTTCTAAGTTTTGCCTCATTTCCTCTTAGTAAAACGAAGACAGCCTTTAACCCCCTTTGCAGATAATGGTTCACTAATTGGGCAGTTGCATAGGAGGCAGTTCATTTGCTCAGAGCCCTCCCAGAGCTTTCTTGGAGTAACATGGAATTTAACAGTATTTTGGGCCATCATTTTTCAGTTATTTGGGTATCAGTCAGAATGGAAGACAAAGTTGTTGGCAGATAATTTTGAGGCACAATATTTCTTAGTCCTGGAAGCATTTTGTTGTTAATTCTTTATGGAAATGAGCTATTGACTGAAGTGTGTTGATACCAATGATGTATTAGCCATAGGAAATAAGAAACTTGGAGGAGTTTTGCCAGATTAGTGAGATATGTTGGCTTACCATGCAACCAAGGAAGCACCAAGACATCTACCTTGAGAGCAGGTTCTTCTCATCCTGGTTTTGCCATCTAAAAATGATGTGTTAGGCCTCTGTTTACTGTTGAGGTTCTTTTCATGACACTCAAGGAGCTTGTTCACTGATCAAGTATTCCAAAGTCAGACTTAAGCAGGCCCAAGCTGTTTCTAGACGTGGATTGTAAATGGCTGAAAATAAATCAGGGCCAGGGAAACAATAAGAAGAGGCAGAAAACTTTCCCATGTACTCAGGATCAGGGAATCTTGAGCATCCTTGTGTAACCTCAGAAGAATCCACCAGTAGCACTGCAGAGAGGGAGGTGATATGCTCTTGTCCCAAGGCCCTGACCTTCCCTGTTCTTTCTGTCCCCATAGACCATCATACAGCAGTTGAATGAATGTGAAGGGAATCAGGGGAAAAAGCAAAGCAACACAAAACTGAATCTCTCCCAGTGAAGGGTCAAACCAAAAACTATATCCCATGGAAGTCAAATGTCAAATGGCAGAAAGAAGTGACTGGATGTTCAAGCAAAGCAAATATTTGGAGAACTGCCTCATGCATAAGCTGTGCTATTATCAGTCAGTCATCAGATACTCTGTCCTGTTTTATTCCCAGTCTTATCTTGATGATTCAGTTTTGTGCCAGTTTCTGAGAGGCCGAAAATTGTTTCTCTTAGCCAATATGATGGTTTCAAGTCACTGCTTTATATACTCCTGTAGAAGTTTCCTCATCTGTAGCCTTTTGAGCTGGAGAAGGAAGTACTGAATAAATTCTTCTTCTAATTATCTTTTTATCCCATCCTGAAGGAACTCACCTTCCATTTGTGACCTGATCTAGGTGAACCTGCTTCTGCAGGGGGGTTGGACTGGATGAGCTCTAAAGGTCCCTTCCAACCCCTACCATTCTGTGATTCTATGATTTAGACCTTTCATGAGGTCCATGAGCATTTACTTTTACCCCATGCTTTATTCTGTGACTTGTACTTTTACCTCATGCTTTATTTTGTGACTAAACATCTACAACTGGGAAGTTGTGGTGGTCTTGCTGAGTGCTGGCACTTATTGATAGAAGATTCATAGATGATGCTTGGTCTCATGTCCATACTATGGAAACACAAAACTGTGTGCCATGGTTTTAAGGGTCACACTGCAGGGTTGCAAGTTCTGTTTGAAGAACATGCTCCTAAATAACCCTGAGGAAAAGTATTTCATCTTCATAAAAATCTCTGGATCTGTGTCTGACCCTGTGAGCTGTCTCCTGGAACTCGTATGGACCAGGACAACCTGAGCTTAGTTTCATTCATGGTCTGCTAATGTTCCTCACTGCATGACAAGACATAACCCTTGAGATATGGAGCGTTTCAGTCTTTCACTACAGTGGTTTATGGAAAAGATGGCAGATAACCTTAAAGAGTGCTAACTTCTTGTTATTTCCCATGGCATAAAACCCAGTCAAATCTGTAAGCACAGTCCTTGGCAGGAGGGTTTCTTGACACGTGAATGCAGTTTCCTTGCTTTGGTAGGCAATCAAGTAGCTCATAGAGCTGTTCATAGATGTCTAGGGACAAATCAAGCTTCATTATCCTATTGTGCTGACAGTATTCTTGGCACTATAGACCTGGAGAATAGTCACAGACCTTCCAAAGGTGAGTTTATATGCAGGTTAGAAGCCAGCTTCAGCAAACTTAAAAATATGGAAGAATAATTATGTCATTGAGTTAATACTAATGGTCCAGTAAAAGCCTGGGATAACCACTCCATCAGATACTGCTGAAATTGCTGGGAAAGTACACCTTATTGTCTAACAATAAAACTCAAACCACTACCAAATGACTAAGAAAGGAACAATTATTGCATCCACATAACTTGAATTTAATTGATATTCATGAACATCTCTATTTAATCCCAATTACAGACTTACTACAAGCATTAGTTGGAACACTCTCATTGATTTCCAATGGCTGCACGAGTATTTTCACACCTTTACAGCTGTGTAGGGAGTTCAGATAAATGCACCTTACTCTTAAAACCCTGGTGCTGTGGGTGACATGGCTCACACAGCAGACTAAATATTTTCATTAAGAAGTAGTTCAATTAAAAGATCTAATAGGCTTCTTACCACTCCTGCTTTCTTCAAACCATGTATAAAATCATATTAACTAAAAGGCTATTCTTAAAATCACCCTTATGTCAAGCTGCTCAGGGCTTGTGTGTTTGTTTTCATAAGTAAAAAACCTACTGGAAATCAAGGAAGGAACCTTTCAAAGTGGTGGTTTTTATATGGGATAAGGTGGAGGTTCAGGATGTGTTTCCCAAGACACAAGGAAAGTGCAAGTTTAATATCCATCTCAAGAGACTCCTCAGTCATTTCCTTGCTCCAAATCAAATTTCAACACCTTCTCTGGCAGATCTTTGCTTTGTGATAAATATGATTTCTCCTTCCTTGCAGCTTGTTAGGATTTATGTTGCTGTAGCTCAGGATCTTGTGGGTTGGGGTTCACAGAATCACAGAATCTGAAGGGACCTTGAAAGCTCATCCAGTGCAACCCCCCTGCCAGAGCAGCACCACCTAGAGTAGGGCACACAGGAACTCATCCAGCTGGGTTTGGGATGGCTCCAGAGAAGGAGCCTCCACAGCCCATCTGGGCAGCCCCTGCCAGTGCTCTCTCACCTCAATAGGGAACAAATTCTTCCTTGTGTTGCTTTGGAACCTCTTCTGTTCCAGCTTGTACCCATTGCCCCTTGTCCTGTCATTGGCCATCCCTGAGCACAGCCTGGCTCCAGCCTCCTCACACCCACCCTTGATGGGTTTGTAACATGAATGAGCTCACTCCTCAGGCTCCTCTTCTCCAAGCTCAAGAGCCCCAGCTCCCTCAGCCTTTCATCACAAGGGAGATGCTCCACTCCATCATCTCTGTGTCCCTGCACTGAACTCTCTCCAGCAGCTCCCTGTCCTTCTGGAACTGAGGGGCCCAGAACTGGACACGATATTCCAGATGTGGTCTCAGGAGGGCAGAGTAGAGGGGGAGCAGAACCTCTCTGCACCTACTCACCACAGCCCTTCTGACCCACCCCAGGCTGCCATTGGCCTTGGTCACGAGGGCACGTTGCTGGCTCATCTCATCCTGCTGCCCACCAGCACCCCCAGCTCCCTTTCCCCTGTGTTACTCTCTAAGAGTTCATCCCCCAGCCTGTACTGGTACATGGGGTTGTTCTTTCCCAGGTGCAACACTCTACACTTGCCCTTGTTGGATTTCATTAGATTTCTCTCTGCCCAACCCTCCAGCCTGTCCAGCTCTGGTTGGATGGCAGCACAGCCTTCTGGGGTGTCAGCCACTGCCCCAGTTTAGTATCCCCAGTAAACCTGCTGACAGTGCCCCTGCTCTCTCAGCAAAGTCATTAATGAATAGATTGAACAGTACTGGTCCCAGCACTGACTCCTGAGGGATTCCACTAGATACAGGCCTCCAACTGGACCCTATCCCATTGTTCACCACTCTCTGCCTTCTTCCCTTCAACCAGTTCACAGTCCACCTCACTACCTCATCATCCAGCCCACACTTTCTGTTTCGCTGCCAGGATGCTGTGGGACACAGTGCCAAATGCTTTACTGAAACCAAGATAAACCACATCCACTGATCTACCACCATCTGTCTACCTGGTTATATCTTCATAATGTAGTTCCATCATGCAATAACCACAGAAAGCAGAGAGAAAAGGCTTTCCACAAAAGCCTGATACTGCCAGAGGAAATAAGAGCAGATTGGTATGGATGTAGAGGAGGTGTAACAAAATGATGAGACAGCAAAGCCAAGCATGCTGAGCAGTCAGAGACAGACTCTTTTGAGATTTCACAGTCAAATAGGTTTAAAGGAAGGCTGTGAGGTTCCTTTGAGGGTACACCAGGAGACTAGTTTTGAGACTGAAGAGCAGCCATGGAAAACACACTAAGTTACTCGTTGATAAATGTGGGAAGCTGGTATCCTTCAGTGCTCTGGGATGGGCAGCACCTTGTCAGCACTGGTGGAGCTAATGAATTACCAATAGTTAATGAAATCCAGGGGGAAAAAACCCCTCAAAACCCAACTCAAAAGCCAGGACCATATTCATTTGCAGTTCCAAGGAGATGAGTGACATACCCAGTCTTCTGCCGTTATAACTTTCACCATTCCGTCTCAGAGATCCTTTGCTCTGGTACTGGATACAGGCATTTAAAGCAGCCCTATATCCCAGGAGAGCTTTTTAATCTAGAGCTTTCCTTTTCTAACACTGTTTTAAATTAGTTCTGGAAAGTTAACTGGAGAAAGAAAAAGAAAGAAGAAAACAAAGAATATTGTTCAGTGAACAAAGATCCAGGTTGTGGTTCTTCTCAAGGGTTTTTAACCATGAACCCAGTGTCCAGGTAAAAAACAATTGAGAGGTTTGGATTTTTATCATCAAACCCAGGGCTCTTCACTTGTATGAAATCATGCTGTAGGTCTGAAGTCCAGAAGGGCTGATGGATCATCCAGCCCACCACCAGCCATAACGATAGGTACAACCTGCCATGTGAAGTCACTGAGAACTGAAGATGGAGCCAAGGAGAGGAGAATGGGTTTGGGCTTTCCCGTGCTCACATACATGAGGATCAGCACTGGAGAAAGCACTGAGATCCTTGATTGAAGGTGAAATGGGTGAGAAGCAATGAAAGATGCTCAAAGAATCTTCTTTCTGAGGAAAGGCTGCGGGACCTGGGGCTGTTTAGTCTGGAGGAGACTGAGGGGGGATCTCAGTAATAGTTACAAATATCTCAATGGTGGCTAACAACAGGACAAGGGGTGATGGGATGAAGCTGGAACACAAAAAGTTCCATTTTAACACAAGAACAAACTGTTTCAGTGTTTCAGTGAGGGAGCCCTGGCCCAGGCTGCCCAGGGAGGGTGTGGAGGCTCCTTCCTTGCAGGTCTTCAAGACCCACCTGGACACGTTCCTGTGTGACCTGATCTAGGTGACCCTGCTTCTGCAGGGGGATTGGACTGGATGATCTCTAAAGGTCCCTTCCAACCCCTACCATTCTGTGAATCTATGAATTTATCTCCCAATGCTGGAGGAGAAACATCTTCTCACAAGTCAGGAAGAAAACATCCCTTAAGACAGTATTGCTTTTTCTTCCACCTAATACAAGGCTCTCATTGCTTTGTCTATGTTGACACACCCTGGCAGGATGGGAGATGATCAGCAGAGAGTCTGCTGTTGCTGCTGATATGTCTTCTTGCGGGGGGGAATAAGCAAAAGGATTTCCATCCAGACTCCTATTTGAAGTTTTTTCACCCAATGCACTTTCAAATCAGAAAGAAAAGAGCTGGTAGAACAAACAGCAGTGCAAAACTTTTTGTTGTCCTTACATAGCTGGAATTATACAACAGCATCACAATGTTTCATAATTAAACTTTATATAACAAGAGTTATTTGGGGAAATCAAAGCATGGTCTGGCTCATAGGCTTGGTCACCCAATGTCAGGACAGATGTTTTCAGCTTCACAGCCAATGTTTTCTTTTAAAACTCTTTCTGAACTCCTACCACAACAGCAAAATGAAGAGAAGAGGATATTCTGGTCTTGGCTGTGGCATAATACAGGTGAAAAAGAAGATTTTTTTTGCTCTGAAATCTGGTTGAGGGGAGAAAGGGAATGAAAGTCAGTGACTCATCTCCCTTTGAACAAGGCTGGCTGGCTTGGAATGTGGTTGCTCCAGCTGATATATTTAAACAAGTTCTTTTTTCTTGAGCAAGATGAGATTTCTAAGAGAATTGGCTGGAATACTAGATTAGAGAATCACTGTTGCTAGCCAGAAACCCCAAAGGCAGTGTTCAGAAAGGAAGATAGTGTTCAGAATATCAGGTATTGACATTGTTTTGCTGGCAGGTGTGTTTCAATGTGTTACCCTTTCTCCTATGTGTGTTTCTATAGATATGGGGGAAGCTAGTCCTGGACTGTGCTCAGGATCTGTCTGGCTTTGTGGATCATACTCTAGTTTGCAGGTACAGCCTCAGGCAAGGCTGAGGTGTGCCCAGGTGTGCCTGAATGTGCACTGTAGTTTCTCCTGTCTCACTCAGTCTGGGAGGTGAAGTAGGAGGTGAAAGTCCTTTTGATGGATGTTTTTGCAGACAGAGAGCACCAATCAGCACCTTGACAGCAGGAAAGGCTGTCTAGAGTATCATGGAATCATAGAATTGGTTTGGTTGGAAAAGTCCTTTAAGGTCATTCACCTCACCCTGCCAAACCCGTCACTACCCCATGGCCCTCAGCACCTCAGCTACAAGACTGTTCAATATCTCCAGGGCAGCCTGGCACAGGGGCTGACAACCCTCTCAGGGAAAACATTCTGCCTCAACTCCAATATAAACCTCTCCTGGAGTAACTTGAGGCTGTTTCATTTTGTCCTGTCACTTGTTACTTGTGAAAAGAGACCGACCCCCAGCTCATTGCAGGCTGTGTGAGGGAGTGTCAGAGAGTGCTGCTGTGTCCCCTCAGGCTTCTCCAGGCTCAGCACCCCCATTCCCTCAGCCCCTCCCCAGCCCCTTGTGCTCCAGCCCCTTCCCCAGCTCTGTGCCCGGCTCTGGCCACGCTGCAGCCCCTCAGTGTCCCTGTGGCAGTGAGTGAGGGGCCCAGCACTGACACAGCCCTGGAGCTGCGGCCTCCCCAGTTGCCTGTTTACCTATTTGAGGGTGTTTCTCCCTAGATCTTCCCACACTTTCCTTGTAAAGAAAAGCAGAGGGAATCCCAGTGACAAGTGATCTGAGCTGTCTGAACAGGAGCCAGCTTGAGTCTAGGAACATCTTTATGGTATTGCAGCTGCTGTGTGGGCTGGCCAATTGAGATCTCTATCTGATCAGGGCACACTTGTTCCCCCTCATGCCATCCAAGCATGGCTTCTCTTTACAGCCCAAAAGCTCTTTATGAATAACAGTGCTCAGGTACCAAGGAGCCTCCTCTGCTCTTCAGCCAACTGCTTCTACAAAGCTACCAGCCATTTAAAGTAAGAAAAACTGGAGTGCAATGAAACATGGGTTAAAATAAAATAAACCACCTTAGAAACAAGTAACTCCAGAGAAAATGAAGACTGGTTTAAAGATGAAGGTGTGTGGGAAGCAGTCAATTAAAGGGCTGTTTGGAGCAGGGCCACAGAGCTGAGACATAATGGGCTTCCCAGCATACCTGCAGCTTGTGATAGGGTATGCATTGCTCCAGCATACAGGTTTATGCCAAGAAGGGATAAGAGAAAGGAGGTCAGAGAAGACTCTGTCTGCATCCATATGATCCAGGTCTCAAGACAATTTGAGTTGCAGTTGTTTTCACAGAAGGGTTCAGGGTGGCCCAGTCACAAAGATGCCCTGTGTATGTGTCTGAGCTTTTTCCCCTGTAACTGGGTACTAGAAGTTGTTCTGGCTGACTCAGCTTCAAGGGCTTCTGTTTTCAATGCTCAGAACAAAGTAAAAATCAATGTAACATACCATGTGGAGAAAAGAGAAGGCAAATTCCTTAATTGCCCAGGGAACTGGGGTGCAGGACCTTATAGATTTTCTCCTGCTGGGTTTGGAAACAAGTGGTGGGAAGAGAGGACCTTGGAAAAATAACAGCTGCCTTCAGACCAAGGGCTTTTGTGAGAGGTTGGGATGGAGGGTACAGAATCAGCTCTCTCCAGTTGCTCAGACATCAGTGAGCTCAGGGGATATGTCAGTGCTGTTTTCACTGGGTCAGTGCTGTTTTCACTGGGTCTTTCTTCTTGTTGTTGTGCTGTGGATGAAGGTCAAACCATCATCAAACAGTTATTTGATAGTTGTGTAAGTAGCCTTTGGAGGTGGAGCTCAGGCAACCTGGTATTGTGTTTGATCCTCAAGCACCTTGGTAAGGTCTTCATCTCATGTGGGTCACAACTTGCTGAACTGTTGTGCAGACACAGGCAGCAACCTCCTCCACTCCTCCCTGGAGATGGATTTCTGCTGATTAGACTTAAAGACCATCTCATGCTTACCCATGTGTGGCTGAACTTTGTACTGCTTGCATAGAGGGGATGGAGACAAGTTATTCCTCTTCCCCCTCCAGCTGTTAGGATTTAATCTATGCCTCTAGTACAGACATCTCCATCTAAGCTGGTCATCTTACACATCTTTTAGTCTCAATGCAGAGAAATAGGCACTTCTAGGTGCAGCTCTTCTGCCTCACAGAAGACATCTGCTTTGGAATAAACCCTCACTGTGGTCCAGCAGTGTCTGCTTCCCTTCACTGGCTCAGAAGAGGGCCCAAGAGATTTGGCTCAGATGGAGATGTGTCTGTTGCAGATAGCTAACTTTCATGGAGATTAATCCCACCTGAGTGTTTTGTCCCCAGAGGAAGCCATCCCTCATTCAGCCCATCAGGATTATATCTTCCCAGCTTCCCTATCCTTGGGACCCAGCCCTAAAGGCTTCAGTGCTCATGGTGGGGGTTTATAAACAGGGATCAATTTAGTCTATAAAAATGAAGATATTCCCAGAGCTCAGCATTTAGGAAAGGAATGGAAGGACAGCTTGTTAGACCTTTCCATTTGTAGGACAGAATTGGCAAAGAGTTGAAACCTGACTCTGATCTCTCTTGGGAAAGGCTGTTAAATTTGTGCTAAGCTTTTAGGAAAAATACCTTTCTCCAGGGACAGTTAAACAGGATTTCCATTTGGAAGTGTGCCCACAGCTTGGAGAGCTGAGAGCTTCTGAAAGCAACATCCCTGGAACACCAAAAAGCACGGAGGCAGGAGCTGAACTAACTGAAAGTAAGATCTTCACAGCAGTTTCGTTCTGCTCTTCCCTGTGATGAGCAAGGCGGAGGATTAGAGGAACAGTGGGATAATCCTCAGAGGGTTCATCTTGTCTCATAGATTCTGGATACAGTCATGGTAGATATATAGTTTGTGCTTCTCAATCAACAATGTCATTCACCTCATCCTGGGAGAAGTGTGCCAAGAGCCTTCTGGTTGTGCCTGGCTACACAGGTGACAAAAGATGCCTGTCTCAGAGCATGCACTTAACTTTGAGACACTTAAATTAGCTGACCTCACCCGTTTGCAACAGGTAGAGCTGAAGTGATACAAGAAGGGAATAAACAAAACCTGAACCAGATCCAGTAGTTGTTTCCTTTTTTACACCAGAAGACACTTTCCTTTCACTTGGTCTCCGTGACTGTCACCTGTTCTTTGTTGCAGATGAAACTTGAACTGGTTCTTTCTCTAATGGCCTACCTGTTCACTCCAGGTTTAGAGCCCATGGGTTACCCACGGAAGAAATTGCAGAGTTCAAAAGGAGGAAAGCTGAAAAACTCCTTGGCAAAAGGGCCTAGATCTGAGGTAGTAGCTGTAGGACAGTCCCAACGTAGCTCTGCTATCTAGTGTCTGCTTGTGTGTCATTTGTCTGCACTTTGCTCATTTTATAATGGCATGCCGTCTTTTTTTTCTCTCTTTTTGTCAAAAATGTGTCTTATTCTTTGAAAGTGTCTCATTCAAAAGACTGCTGCTGCTGCTCAGAACAGCAGCAAAACTGTCTAAAGATAGTAGTAGCCTTGCTGGGTGATCTCATAGCAGATTTGTGACCTGTTATCACATTCATTCCTTCAAGACATACAGCACGACTGTGTTTACCTGCAGTGTATTATCAGTCCACTGGATATTGATGTGCACTGTGCCAGGAAGAGCCTAGTCCATGGCAAACACAGAGATAAGGCTGCAGGTCAAGCCTGGGAGAATCCAAATTGCCTATTTTTTGCTCTCTTTTAATGTCTATCTCCTGCCTAGTGTAATTCTGTATCTCATGGCCTGAGAAAGGACGCAGCTCTGTTTTTCATCACTATGGCACCTAATGGTATGAGAAAGAAATGTGGATATAGGATGATTTGGTTGGAATTTAGAAGTGATGTGGGGTATAACAGCATGGCTTGAGGGGCCTGATCAAATAGATGCTACCAAAACAAGGCTGGCATATAAGGATCCACACCCACTCATGCACATGAAGGGTCTGATGGCCCGTGAAAACACTGTCTGGTTGGGTTTTTTTGATAATATCACTGAAAACAGCAATCATTCTTTTGCTTACTGTCTCTGAACTATGTTTTACTTGATTTCCACTTGGAAAAAAAGCAGAGGTGGATGAAAGCCACCGTCCAACCTGACCCTGAGTGTCTCCAGAGACGAGGCATCTACTACCACCCTGGTAAACCTGTGCCAGTGCCTAGACACAGGCTGGTTACAAACCCATTAAGAGTCACCACACCAAGCTGATGGATTACTCTAAATACTAAAGCTTCATCTAATTTTCTTAACAAGGATGAAACCCAGCAGAGAAATTTGGCTGTGTTTCTCTTTCCCAACCACAAACGTTGAAGATTCAGGGAGTGTTACTAGGCTCTTATCTCCCTGAAGAGATTGTAAAGTTGTCTGAGGCTCTCTCTGTTCTAGGAGCTGACAGAAATTCTTCATTTAAACAAATGAAGGATTTAAATATGGGACACACTGTGCAGAGGCCTGTATAAGCACTACCATATGTGAACACTGGCTGCTAAATATAAGCTCCAAGGCAGAGAAGACCACCCTACTGATCTACACCAATGAGCACAAACTACTCTTCCAAGGCCAGAGACAAAGAGAATCTCTCACTTGGGCTAGCTTGACCAAAACTGCTCATATACACACACAAAAACACTTAGTACATACACCACCCACAGACATAGGCTTCTGCACTGAAGCAAGGCTGATCAGCAGTGCAGTATGGAGAACAGCAGGTCCTTATTAGTCCCTTTGGATCAACTCATGGGAAACAGCAAAAAAGAATCAATAAGGCATTTATACCTGGAGTTTCTCAACAGCCATAGTTCAATCCTTCCTGTGTGCATTAAGCTTTCAATGGGGTCCATTATGTCCTCAACACCCACTTATTCCCACGTGCCTGCTTGGTGGTTTAGTGACTTTTCCAGCTTATATACGTTAGACATTCATGATGAAAGGGAATATGCCATCAATAACCTTGTTATTCCTTGATAGTAATAAAGGAACACTACACAAGGATCTCAGATGCAGTGGTCTCTACTCCAGTCACCCAGTTTACAGTCCCATTACTCTCAACAGGACTTGCTGTGGTGAGACAGGAATGCCCAGTATTTTTATAATTTGGCATATTCTTTTGGCCTGGAGTTTAGGGGAAGGACAAGACACTGCTCTTCATGGTCAGGGAGTGACTCCTTTAACCTCAGAAGAGGCTTCTTGTCCTTGGTGGACACCTGTTTGCAAAGACAGACAAGTTTTCTGGC
This sequence comes from Colius striatus, assembly GCF_028858725.1. Lineage (NCBI taxonomy): Eukaryota > Metazoa > Chordata > Aves > Coliiformes > Coliidae > Colius > Colius striatus. The sequence continues at coordinate 2,298,009 of NC_084759.1, read as the reverse complement.
TGGATCTTGGCAAAAAAAGTGCAGCATGAGGAACACCAAAGTCCACCTTCAGTTATAGGAAGATAAAGCTTTTGGCTATTCCACTAGTGTTCCTTATACTTTGCCCTGCAGTAGGATCTTTCACTCATGCAAGTGTGATTCAGCCCACACCACCAGAGACACTTGGGCAAGACTGGCAGATGAAACAGCAGCTGAAGGCCACGTAGGATAAACCATGGCATCTCAAATACTGCTAGACAGTATCCTCAGACAGCTGAATCACCTCTAGCATCTTATATGGTGTGCTTCTGATATGAAGAAAAGGATTTCTCTCTTTCCTTCAAAGCCCAGCAGAGAGGTCAATGACTCCCTGGGATCCCTAGATTGATCTCACCTTGATGATGAGATAGACCCTATGCAAATCAATCAGAGATCGTTGTGGAGTTGAAAGGGGTGAATTTTCACCCCAGTGTGATTGGTGGCTGCTGTATTTATGGAAGGATCCATGCTATATAAATCTTAATGTCACCTACATTGGTCTTTGCTGAGCTTTAGATATATAAACATAGAAGTAGTGTGTTCTGCATGGACAAAAGACCAGCCTGGGATCAGCTAAAAGTACTGAGGCTCAATTCTGACCTCTCAACCCATGAACTCTGCTTAGTGAGAGGAGATCCCTCAAAGTTCTTTCTTGTTCAGGAAATTCAGTAAACACCCGAAATCATTGCATCTTACTGGCCAAGCCATAGACTGGCAAGGTCTGGTTCACCAGCAGTTAAGATCTGAAAGCTCTTTCAGGACAGAGTTTATGATAAAGATTCTCTCTGTCCTCAAAGGTGAAACCCACACCTACACAGAAACCTGTATAGTTACAGCTTACTCCTTCAACCACACTGCAGGGATAATTCCAGATGATTTTGCTTGCATGATCTCTCTGAAGGTTCTTCTCTTCCCCCTTCCTTCCACTCTGCATCAGCTACTTCTGGTATGCAGGGACATCTCTCAGCAACACACTGAGAGTCTTGTCTTCTTCATCCAACAGCAGAAAGGCTTATAAAAAATACATATCTGTTTCTTTTCCTTGTTTCCTTAGTGGTTGGAAAGCATTTTGGGTTGTATCTGAGAAGAGCATCAGCTCTTTCTCATAAAGTTCAATGAATGAAGTTTCAAGGTGAATCCTTCACTGCATCCTCAATAGCATTGGGTTGATATTAGGGTTGCACTGGATGATCTTTCGAGGTCCCTTCCAACCCTTGAGATTCTGTGATACATTTGGGTGATTTCTTAAGATTCAGCAACTTGCCTTTAGGTCCCTTTCCTCATTTTTTGCCCTTGGCTGTCCTTGGCTCCACTCGAGCTCCAACTGTGAGAGTGAAGGGAATGTGACGTGTGCTGGGTTTGGAAGTCTGACTCTTCACTTGTTGCATCCCAGTTTAGTAGCCAGTCCTCAGGCACAGGTAACCAGACCACCAGACATCACCCACAGAACCTTAGGTCAGATCATAAAATACAATTCCCTTTGAATGATAACAAAAAAAGCCTTAGATATGTAGTGCTATGGTACAGGGTGTGAGAGTGCTCAACCCTGCATGCCTGGTTCTGGTGCCAGTGCTATTTGCTGAATTTGTATTGTCTTATATATATTTTAAAGCATATTTATACACTTTGTAGATATCTAATAGATACTTTAAAGACAGTTCATCCTGTGCTGTCATTAAGGGCAGTTTCCTTAGTCTGCTTAAAAGTTCTATATTAATAACTGTTCATTGGTCTGAATGGTCCTTGGTCCTCACAATATTCATTCCCTTCCTTTCAAGACCTCATGGTTTATGTTCTTGGAATCATAGAATCACAGAATGGTTTGAGTTGGAAGGCACATTTCATGGTCATCTAATCAAAGCCCCTTGCAAACAACAAGGACACCTTCATTTAGATCAGGTTGCTCATAGCCACGTCCAACCTGACCTTGAATGTTTCCAGAGATGGGGCATCTACCATGTCCCTGGGCAACCTGTGCCAGTGTTTCATCATCCTCATCACAAAAGATTTCTTCCTTGTCTATGGTCTGAATTGTTTATTGCTTATTCATTGTGCACAACAATGGTATGTACAAGTTAAACACATATATGTACACACAACAATTTCTCAACTATTTCTTGTTAGCATCTCTAGAACCACAATGATGTCATTGCTATGGGCTAGCATTTACTTCTTTTTGTTTTACAACAGCTGGAATGATATTTTCCTCTACTATGCACAATAAATTTGATCTCATATGATGCTTTATGTAGGACAGGGCAGAGTGAAGACTCATCTAAAGCTCTGTCATTCACTCAGCTTCTGGCCTTGTACAAGTGCTGGATGATTGTTTTGTCCCTGAATCCCCTATTATGTTATAATAAATCTGTGCACACCAACAGATGGTAGAACCTGGACACTCAGAGCATCCTATCAAATGATCCTTTTCAGCTCCATCACATCAGTTTACTAGCCTGGATCTAGATGCAGTCTCTCAGTCAGCCCAGCTCTTAAGTCCTGGTACTCAGTAGAGCTCATTCTTTCAGGAATAGTGCCAAGCTAAGGCAGTAAAACCACACCAGGATCTGAAATGGATGTCAGGACTTTCTGGTTCTCTGTCCATCCTGTCTTGGGCTTGGTGAGGTCATGGGGCTGCCAGAGAAGTTGGAGTTTCAGATTTCTCATTGGTAGCAGTGAACAGCCTCAAACCCAGAGAAGCCCAGCTGGTTAACAGAGAATCTCTTTTATTACCAGCTAGGGGCTTGATAAGCCTTATGATGCACAGTTAGGAATGTTTTTCAAGAGCAGCTGAAGCCCTCTGGTTGTTTATATGTAAAGGCAATTTACCTTTGTAAAGTGGATATCCTTGGATGAAAACTCTGTGTATTCCACAGCTCCAGCAGTTGTATGGTCTACTGAGACCACCATGTCCCTGCAGTTCTCTTCCAGCATCCCTCCTTTACTGATGCTTATTGATGGCTTTGAGAACATCGAATGATTCTGCTTTGTCTGACACAAAATGATGCAAAATGAAAGGCTGTTCCTTAGTGAGCAAGGTTACTAACTCCTCCTCGCTTCTCTGTTTTACAGCCACAACTGGCCAGATGTGCTGACCTGGAAAATCAAATCTGTCCTGAGGAACACAAAAAGGAGACTGACAAAAGCAACCTTTAAAGAGCTGGAGATCATGAAGGAGGATGGAATCAGTATTGAAGAGGATGAAATCTGAGAAAAGCACAGGGAAGAACTAGTAAGACCAGGACAGACACTTTGAAGCCAACCCAGCACAAGAGCTCACACCTTCCATTGAATTCCCTTCCATCCAAAAGCTTCAACTACAATTGATGAAGCCTTTTAGCTCTTGTAGAGGATGACCCTGAGCAGGCAGATGAATCCTGACCACCACCTCTTGTGAAACTGGGCACCAGCTCAGAGCTATATGTGTGTGTTTTCAGCAGGGATCCATGGGGAAGGAGAGTGATGGTGGTGGTAGTGTGAGCCCTTCACCAGCATCTGTCACAAGGATAAGCCCAAAGAATATTTTAGCTAGCACACACGTGTCCAGCTGCATTTAGGATGGAATAATAATTCCAAGTGCTAAAATGATTTAAGCATTTTGCATTATACAGGGTTTTTTTCGTTGCTGGTGTAGGAAACTCTGGTTTCACAAAAATCAATGCAATCTAGAGGAAAATACAACAACAACAAAAACTACTTTTATATTCCTCCTCAAGGGGAAATTTTGAGTCAAAATGTTTTGTTCCTTTATGTCAATTCAACCTGAAATGGTTTCTTTAAAATTGACTTTTCAGCCATAAATGCCATTTTCATGCTATTTTCAAGCTGCAGTGACAGTTTGGAAATGAAACAGTTTGGTATGAATCAATATTTGTTTCCAAATGCCAAAATGTGATTCTGCTCAAAATGTCAAAATATGTCATCTTTGCAATTCCAGATCTAAACTGGAAGAACATTTTGTTTCTCTTTGTGAGCACACACATACAGCATATCTAAAGCATCTCATGTATTTCATCCCAAAGCAGGGTGCAAACGGAATGCCAAGGGGTTGGGAAACTGAGACACAGAGGGTGACATTCTGCAGCTTCTTTAGCTGAGTAATACTAAGACCTGATCTAGATGAACCTGTTTCTGCAGGGGGGTTGGACTGGATGATCAATAAAGGTCCCTTCCAACCCCTGCCATTCTATGATTCTATGATTCTTTCCTGCAAAAGAGAGGCTGAGGGAATGAAAAGTAGAATAATAGAATCACAGAATGGTAGGGTTTGGAAGGGACCTTTAGAGATCATTCAGTCCCAATCCCCTTTCAGAAGCAGCTCCCACCTAGATCAGGTCACACAGGAATGTGTCCAGGTGGGTCTTGAACACCTCCAAGGAAGGAGCCTCCACACCCTCCCTGGGCAGCCTGGGCCAGGGCTCCCTCACCTCAACAGAGGAAGAGTTTTTCCTTGTGTTTAAATGGACCTTTTGGTGTTCCAGCTTCATCCCATCACCCCTTGTCCTGAACAAGAAATAGAAGGAAGTGCTGCCCCAACCTCCTGACACCCACCATTGAGATATTTATAAATGTTAATGAGATCCCCCCTCAGTCTCCTCTTCTCCAGACTAAACAGCCCCAGGTCCCACAGCCTTTCCTCATATGAAAGATGCTCCAGTACATCACTTAAGCAGTGCAAAACCTAAAACACATCATACACTTTCCAGTCTCCAAGTGGACTCATATTCAATTGTCTTCGCTTCTTCCAGGTTTTTCACCTCAGTTCACCTCAGCCTCTAACAAGCTTCTGGGGATTCTTGTTCTCTCTTCTGCAAGGCTGAAGAGAGCAGCAGATATGGGGATTTAATCATTGTTACCAGCAGAATGTACTCATTGAACACACAGACACTTGGGTCAAGCAGATTTTTATCATTTAAATGATAAATAAGCGTCACCAACCACTCAGCAAACCTTCTTTGGTTATTCCAAATATCTTTATGAAACCAGGCAAGCTGCTCTCCTCAAAGCCAAGGAAGATGGTATTTGCACATCTATTTCACAGCAGCAAGTATAAAACACAGGTACTGTCAAAGTTAGAGCTGTTTGGGGTATTAACATCTGAAAAGTTGAATCAGAAGGGAAATCTGTTCACAGAATCATAGAATGGTAGGGTTGGAAGGGACCTTTAGACATCATCCAGTCCAACCCCTCTGCAGAAGCAGGTCCATTATTCTTTATGTTCTTTGATAAGGAGACATTACCCTGTAGCACCTGTTTTTATGAAAGAAGCTTTTGCCTATTTAATGATGAGAGTTGACATTCCAAGTGGGAGAAGCTGGTCCTTGAAAGACATCTGTCAGAAGGCTCATGTGACAATTAAGCTGTCAAACAGAGCTTAGGAAAGCTTTCACCTTCTACATTGTGCTCATCTTCTGTTCAAATCCATTCAGGAATAAAGTCCTATGGAAGAGATATGGCCCAGGCAAATGTGACACAATATACCTCAACAGACAGTTCCAGGGAAGGACATCATCTGGACTGATGTGTGCAAACTACAGTTGAAAATCAAATAGTTCTTCATAACTCGTGTGATCTCTGTTGTTTCCCCAGGTTACAGACATTGATTGGTGCTATTCTGTTATGCAGTGGTGTGAGTTTATCAACCTGACCTTATGTCTTGGCTCAAGATAGTTGCACAGAATGGCAAGCAAGAGGCACATCCTCTCTGTGAGGAACAGATGATCTCTCTTTCTCCTCTTGGTGTGGTATTTCCATGCAAGTGAGAGTTGCTTTGATGTGTTTGGAGAGGCCTATGTGTAGTCAAAGCTGGCCTTGAAATGAAGATAAATGCCCACAATGATGTTGAAAAGGAGAATGATCTGGATAAATATGGCCCTGTAAGCTGTAGTCTGAGACAGTCAACCAGACAGGTCTCCTAACAGTCAGAGAAGGGAAACAGGCACTTCCCAGGAGGTTTTTTCAGGTTCTTCTGTGTGTGCAGAGTATCTCAGCTCCCACTACAGTTAGTGGACATCAAGTCAAAAAGTCCAAAGAGCCTAATGACTCAGCTGAGCCTAAAATAGGTTCCTACATCTGGCTAACAGTCATCCCTAATCATCACTGACTACTGCCAAGGCATCCATTTAAGCACTGGGAGCCTGGTACATGCAGGAGTGCCCGTATGAAGACATCTGTGATACAGTTCAGGTGCTGAAACACAAGTGCTTAATGCCATTTAGGATGTCCTAGAGTACCTACAGCATGCAGACAGAGCTGATAAAGGAGATACAGGACCAGATTTGATTACAATGTCAGGTGGAGACCAGACAGCAGACCTTAAGATCTGAAATCATACTAGACAGGTATGTTTAAAGAGATATCTCCTTAAAGCTGTCTTAACTCAAAAGTGAATCCCATCCTGGACATCTGCATTCAGATGGATGAACCATGCCCTAAAAGTACTTGCCATTGACTCTAACAGGAGCTGCACTGATCGAGTCAGAGGGAGAAACCTATATCAAGAATGAATAAGGTTAAATTGGTTGAACCTCTCTCCCACATAATCAATGGTTCAGAGGAGGTGTTGAAATCCCTGACCTTCTCCATGGGTCTGGAAACTCTGCCACTTGGTTTGTCCAGATGTGCTAACCTTCTGAAACTCTTGTTCTTCCCAGCACATAGGGAAAATGTTTGTGAAAGAAGTTGAATACGAGCAGAAAACAGAAAAGCTGTGGAGTGACGTGCCCCCTGACAAGTCACTGGGGATTGACCAGGCTGGGGATTGACCTGTGAGGGTGATGGAGCAGTGGAACAGGCTGCTCAGATGGGTTGTGGAGGCTCCTTCCTTGGAGCTCTTCAAGACCCACCTGGACACGTTCCTGTGTGACCCGATCTAGGTGGGAGCTGCTTCTGCAGGGGGGTTGGACCAGATGATCTCTAAAGGTCCCTTCCAACCCCCACCATTCTATGATTTCACACTTACCAGCTAAGAAATAATCTTCCAAGTGTGTATTTTTGTTAGTCCAAGAGGAGATAATTTGAAGAAAACGTTGGGTAGTCCAAACCCGAATTTTCCATTTGAAGACAATTTGAACATGAGGATTTCAATCTGCCCTTCTGCACACAGTTTGTGGGTTCTTTCTTCAGCCTGTAGTCTTCTAAACCAAACAACATTCTTTGAATTCAGCTAAGAAAATAAGATAGTAAATCTGTGGGAAAAGGGTAGCAGAGAAGCAAAGTTCCAATCACTCATGGCTTTAGTCATCCCAGGGTAATTCTTAATTCTCTTTGAAGCCAGTGGTGTTTTTTTTCCTCTTCTCTTCAACAGGAAGAGGCCAAGGACTCATCTCTGAGTGTGATAACCTCTACTACCAGAAAGTCATAAAATACATTGATATTTTCCTGGCATTGTTCTATTTAGACAGGTTTAGGTTCACTCATGAGATTTCTTCCCATACTAACTGTGATTACTCTATCGGGCTCTCTTGTTGTTGTTGTCATTTTGCTCCTAAAACTAGAGTTTGGATGTTGTAATGAGGAAGGTGGGGGCTGGAAGCAGCAAAGGTACACTCTGTAGCTCTGCAGCAGACTTCTCAGGTAATTGTGGACAAGTGATTTGGTGCAGATAGTGAAGCACACACTCTAGAAACCGCTATCAACCAGACCCTACCATGAGATTGCCAGAGTTTTTACCACTAACTTTATTGGGTGGATTTTAATGTGACTGTGCAAACCTACTGAGAGCTGTGCAAGATGTATTTATGCACAATATACTCTGTCTGAATATAGCTCCTATCTCATACAGTATTTTTAAGAGCAAATTAAAATCAAATACCAATAAAGATCCTTGGAGACCCATCCCTCCACCTCCAAGCCTTGTTCTTGCTTGTATATTTACCTTCAGCTTACTCCTTACCTTACACTTCAGCTCTCTGTGCAGATAAGGCACGTGTGGAGACCCCTGTTCATACATCCATCACTCAACAATTTAGAAGCAGGTCTCAAAACATGCAAGCAGGACAATCAGGCAGAGGAGGTATGAGGTGATGCAGAATCCAAGGGAGGATTCCACCATGGATGGGCTTCCAAACAGCTGCAAGGACCTGTGCCTAGGAAAGTTTTCCATGACAGAGGATAATAAAGTGGTGAAGGAGCAATACCACTCACCACAGCACACTTCTCATTGAGAAATAGCAAGATGCTTCTATAGGGTTAGGGATTGCCTCAGAGTGAAGGCAGATGTAAGGCTGAAGGTAAGTCTTCTGCAGCATTACCCCTCTTTCCTACTGCTGTAACCACACATCCTTACACTCTCCTTCAGTCATGCCAGAGAGAATTAGTGTGACACCCATCACTGACCTCATCTGTGCAAAAATAATGTGGTTCAAATAACCATTTGAATAAAAAAGTAGATGGGAGAAGGAACAGGAACTATATCTTTTCACGCTCCACCTGAAGCCACGTGAAATGATGATGTGAGATAAAGCTCTTGAAAGCAAAACAGCCTGATGAAGAGCTATAGAGATGTTTGATCAGCTTGTGGGGACAGTGCTGTAGGATACAGAGACCTTGGTGTTAGCCCAAGTTGGTTTAGCACACAGAGTTTGACCAGACCTCTGAAAATACACTGAGAGCCATTGCATTCAGGATGATTTCTAGATCATGGGGCACTGTAACCGTTTGTGGCAGCCTCCTGCAGCTGATGAGTGAGCAGCAGCACACAGTGCTCCTGGGCCAGCAGCTGTTGGGCCAGGCAAGCAGGTGAAGCTTTTCAGTATTTATCTCACACCAGGGTACTCCCCTAATATTGCAGTGACCACAGGAGAGGACTCCCTGAGATGATGAAACCAGCTTCATCTCTACAGGTACCTGACAGGAGATTGTAGCAATGTGGGGTGAGTCCCTTCTTCCAAGTAATGGGTGGTAGGACAAGAGGAAATGGCTTCAAATTGCCCCAGGAGAGGTTTAAATTGGAGATATGGAAGAACTGTTTCCCTGAGAGGGTTGTCAGCCCTTGTGCCACGTTGCCCAGGGAGGTGAGAGAGTGCCCAGTTCTGGAGATATTGAAAAGCCATGGAGCTGAGGTGCTGAGGGCCGTGGGGTAGTGATGGGCTTGGCAGTGTCTCATTAATGGTTGCACTTGATGATCACAGAATCATAGAATCATAGAATGATAGGGTTGGAAGGGACCTTTAGACATCATCCAGTCCAACCTACCTGCAGAAGCAGGTTCACCTAGATCAGGTCACACAGGAACGTGTCCAGCTGGGTCTTGAAGAGCTCCAAGGAAGCAGCCTCCACACCCTCCCTGGGCGGCCTGGGCCAGGGCTCCCTCACTGAAACAGTTTGTTCTTATGTTTAAGTGGAACTTTTTGTGTTCAAGCTTCATCCCATTGTCCTGTTGCTAGCAACTATAGAAAAAAGGAATGTCCCAATCTCCTGACACCCACCCTTTAGATATTTATAAATGTTAAAGAGCTCCCCCCTCAGTCTCCTCTTCTCCAGACTAAACAGCCCCAGGTCCCGCAGCCTTTCCTCATAAGGAAGATGCTCCTGTCCCCTGATCAACTTGGTGGCCCTGCACTGGCCTCTCTCCAGCACTTCCCTGTCCCTCTGGAGCTGGGGAGCCCAGAACTGGACACAGGACTCCAGATGAGGCCTCACCAGGGCAGAGCAGAGGGGCAGCAGAACCTCCTTTGCCCTGCTGGCCACGCTCTTCTTGATGTCCCCAGGATGCCATTGGCCTTTTTGGCCACGAGGGCACATTGCTGGCTCATGGTTAGTTTATTATACCAGTTTATTGTTATTTAACAGGATTTTATTCAAAGGAATTAAATCCCCCTTTTGCCATTATCTCTTCTCAATTCTGTCTGTCCAAGAGCCAAATAGATGACACAGATTGCAGACACAGCTTAGGAAAAAAACCAACGGTACAACAGGCTCTGAAAATAAATCCATTCATCTTCACAAAGCTAGAAATGTCTGTAATGTGTTTCACTAACACATGCAAAGAAGCTCAGGGAAAGTTGATATGGGGCCAAGGACCAATGCTGAAATGTATCCACATTGGCCTGATGTCCAAATGAAAACCACAACACACGCATGAAATCCAAGTTGCTCTTGAACAGAAGGCATTTATTAGTGACAAAGCCTTTTTTTTGCTATTGTTGTTGTTAGAATTTGCCAAGTTGCAAATGTTCTGCAGCTCTAAAATGGCCTGGCTCTCTAACAGTCTGTTTGCCAGACACCTCGGCTGCCCTTCTGCTGGGATACCTCGCTCACCAAGCCCAGCCTCTTGCTGCAAAGCGACCCCGGAGGCTGATGTCTCAGATCCAACCTCCACATCCAATTTCCTTCTTTATTTATTTTCTCTTGCAAAAGCTGGAACTGAAACAGCATTTCAAAATACCAAAATCCTGCAGGAAACCAACTGACCTTTCTCCACGCTGGTCAGAGAACTGTGGGCAAGGAGAGAAGGGCAGCAAACAGGCTCTGCACGGCTGAAGACCTCGTGGAGGTCTTTGCTGAACAGGAGCAGTGCACTGTCTGTTGTGTAGCACAGAGTAACATCTCATGGCAGATGTACTGCCATTAACTGCTTTGATTTCTTCTGCTGTAGCACCAGCAGGCTTTAACCATGGATTGAGTCTGATGCTGTAGGAGCTGCTTACACTCCTCTGCATGCAAGTCCCTGCTCACATCACTGCTTTCAAGAACAAACCTGAAAACTGTTAATCTCAACACTTCTGACTTTAAAGGAAGTTCAGGCTTGGCTCTGAACACGAGTTTTGTGACTCAGGGCTGTTTGCAGTAGGAAAGCATCACAGGAGCAGAACATTCTCCTGCCAATCCTTGTTTTGAGCCGTCTGTGAAATCTTGGCACCGTGTCCCAAAAACACTGTGTGGAAATAAAGCTTTTGTTTAACCTACTTGTGTGGGCTCCCTGCAGAGGAGATTGTCTGCCTGGCCAAATCTGTAACTTTAGCTCTCCAAGCACCATCATCACATAGAAAGCACCAGAGACAATAAGCACAGGTTGGTATCTAAAAAAAGGTGCCAAAGTTTATTCATGGAGAGATGTCATTGAGGTTGCTGTGCTTGACTGAACCTGCCAGGACTGCAACACAGTCAGAACAAGAGGGAAACAGGACACAATACTCTTGGTGGATCCAACACTCCAGTCCAGTCTGTATGTGACCCAGTGAATGTTGTTTCTCATGGAGAGGAGGGGTCAGCCTGAAAACTTTCTCCTCTCTACCTCTTCTGCTGTAGCATCGTCCTAGTGACTGAGCATTGGGAAGACTACACACTGTCCAACATTGTTGTGTGTGGAGAGAGACAGGAGACACAAGAACAACCTCCTTGCCAGGTGAGGTTGGAAGACAAAACAATCTTCATTTAAGTAGGATGAACCTGCCTTGGGTTTATGTCTGGGCACTGTTTTCCACATGTGAGCAGACAGCAGAAGATGGGCAGTGGAAAGGAAAGGCAGGGAGTCTTCCAGCTGTGGTGAGACAGAAAGTTTCACATCCTGAGGTGTCTCCAGCAAGTCATTCTCCATACCTGGAGCAACAAGAGGTTCATTCAGAGCAACCAACCTTGCATGGTGCTACTGTGGACTTGGAAAAGCACAAACAGATGCTCCTCAGAAAGCAATGGAGATACCTGCATGGCTAAATGACACGTCTGATACCTTTCCCTGGCACTGGAGACAGCAAATAAACTGCCTTCCCCTCCCAAGCACCCAAACTACAAGTCAGGAGTATCCCTGGCCCCAGACTGAGACTGTTTGGAGCAGTGCCTACAAGCCAGAGTGGTAGCAGTTGAACAGCTGAATCCAGCATCCAGGAACTGGTCACTGATTCAGATGGAGTTATCATGAGACAGAAAGGCAGACAAATATTGACACAGTCACTAACAACATGTTATAAATGGTGGTTTAGGATGCTATGTCCATCACATCCATGGTGCCTGAGGCTACATGAGACCAGGGACATTGTGTGCTCATCCCTGTGCATGGTTTGAAACACAATCCAAGGTAAATATGAAATCAGGATAATAACCTCTAGAAAAGTTTGCAGATCTGATGGGCTCCAAGGGCTGAAGGCTGTTCTCTCAAAGAGGAAAGACTGTAGCTTGACTCAGAAAGGCTGAGTGGTGAATGAAGGTATTGAAATGAGAACATCCCCTGGTTCACTTCCCTCTAGATGTAGTCAAACCCCATCAACAGGAATACAGCCTGAGAAAACACCTTTGCTGCCCTTCCCACAGTAATAGGTCATTCAAAGAGAAAAGGCTGAGAACACTGTGCTCAGGCAATGCCTTTTGTGTTTGTGTAAGTCCTCAGAGCTGCAGTGTTGGACACACTTATCCTCACTACATCACACCCAGGGGCTGAACACGTTTGTAGGAGGTATGGAGAGCTGCATGGCAACTCTCCTTGCTCTTTTCAGCCATGAGTGCTGAGGTGGATCAAGAACTGGCTGAAGGACAGAGCCAGAGGCTGGTGATCAATGGCACAGAGTCGAGTTGGAGGCCTGTGGCCAGGGGAGTTGCACAGGGATGGGTTCTGGGGCCAGTCTTGGTCAACATCTTCATCAACCACCTGGGTGAGGGCACAGAGGGACCCTCAGCAAGTTCCCTGCTGGCACCAAACTGGGAGCACTGGCTGATTGCCCAGAGGCTGAGCTGCCAGTGAGTGAGCTGTGGGCAGGCTGAGAGTTGTGCAGAGAGGAAGGTGTTGAGGTTCCCCAAGGGCAAGGGCAGAGTCCTGCAGCTGGGGAGGAACCAGCCCCTGCAGCAGCACAGGCTGGGGGTGAGCTGCTGGAGAGCAGCTCTGGGACAGGGAGCTGGCACTGCTGGGGGGCAGCAACTGCCCATGAGCAGCAGCGTGGGCTGGTGGGCAAGAAGCCAATGGCAGCCTGGGGGCATGAAGAGAGTGTGGGCAGCAGGGCCAGGGAGGTTCTGCTGCCCCTCTGCTCTGCCACATCTGGTGAGGACACATCTGGAGTGCTGTCCAATTTTGGGCTGCCCAGCTGCAGAGAGACAGGGAAGTGCTGGAGAGAGGCCAGTGCAGGGCTGGTAAGATGCTGAGGGGACTGGAGCATCTTCCTTATGAAGAAATACTGTGGGAACTGGGGCTGTTCAGCCTGGAGAAGGCTGAGCTCTGGAGGATCTCATTAACACCAGTATTTGAAAGGTCAAGAGAAGGAGGCAGCACTTGTCTTCTGTGTGTCCAGTGACAAGGGGCAACGAGAATAAGCTGCAACACAAAAAATTCCACTTAAATATATGGAAGAACTTTTTTAGTGTAAGGATGAGGGAGCCCTGGCCCAGGCTGCCCAGGGAGGGTGTGGAGGCTCCTTCTTGGGAGGTTTCCAAACTCACTTGGACACGTTCCTGTGCCCCCTGATCGAGGGGAACCTGCTTTAGCAGAGGCTTGGGCTGGAGGAGCTCTGGAGGTCTCTTCCAACCCCCACCATTCTTTTATTCTGTGACTCTACAAGGGAAAAATAAGAGGAAATATGATTCTGAACTTTTGCTGAACTGAAAGTAAACCACACCAAGGGGCTGAAGGAATACATCTCCTCCAAGCTTTCAGCCCAGGGTCACATTTCTCACTGTGCCCTCCTGCCAGCCCAGCCTGGCATTGTGTAGGGAAAGCTGATCCATGATGCAGCAGTTGCTTTTATGCTGTCCTGTATTTGCTGTAAGAACTGGCCCTGGAGAAAGCATCTTGCTCATGATATTGTTCAGCTCACCCAGTTTCAGTGGAGTTTTATTTATAGAGAGGGAAAGGACACGTGAAGAGCTCATTGATCTCCCCAAGATGGAACAAATACAGCATTATCTTCCAGCTGAATTATTTTAGATGAACCAAATTTTAACACAATCACAGCAAGGTGGGAAACATTCAGCATTAAAAAGACCAGCTACAGTCAAGGAGAATTAGCATCTGCTCACATCTGGAACAGATGCAGGGTACAGTTCCAGTGAAGGCATTTTGTGCCATGCATGTCCACGCCTGTGCATATGCACAGTGATGTAAATGATCACACACATGTGCATGTAGGTGTGTAGAAACATGCACCCATGTATGCAATTCATCAGGAGCTGTTTACCACCAGAGGGCAGGCAAAGTATATGTAAATCCCTGTCCTCCGGGCTCCCTGCACATTGAGCAAATGGGTCACAGAGCCACAGAACCTCAAGGGCTGGAAGGGAGCTGCAAAGCTCATCCAGTGCAACCCCCCTGCCAGAGCAGCACCACCTAGAGCAGGGCACACAGGGACTCATCCAGCTGGGGTTGGGATGGCTCCAGAGAAGGAGACTCCACAGCCCATCTGGGCAGCCCCTGCCAGTGCTCCCTCACCTCAACAGGGAAGAAGTTTTACTTTATGATTCTTTGGAACCTCTTCTATTCCATCTTATACCCATTGCCCCTTGACCAGAAAGGTGTTACCATTGTTTTCTTTGATCATCTCCAAGGACTTTCTTATCCTGAATCCAGAGCCTCACACTGGCTAGTTTGTTTGGTTGGTTAGAAAGTCTCTGCATCATTTGGGGATGGAATGGAATGAGCTGGGAGTGATGCACCATGGGGTAAGCATGGAGAGTGTCATGTGAGAAAAGTGAGAAGCTTCCCCAGTGCTGTGGCTGAATCATAGAACCATTAGAAGCTCTTTCTGATCTCCAATCTAAACCTCCCCTGGTGCAACTTGAGCCCGTTTCCTCTTGTCCTGTCACTTGGGAGAAGAGGCCAACTCTCACCTCACTACAAACTCCATCAGGGAGTTGCAGATAAGGTCTCCCCTCAAGCTCCTCCAGACTAAACACCCCCAGCTTCCTCAGCAGCTCCTCATCAGACTTGTGCTCAAGACCCTTCACCAGCTCTGTTGCCCATCTCAGGACACACAAGGCAGAACAGATATTGGTGTGTGTGTGGAGAAAGGGGGAGGTCAGTGGGGGTTGTATGCCTCCACTTTTCATTAGGCAGAGGTTTAGATTGGAGAAGAGGAAGAACTGCTTCCCTGAGAGGGGTGTCAGCCCCTGTGCCAGGCTGCCCAGGGAGCTGGGGGAGTGCCCAGCCCTGGAGGGATCCCAAAGCCATGGAGCTGAGGTGCTGAGGGCCAGGGGTTAGTGGTGGCTGTGGCAGGGTGAGGGGAGGGGATGGACTCAATGATCTTCAAGATCTTTTCCAACCAAAATGATTCTGTGATTCTATAAGCTGTTCTTTTTCCTTTGCAGTCACTGGATATTCACTGATGTACAGTAAAAGACTGGTGCCTGCTGGGGTACGTTAAACATTTATCAAGAGTCTTACCTGGCAACTGAAGACAACTGGGACCTAAATCTAGGGATGTTGATATCAATAAGTAATGTGGTCAGTCTCAAACTCCTGAGTCCTAGGAATAGCTTATTCCATCCATTAAGATGTGAGGTATTCTAGGAGGAACACAGATGTCTGCAAAGCTACAAAGAGCAAAAGAGCTCTTGTCTTCTTTTCACTCATGCTGTGGAGATGATAAACATACAGGAGTCTTGATACAAGAAAGTAAATCCTCAGAAGTGAGCTCCTCCAACCTGGAGATGCTTATGATACAGCACAGACAGACCTTCTAAACATGATGAGTCATGAGATCTATAAAGATCATCATCTAAAACCTGGTACCTTTGATCTGAGGAGGAAAAGAGACGTACAATCTAAACCCAGAAGCTGCACTGTGATTTGCTAGGGAAGACTTTTGCATTTGTGTGCACAGAGATGCTTTATAGGGGCACAGAGGGTGTTCAGGGCAAGAGTCCTGCTGAGGGCTTTACTCGATGGGCAGTTAGATGTCACACCCTCAAATGCAAAACCAGAATGGCAGAATCACTCATCATCCACAAATACCATCCCCAAGTGCCTCCTCCCACAGAAACCTGGAAGTTATTTTATGTTCTACCTGGGCTGGAAAGTTGGGGTTTACACCAGCAGGAGGTATACCACAGCCAGAAAAAAAATGCAGTTATCTGTTTCCTGGCTGTGAGAAGGACTCATTTCCTTTGATTTGTAATCTGTGTCTTGCCTTAGTCACTCACCACTCCCTTGGTGTTCAAAGGAGAAAGTAGGAGATCCTGGTGGGTGACTCATCTGCTGGAGAAAGAGATGAATCATGAGCAAGAAGGGCTTCCATTTCCTTCCCTGAGCTGTGAAGGATATCAAGATCAGTGGTTTATTTAATGAATGCAGATATCTGCATTTGATCAGAGACATCTCATCTTTTTCAGCTATGACATCATTCTGGGGTTACACATCTGTGTAAGGAAAAGGAGACCAGGAGTTCACTCAGCTCTTCACTGCTGCTGCTTCAGCTTCATCTACCTGTGCTTGACAAGGGGCTGATGACACATGTTTGAGTATGATTGTCCATACTTCTGTGTTCTCCATGTTTCACCTTTCCAGTGGAAATGCAATCTATGCAAAGTTTTTGCTGAGTGTATAGAATCATAGAATGGTGGGGTTGGAAGGGACCTTTAGAGCTCATCCAGTCCAACCCCCCTGCAGAAAGAGGTCCCACCTAGATCAGGTCACACAGGAACGTGTCCAGGTGGGTCTTGAACACCTCCAAGGAAGGAGCCTCCACACCCTCCCTGGGAAGCCTGGGCCAGGGCTCCCTCACCTCACAGTGAGTTTTTCCTGATGTTTAAGTGGAACTTTTTGTGTTCCAGCTTCATCCCATCACCCCTTGTCCTGTCCCAGGATACAACAGAAAAAAGTGCTGCCCCAACCTCCTGACACCCACCAGTGAGATATTTCCTCATATGAAAGATGTTCCAGTCCCCTGAGCATCTTGGTGGCCCTGCACTGGCCTCTCTCCAGCACTTCCCTGTCCCTCTTGAGCTGAGGAGCCCAGAACTGGACACAGGACTCCAGATGAGGCCTCACCAGGGCAGAGTAGAGAGGGAGAAGAACCTCCTTTGACCTGCTGCCCACACTCTTCTTGCTGCCCCCAGGCTGCCATTGGCTTCTTGCCCACGAGGGCACATTGCTGGCTCATGTTCAGCTTATTATCAATCAGCACTCCCAGGTCTGTCTCTGCAGAGCTGCTCTCCAGCAGCTCACCCCCAGCCTGTGCTGGTGCATGGGATTGTTCCTTCCCATCTGCAGGACTCTGCCCTTGTCCTTGTTGAACCTCATGAGGTTCCTCTGAGCCCAACTCTGAAATCTAAAATGAGATGTTCAGCATCAAACCAAGTTTTCCATCTTTGGAAGAACCAAGGAGACTAATGAGCAGGATTTAAAAATCATTGTTTCCTTCAGGTTGCTGTCCTATGTTGGCTTTCTCTCTCCACTGAAATAACTCTAAGATTCTCCTAATGCACCCCCTGCTTTCTTATTCAGTCCAGAGGGGTTGGTAGATGGTGTAGGTACCTTTCTCCTCCAGGAATATGTTCCACCTGAAGCACTGTACACAGGGACTGCCATGATGTACTGATGTACTGAGTCGCTACAGTAAGGAGCATGCTCAGAGATTAAACCAGGATTTAGATACTTTCCCTTCATGTAAAAAATGAAGAAATCCAAAATACATCATTGAGGGTTGGAGTTGGAGCATAAGAAGAGCCAACACACTGTGCAGGAAGCAAAGACATTTGGTAAATAACCCAGAATCCAGCTGTGAGTTTCCAAAGAAAATTGCTTTCAATCAGTGATGACGTTGTGATGGATCAAGGGGCTATGGGAAGGACCAAAGGGTTTAAGGAACATGACAAAAATAGACCATTTCTAACTCATTTCTTCACTCCCCAGGATAATGACTGTAATCCTTTTTTTCTTTTTTTTTCACTGTTTGCCTCAAAAACCAGCATAGAATCACAGAATGCTGGGGCTGGGAGGGACCTTTAGAGCTCATCCAGTCCAACCCCCTGCAGAAGCAGCTCCCACCTAGATCAGGTCACACAGGAATGTGTCCAGGTCTTGAAGAGCTCCAAGGAAGGAGCCTCCACACCCTCCCTGGGCAGCCTGGACCTCACACTGAAACAGTTTTTTCATATGTTTAAGTGGAACTTTTTGTGTTTCAGCTTCATCCCATCACCCCTTGTCCTGTTACTATCTACTATAGAAAAGAGGGATGTCCCAGCCTCCTGACACCAACCATTTAGATATTTGTAACTATATATTTCCCCTCAGTCTCCTCTTCTCCAGACTAAACAGCCCCAGGTCCCGCAGCCTTTCCTCCTATGAAAGATGTTCCAGTCCCCTGAGCATCTTGGTGGCCCTGCACTGGCCTCTCTCCAGCACTTCCCTGTCCCTCTGGAGCTGGGGAGCCCAGAACTGGACACAGGACTCCAGATGAGGCCTCACCAGGGCAGAGTAGAAGGGGAGCAGAACCTCCCTTGACCTGCTGCCCACACTCTTCTTGCTGCCCCCAGGCTGCCATTGGCTTCTTGCCCACGAGGGCACGTTGCTGGCTCATGTTCAGCTTATTATCAATCAGCACTCCCAGGTCTCTCTCTGCAGAGCTGCTCTCCAGTAGTTTGACCCCCAGCCTGTGCTGCTGCAGGGGCTGGTTCCTTCCCAGCTGTAGGACTCTGCCCTTGTCCTTGTTGAACCTCAGGAGGTTCCTCTGTGCCCAACTCTCCAGCCGGTCGAGATCCCACTGAATGGCAGCTCAGCCTCTGGGGAATCAGCCAGTGCTCCGAGTTTGGTGCCAGCAGGGAACTTGCTGAGGGTACATTCTCTCCCCTCATCCAGGTCATGGATGATAGAAAGAGCAACAGATAGGGTAGATCACACTCTGAACCAGCTGTGATGAAATCCTCTTCACCTATTTCATCATCAGCTTCATGGCCTTGCAGATATAATGGCAGTAAACCCATCACTACAGCTTCCCTGCAGGAAGGCACCACCTTCTCAAAGTAAAGGTTGTAAAGAGGTGGAAAGTCAGAGGACAACAAAAAGGGACAAATTGTTGACTTCAGTGGTGGTTGGTAACTTAAAATTGTTTTCACAAGGCCTGAGTCAATAACAGGGACTGAAAACTCCAGGGAGGAGACCAGCTCTCCTCTTCCTTCACCCACCCAGAGGAAAATGAGGAGAGGGAAGGGGAATGGATGATATTTGACACTTTGAATTGAGTAGTAGTTCTAAAGAGAGAAACATGATCTTTAACCCCATTAGCACAGATGACAGCCCAAACTGTTGTTCGCCTTTTTTGGCACCACCTGACCCATAGATCCTCCTGCTACTGCAGCAGCAGGCAGAGAGATGGGAAGCAATTGCAAGAGAAACCACATCAGTCTCGTCTGCTTTGCATTTCAACACTTGTCACATGCAGCACAGTGTCCTGAACCTGTTGATAAAGACTGGGATGTTTCAAGCACAAGACGTCCCTGGAGACGGTAGGAGAGACAGGCAAGGCTTAGATGCAGGTTAGATGGTTAGATGCAGGCTGCCTCCAACCATCAGAGCAGGCAGGTCAAGTGGAAGGTAGATCTCTGTCCTTATTTCTGTCTTCTTGAGACATTCACCTGGCAGCTTTGCTTGCAAGCCAAACCTCAAAGTGTCACTGGCCAGTGATGTAAGCCTGAGGCCCACAGTCATCAAAAAGTCAAACTAGAGGATCCGAGAGACAGTTTTGGCCCCCTACAATCCAAACACAAATTCCATCTGCCACATTCCAACCCTCCAAAATTGATGGGACTCTCTGCAGCTCTTGTGATGTGTCACCTCATCTATACCCTGCCTTGATACCTGCTCACGCTGAGACTTTCAACAGCATCTGCCAGTCCAAGCAACCTCCACCATCCCTCAGGCACTCCACAAATGTCTCAAGCATCCTTATGTGCATTTTGCCTTCTTGTTCAATTTTCTAGCTCTGCCTGCTTAGGCATCAAGCACTGACCTGTCACCCAAGAAGGACAAGGTAAGCCACAACTACCATTGCAGCATAACGTGGACACAGCTGACCCTTTTGTAGCTATTCAGGTCTGGCTGGGTGAGTGGAGGTTGTCCCAGGAGAAGCAGAAATGACTGATTTTCAAATGCTTTTTCATGCTTTTCAAATGTATCTCACAGCTATTTGGGTTGCTGGTTACTGCCCTGGAGCTACCTGAGGTACGTGTCCTTTGCAGTTGTAAGGGGAGCTGTCTGCATCTTGCAATGGCAATGGCTTCATGGCTCAAGCCTGAGTGGACCTTTGAGCAGTCTCCAGCCCCTAAAGGGCCACAAGAAACATGGGCAGGGACTTTGTGCAAGGGCCTAGAGGGACAGGACAAGGGCTGCTGGCTCCAGAGTGCCAGAGGGGAGATTGAGGTGAGCTGTGAGGCAGAAGCTGTTCCCTGGGAGGGTGCTGAGGCCCTGGCACAGGCTGCCCAGAGAGGCTGTGGCTGCCCCAGCCCTGGCACTGCCCAAGGGCAGGTTGGATGGAGCTGGTTTGGTGCAAAGTGTTCCTGTCCATGGCAGTGGGTTGGAATATGATGAGCTTTAAGGCAAATTCCAACCCAAACCTTTCTGTAGCTCTACGAAGGTTCTTATTGGCTCTAGAGGGGACTCAGCAAGGCCTAGATGGAGGAAATGCCAAGAGCAATGCCTGAGAACTGCAGGCACCATATGACGAGAGGGAAATGGGGCAGGAACCACAGCTGACCTGGTGACCATCCTGCTTACCACCAGCAGCAGCACCAAGCCAAGCCAAACTCCCAGCACATAAAGTGTCATCACGTTCCCACCAGCAAACCAGCATTAGGAACAGCCAGAGCAAAGCTTTTGGCCCTCTTGTTCTTTAGGGGCTTTTTTTTCAAGTTCAGGCTATAATCAGAGCTGGAGGAAATGGAGCAAAAATATCAAACTTTGTTTAGTCTGGGGAAACATCATTTCTAATCAGAGATGGGCATCCTGTTGACATGATACAACCTATTTTAAGCGTGAAGTGATCACGTGGTCAAGCTCTAATCTTTTGCAAGCGATTGCAACCTGCCAGCTCTTCTTTCCTAGCTGGTTTCTATTCTGGTTGGGGGTTTTTGGTTGTTTTTTTTTCACTGTCATTTCTAAAAATCAACTGGGTTAACATCAACTCAAGATAATGATGCTTATCTTGGCAGTGATATCATGGAGCATCTCATCAGCCCGGAGTTTTGCTTTCTATTTGTGCACTTTTGCTTGTCTCCACGCCAGCCCCACCAACCAAGCCTGCCCACCTCTCCCATGGAAGAGTGGGAATCCCATGAGACTTGGAGGGGTTGAGTCTATGGAGGGATATGGCCCAGGGTTGACTTTGTGCGATCAGCACTGACCTGTCGCTCTGGTTTTTCAAGTGGGATTTGCCAGTTGTCACATCATCGTCCTGCCCTAATGTGGAGGTGTGAAGCACCTGTGCACAGTAGGTACCAGCAGAGATCACTGCAGGATTGGTGCTTGTAAGCAGCTTTGGAGGCATGATGCTAAAAATCTTCAGGGTATTGCATCCTCCCTGACGTCCTCAGGTTCTTCCATGGGTGCATCAACACTGTCAGATAACCTGGCCCTCCACAGTCAACCACACTGAAGGTTAGCTCTCTCATAAACACCCTTCCCCACCAAACCAACTTGCTCCCTCCAAGCTGGGTGCAGTTCTTGGGTTTCCTTCAGGGCCTGCATCAGGTTTGGCTGCTTCTGCTCTACACAGTCCTCCTACACTATTCCAAAGGGCTTTGCATGCTGTCCCCATATTATTCAAAGCACTCTGAAAGACACCTAACAGTGAAACAATGGCCTCAGGAGGGGACATCATCCAGGGCTAGATATCTGAGTGCTACATCCCTCAACATAGCCATTTGCCTCTGGAGAAGAGCCAGATCTGTGCAAATCAGGCCAGGGATCACTCCCTTGGAGAGACATCTCTAGTGGGAGCAACATAGCTGCAGTAGCATCAGCATTTAGGTGTCACTGGGTTGTCACTAGACTAAGATTGACCCAAGTCTTCTGCAGCCCACACACCAGAGATGGAGGTCTAACAGCAGCAGGATCTGTGGGAATCATTTCTTCTGTTTCCATAAGGGTACAAAATTTGTCAGGAGACTTCTTCTTTTTGTGATAGGCTATTTTTGTATTAGCTAGCCAACCACCACTTGGGAAACACAACTCTTAGAGACCATTGTCTCTAAGCAGCAGGTCCACAGCTATCCTCCAGGCTTGGCTGCTGTGACAAGAAATTGATCTGGCATGGTGACAGGAGAGCACACAATGCATCCTTGTGCCTTGGTGAACTCTGTTTGTCCATCAGCCTCAGCTCAATAAGCTGACCAAGAGGCAAATTTTGGCTTGGGTAGGAGATGCCCATCAACATAGAGCTCATGTCAAACCAAACAGTGTAGCCATATTCACTAGGCACAGTGCCACAAGCTGGAGAGTTGGTGGACAGCTCGTTTAGGCATTGCATGAGGCTCTCAGGGCCACACAGCATTCACAGCATCACAGAATCACAGTATGGTGGGGGTTTGAAGGGCCCTGCAGAGCTGCTCCAGCACAACCCCCTGCTCAAGCAGGTTCCCCTGGCTCAGGGGGCACAGGAACGTGTCCAGGTGGGGTTGGAAACCTCCCAAGAAGGAGCCTCCACACCCTCCCTGGGCAGCCTGGGCCAGGGCTCCCTCACCTCAACAGAAATGTAGTTTTTCCTTATGTTTAAGTGGAACTTCTTGTGTTCCAGCTTCATCCCATCACCCCTTGTTCTGTCACTTGAGATAACCAGAAAAAAGTGCTGCCCCATCCTCTTGACAAACACCTTTTAAATACTTGTGAGTGTTGCTGAGGTGCCCCTGAGCTCAGGCTTCTGTTCCCCAGGCTGAACAGCCCCAGGGCTGCAGCCTTTCCTCCTCACACACATGTTCCATCCCCTCAGCATCTTGGTGGCCCTGCACTGGCCTCTCTGCAGCACTTCCCTGTCCGTCTTGGGCAGGGGATCCCAGAACTGGACACAGCACTCCAGATGTGGCCTCACCAGATTTGACAGAGCAGAGGGGCAGCACAACCTCCCTGGCCCTGCTGCCCACACTCTCTTCATGCCCCCAGGCTGCCATTGGCTTCTTGCCCACCAGCACACGCTGCTGCTCATGGGCAGTTGCTGCCCCCCAGCAGTGCCAGGTCCCTGTCCCAGAGCTGCTCTCCAGCAGCTCACCCCCAGCCTGTGCTGCTGCAGGGGCTGGTTCCTCCCCAGCTGCAGGACTCTGCCCTTGCCCTTCAGACCATCAGCTCCTTCCCTGGCACTGCCCTCTGTTCTTAGGACCTCTTGTGTCCTATGAAAGTTCTATTTTAAGGACATTAATCAAGTTTGGGGACTGCTGTACACAAGCAAGCTCCTCCATAGGATCTACTTCTGCTGCCAACACAGGTCAACATCATCCACTTACAAATGTTTAAGCAGTTTGGCCTCTAATAAACACATTAATAAGCACAGCTATACATGTACACAGGCCATAGCTGTTGCAGTAACAAAATCATTATCATTTACTTCTTGATCATTATGTACACGTTGCTATTAAATTTATGACACTTACTGCAACAGCTTGTGCCAAACCTGCTGCCATATTTAACACACTGCATCTTTCACATCTGCAGATGTTTTCTTCTTGAGTCTCCCAGCCTGCTGCAGATAACCAACTCGGGCTCACAGGAGCTGGTGGGCTGCACAAAATGAATGAATAACCTGTTGCAATGAAGCAAAGGCTGGGAGCTGATTTGTGTTCAGCAGAATCCACAAAGCTTCTTGGCACGTGGTCCCAAAGGACGTGGCTTTTATCTGGTTTTAATAAACAGGTCCAGGGAAGGAGGACAGAATTGATGCTCTCCAGGAAAAGGGAATCAACAGCCTATGAAAATCATTGGCTGTCATTGCACACCTCAGTGCACACCTCACACACAGCGCTGAAGCCAAAGCTCTCCTCTGAAGGGGAGGTAACTCAGTGGAGGTTCTCCTCAGGTACCTAAGAGAGAAGATGGGAGGTTCACAGTGGTTCCCAGCACCCATGGGAACTCCCTGGTGGGGTGGTCCATGGGAGGTCAGGTCATAGCTATTGAAGCCAAGCCTTGGTTTGGTCCTTAAACACCCACTCAAGAGCTGGAAAAACTTTACCAGAGGTTTGTGATCCTGCCAACTAACACATGGAGCCAGTGGGCACCTGTGTCCACCAGTGCCCAGGTGTCAGGATGTTTCTAAGCAGAAGACAGCAATGTGCAGTTCTCCCACAGATTTACACGAGAGCATTGCTTCTGAAATAAAAAGGACTTTCACATCCAAGGAAAATGAATAAGAAATCCATGCCCTTGCCTTTTTTTGAAGGCATTTCATAGAATCACAGAATGGCAGGGGTTGGAAGGGACCTTTGGAGATCATCCAGCCCAACCCCCCTGCAGAAGCAGCTCCCACCTAGATCAGGTCACACAGGAACGTGTCCAGGTGGGTCTTGAAGAGCTCCAAGAGCCTCCACACCCTCCCTGGGCAGCCTGGGCCAGGGCTCCCTCACCTCATGCTGAAACAGGTTTTCCTGATGTTTAAATAGAACTTTTTTGTGTTCCAGTATCTTTCTCTATCTTTCCCCTTGTCCTGTCACTGGATACCACAGAAAAAAAGTGCTGCCCCAAGCTCCTGACACCCACCACTGAGATATTTGTAACTATTAATGAGCTCCCCCCTCAGTCTCCTCTTCTCCAGACTAAACAGCCCCAGGTCCCACAGCCTTTCCTCATATGAAACATGTTCCAGTCCCCTGATCATCTTGGTTTACATTATTACCTGCTCAAGCAGTAAATTGCATTGATCCTTCTCCCCAGGGGTGTGTTCAGCCATCCCACTGCTGTGCCACACAGACACACCTGAGCTGTTGGGACACCAAACGTGACGTGTTTGCCCTGTGGAGATGCTTCCTTCCTGTACACCCTTTCCTCATACACCTCATCCTGCACAGGCTTTAGAGTTTAGGGTTCACAGGCAGAGCTCAGCCCTCAGGATTTACCCCATGCCCCTAGAACCTGCAGGTCCAGGCGGCCGAAAGCACAAGCTCCCATCTGTGGGGCAGGCACAGCAAATTTCAGAGGCAAACACGTGTCCCCTCTGCAGCCTTTGGGGATTTTTTTCTTTCAGTTGTGGCATTCACAGACTGTTTCATGTGTCAATACGAGAAGGAGCGTAATTACCAGCTGAGAAACTGCAGGAAACGAGCCAAGGTTGAACGGACGAAATGGAAAATGAAGAGAAGAGCGGAGGACACACACATTTTAAAACTATTACTGAGGTATGTATTCACGTGCTCCTGGGAGCCTGGGAATATATAAGAGCTCATGACTGTGAGGGAATGAATTCAAGGACCAGTCTATGGGGAGTATGGTTTTTTTTTCCCTGTGACTTCAAACTTCTCTCGGAGCTCGCAGAGTTTTAGTCAGCTGGCATGCAACAGAGGTACAACTTCCCCAAGGAAACTCTTCCTCGGCTCCAGCTGGAAAGGCTGCTGGGAGAGTCCGAGAGGCAGAAGGCTGCAAGCAGAGACAAAACCTCCTCCTCCTCCTCCTCCAGCCACAGAGCAGGTACGTGGAGACGCATGTGAAACCGGGAGGCTGCTGCTGGAAAGTTGAGCTTTGGGCTGCGGGAGAGATGGGGGCTCTGGTGACTTAGAGCTGCAGCCTTTAAAATGACACAGTGTGAGGAAGGTACTGTATGAATAAAATACACTGTGCTTATGAATCCTCTGAGGAACTGACTAAAGACACTGTAGATGGCTCTATCCACGCAGCTGTATATTTAATCCATCGGGAACTCGAGCTGCAGCGACTTAGATCCTTTACATTAAGGAGGCACCGGATGGTTTATAACAATACAGCTGTCATATGGCTGCTTTGTTATCACCCTCTGTGTTTACAATAGTGGAAGATGGGGAGATGAAGTTGAGGTTTGGGATGGTGGTTTTTTTATGTGTGTTCTTTCTTCACAGGACTTTAGTCTATTTATGGTGTTACTGCATTATAGGGAGTGCTGCAGAGATCAGCATTGTGCGCTGATTAAACGCTGCTCCCTCACCTAATATAGCCTTGGGCAAATCACACGGGCCCCCCCCGGGGTGAGAAACGAGCAAAAGGCTGTTTAGTAACAATTCCTATCAGCATGTCATTGAACTCTGCCTCTTGGAGCACCGAGGTGTGAGGTGATGGGGTTGTTTTTCTACTTTGAAGATGCTGACAGTTTGAATGTCACCTTGGCTGAGCGGTGACTTACTGGTAGGGCTCCGCTGCATCTGGGCTGGTGGCAGGAGGAATTGATGGTTAGACACTGGAAATGGCAAAGTTTTAGCCAATCCTAGTTTATCCAAAAGTCACAGGCAATTCCCTGAAGCCAAATGCTGATAAAAGCACAAATATACTTCGCTTGAACAGAAGCCAAAGTTTGGCTTTCCACAGCATTAGAAGTTTGCTTTTTTACCAAGTTGTAATAATTTCAGTTTTGAAGTCATGTTTTCACTCTGAAATGCTGAAATCCTTTCGTTTCCAATCACAGTCAGTCATCCCTTTTTAAAGCAGATGATTGCAGCTTAGTGACTGTACCAGTGCTTGGCCTTTGACTAATGGAATGATGAATGGACTCGAGGGTGGGTATCAGTATCATGCAAGTCAAATCTATCAGGAATCATTTTCCTCCAGTCCTTTTACCTTCATTTCTATGTTAGGACATATGAATTGAGCACACCTCTTCTCAGACACTGGTTCCACTGTCAGCAAAAGAAAAATTGCTGAATTAAAAGCCCATTTTTTTCTCTCTTGGTTTCTTTTTGCTGCACTTAAAGCCGGTGAGGAAAGATTCTGTTTTAGTCCCTTATCTTGAGCTTCTCTTGGAGTTTTGTTCTCCAAGGACAGTATTTCATGCTCTAATGGTTTAATCTGCAAATGCCAGCACATGCCACTTTTTACTGATGGAAGTGGTTCCATTTTCCCCGTCTGATCCTGTCGCTTCACCCAGACCCTCGCTCACAGCATCTCCAGGCTGGTGGGTTTCATGTCAGTCTCATTCATTTGCATTTTCTCTCCTGGGGGAGAGGAGTAGAAATCAAGGTGAATAAAGCAGGGGAACTGGCTAAACCTTGTGTGTCTAATTAATTGGAAATGTTAATTTTTGATGGGAAAATGCTGTTGGCTGGACACCTGATAGAGGTGCAGGTGGAGAGAGGATAGAGAGAGAAGGGAGGCAGCAGCTTCAAAAGACAGGAGAAAAGCCACGTTGGGATTACAGGAGGTGTAGGAGTCCTTGTTTTGATGTGTGGACTTGACACCAGAGAGGCAGGAGGCTACCCCTGCCCATGAGAGACCAAGCACAGTGCAGATGGTATGGGCAGAGCGAACCAGGAGAAGCAGCTCCTGGAGATGTTGTAGGGTCTCAGAGCTGGAGCCGTGCCTCCTTCTCAAGGGCTGTGGCTGAGGATGGCATGGGCTGTTTATTTTTTAATAGGGCTAATATTAATGATGTCTGCAAACTCTCTGGTGGGGTGAATCACCAGGGACTTATTCCAGCCAAAAGGGAGCAAGGCTTGTCCTACTCCTGCCCTTGGAGGTCAGACCCACTTTCTAAGGCGGGAGCTTGTTTTGTTTACTTCTCTGGAGAGTTTGATTCATATGGCTCGACACAGGACTCAACCCAAAAGCAGTGCCTTAGAAAGCAGCAGTGTTACAGATGGACAAACTCCAAAAGGTCTGGAGGTTCAAGTCACATAATCGTCAAGACATATTCTTGTTTATCTGCAACCCTTGGGAACCTGCTGCAGATTACAGACCGGCCCATGAGAGCCAGCAGCTGGGGTTTGCTTTTCCTTCTTGCTCTGGGCCATGCTGGGAAGAGGGTTTGAAGGAAAGGAGAGGTCTGATGAGATGCTCCCAGCTTTGAGTGACGCGGGGTGAAATCCAGCTGATGCTGGCAAACAAACCCAACCCCAGGCAGGCAGAAATTGCTGAGGAGACCACGGGGAAAATTAGGGAGGGCCTGATTTCACCATCACAAGTGCAAACCCTTTGGCATCAGTGGGGAGGGACAGCCCTTGCTATTTTGTGCAAGTGGGCAAAAGAGTTTGATTCTCCAATTTGCCTGGTGGAGGAGACTCAATCTATCTGGTGGAGGTGACCTTTGCAGACGTGGCTACCAAGCATTTGCCCTGCTAATAGTTTCCAAGGTGTAAACTGCTGCGTAGCCCAAAGCAAGAAAATATTGAGAATGGGAAGTCAGCCAAATGCTCCAGGGTCTTTGAAAATATTTGCTGTCAGATCCCCTTTAGGAAAGGGCAAAGATGGCAAGGACAGCCCTGATATTTCCCAGAGCTGCTGGTGTCCTCTAAGGCTGTGCTTTTAATAAAACAAAGTCCTGAGAAGCAGAATCAGTGCATGCCCTTCCCTCCTGCTTTGGCATTTGTTTCTGTCCAGGCTCTTCTTCACAGTTCAGCTGGCACAGCTGCTTGGCCACTTGGTAAAACAGCTTGAGGGACAGAGCTGGCTTTTTTAACAGCACAAAAAAACACCTAAACTCTGCTATTTTTATCTCTGCAAATCCAAACTTCCCAAAGAACATCCAGGTGTAGAAGACTGCAGTTACCGAGGGCACTCGCTACTCTTTGCAGGCATCATCTCTGTAACTAAAACAAGTGTCTTTTCTTTTCTTGAAGACCTCAAATATTTGAGGTTTTAGCTGCAAAAGCTCCTGTGCATTGCAAGTGCTGTTGCACGTTGCTGCTGAAGCAAACTCTAAGTCCAGAGACACCCAAAAGGCATTTAATCCCCTGGACACCACAGCGGTCTCCAGCTTCAACATAAGCTGCCTGCTTACCCCAAGGGGATTGCAGATGAAGGGCTTGAATCTAGTGAGGGAGCCAAAGCAAGAAACAGCACTGGAGCCAGCTCTGACCAAGGAAGCTGAAGACACCACATGCTTGGGGGAAGGTGAATTGGACTGATGAGAGCGCAGTCAAGGTGAACCAGTCAAGCTTTGGGATAATCTCCCTGGCAGATTGCTCTCCCGAGGGCTAGGGGTGAATTGTTCTATCCACTGCACCTAATCATGCCTTCTCCTGCCCATACACATACTCCCACCTCTTTGTGGCATTTGTGCCTCTCATTTCAAGGTGCATGGCAAAGAAAAGGAGATGCCAAGACCCCAGCTCTTTGGTGTGTTATTTCACTGGCTCACAGAATGGTGGGGGTTGGAAGGGACCTCCAGAGCTCCTCCAGCCCAGCCCCCTGCTAAAGCAGGTTCCCCTTGATCAGGGGGCACAGGAACATGTACAGGTGAGTTTGGAAACCTCCAAGGAAGGAGCCTCCACACCCTCCCTGGGCAGCCTGGGCCAGGGCTCCCTCACCCTGTCAACCATATGAAAAATGCACTGCAAGAGTTCAGGCTTGTGAGGCTGGGAGAAAGCATCAGTGACATCTATGTAAAGGTGGGTTTTTCCAGAAGCAGGACTTCACTGGTGAGAGGAAGAGAGGAAACCAGCAATTAAACAGCTGCTCCAGCCCTAGAGGGCAGCACAAAATAATAAATAAAAGGCTGAACTCTCAGGCAACCTGAGTCATGCAGGTCTGGTGGATTCAGCACTGTATCAGTGCTGAGCATTCAGACACTTCTCAGGATTTTCACACCCCCCTGCCCTTAATCAAGGTCCCTAAATCCTGCCTCATGCCTCATGTAGTGTCCAGGACAAGGGATAACAGATAAAAGCTGAACACAAGAAGTTCCACTTAAACATAATGAAATCTCCTTTGGTGCTGAGGTGAGGGAGCCCTGGCCCAGGCTGCCCAGGGAGGGTGTGGAGGCTCCTTCTCAGGAGGTTTCCAACCCCATCTGGACACGTTCCTGTGCCCCCTGAGCCAGGGGACCTGCTTTAGCAGGGGGTTGGGATGGAGGAGCTCTGCAGTGCCCTTCCAACCCCATCATTCTGTGATTCTGTGAAAACCCTTCAGGTCAGCTGTGTTGCAGCTGACTCTGGACCCTGGTCCCTCCAGCAGACTACAGTCACACTCTGATTAGTGGAACCATTGCAAAGAGAAAGGACAAGTTTCCCATTGCAAAGAGAAAGGACAAGTTTCCCAATTCCAGGCTTTATCCTTATGAGCAGTGAATTGGAAACCTTTAATTCTCAAGCACTGTTTGAGGCTGCAGAGAGTCATTTAGCTGCAGGGGTAGGAGGCTGCAACCCTCCGGGAATGTAACTCGCAGACACAAAACCCTAAAGTAAACACAGCTCCGTGCAGCACACATGCAGCTAAACAATGGCATCAGCAAGGATCAGTCACTCACTCCCCTGAGAGAACCCGTGGCTCCATCCTCACGGTTTCTCTGGCAAAAAGATCTCGCCCTGTTTCTCAATGCCTGCCCCAAGCAAGGGCTTCAGGATGTCACACAGTAGCTGACTCCGTCCGGAGCGCAGCGGTGGCTGGGACCCAGCGAGAGCCTGCAGACGAGTCCAGAGGAAAGACAAGCAACATAATTTAAAGCAGACTGTGTCCCAAATAAGGTGATTTCCCTGAAAATGCCTCCCTTCTGAAGTTATGGGTGAGCCTCTTGGCGTCCTGAATGGGTGAAGCTGAGGAGTAGTTTCGTCAGTACCAGGAGTGAACCGGTTTGGAATAGCTGGATATGCTTTTTAAAGACATGATAAGCCGTGTTTGGGGACGAGAGAAACCCTTGAAACAAGGTAAATGGGAGAGATTTACTCTCTTTTTTTTTAACCCTGAAGGCTCTAACTTAGCAGGGCAGCCTTGTGTGAGAAAAGATCGGACCCTGGGGAGTTTGGTTTGTGTTTTGTGTGCTCTGTCTAACTTCTTGGCATAAGGGAATGTGTCTGTTAATTGTCTAAGCAGTAACAAAAACTACCTTTGGGGGGAATTCACAATGTGCTGCTGTTGTTAGCTACAAGCAGCACCTATAAAGTAGTTACAGGGTTAATAATCATAACAGAGATGGAAGCTGATCTTGTTCTGGAATGAGAACCGGATAAACTGGGATTCAACCCTGGTTATTCCCTGGTTTTTAAGCGTGTCTTTGGGCAAATCCCTGCTCTTCCTTTGCCCTCCCATCCGTTAAGTGGCTTTGCTGACGTGGTTTGGGTACCACGCTTTCACCAGATGCTAAATTAACCCACTCAGTAAGTCCCCTTTTGGGGTATTTCTCGCTGAGATCACTGTCTCTTTCTTCCAGTTGTGGATAGGGATGGGTGATTTCGAAGTAGCTTGATGGAAAGCTGTGACATTGAACAAGATTCAGAGCTCAGTCCTGCTCTGAGCTATGCTGGGATTTTTATCACTGCTGCCAGTGAGACCAAACACAAAGCTGCTGCAACTTTGGGAAGGCAATAAAAGCTTCTTTAGGTCGAGTTGCTGTAACTGCTGCTGTTTGACTGGCAGGGTTTAGTAGTGACCAGGGCAATGGGAGTCCTGTGAGCCCTGAGCTCTGCACTGTGGGAGAAGGTGGTGGGGACAGAGACCTGCCCAGAGGGCAGAGAAAAATAGGGAGACAGTGCTTGATCACACTAGATGTTGCTGAGGAGGATCTAATGGCTGTCCAGAGGAAATCTAGGCAGGAAAAGCTCCTCAGCTGGACAGCTGAACTGAAAACCACCTCAGGAAGAGAATCATAGAATGGTAGGGCTGGAATCTCTGTGAGTAAGAAGGTTTGTGCTGTGTCATGAGGAGTCAGTTACTGCCCCAGCACTTCAGGGTGTGACAGACACCTTAGAAACACTTGGAGGGACAGCATCCTTGCCTACTACAGATCTGCCTTCACAGCAAGCCATCAAATCACGTCTCTGTGTTCAGATACATCCACTTCCCAGTTGTGCTACAATCTTAACGATTTAGGAAGTTTCACACTGTGTTAAGACCCTGGATTGTGTCAGGTTTATCATTGAAGAAGCGAAGGGGACACTGTGTTGTACTGTCAGGGTCACAGGAGAGGACATTGCAGAGCATACAGGACATACAGTCTCCATCAGGGTGGTTGTGGGTAGTATCCATGGAGATTTCCTCAGCTTAATTCGTTGCATCTAAACACAAACAATTTCTGTTTGAGGGCTCTGAGTAAAGCCTTGGAACCATCAGTACCTTTGTCTGTTCTCCCAGTTCCAGGAGACTAATAGCTAAATGATAAAAACTCAATTTCAGCTCCTTAGAGAAAGCACCAACTCCTCTAAGCCTGGAGAGGGAGGAACAGAGGGGGAATGACAGAGATGTTACAGATGGTGCTACCAACAGTTCCTCCTTCCATAGGATGTTATCAGTGTATTTTGCAAATGTTAATTTATAGAGTCTGGTTTTAGAGAGGGAAAACAGATTTCTGATCCTGCTGCTGAGTCCCAAAGACAAACTCCAAGCTCTTTCACCTGGAGGTTCCAGATCATCAGCCATCACTTGTTACTTCCCTGGACTGGAAGGAATGTGCAACCTCAAAACAGAGTAGCTGTGGTCTAAACCTTCTTGATTTCTCTCTTTCTGGTACACAACTCTTTTCTCTGGTTGGGAAGGGAAGGGATGGGCAGGTTCCCATAGTGAACTTGTCATTGCAGTTCAGCAATTGCCATTGCTGTGCAGAAGCATGGCCATCTGCTGCATCCCTCAGACAGGGACTAAGAGAAGGGATCCCCACCAACTGGGAATGATGCCACCTCTTCAGCATCAGCCTCCTGATGTTCTGTGGGTGGAAGGCACCAACTAACAATACATTGATGCTGAGTTTTGGTGGAAAAGAAGACAGATTCAGCATGGGGTCAGCGTCTTCTGCCATGTAATGAGTGACAGAACAAGAGGAAAGGGCCTCAGGTGGCACCAGGGGAGGTTTAGACTGGAGATGAGGAAGAACATTGTGCCAGGCTGCCCAGGGAGGTGGGGGAGTCCCTGTCCCTGGAGGTATTGCAAAGTCTTGTAGTTGGGGTGCTGAGAGCCGTGGGTTAGTGATGGGCTTGACAATGTGAGGGGAGGGGTTGGACTTGATGATCTTAAAGGTCTTTCCCAACCAAAACACTTCTATGATTGTTTGCAGCAGAGGTTGTCATAAAGTGATACTGAAGCTCACACCACTGGTGACCGCAGCCAGAGATCTCATTGGTGTCCACCTAGAAACAAACCACTGCAAGGACAAATGCTTTCCCTGAGCTTTATTTGCATTTTTCTCCCGTTCCCCAGTGAGATGTCTCCCAGTACAGTTTTCCCCCTTTGCAGTTATTCCTGTGCTCTTTCCTGGAGTGCTTTCCAAAACAGTTAAACTGATGAATCCTTCATTTCATGCAGACCTGTTCCATTGGTTGTGTCTCTATGCAAGGCACGTTTCCAAATGTATTTAAAAGCCTGCCCATACCTGGAGTGTGTAAGATGGAAAACTACCATTTGAACAGAAAGTTCTCAGTCCATTCTTTAAGTTGTTTATATTAACTCAACAAACCTGGATGACTGTGTAAAAGCTCTTTGACACTCTGGGATGAGAGGAGTGGAAAATGCTATGGATAGACATGGAAACTGTTTCCAAGTGCTGCTCGTTTCTGAGTGACATCCATTTGCTTTTCTCAGGACTCAGCACTCCAAAACTCCAGCCCAGGTGAAAGTATCTGAGCTGCCTGTATGGGGAGAGAAAACATGACTCGGTCTTCGGTGGTTATCTCTCTGTGATGAAACACACACTGCCCAGCCTGAGCACCTAGACTTCAGTGGGTGGCCTGGGTGTCATCTAAGTAGCATCTGAAATCACAGGAGGGCAATCCAATGGAATACCTTGGACTTTCCTTTCAAGTCCTCACATATATATCTGTTTTACCAACCGGGTTCAAAGGGATGCAAAGGTACATAGGTAGGTTGTAAGTGTTGTAGACAGATCAGAATTGACTTTATTGCATTGCATGTGTGCTTCTACACATCAGATGATGAGCTAGTACCAGCTCTCAAATGCATTTACAGAGTTGTTAAGCTTCAACAGGCTGCCCAGGGAGGTGGAGGAGTCCCCATCCCTGCAGATATTGCAAAGCCATGGAGCTGAGGTGCTGAGGGCCATGATGGGCTTGGCAGTGTGAGGTGAGGGCTTGGACTTGATGATCTTAAATGTCATTTCCAACCAAAATGATTCTATGATTCTTTGACCACTGTGTCACATTTCAAGTCTAACCATAACTACTTCTACCTGCAGAACCATGAAACTGTACATCTTCTTCTTCCTGGCAGTGGTGAACAGAGGGACCTCTAACTACCAGCCCACAGAGGGGATGTCCTGTGAAATGGTAAGGCTGTCTCCCTGTTCATGCCCCTTGAGATCCTAGATGAGATTGGGAAGCCCTTTGTCACAGGCACTGCACAAATAGCTATGGTCCCTGAGAAGGTAAAACCCCCAGGGCCAGGCTCTCTGTGATGACAGAGGTGGGCTTTGCTGGGCCAGTGGATGCTCTCAGCAGATTGGTCTCAGGTTATATCCTTGTTGTAGTGACAGCACATAAAAGCTGAGTGAGGGGGAAAGAAGGGTCATCATCTCTGTTCTTTGCTGAGGAGAGAAATGGTTAAAAGAAATTTGACCTGATTTCCCTTGTCTATGTCAGAGACAGAGAAAGAACTTAGACCTAGAGTCATCTCCTTTGTAACAGGCCTAAGCTCTTTGTGCTTTAAATAAAGCATCTTCCGTGAAATACATCTATAGCAGCCCCTTTGTAATCACAGGGAAACTGACCTCCTCTGCCCTGACACAGCACTGCTGCCAGGAGAGTTGTACTTGACTTTTGCTGGAGACAAAAGAAGTGACAAAGGCTCTCTCCCCAGTACAAGCTCCTCGAATTTTTGCAAGCACCTGATACAATAACATAAATGTTGTTTGCAGCTGAGCTCTTTCCCCTCTCCTACCCAAGTGCTTCTGACTGTAACAGACTGTTTAAAAATACTTGGCTTTTTTTTTTCCCCTGCATGTTGAAGCTGTTCAGCACAAATCCTCAAGAACTTCCAAAATAGGGAAAAGAATAATTTGCTAGCTGTACACATCTCCCTTATGGGACTCATTCCATTCCTGCCCACCCTGCTGTACTGCTGCACTTCCTGAATTCCAGAGAAATTAAGACCTAGTATATATAAAAAGATCTTGGGAAGGTGACTTGGGCAGCTCAATTCATTGGCTGGAGGGGGAAGACTGATGAAGCCATTGTAAACATGACAGATTGGGTCCCACGTATCACGGTCACATGAAGGCTGGGCAAGGCACACAATAAGCTCAGCAGATTCGTCCCATCTCGATGGGCTGATTGCTGAGACGTAAACACATGCTTGTTTCCAGCACTCCACTGTAAACTGCTTTCATCAAGCCAAGGTTCTACACAGCCAGGCTGGGATAAATTCATCCTTGACAGAAAACACCCTGCAGTTAGGAGCTGGGATGCTCATCTGGTAGAAATAAATATCTCAGCGTTGCTGATATCAATGTTGGCCATCTTCCTTCACTGGGCCTTTGCCCCAATGCAAGGAAGAAGGTGTAAACTGAAAACACCATTTCAAGCAAGAGAGAGCTATTGGGTTAGCTGATGGGTCTATTGAGAGTCCTGCTTAGAATCATAGAATCATAGAATGGTGGGGGTTGGAAGGGAGCTTTAGAGATCATCCAGTCCAACCCCCCTGCAGAAGCAGCTCCCACCTAGATCAGGTCACACAGGAACATGTCCAGGTGGGTCTTGAAGAGCTCCAAGGAAGGAGACTCCACAACCCCTCTGGGCAGCCTGGGCCAGGGCTCCCTCACTGAAACAGGGAAAGAGTTTATTCTTATGTTTAAGTGGAATTTTTTGTGTTCCAGCTTCATCCCATCACCCCTTGTCCTGTTACTAGCTACTATAGAAAAAAGGGATGTCCCAACCTCCTGACACCCACCAGTGAGATATTTGTAACTATTAATGAGCTCCCCCCTCAGCCTCCTCTTCTCCAGACTAAACAGCCCCAGGTCCCGCAGCCTTTCCTCCTATGAAAGATGTTCCAGTCCCCTGATCACCTTGGTGGCCCTGCACTGGACTCTCTCCAGCACTTCCCTGTCCGTCTGGAGCTGAGGAGCCCAGAACTGGACACAGGACTCCAGATGAGGCCTCACCAGGGCAGAGCAGAGGGGGAGAAGAACCTCCCTTGAGCTGCTGCCCACACTCTTCTTGCTGCCCCCAGGCTGCCATTGGCTTCTTGCCCACGAGGGCACGTTGCTGGCTCATGTTCAGCTTATTATCAACCAGCACTCCCAGGTCTATCTCTGCAGAGCTGCTCTTCAGCAGTTTGACCCCCAGCCCGTGCTGGTGCAGGGGGTTGTTCCTCCCCAGCTGCAGGATTCTGCCCTTGTCCTTGTTGAACCTCATCAGGTTCCTCTCTGCCCAACTCTCCAGCCGGTCAAGATCCCGCTGAATGGCAGCTCAGGCTCTGGGGGATCAACCAGTGCTCCCAGTTTGGTGCCAGCAGGGAACTTCCTGAGGGTCACTCTGTCCCCTCGTCCAGGTCATGAATAATAATCACTTCATGTGATTACTGTTCATCACAACCTTACAGTTTTACATGGTGCTTTCCCTGTTGTGACACCTTTACAGCAGCAAAGGCTTAGAAGTAGAAAATTTCATCCCAGATCTCATGGAATAGTCATGTCAGAAGCCTCTGCCCCTTTCTGAGTCAACATTGGTGCTCCTGTCATTGAACCAAGGAGGTTTTAGGAAGTAAACAGTCCCTGTCAGACCTCTGGCACAGGAGTGAGTGGCACTGACTATACAAGTTACTGCACATCCACCAGTTTGCAGGACAACAAGGTGCAGCTTAAATGTCAGTAAGTTCTTCCTAACTCACCCAACATTCCAAGGAGAGAGGCTTCATGTTTTACCCCCCCAAAGCAAAGGGTTTCTGTTAACTCATATTAAATGGCAAAGCAGCAGCTGTCAAATAGCTTATAAAGGGAAGGGGTTTTAGCAGATTGTCTTAAGTTGCATTGAGGTGATCCAAGAACATGCACTGGATCAGGTATTGGGGATCAGCTGGTACATGGTGCCTGGGCAAATTGCTAAGGTTTGATTGTGTAGCTGAGCCCCTGCCTGGGCAGCTCTTCTAGAGAATGGGCATGGGCACTGTGCAAGTGCAAGTGTCTCCAGCCCAAATTCTTTGGTTCAAAATGCTCATGAGTCAATACAGAAGAACACAAAAGAAGTCTTGGAACCAGCTGATTTGTTTGTAGGGCTCTTACTAAGGTGGGTTCCAACTGGCCACCCAGTGCTGAACAGCTGAAGAACTGGAGTCAGAATCCAAATGATGCTCAACTTTTGAGTTGTTGTGTCATACTTTTTTGCCAGCACCTGAATGGGACTGGACACTGAAAGGTCCAAGTGCCCTCCACCCTGTAAATGGACTTCAAACAAACCAGAGGCAGAAGCAGCAGAGATAATAAAGTCAGGATAGGAGACTGGCAAAAACCTCTTTTTCAGTCTCAGGCTTGTAACCCATTGGGCTATGGGGTGGGGAAGAGGGGAGATATGTGCAAACAGATGCTGTTTACAACTTCTCACTGAGACCTGCTTCTTTCCTTTCTTCCTGGTGCTGGTGAGAATGAAATTCATGCAGCTGGAGCCTCGGGGAAGAAAAGATGGTGCAGAAGAGACTAGATAAGAAATTCAGCTGAGGATCAGAATAGTCAGTGAAAAGGAATGAAAGCATAGGAAAACAAAAGTGGGAGGGGAAATGTTATAGGAACAAATGGCAGACAGTGGGAGGTATAGATTTTATCAGTCCCTTTTATCACTGCCAGGGTTCAGTAGATGCAGATTAAAGACCCAATCCTGCGAGATATGTGGTGAACTGAGAGCAACCTCTCCCCCATCAACTTCAGTGAAAACTGAGTGGAGTGGAGGGTGCTCAACACTTGTTGAGGTCTGGCTTAAAGTGTGGGAAAAAAGGCTGGCATCTGCCTTAGGCTGCAAAGCAGCTGCTGCTTTTTTTCATTCTGGATTTGTGTATCCTTCTGGCTTCAACCTCTTCCACAAACCCAGCAAGAAGAGACTTCTTGCTCTGTTATATGAGCCCCAGAGCTAAGGCCAGCTCTCTGAGGTGAACAATGCTACAGTGGCATTGCAGGAAAGAAATAAAGTCAGAGAGAAGGTTCAGGTTTTAATAGGCCATATACTTGGGATCTTTGGGACAAAGGTATGCAGGGAAGGACTGCAGAGCAGCCTGTGTGTATCTAGAGTTTGGATGATCACTTACACTTCTCTGGCACATTTTTGTGCAGTCTCCACAACTCACATGACGCAAAAAGGGATTCACAAAATGCTGACTATGGCCCCACTTCTCCTGAGCAGACCTGTCACTTCAGGAACCTAGAAGCTCACAAGAAACAGATGTTTAAATGTTTTCCCTTACTATCTGAAAAGCTTTGCGTCATGGAATCTGGATTCTGCTTCTCCACAGAAGTTCAGATTCAACAGGGTGGCTTTTTTCTTTCCTTTCTTTCTGATCTCTCTGCAAATGGTCCATGACCCAGTCACCCAAACACATCCATAACAGGAGTTTTCCTCCAATAAATTAAACTCTGCCTAAGCCTTTTGCATTCCGCTTCCTCCTGCTGCCGTATGTTCTCCTTCATAACAAAACACAGCTTGGCATATGTGCAAGGACAATCATGTTCATGTTTGCAATGTTCCTTACAAACACTGCTCTGGCCACAGATTCACTCCTATCTGTAGTTAAACAGACATGCATCTAGAAGATGAATTGGACTTTGAACACTGAGTTTTTTTCTCTACCCTGCTGTTGAGAATTGGACTGAAAAGTTCCTTGCTGGCACCAAACTGGGAGCACTGGCTGATCCCCCAGAGACTGAGCTACCATTCAGTGGGATCTCAACTGGCTGGAGAGTTGGGCACAGAGGAACCTCATAAGGTTCAACAAGGACAAGGGCAGAGTCCTGCAGCTGGGAAGGAACAACCCCCTGCACCAGCACAGGCTGGGGGTGACCTGCTGGAGAGCAGCTCTGCAGAGAGAGACCTGGGAGTGCTGATTGATAATAAGCTGAATATGAGCCAGCAATGTGCCCTCGTGGGCAAGAAGCCAATGGCATCCTGGGGGCAGCAAGAAGAGTGTGGGCAGCAGGTCAAGGGAGGTTCTTCTCCCTCTCTGCTCTGCCCTGGTGAGGCCTCATCTGGAGTCCTGTGTCCAGTTCTGGCTCCTCAGCTCAAGAGGGAC
Organism: Colius striatus; assembly: GCF_028858725.1. Taxonomy (NCBI): domain Eukaryota; kingdom Metazoa; phylum Chordata; class Aves; order Coliiformes; family Coliidae; genus Colius; species Colius striatus. The sequence continues at coordinate 2,258,837 of NC_084759.1, read as the reverse complement.
AGGGAACATCTGGAGAGAGGCCAGTGCAGGGCCACCAAGATGGTCAGGGGACTGGAACATCTTTCATAGGAGGAAAGGCTGCAGGACCTGGGGCTGTTTAGTCTGGAGAAGAGGAGACTGAGGGGGGAGCTCATTAACATTTATAAATATCTAAAGGGTGGGTGTCAGGAGGTTGGGACAGCACTTTTTTCTATAGTAGCTAGCAACAGGACAATGGGATGAAGCTGGAACACAAACAGTTCCATTTAAACATAAGGAAAAACTGTTTCAGTGTTGGAGTGAGGGAGCCCTGGCCCAGGCTGCCCAGGGAGGGTGTGGAGGCTCCTTCCTTGGAGCTCTTCAAGACCCACCTGGACACGTTCCTGTGTGACCTGATCTAGGTGGGAGCTGCTTCTGCAGGGGAATTGGACTGGATGGTCTCTAACGGTCCCTTCCAACCCCAGCATTCTGTGATTCTATGACAAAGCACAACTCTCACTGCACAACTTCTTTCTTCTTCTTTCAAAGCTGGCTTTACGTAATTTGTCCTTTCTATGTTGCACCATGAGTGTCTTGTGTGGGTGGTTTCACAAGGTGTGCCCCCCCATACAAGAAGAAGGGAACTATTGCCTTAGGAAAATGATAAACATGGATGGGAAATCAGGTAAAGTTTGGAGTTTTGCATCAGAATTCTGTGGTTGACCCATTTGGTTAAAGATGCATTGCTTAATTAAGCCATGGTTAAAGGAAGAACTGATCACGTATCTGAGGGTGTGACTAAGAAGGAGAGAGACAGGTTTTGTGCTCTAATATCCTTATACATTTCTCCACCTCCTTGCTTTGAGACCTATGTTGCCAACAGAGCGAAGCTCTTCTCAGTAACTGCTTTTGTGAGTAGACCTTGCAAAATCTAACACAATGAAGCTCAGAAAATTAAGCATCAGAGCCAAAGTGAGGAAATGGTGCTTGATTGCAATGGAAACAGGGCAGAATTCTTTCACTTGAGACTATTAAAACGAGCCTATGAGGAATGTTATAAAAAGGAGAACGTTTAGTAAGTATCACATGCAGACAAAACTCTTTACTGTTAGAAGTCAGAAATGTCTTTAAAATTAGATGCTCTTAGCTGCAGAGAAGCACTAGGATTGTTATTTTTGCTGTCTGAATGCTCAGAGAAAAAACAAGATCAATGCTTCAGAGGAAGGATCTGCCTGGATGCTGAATGTTGTTTACTTTGTCTTTCATGTAAAGATAGTTTTCATTTGTCACATGACAACCCCTTTTTTCTCTTCTTCTGGCAGGCAAACTCACAGGCATTTTGCCACAACAAAGACCTCCACCAGATCCCTCGTGAGCTCCATCCGAGTGTAAACAAAATAGATCTGTCTGGAAATCTGATTCAGAGCATCCCCAAAACAGCATTATCATTTTACAACTCCCTCCAGTGCCTGGATTTAAGCTCTAACCAGATAAGCTTCATCACACCTGGAGTCTTTGCACACATGACCAGTTTGCTGGAAATAAATTTAGCCAACAATCACTTATATGAGCTTGCTCAGAATGGGACAGAAGGGATTGGGCTTTTACCCAAAGTGGAAATACTGGACTTGTCCCACAACAGTCTGTACAATGGGATGGCTGAGTATTTCATTAAAGAAGCTCCAGCACTGCGGTATCTTTCCTTGGCAGACAACAGTATTATAAAGATATCACACAAGATGTTTCACGGGTCTCCCAATCTCGTGGAGATAGATCTTCAGAGTAATATCATCATGGAAATAGAAGAAGGTGCTTTTGAGACTCTAGTGAACCTTTCCAAACTCAATCTCTCCATGAATTCAATTACTTGCATCTCTGATTTCAACCTCAGGCAGCTGGAGATACTTGACCTTAGCAGGAATAGCATTGAGACCTTCCACACCACCAAATCGGATGATGAATACAGCTTAAGATGTTTGGACCTGAGTGAAAACAAACTGTTTCGCTTCCCAGTCTTCCCCCAGGTAAATAAGCTGGTAACTCTGAATTTATCTAAGAATTTAATCCAGCTCACAGCTGAATCCCCTCATAATAAAATGGATCGTATGGAACACGAGTGGCTAGATGCTTCTTTTCACCTTCTTGGTCAGAAGCAAAGTAGAAACAACAGTTCTCTATATTTATCCCATCTTGTATATTTAGACTTAAGTTATAATGAAATCAAATCTATTCCAGATGAGTTCTTTGAATCAATGTTGTCCCTTCACACCCTTAATCTCAGTAGAAACTGTCTTCAGGCGTTTGCAGTAACTTATGACAGCACATTGATCTCCCTGACTGTCCTTGACTTGAGCTACAATGCCTTGCAGAACCTTCTCCTAGATGCTGGCACGCTGTCAAATTTGAAGGAGCTCTATATTCAAAACAACCATCTTCAGACCCTGCAATTTAATATATTCTCAGGTCTCCCTAGCCTCAGACTGCTCAACCTACAGAGCAATAATATCAGCCTTTGCAGCATGTACTCAGGGTTAGCTAAGCAAAGACTTGCCGGAGAGGAAAACGGCTGTGTATCATTCGTTGATTCTCCTGCTCTTCGGTACTTGTACCTAGCTGACAACATGCTGAACATCCTCCCAGCACACACTTTCTACAAGACTTCTCTGATTGTCTTGGATCTCTCCATGAACCCTGGGCTGAAAATAGAAGTTAAAGCATTATCAGGACTGGAAAATTCCCTGGAATATTTGTATTTACATGGCAATAGCCTGATAAATTTAAACATTGACTTGCCTTGTTTTAGTCACCTTAAACATTTAAACCTCTCTGAGAATCAGCTGAACTGGTTGCCTAAGTGGGGTAGTGACTCTCCACTGGAAGTTCTGGACCTACGGAACAATAGGTTCAGTACATTACAGAACAGCAATATTTTAGCATTAGAAAATTCCCTTAAGGACTTGTATCTCACTGGGAACCCACTCAACTGCTGTGGAAACATCTGGCTCTCATCAATGATCCAGAACAAAAACGTCCAGATCCCCAACGTGGAGCACTTAACGTGTCAGTACACTCAGAACTTTGGGTACCAGGAGGAAATGCACATTGGGAACATTAGACCAGAAGACTGTGAAAAAGAGGATCTGAAGAAAATCAACTTCCTGATTATATTAACGTTTGTCTTGGTTCTGTCCATCATCATCATTGGCGTGGGTTCGTTCTTCTGCTTCCGCAGGCAGAACTTCAGCCATCAATTTAAAGCCTAGGAACACAAAATGCCTTGAAACAAATGAAGAAATCAGGTGCTACACTACAGGTGTGTAGGAATGAAGGGCAGAAGTCTCACCTTTGATTTTGAACTGTGGATTTTAAGGCAGTTTCAAAGTGGCCCTGAGCTGCACCACTATGGTGCTCTGGGTTGCAGGGACTGAAAGGAGAGTTTGCACTTGCTTCGTTCCCAAGCAGCCCTGCTATAAAAGTTTAAACGGTGGTAGAAGAGGCCACAGGTGCTGCTGTTTTGAGGGACATATTTAAACCAGACCAAAAGAAAAATCCCTCTGAGGTCTTCAGAGTTCTCCCTAAGCTCAGAGGTATTTTGTGATGCCGCCTTGCTTGATGCAAAGTGAGCATTGTCACTGCAATCCCTTCTTATGACAGTCTTGGATGACATCAGCAGAGTAGGAAAGCCCCTCTTGAACACATGTGCTGCCATGAGATATTTTGATTTGAACTGAGATTTGCTTTTTCCTAACTGGTTAGCTCCTAATTTCTGACACTGAAATTGCACAAACCTGTGCCAGAGAGGGTCAACGTTCAGTCTTTCGCTCCTTGGAGTTCGTTGCAAATCTCCCACGAGTTCCAAGCCAATGAGAACTTAGCTATAAAAAAGGGTATTACAGTTTGTGTCTATTGTTTTCATGGCTGCCATTTCGAAAATCTATGGCTGGCTGTGGGAACCAAAGACCCTGATGGCAGGAACCTCTTTGGACACCTTCTTTTGATTGTCCCTACTGGGACAAGACAAGAGAGGCAGATGAGGTCTGTTTTTCTTGGCACTTCATACCCACAGGGACATAAAAGAAATCTCAGGTGGGAAGCAGCTGCACTATGTGTTACCCAGATCTGCTCAGAAGGCAACAGGTCCACAGTTTAACTCAAAGAGGAGAAACTTGCCCCTCACGTGCAATACATATTTAACTGGGTTTAATGTGAAGAAATTCATCTCTGGGGTGAAAGCTTTTCAATAGGAAGAAAAATCTTGGAGAATGGATTTCAACCAGCTAACATTGGACTGAAAAGTTTCTATTTCTAAGGGAAACTGTTTGGCAACTCACTGCATATAGTTGCATTTCAATGCAAAAGAATAATGTACCTATTTTTAAAGGTCAGGGGAGGTTAGACAACAAAAAGGTGTTTTACAGACACTGATGTGACATGATACACAGGGAACCTAGTCCTGGGCCATTATTCAGATCAGATATACACTGTCTCTTCCTTAAAGATATTGTGGTCTAGAGCACTGGCTGCAAGAAAAGTGACGTAGGTCCTCATTCTGTGATGGGTTTGACATGGCCAACCTGTTCATAGAATCATACAGTGGTAGGGGTTGGAAGGGACCTTTAGAGATCATCCAGTCCAACCCCCCTGCTCAAGCAGGTCTCACCTAGATCAGGTCACACAGGAAAGCGTCCAGCTGGGTCTTGAAGACAAGCTGACACTGATATATCTTATGTCCTGTACTCTGACAGCAAATTCACCCTTTTGAAGTGAGAAAGGCTCAGCCAACAGTGTGAGCCTGACCTGGGTTTCAATGGCTTCAAAAGGAGTTGTATCAGGTTTCCTGTTAATGGCAGGAATTGTACATGAAGGCATATGACAGAAATAGAGGTCAACCCAAAACCTCCACAGGTAAATAACTCAGAGTCGAATTGCTGCTCCATTTCTATTTCTTCCAGCTAGTGAATGTCAAAAGTAACACACTACAAAGCAAATAAAAGGTGTATAATTCTATTTTTGAAGCAGTTATGTAAGAGACTGGCTGGCAGTTTTCACTGTGGAATTTTGTACAATAAAAACACCTCTGGATTTTGTAAAAAGCACAGGGTTGTGAATATATTAAAGCACGAGCTTGGAATGCTCCACAGATGAAAAGCTATGTCTTCCTATTTTTCTGTGGTGTTCAGACTCTACCTTAGGCCTTTACCTCCTGGTCCTGAAGCAAAGGTCCTCTTCATAACTCAAGAGTGCAACCAACAGAGAGCAGGGAGATCTACTTGAAGATGTAGGCAAGTATTTTGCACAAATGGTCAGCAGCAATAAGGCCTGATCTAACAGCTACAAAAGCCACCACTACCCATTGGCTCAAGGTCTTGCAGCAGTAAGTTTGCACAAGCAGCAGTCCTGGGGATTAGCTGGAAGCCTGATGCTGAAGCTGGTGAGCTTTTCCTTTGGTGTGAATGCAGGTTGAGCTCTGTGCCCAGACATGGGCTCATTTAACCACACACTGAGCTCATGCCTTTTGTGTTGGGCATGGCAAGACTGTATCTCCTCCTGAAAGCCAATATTAGCTTGGCTGGCATGACTGGAATTAGTTAATGGCCTGATGACAGAGCCAAACCCATTTAATTAACGTTTTTAACACTGCTTTTGTTTGGCTCTACCGAAAGGAAGTGCTTGTTATTACTAAACATCTGGGGCTAATTAGGCTTCCATTGACTTCCCTGGGAGCAGAAACAGCCTTCTCAAGGAATAAGCCTCTGGAGGAAAGTGCAGAGTGGCTCATTTGGATTTCTCTGTTAACAGCAGAAGCAACCAAGAGGTGACATGAGCCCAACCCAGACCTTCCTTTTATTCTGGGCTGAATGAGAAGCATGAGGGAAAGGGAATATGTATAAATCAGGAAAGACAGGGGAAACAGGGAGAAATGAGATCTCTCCTCGAGATTATTTCTCAAAATAGTGTTATGCAGATGACAGCCTCAACTCTTGTCTCCTCTCTCTGCTCCTGTGCCCGCAAGACCCCAAAGCTAAAGTACTCAATCCTGCATCAGCTGTAGCCCTTCCTCATCCATTACACATATTTCCACCAGTTAGCCCTGCTGTGCTGTCCTAACAGGCTGGCACAATACAGGCTGTATTGACTGTGATTTTACAACCCAAATTAACACTCTCATTCACTGTATTTTCACAGAATCTCAAGGGCTGGAAGGGACCTGGAAAGCTCATCCAGTGCAATCCCCCTGCCAGAGCAGCACCACCTAGAGCAGGGCACACAGGGACTCATCCAGCTGGGGTTGGGATGGCTCCAGAGCAGGAGACTCCACAGCCCATCTGGGCAGCCCCTGCCAGTGCTCCTTCTCCTCAATAGGGAACAAATTCTTCCTTGTGTTGCTTTGGAACCTCTTCTGTTCCAGCTTGTCCCCATTGCCCCTTGTCCTATCATTGGCCATCACTGAGCACAGCCTGGCTCCATCCTCCTCACACCCACCCTTGATGGATTTGTAAATATGAATGAGGTCACCCCTCAGTGTCTTCCTCTCAGCAGCTGTTTGCATGGGGCAGAACAGTATCCTTCAAATATTTTCTATCACAGTTTGATTTGGTTTGTTCCAAAAACATGATCCTCTGCAGTGGGATCAGTTAGATGTAAGTACTGGAAGCACTAGAAACACTCCCTGAGAGAGTCTGTAAAAGTTCAGCAAGTCATGGCTCATACTGGCCATTCATGGAAAGTCAAGTCTTTGTTTCCAAAGGCATTGGCTTTTCCTGCAAAACCAAGATAAAACAAGATCTTAGCAGTACCATATCCTCTTGCTACAGATCTCTCTGCAGGGACCATGCTCAGCTCAGGGACCATGCTCAGTTTTATTAGAATAAAATGCAGTAAATACCTCCCAATGTTTCAGGAGCTTTCCTCTTCCCATTTATTCCCCATGCCATTCAGTGTCCTCTTGCTTGCCTAGGGAGAAACAAACATGGGGTTCTCAGTTCAAGAGAGACAGGGAACTGCTGATAAAGTCCTTCAGAGGGCTACCAAGATGCTGAGGGGATGGAACATGTGTGAGGAGGAAAGGCTGCAGCCCTGGGGCTGTTCAGCCTGGAGAAGGGAAGCCTGAGCTCAGGGGCACCTCAGAAATGTTGAGAAATCCCTCCAGAGTGGGTGTGGAGAAGCTGGGGCCAGTGTTTGTTGTGTGGTGGCCAGTGTCAAGACAAGGGGGAAGGGGCAGAGGCTGGAACACAGCAAGTGCCCCTGGCCCAGGAGGAGCAAGTCCTTTGGTGCTGAGGTGAGGGAGCCCTGGCCCAGGCTGCCCAGAGAGGGTGTGGAGGCTCCTTCTCAGGAGGTTTCCAACCCCACCTGGACACATTCCTGTGCCTCCTGAGCAAGGGGATTCTGCTTTAGCAAGGGCTTGGGCTGCAGAAGCTCTGGAGGTTCCTTCCAACTCCCACCATTCAGGGATTCTGTGAAACCAAAGCCACAATCCACATCCTCTGTATTTCCACAAGAGATAAAAACGTGTCTTACCTTGTATGGCAAGGTATCCTTAGGCCATACTATTTTCCATAAACAATTGCCTGTTTTGTTTGTGCACACATGTACAAAGGCACAGACACACACAGCCTAGTATGAGAAACACATCACCTCAGCACTAGCTTTGTTTAATCTAAATTAGAACAGTCTGCACTAAATGGTCTCCTATAACAACAGACAGCCCGTGGTGCTGAGGCCTGTGGATTCTTGTTTCATGCCTGTCCACGTGAAGAAATTTGATCAAGATTTGCAAAAGCAATCCATGATTTGGTTTTTTTAGGTGCTTAAATTTACAGCCTGCACCTTGACAATCTGAAACAAGTCTGCTTTTAAAAGAAAAACGCACAGTCCTCTGAAATCCAGGGGCCTGTAGTGTGTCTTAGACAAGCAACAGGAAAAGTTGAGATTGTCCAGATGTATATATGATTCTTTCACTTCTTTCCAATGATAGTTGCCTGCTCTTTCAAAGCTGTGCTGAGCATCTGGAGAGCTGAAATACAATAAAGCTACCCAACAACACCTTCTCTGCCCTGTTCTCAGAAGGAGCAAGTTAAATATCTTGTCACTCACAAAACAATCATTCACAGAATCAGAGAAAAGTGATGGAAGGGACCTGAAAAGCTCATCCAGTGCAACCCCCCTGCCAGAGCAGCACCACCTAGAGTAGGGCACACAGGGACTCATCCAGCTGGGGTTGGGATGGCTCCAGAGAAGGAGACTCCACAGCCCATCTGGGCAGCCCCTGCCAGTGCTCCCTCACCTGGTGTCGTGGTTTAGTTTGAGTGAAGGATGAAACTTATCCATAAGGAAGGAGCAAAAACTAAGTCTAGAGTCTGCAGCTTCTTGACAAAATTTCAACTGCCCAGTCAGAGTAGATTCTGGTGTTATGGGTTAGGCCATTTCTTTTGCCAAGAAAGAAGAGGAAAGTGCAATGAGAGGAGTTTAGAGACATCAGAGAGCTCAGGGTGAGTGACAGGAAAAGGAGAAAACAAAGTGTTTTTGTAATTCTCTCCAAGCAACAGAGTGCTGAAAATACCCCAGAGGAACAGGCAGTAATAAGCACCTATCCACTTCTCCTCAACCCCAAAGATTAGAGGATGTCTGTGAAGTTCAGCCTGTTTCTTGGAGTGGAAAAGTGAGAAGATGCCTTACGAGACAGATAACAGAGGAGCAGAAATGAAGGATCATAAAATCGTTTAGGCTGGAAAAGACCTTTAAGATCATCAAGTCCAACTTAGCACTGCAAAGTCCACCCCTAAACCACATCCCTAAGGATCACATCTACAGACCTTTTAAATACAGAAGTAAAAGATGGAAGGGAAATAGAGAAGAGTTTTAGTACAGTTCAGCTCTTCATGATGGGTGACAGTCAAAAGTGTAAATGGAAACTGAAGAGCATCCATGAGAGAGGGAAGGGAAAAGCTTTGCAATGAGGCAGTCAGAGCTGAGCTGTGTGAAGCAGGAGGAGACGTGGGTATCTTGGTTAGGCCACTTTCTATCTACCTGTAAATATGTGATGAATGAGGGGTGGCAGACAGAAGAATAAAGTAAATAGGGAAACAGGGTGAAACCAAAACAGGAGGGAAAAGAGACAGAATAAGCACAGTAGAACTTTCTGAGGAGAGCTCGTGAGGCTGTGCAACATTTCACAAGTAAAGACATTGGGGGGATGATGCAACATGACACTAAACATAATTCTGGCAAGTATAAGGACACAGTCCTGCAGCACTGTGAGAGTCACTTTCCCCAAGAGCAACTGTCACATTGCAAAGCCAAGGGAGTTCCACAGATTTCTTCCTTCCGTCCATTTCTAGCAGTTATTGCATCAGGACACACATTTTCCAGTTTGTAAGCTGTGTTCCTTATGAGGAAACATCCTGGAAGGTGGGGATGAAAGACATAGAGTCATAGAATCATGGAATGGTAGGGTGGGAAGGGACCTTTAGAGATCATCCAGTCCAACCCCCCTGCACAAGCAGGGTCACCTAGATCAGGTTGCATAGGAACATGTCCAGGCGGGTCTTGAAGACCTCCAAGGAAGGAGCCTCCACAGACATTCCTCTCTACTGTTTCTGACTTTCCCAGAAAGGGGAGTGGAGAGAGGAGTGCAGAGTCCTGAGACAACATCAGAGGAGAGAAATCTGTTTTCAGGCAGAAAACTCACCAAGGAGAAGAAGGTTTGGGACAGACAACTGGCAGGAAGCATGGAGTGGGGAGAATAGAAAGAGCATGAGTACAGCTAAACCAGCAATTTGGAGGACAGATGGGAAGGAATGGTCAGGATTAAATCAGAAGCAGAAGCAGAGACCATGTATTTACCATGTTTGTGGATGTCACCAGATGGAACACTGGTTGACATGTTTGGGGTAGAGCTGCTATGCAGAGGGACCTTCCACATCAGAGCAATGGTGTGATAGAAGCTTCGTGATGTTCGACAGAGACCTATGTCTTGGACAGAACAAGCAACACTCCAGCCTAGGGACAAGATGATTGGAGAGTACCTTTGCAGAAGAGGACCCGAGGGTCTGGGTGGACAATGTTGTCCATGAATCAACATCATGCCCTAGTGACAAGGAAATCCAGCTGCATACTGAGCTGTATTTGCAAAAGCTTGGTTAGAAAGTCAACGGATGCTGTTACTCCCCTCTATTTGGCAAATCTAACACCACATCTGGTTCCTCTGTCCAGCTGTGAGCCTCCCAGTGCAAGAGACAGACTGACAAACTGGAGTGAGTTCAACAGAGGCCACCAAGATGGTCGGGAGGCTGGAGCAGATGATATCTGAAAAGGAGATGGAGGGAACTAGGCTTGTTCAGCTCAGAGAAGAGAAAGTTTTAGGGTGAAATCTTTTCTCAATAGGGCAGTTGCCAAGAAGACAACATCAACTCCTCCCAGGAGTGTTCAGTTAAAGGACAAGATGCAGCCGCTGAGAGTTGCAGCTGGGCAAGCTCAGATTGAACATAAGGAAGAAATTCTTTATAATGAGAGAGGTCAGACTCTTGAAATTCCTTTGAGATGTTCAAAATTCATCGGGGCAAGACCCTGAGCAACCACTTCTGACATTTAAGCTGGCCGTGCTTTGATCAGGGAGCTGGACTTGGAGCTCTCCAGAGACGCCTCTCAACCTGAATTATTCTCTGAATCTTTGTAAAACAAGAAGAATGAGTCACGTGAGGAATAAAGTAGCAGAGAAACTTCTCAGCAGCAGAGTCTGTTACTGCTATCTGCTCCCTGTGCTGAAGTCATGGAAGGACTTGACAGTAGAAGAGTCCAGAGAGATGGTAAAAGTGGCTGATGATGTCAGATGTGGGCAGAGTCTGCTCGTGGAAGTCTGAGTTCACGTAATGTTGCTTTTTCTGGGATGGAAGAGGTGGGGTTTTTTCAGTTTTAGAGCTCATAAGTAAAATCAATGTTTTCAAAGTCTTCCATAAGCATTCTAAAAACTTGAAGTTGGGAAATGTTTGCACTGTAAGGCCAGAGCTTCATCTGGAGTTCAGTTCTTCCTGCTGCAGCAAGGACATTCTCATACAACTACAAAAATAAAAGTCATTGCAACATTCAGTTTGCTTTTATTATCTTTGTTCTGGAGGAGATGAGGAAACATTTCAATTGCCTGATGCTAAACAACATCCTTCCCTCCCTCTCCCCCAGTTGTCACTGAAACACAAACAAAGCAAAACAAAACAGAACGAAACACAAACCAAAGGTTAGGCCGTTGAAACCATGTAAATCTTTATCGATCTTTAACACACCAACTAGGGCTGAGGCACAGGAAGAATATAAAACCAAATAATGGCAAAAGAACCTCTTGAAATTCCAGAAGAGACCTATGAGGTAAGGTTCTCATTAAAAGAATGGGGTTTTGTTGTAAAACTTCCTCCCATCATGTGAACTTCTATTGCAATTGGTGCTTTTTTAATAACATTTACGAGTTTCATGTCTCCACTGCCTTCCACTTTAAAATGCTGCAACAAAATGTTCTGGCAAGAGTCATAGACTGAGAGTTTCTTACTGTTGGAAAAAAAGCTCTTTGTGACAGACCTTAGCCTGTGTTTCTTGCCTTACATATGTGATTCAAGACTGCATGTCTCACCACAGACATCAGGCAAGATACTGCGTTGCTGAACCGGACCCATCACCCCTAAACTGAGCTCCTTTCCTGTTGAGGAAGAATGATGAGTTCAAGGTCCACAAACGGATTTGGCTGGTTGTCTTAGATATTTAAGCCCAAAATCTAAACCTTTCCAGTCCTTGTTCAGCTGCTGATTCTTCCATCTGGTGCCTAAAGTCTGTCAGAGGACTATGCTTGATGTTCACATTCCCTGTGCATTTAACAGTCTGCTTCTTGCCATGTTCAGAAATGCTGCAGACAGCACAAATCCATTCCTAGCTGTGTAAGCCCCAACGGATCTCTCAAGGTAAGCATCCCTCTGCCAAGTTTCCTAAGTGAATAGATATTGCTGGAGCATCACTGCTAGATAAAGCTCTGTATCAAGTGCAGCTGGAAATAGAGCTGCCATGATAACTCCATGCTTAGACTGACAGCTCCATTCTCTTTCCTACCCAGGCAGATATATTCTGCTCCCCAAGCAGTGCCCTCCTTGCCAGCCCAAGGGGAATGCTATGTTGTCTCAATTTATCCTCAATTTATCCTCAATTTAAAGAATGTTGTGCCCCTTAATGAGTACTAAAGAAATACCTGGAGGAGAGAACTGTGCCCTCAACACAACACACAGTGATAGGACAAGAGGAAAGAGGCTCATGTTGCACCAGAAGAAGTTTAGATTGAAGATGAGGAAGAACTTTTTCACCAAAAGGGTTGTTAAGCATTGGAACATGGGCATCTACATGGGCTGAGGGCTGGGAATCAGGTCTTCTGGGAAGCCCAAATCCTTCTACACAGTGAGCTGAGTCTCTCTTCAGCCCCTATCAACTGTATTGACTAGATCTCCACTAGCTGCCAAAGGAGCATCAACCACCAGCTCACATCATGTCTATATCTAGACATTTGCATTTAAGCATATTAGAATCACTGAGTCATTGAGATTGGAAAAGACCTTTAAGCTCCTGGAGACCAACTGTCCCCCCAGTACTGCCACTAACCCATGTCCCTCAGCCCCACATCTACATGGCTTTGGAATCCTTCCAGGGATAGGGACTCCACCATGGCCCTGAGCAGTCTGTGCCAGGGCTTGACAATCCTTTCAGGGAAGAAATCATCCCTTGACTCCAACCTAAACCTCCTCTGGCACAAATTGAGGCCATTTCCTCTTCTCCTGTCACTTTTAACTCAGAAGCAGAGATTGATTCTCCTCGAGCCACAGCCTTCTGTTAGGGAGTCACACAGAGCAAGGTCTCTCCTCAGCTTCCCCTTCACCAGACTAAACACCTCCAGGTCCCTCATATGCTCCTCATGATCCACATGCTCCAGACTCTTCCCCAGCTCCGTTGCCCTTCTTCAGGCACAATCTAACATTTCAGTCTCTTTATAACACAATATTAGAGGTGCTGCCCCATCAGTGTTGAGTATAAGGAGACAACCACAACCTTAGTCCTACTGGTCACAATATTTCTGCTACAATCAGAGCCTAGTCTTAACACAGAGATAAAGACTGGAGTCAAGTGAAACTAATTCAGTCTATGGGAAGAAATGAGTGTCATTTGGGAAGCTCCTGGGGTTTGGGATACACCAACAACAGAATTTGCAGGTATGGTACAGGATAGAGAGGAAACATATCTATTCTTGAGTATCAGCTCAAGGCTAGGCAGCATACTCCAGCGTGTCACAAAGGCAACTGAACACCAGTTTGTGAGTGTCCAGTCAGACTCACTGTTGGATAAGACAACAGAATTAGTTTAAGGAACAGGCATTCTTGAGCCCTTTGCTTTAATTGGTTGATATATCTGCTGTCTGAAGTCTAATGTCATCTCATCTCGAGTACTGTGTCCAGTTCTGGACTCCTCAGCTCAAGAGGGACAGAGAACTGTCCAGCACAGGGCCACCAAGATGATCAGGGGACTGGAGCATCTTCCTTATGAGGAAAGGCTGCGGGACCTGGGGCTGTTTTAGTCTGGAGAAGAGGAGATTGAGGGGGGATCTCTTTAATAGTTACAAATATCTCAATGGTGGGTGTCAGGAAGTTGAGGCAGCATGTTTTCTATTGTATCTAGTGACACGACAAGGGGTGATGGGATGAAGCTGGAACACAAAAAGTTCCATTTAAACATATGCAAAAACTATTTCAGTGTGAAGTGAGGGAGCCCTGGCCCAGGCTGCCCAGGGAGGGTGTGGAGGCTCTTTCCTTGGAGGTCTTCAAGATCCACCTGGACACGTTCCTGTGTGACCTGATCTAGGTGGGAGCTGCTTCTGCAGGGGGGTTGGACTGGATGATCTCTAAAAGTCCCTTCCAAACCCCACCATTCTGTGATTCTATGATTCTAATGTCCTTTTACCCTCTTTAACAGTAATCAAACCCAGAAATAAAGGCCAGCTTTCAACCAGGAAGGTTTTGCACAACACTCTTAGTCTGCACATGCAATGTCATGTTAACTGCTGTTCTTCTTTTCCCACGGTGTAATTGCTTTTCCAGCCTCCTGCTTCCTTCGACTGCTCACAGGGAGACTTCTGAGTAAACGCAACAGAAGTGTAACGACACCACGTGTTTGTGCACTGCAGCACGTGCCACTTCGGTCAGTTTGCATCATGCACTTCCTGATACTCTTCAGCAGACCTCTGGACTCACCCACGCAAAGCATCCTCAGATTTCTCCTCGCAGAGTACCTGGGTGATGTGTGGTTAAATAAACCACTCACTGTGGAGTGATGCTTTCACCATCTCATGGCCTAAACATTGGGTGGGTTTTTTTTCTCACCACTTCTTATTTCACAATTCTCCTGTTGGGATTTTGGTCTTGTGCAAGAGTTGTTATGGGAGTAAAGTGTTATCTCAAGGAAAGATCTTGTTTTATCTGGATCAAATAAAACGAGACCTCTCTAACTTTCATCCCATCATAATAATAACTAGAAGAATAACAACAACAAGCAGCTTTATTAATTCATAAAGTCCTGAAAGACATAGTTAAAACACAGCCAAGTGTTGCATGCAAACATCCAAAGCCCCCTTGCTTTTCTGTTGCACTGTTCCTGATAAACCCACAAATGAGAAATAAAGACACCATCCACTTTGGGAAGGTATCACAATCATTTTTCTGGCTAATTCAGTGCAGTTTTTGAATACATCTCAGTTGTAAATGAATGAGTTCAAGTTACAATCTGTTCACCAGCCAAGCCCTCACAACTCTACACTTCTTGCTTGTGAAGTAGTTTAAACCACCTTTGTGTTTTACTTGACAAGCAGGACAGGCTATGACTATGTTCAGTATCATTTACATGCTGACAAGGGGTAATTTACTAGGTCATAAGACCCATCTCCATAGCAGCTGCTCCTATAGCCCCTCTGCTGTCTTGCTTTGCAGAGCTCCCAAATGCACTCCACAAGATCCCTGGTACTTGCTCTTAAGAATGAGGTTACAAAACCTGGCAAAGTTTTCCAGCCAGACATTGTGAGAAAGTTCAGAGGGGAGGCAGCAGCAACTGGGAAAGGTGTGAAAAATGAGACCTTTGCAGAAAGGTTATGAGAATTGGTTCACAGTGGAAGGGGGAGAATTAAAGCATATAAACAGAAGGGGATGTTTTCAACATTCTGAATCAGCAGGGAAGAAGGAAGGAACACATAGAAAATATAAGTCAAATGTTGGGTGGATTCTTTCAGTCTCAGTGGTGGCATAGATGTAAATGTGTGTTGGGATCAATCCTGAAGCTGGGGGACTCGACAGAGGCTGCCTTCTGGAAGAGGCTTTTTTGCATGGGGAAAAGCTTTCCCATCAGCATGGACTTACAGATGTTGTGATGTGAATTATTCAGGACTTCTGAGACAACTCTAATTATCCTGGAGGGTTTCCAGATCAGCCTGACTGCCTGAATCCTTCTTGTTCCACGAATGAAAAACGTGGTCATTTCTCCCATGACAATTCAACCAGTGTATCCAAGCTCCTCCTTGTGTGCAAACCTTAAGTGGGATAGTTTTTTCCACCCCAGTGAGGGTGCTGCTGGTAGCACTCACTTTTTTTGCTCTACAAATTATACAACAAGATATATGGGGCTGGGGATTACATTAGACAATGCTCTGCAGGTTTGTGGCATCCAGCAGCTCTTTGGACTCTGCTCAGAGAACAACCTGGGTGAAAGCTGATGACACCACCAGAAGTGAAGCTTTGTAGAGAATATTCATTCTTTTCATGTATTTTTGGCTTTTTCTTTCCCATCTGTTCTGTAAACTCCATCCTGATTGCTGCCTGCCTCTCTGTTCTTCACTGGATTCCTCTTATCTGTTTCAAGCTGTCTGTCCCAAACAGCTTGATCCCAAGCTGAACTTTTGAACTGTATGATATTTGAGTGGACTGGAGATTAGGTCTAGGGAATTTTATGCACCCATATTTCATCAAGAGATGAGACCTCTCTTCCTTGTTTATTGTTTGTAAAATTGAAATCTTTAGAAATAATATCATTGATTGGGGGAAAAAATCCTCTCTAATTGGAACACTCACGTCAATGCACCAAAATATTATATCAGCCAAGTCTGTGCTTTAAAGGATGCAGGGAAGCATGAATTATGGTCTGGCACTGGGTCAAAAATGCAGTTATTGTTCTCAAAAACAGGATACAGACCAAGGGGAAATGGTGTCTGGTCTTGACTGTTCATAGTATAGGCATAAAAAAATCACCTCAGCCCTACTGAAAAAGTAGAAGGTCAAGTCTGCATGAGAGACTTTTTATTTCATTATTTCCACCATGTAAGGGTTTGGATCACCAAGTGCAGCTAAAAGTGTTTATTTCATCCACCAACTTCTGGATTGTGTTATCCACAGCTCAAAACCATAGACTTCAAAACAGCAACTGATAACATAAACTTGGAAAGTTCTTTTTGGGACAGATTTGCCATCTGAAGCTAGGTAAAATCCACTTAAAAGTCAGTGCACCCATTGGAGCTAGGTGGAGAAAGAACTGCCCTGGTGTTAGGTGTGTATCAAAACATGTCTGAGGAGCTTCCAGTCAAGCTCAACCAAAAATAAGTGGAGAAGAGCACAACCTGGCTCCTTCCAGAGGTGGAGAGAACCTGTGCAAGTCCCTCCAAGGACAAAGAGGTGCTACACAAGGTGACTCCATTTGGAACATCTTCATGAAGTGAATATCTGCTTGCACATAGTTCTCTCCCTGGAGTGTGCATTGGTAGCTAACCCCAAGGCATATACATTTTTGCTGAGTTTCCTTGCAATGGCCATTCCCTGTGTTTCCAGATCTCCTGGAGTAGGAGATGAACTTGAGTCTTCCAGTTTAGTAGACAGACCAATCCACTCCTTGGCTAAAGCTGAGATGAACAGGGTCTTCCCCGTATTATTCTGCTGACCAAATGGCTACCCTCCTCCTTCCCTTGGGTCAGGAAAACCCAAAAGTCGCTCCCAAAAGAGAGCTGAACCCTGAGGCTGTTGTGAGAGAGAGCACATTTCTGCAGTTTAGCAATAGAATCATAGAATTGTTTTGGTTGGAAATGACCTTTAAGATCAGCAAGCCCAACCCTTCCCCTCACCCTGCCAAGCCCATCACTGACCCATGGCTCTCGGCATCTATATACATAGAATACAGCTCCATGGCTTTTCAATATCTGGCACGGGGGCTGACAACCCTCTCAGGGAAACAATTCTGTCTCAGCTCCAATCTCAGCTTCCCCTGATACAAGCTGAGGTCATTTTCCCTTGTTCCTTGTTACCTGGGAAAAGAGACCAGTCTCCACCTCGCTACAATGTCCTGTCAGGGAGCTGTGGAGAGTGCTCACATCTCCCTTCAGCCTTCTTTTCTCCAGGCTAAACAACCCCAGTTCTCTCAGATACTTCTCATAAAACTTGTTCTCTAGATCCTTCCCCAGCTTTGTTTCCAATCTCTGGCCACGCTGCAGCCCCTCAGTGTCCCTGTGGCAGTGAGTGAGGGGCCCAGCACTGACACAGCCCTGGAGCTGCGGCCTCCCCAGGGCCCAGCACAGGGGCCGGGCACTGCCCTGGGGCTGCTGCCACCCCACTGCTGAGCCCAGCCAGGCTGCCCTTGGCCTTCTTGTCCCCCTGGGCACGCTGCTGCCTCCTGTTCAGTCACTGTCAATCAACTCCTCCAGGTCCTTTTCCACCAGACTAAGCCACTCTTGCCCCGGCCTGTTTTGTCACTGGTATACTCAGGGAATACTCGAGAATACTCGGGTAACATTGAAGAGAAGGTCCTCATTGCAATGGAGGAAAGGAGAAAGGGATGGAGCAATGAAAACAACCTCAGGGGGCTCTGCAGCAGCCTTGCTGCCCTTCCAAGGTCCTCTGGGATACAGAAGTAGGGAATAAATCATGCTTTCCCCCTACCCAGGCTGCTCAGGCTACCGTTCTCTTTTCATGCCTAACACAACTCAACACTGTATCAGGCTTTGAGTACATTCCTCCATTAAGAAAACAGTCCCCTGAGGAGGGTTTCTCCAGACAAGTCATGTGCTGGGGAAAATGCTTCTCAGGAAAGGCATTGGACAGCCCTCCCTAGCAGCTCTGTCTTTCTCTTGGACCTCCCCAGGGTATGTCTTTACAGACGGGTGCAGACAGATGTAGATTTGCTCCACCCTAGTACTGAGCTTGTCGGCCTCGAGCCAACTCTGGCTGGGATACTCATGGCCTCATGTGCCTGAGCTCACAGCTTCCACTAAGGACCTTTCATGGGCACACAGCCCCAGACAGGATCAGTTCATGCCCTACCAACATCTCTCTATGTTGACAAGCCCAGAGTGAAGTCAAAGGCTGATGAGCCAGGAGGTGACGTAGCTGTCCTACAGTGCTTCCCACTATTAAATTAGGGAAACTCCTAATAAAACTGGAACCAGCCAGTCCCTTGGTCTGGCAGCCATGACTCAGTAGCCAGATAGATCCCTCTGATGTTCAGTATTGCTTTTATCCTCACTCTCTCCTCTGCCCTGGTAAAGCCTCATCTGGACTACTATGTCCAATTCTGGGCTCCCCAGCTCAAGAGAGACAGGAAAGTGCTGGAGAGAGGCCAGTGCAGGGCCACCAAGATGCTGAGGGGACTGGGGCATCTGTGTGAGGAGGAAAGGCTTCAGGCTCTGTGGCTGTTCAGCCTGGAGAAGCACAAGAGAAGACCTCAGAAATACTTTCAAGTATCTAAAGGGTGTTTGTCAAGAGGATGAGGTGGCCAGTGACAGGACAAGGGGTAACGAACAAAAGCTGGAACACAAAAAGTTCCACTTAAACATAAGGAAAAACTACTTTATTGTAAGGATGAGGGAGCCCAGGGAAGGTGTGGAATCTCCTTCCCAGGAGCTTTCAAACCCATCTGGACTTGTTTCTGTGTGACTTGATCTAGGTGGGACCTGCTTCAGCAGGGAGTTGGACTAGATGATCTTCAGAGGTTCCTTCCAACCCCTGCCATTCTGTGATTCTGTGATCTCAGAAAGAGCAGCACAGCATGCTCTCACCATGTCCACTTTGGGGAATGGTCCAAGGATCATTGCTAACACCATAAACCCAGGAGGGCTGGCCCAATGGACAGCTGGAAGGTGAGGAACGATCCTTTGCTGTATACCACACACAATTATTCAACACAAGTAGATCCCTTTAGCATTGAGGAAAAAGCTGTGGTGCTTGCAGGACAGCAATGCTCCGGAGGAGGATTAGGTTTGGTGCCTGTGGATGAAGAAGTAAATAATGGTGGAGCCAGTTTTGTGGTCAGTCAGCATAAATCTATGGGTGTCCTGCCTAAGGGCTGCATTGGGTGCAGCTCATTCCTTCCCAGTGAGAAAGACTGACCCAAACATCACCAGGATCTTTGTTGCCTCTGCAATATTATGGTTACACTCCAGCAAAGCCAAGAAGTAGATGGCACAAGGCTGAGGCTCCAGCGCTGTCCCAGGGAACAGACCACAGCTCACTGTGTGCTGGAGAGGGGAGACAGCCTGGGAGGGGTACAGACAGGCTTTGCAGCAGCCCAGAGGAGGGTTTTTTTGGCTGATTCAGCGACGTTACTCATGCAGACTCTTTGGCTGCCCGCTCCTAACTGGGGTTGTTTAACAGATAAGCAGTTCCCTGATTACCAGTTGCAGAAGTGATGGTCAATTTAACGAGCCAAATATTGCATTTTTCTCACAGTGGGAGGATTATCCCTCTTTGGGAGACTTGGAAAATACCCAAAGGGGCATGAGAAATCAGTCAGGGTGTGGGCAGAGGTCATGAAAGGTAGCAGACACTCCTTTCCTGGAGTACTTGTCCTTGGTCTTTGTCCTTGACTTGTAAAGTGCCAGTTAGAGAAGGGACAGTCTGACCAGTCTGGGGTGCATGTGGACATAGAATCATAGAATGAATCATAGAATGGTGGGGGTTGGAAGGAACCTTTAGAGATCACCTAGTCCAACCCCTCTGCAGAAGCAGGTCCTACCTAGATCAGGTTGCATAGGGCCCAGCACAGTGGTTTTCACTGTTTTTACTATTGTCCCTGGTTTTTCCTCTACCCAATTATCAATGATGATTGCAAGGAAAAATGACTTTCCTTCTGGCATAGCTTCCTTTTGGCTGTGTCCTTGCTCCCCACTCAGGTGGCTCTCCCTTGCTGCAGAGCTAATGAGATCTGTTGTTCAATTTTTCCCACAATTTCTGGCTTGAATCACAGTTCGGATGAGTTGTATCACTGGGAGGGCAGAGGTCTGGAAGAGAGTGAGCAGTTGTCATCACTAGGCAATTATGGAGACCACAGCCAATGGCAATTATGGAGACCACAGGTGTTGTTCATTGATTTATAGCATTTAAATTAATAGTGTTTGAACATCTAAACCACTTTCATCTAAGGCTACTCAATGCACTGCACTCCTGTGTAATTACTGGACTCTTGTGAAGCATTGAAACTGGTCCTTGGAGGAGTTAATTGAGTGTAGAAGTGTAGGTGGATATTGAATGTAGAAGCTGTGACTCACAGTCACTTGCTCGTATCCCTGTATTGTTTTTGCATTGCTTGTACTGTTTGCAGAGCTCTGGTTTCTGAAAACTGGCAGCTTTAGCCAGCCCAGTAGAAACAAACAACGACCTAGAATTAATTTCAGAGTAATAAATACCCTGAAGACTCACCCATACATATAAATAGCAGTTACCCGACATCCTGAGTACGAAAGGTTGTGTGTGTTGGAGAGGTTGCTCTTCACAAGAAGGTTAATTGAAGGCATAACCAAAAAAGGGCCACTTGGGGATTTTGGGTTGTGTATCTAAAGAGAGGGTGGCAAGATTCCAACCAGGGCATCACTGCCAAGTCAGGAGGGAAATCTGAGAACCTGTTAAGGAAGCTAAAGGGGAAGCACAAAGGGAACTATAAATTAAACTCAGACAATGAGCAATGTTCATTGCAGAAGAAAAAAACCCCACTGCTTGCACATACACAGTATTTACTTAAGATCTCTTAAGCCACTTGTGCTGCTATGGCATGAAAATATATGACAAGCTGTTACAGGGACCAGGGAAAACAAATAGACATGTCTAGCCCATTCCAGCTGAGATGGAAAACCCAGTTTCAAAAGATTATCAGCCTCAACGCCAGCTGCAGAAGGGAGTTTGCTACGGGACATGATTATTGAAGAGGGGTTTTGAACAAGAAGTGTTCAAAATGTTGTGTCCAGTTCTGGGTTCCCCAGCTCAAGAGGGACAGAGAAGTGCTGGAGAGAGGCCAGCACAGGGCCAGCAGATTGATCAGGGGACTGGAGCATCTTCCTTATGAGGAAAGGCTGCGGGACCTGGGGCTGTTTAGCCTGGAGAAGAGGAGGCTGAGGGGGGAATCGCATTAATAGTCACAAATATCTCAATGGTGGGTGTCAGGAGGTTGGGGCAGCACTTTTTTCTATTCAGTGACAGGACAAGGGGATGGGATGAAGCTGGAACAGCAAAAGGTCCATTTAAACATAAAGAAAAACTCTTCTACTGTTGAGGTGAGAGAGCCCTGGCCCAGGCTGCCCAGGGAGGGTGTGGAGGCTCCTTCTCTGGAGGTCTTCAAGACCTGCCTGGACATGTTCCTGTGTGACCTGATCTAGGTGACCCTGCTTCTGCAGGGGGTTGGACTGGATGGTCTCTAATGGTCCCTTCCAACCCTACCATTCTGTGATTCTTTGAAATCATATACAAATGAGTTGTGTATGGCCTTTGTTGAGTATCTTGCATACAGGTTAAATATCATCAGTTTGTGAGAGGTTGCCATGGAAATGAGGAGAATTACCAGGCTCAGCCATCAGACCTACTGACCTAACTCAGCCCAACATGATGCCACAACCACATATGTGGCTCCATCTTACTCCATTCAGCAAAACCAAGAGGAGAGTCACTGTGCATTATTCCACTATGATGGGACAAGAGAAAGCAGAGGGCTTTGCAGACTTGAGATGCCTCACTGCACAGACACATGACTCTAAGAAGGCTGAGGAAATCTTACTTTTTCCTAAAACACCACATCAGGCTGAAATCACAGGTGAACCTGAGTTATATGTCCTGCCAAATTTCAACAGGAAAGTAGAAAGCCATCATGAAGCTGCTGACATCACTGATGACTGACACATGTGACAGCTGCTCTGATGTGCTGTCATGCTGCAGTCTGGTCCAGGAGTCCAGATCCCATGTCCAGGAAGGGCACAGGAAGGTAGACACAGAATCTCAATGCTTATCTCACCTCCCAGCACAAACCCAGACTATGCTGTTAGGCACTCTGGAAAGGAGAAGATAAGGAGAAGGAGAAGGAGAATAATGGAATCAGAGAATCCCTGAATGGTGGGAGTTGTAAGGGACTTCCAGAGTTCATCCAGTCCAAGTCCCTCCTAAAGCAGGTTCCCCTTGCTCAAGGGGCACAGGAACGTGTCCAGCTGGGGTTGGAAACCTCCTGAGAAGGAGCCTCCACGCCTGCCCTGGGCAGCCTGGGCCAGGGCTCCCTCACCTCAGCACCAAAGGACTTGCTCTTCCTGGGCCAGGGGCACTTGCTGTGTTCCAGCCTCTGCCCCTTACCCCTTGTCCTGACACTGACCACCACACAACAAACACTGACTCCATCCTCTTGACACTCACCCTTTAAGGATTTATCAGCATTGATGAGATCCCCTCCCAGCCTTCTATTCTCCAGGCTGAACAGCCCCAGGTTCCACAGTCTTTCCTCATCAGAAAGATACTCCAGTCCTTCAGGCCCCTCAGTGTCTTGGTAGCCCTGAAGAACAAGGTGGCTCAAGGAGAGAGCTCTGAAGGAGGCTTTCTGAAGGTTTCCCTTTACCAAGTAATATTTAAAGAAAAAAAACAAAGCAAAACTTGGAGCTGTACTCCCATTCCAGAGCCACCTAACCTGTGATTACTTCTGGTTATCTATTGGGGAAGAGGTTCTGATGCTGCGTGGATCCTCCACCCAGCACTGTCAATGGCACCACTGAGGACACCCCTCAAACTTTGGAGTGTATCTCCCTTCATCAGAAGACACTTGAAGGGATTTCAGTCCGTGATCCAGGGACATTCTTTTCACCTGGGATTAATATTGGACTATTCCTAACCTTCTTAATGAATGGCATGTAAACCTACCTTCGGTTTCCGCTGGCTTTTGTTCCAAATACATCAGATTGTATAGCTCAACCCAGATAGGGGTTTTTTAACCACCTCATCAGAAAATGGCTTGAACATTTAAGTTCATTCAACCTATCTGTTTAGTTTCTTGTTTGGTAACTGTGTGATGGGTTTAATTTTAACCAAGCTTAGGTCCACCAGCTCTACTCTAGACAGAGACAGTCACTCTTTGAAACAGCACATGCAGCCTTAGCCAGCCCCAGGAACTGTTTTGTTTGCTAGTAAGCTGCCACTTCTGTCTTTGATTTTCTGATAAATGGTCACTGTAAAGTTATAGCTGAAGCAATTTTGCAGTAGCCCTGATAAAATTCAAAGCAGATGGCTGCAAGAAGCAGAAACAGAGCAGAGCTGACTGATGCCTCTGTGGCACAGACAACTTTGATCTGTGTTTCAAAGACCGAATTGAGAGTGGATCTGTGCTTCCAAACTTGATTTGTGCTTGTTTTCTTAAAGGACATAATCAAAACACTGTGTCTGGCATTTGATTTCTTACAAATAATGTAAATTATCTGTGTTTAGAAATGTTTGTTCCCAGTTTTGACTCCTAGAAGATATGTCTTGATATTTTACTGAATGGCTTCAGATTTATTATGTTCTAGTTTTGGGATTCCAGTCTCAAGATGTGCCATTCTACACTTGAAATATTTTTGTTTACTTCTATAGCATTACTTGAGACTGGAAGGAGATCTGGGATCCATGTAAGTCCAGATAAAGCTTAAGTGTCACTACTGATGATCACATCAAAAGCACTGTCAGTCTTAAAAAGATCCAGTATAAATCATTGCATCATTGCCATCAGAATACATGCAGTTTGGGTCTCAGAGTTTCCAGAACATGTAGACAAGCAGTCTGACACCAAGAGAGATCACAAACATGTGTTTAGGCTTTGACCATAATCCAAAAAAAGGGGAAAGCATCAGAAAAAAAAGGGTTATTGGGAGAATTAGTTTGATTCTCAAAATTATCCTTCCCATTACAGCAAAGTGTTGCCAGTTTCACGATGTGTCGAGCTGGGAAAAGCATCAGAAAGGAAAAAAACTTCATAGATCACTAATGAGTGCAATAACAGCAAAAGTAACGATGCATCGACACTGGTAATTAGAAACATCACCAAGAGTAATAAAACAGACTGTCATCAAAGGAATCTTGTGTTAGAAAAGTCTGCAGATTACGAAGGGAGGCTGGTAATGATATCTAGAAACTGCATAATAATGTAATGATTAACAGTCATCTGAAATCCTGCCACAGACACCGAAGTCATAGAGTCACAGAATGGTAGGGGCTGGTAGGGACCTTTAGAGATCATCCAGCCCAACCCCTTTGCTAAAGCAGGTTCCACTCGATCAGGAAAGTGTCCAGGTGGGTTTGGAAACCTCCAGAGAAGGATATTTCCCTTACTTACGCAAAGGTTGTCCTCTTCTTACTTCCCACAATGTTTACATTCTTGCTTTCACAGGTACTTTGCAAAGTTAGCAACAGAAATGAGGTTTTGAACTGAATGTGCACTGTTATTACTGAAAAACCCTGTGCAGAAGAGGTGTGGTTTGACCTGAGAGCTCTGAAAGAATCACAATGTGGCGTTTACAGCACGGAGACCGAGTGCAGCAATTCCTGTGAAATGTCTCTTACTTTGCTATGTAGAAAATTGGGTTTTGTTGGGCTATTTTCCCCCCATTTCTCTTTTTTTTAAATAGCACTGAAAAATGCTTTTCAAATGTAGAGAATTGAATTCACCCAAGCAGAGCCTCTAAATGCCCATTAAAGGCTGCAATATGACAGCAGCAGCTCATCCAATCTTGAACATCTAGAAAATAGCCTGGTGTCAACTGCAAATGACAGAAACACTCTTCTTACTGCCATCAGAGTGGAGTGCTGGGTTCTTAAGATGTGTGTTATCCATCAGGCCCTGACTGAAAGATAATAGCAACAGGTGGGAGGAAAGACTGTTGGTATTCTCTTCATTTAGCTCTCTCCATTTGGTTTTAGCCTTGCTGTAATTCTCATGTCACCTCTTGAAACAAATTCAGCATTTAAGGAGGTCAGATTGGCACTGGCAGATATTTTCACTCTATGTAGCTAGCTTGACTTCAGCAAGGCTTTTGATACTGCCTCCCATATTATCCTCATCAGGAAGCTCAGGCAGTGTGGCTTGGATGAGTGGACAGTGAGGTGGATGGAGAGTTGGCTGAATGACAGAGCCCAGAGGGTGGGGATCAACGGCACAGAATGGAGTTGGAGGCCTGTGGTCACTGGAGTTCCACAGGGGTGGGTTCTGGGGCCAGTTTTGTTCAACATCTTCATCAAGCACCTGGGTGAGGACACAGAGGGACCCTCAGCAAGTTCCCTGCTGGCACCAAACTGGGAGCACCGGCTGATTCCCCAGAGCCTGAGCTGCCATTAAGATGTGGACAGGCTGAGAGCTGGGCAGAGAGGAACCTCATGAGGTTCAACAAGGACAAGGGCAGAGTCCTGCAGCTGGGAAGGAACAACCCCATGCAGCAGCACAGGCTGGGGGTAGAACTGCTGAAGAGCAGCTCTGCAGAGAGATACCTGGGAGTCCTGATTGATAATAAGCTGAACATGAGCCAGCAATGTGCCCTCGTGGGCAAGAAGCCAATGGCAGCCCGGGGGCAGCAAGAAGAGTGTGGCCAGCAGGTCGAGGGAGGTTCTTCTCCCTCTCTGCTCTGCCCTGGTGAGGCCTCATCTGGAGTACTGTGTCCAGTTCTGGGCTCCTCAGCTCAAGAGGGACAGAAAACTTCTGGAGAGAGGCCAGTGCAGGGCCACCAAGATGATCAGGGGATGTTTCATATGAGGAAATATCTCAATGGTGGGTGTCAGGAGGTTGGACCTGATCTAGGTGGGACCTGCTTCTGCAGGGAGTTTGGACTGGACAATCCCTAAAGGCCCCTTCCAAACCCCACCATTATGTGATTCTATGATTGGAAAGGTCCTGGAGAGGTCACACAGAAACATGTCCACAGGTGTCTTGAAGACCTCCAAGGAAGGAGATTCCACACCCCTCTGGGCAGCCTGGGCCAGGGCTCCCTCATCTCACACTGAAACAGTTTTTCCTTGTGGTTAAATGGAACTTTTTGTGTTCCAGCTCCATCCCATCACCCCTTGTTCTATCACTGGATACCATAGAAAAAAGTGCTGCCCCAACCTCCTGACACCCACCCTTTAGATATTTATAAATGTTAATGAGATCCCCCCTCAGTCTCCTCTTCTCCAGACTAAACAGCCCCAGGTCCTGCAGCCTTTCCTCCTATGAAAGATGTTCCAGTCCCCTGATCATCTTGGTGGCCCTGCACTGGCCTCTCTCCAGCACTTCCCTGTCCCTCTGGAGCTGAGGAGCCCAGAACTAGACACAGGACTCCAGATGAGGCCTCACCAGGGCAGAGTAGAGGGGCAGCAGAACCTCCCTCGACCTGCTGCCCACACTCTTCTTGCTGCCCCCAGGCTGCCATTGGCTTCTTGCCCACGAGGGCACGTTGCTGGCTCATATTTAGCTTATTATCAATCAGCACTCCCAGGTCTCTCTCTGCAGAGCTGCTCTTCAGCAGTTTGACCCCCAGCCTGTGCTGGTGCATGGGGTTGTTCCTTCCCAGCTGCAGGACTCTGCCCTTGTCCTTGTTGAACCTCAGCACTTTCCTCTCTGCCCAACTCTCAGCCTGCCCACAGCTCGCTCACAGTGGCAGCTCAGGCTCTGGGCAATCAGCCAGTCCTCCCAGGTTGGTGCCATCAGGGAACTTGCTGAGGGTCAGTCTGTGCCCTCACCCAGGTGGTTGATGAAGATGTTGAACAAGACTGGCCCCAGAACCCATCACTGTTGAACTCCCGTGGCCACAGGCCTCCAACTCCATTCTGTGCCATTGATCCCCACCCTCTGGGCTCTGTCACTCAGCCAGTGAGTGTGTCTGTATCTCTACAAGATTGTATGGAATCAAGATCAAATGTTGGATCTGACTCCTCTACAATTAGTCTCTAACAGTGTCTCTTTCACTTCACTGGCAAAAAAAAGAGCCCAGACACAAACATCTACAGCACATATGTCTGTATTTAACCTGGCAAATCCCACAAATATGGTTCAAATAGAAAGCACATCTTGTGCAATTTAGTTCCAAATGTTTGCAGTTTTTGATAATGCAGCTGAGCATCTCCCACTTCCTAGCAAAGGAGAAACCTCCAAAGTCATCACAATGCATATGGTGTTTATCAGAGGCAAAGCCTTTCTGATATCTGCTATTGACTGATAATGTGTGAGGTTGAAGAGCAACATCACAGTTTATCATTCAGTACACTTTCCTGGTGCCTAAAGGCCAGATGTTTCAGCAAGATGATGAGCACTGAGTAGGCAGAAGGTTTGAGAACAGGATGATAACGTAGAACTGAAAACTGCACATTCTCCAGAATCTTATGTGACTATAAATGATGATGGGCTTCTTCACACTGCATCATGAGCCAAATTCCACGTACATCCTCCATCCAAATGGAGATTAGCAGTGAGAATAGCTGTGGTCTGGTTCTGAACAAGCAGGAGTTAATTAACTAGTGAGATTTGCATGTCAAGGTGGTATGAATTAAAAATATTAACTGAAGATCACCTTCTACCATATTGTGAGGATGAGGTTGAATGGATAAACAAGGGTAGCATGTAACAGAAGCAATTCAGAGTGTTAGCCTTTGGAGAAGGTGAAGACTGCTTCCTCTGTGTGTGGGAAAGGAGTTGGAACCCTGACTGCCCATTCATGAAAAATCAGAGATTAATACAGAGATCCTCTTCTCACTCTATCTTCTGCACTGTTATGCTAGAGGAGTCACTCCAAGAGGAGCAGGGATTGGATAGATCAATCTCATCAGAAAATGGGTGACCATTTGCATCCTTTCAGGTGGATGGTACAATTGCCAGTCATTTCTGGGAACAGCACCCTACACTTCAGTAGAGTTCAACAGAAATACAACCCCTCTTTCACCTTGTTTCTAAATCTCATGCCATGGTAACTTGAAGTCTATTTTTTTCTATCTAGCTCAAAGCCAACTGCCAGCAGTAGAATTCTGGCATCAGTTTGGGCAGGAGTTTTGATTTCAATGTGGCAAAAGTCTCCCCAGGGTTTTGAACTCTGGACACTTCTCCCTCACTCTGGACATTTTTGATCCAGACTCAAAGGTTGTGGAAGGAACTTTCCTTAGGATTGGCTGAACTCTGAATACTTCTCCCTCACCCTGGACATTTTTGATCCAGATTTAAAGGCTATGGAAGGAACTTTCCTTAGGGCTGGGTGAACCCCAAACACTTTTCAGTGGACATTTTTGACCCTGACTTAAAGGCTGTGGAAGGAACTTTCCTTAGGACTGACTGGCTCAAGCCCTCAGGCAGTGTCCTCCAGCAGTTGCTCGTGTCCCACAGCAGCCATAATGTTGTTGGCCAACAGCAAAATGATGTGGCAAGTTGAGTTTTTCATAAAGGCTGGATTTACATACCACAGATTATTTTCTTTTAGAGATATGAAAGATATAAACAGGATCAAAGCTTTCCTCCTTGCAAACATTTACATATGTGCTCTGCTTCATTTGTCAGAGGCGGCTAATTGACATCAGACACTTGTGTACTTAAAGACGTGTATAAATACTATCAGCATGGGGGGTCGAAAAGTAAAAGAAAGCCCTTAGGCAAACAATTATGTATAATCAAGTGGGTGGTTCAGAAGCTATGGCTTGTCAGCTCAGCTCTGGTACTTGGCTTGTACACATTCTTAATGTGCTTTGAAATGAGTGGTGGAGAGATTTAAGCTCGAGCGGTTTGCTGTGCGGCCGAGGCAGAGTGAGAGCAGGAACGTGCACAATGACAGCAGCTCAACAGCGAGCAGCACTTTGGTAAAAGGTCAGCAGAGATGTTCTGCCAAACCTCTGGGCCACTCTTCTTCAAACCCACTTTACAAAGGTCGTTCCTGTGAGTGATAGGAGGGGTTGTGCAGGGGATGAGAGCTGTGTGTGTGTTTCCATTTTACCTCAGAGAGCTACACAAAATCTTGCTCTAAGCTGGGGGAAAGGTTCCATAACCTCTTTGAAAAATAAATCTTTATCTCAATACTGTCATGGGATGAAGCTTGAACACAAGAAGTTCCATTTAAACATAAGAAAAAACTATTTCAGTGTGAGGTGAGGGAGCCCTGGCCCAGGCTGCCCAGGGAGGGTGTGGAGGCTCCTTCCTTGGAGCTCTTCAAGACCCACCTGGACACGTTCCTGTGTGACCTGATCTAGGTGGGACCTGCTTCTGCAGGGGGGTTGGACTGGATGATCTCTAAAGGTCCCTTCCAACCCCTACCATTCTGTGATTCTATGACTTACACAGCTGCAGTGATAACTGATGTTGCTCAGAAGGGTTAACCCCAAACACACTGACTCTTGACTAACAGGAAAAACCTAAATGAGACTTTTTAAGACGTTTTCCTTTATAAAATGCTCTTTTTCTGTTGCCTCTCTGTAGCCCCAACTTGGAGAAACGCCATGCAAACTATCAAATCTGACTAGTACCTGCTACAAAAATGTGACAGCTTGTCTGGGTCTGCTTCATCTGTGGGGGTAAAACCAGTTATCTTCAGAAATGACAGTAAGCCCTGTGAGCTTTCATATGGCGAGCTAACGTGCAGAGGAAGGAGGATTGTGTTATTCAGCAGTCTGTTGATACGAGAGGTGTACGTGGTGAAATAGCTGCTTTCTGTGATTTCCTATAAAAGGCCTGGAAGGATATAAAACCAATAAACAATCCTGACAGCACTCCAGGTCTGACAGCGTGCTGAATAAACCTGAGTCATGTAAATTACAATGGCTCGTTCGTCAGAAACACAGGAGTGTGCTGGGAGAAAGGAAATGAAAAACACTTTCTTGGCACTATCAGGGAGCACACACACCAGTTTGTGTCAGGATCAATCTCACAACAGTTCCATGAAAGAGCATTGTGAGGAGCAGGACATTGAAAGACAAATATTGCTCCAAAACATCCATAGTGGATCTTAGGAAGGGTTTTCTTTGGTCTGAACTGCACCAGAGGATGTGATTCTCTAAGCATCACATGTAACTGAAGAAGAGCATGTGATGCCCTGAGATTGGATCTGGTCTCTTGGTTTAGATTTCCACTCACTTCTCAGGATCACTTCTCCAATCTGACCTCTTTTCTCAATGCTGCAAAATCATGAGAGGCTGAGCACCCTCAAGACCTCACAAAGTAGAGCTCAGTACCCCAGTGCAGCTGGCTACAGCAGGATTGGGACACGCTGGAGATCACACAGGGTTCAGCCTTAAAACAACATCTTCACAAATTGCCAGATAAAAGTGTGACCCTGCACTTTCTCATTGTCCATTCATGAAAAACCCCTTGTTTTGAGAGTTAAACAGTTCTGGTTAGAAGGTAAAAGTGCTTGTCAAGAATGGGTTTGTGTAACCTCCAGGAAGAGGTTGGTACTTTGATATGAAATTGAAGGGAACAGGATTTCCTCTTCCTTGAGCAGTTTCCCAGTGATACAGCTCAATAGATCTTGGTGCTAATCTTGATTTCTGTACCTCTTAGTGAACAATTAACTTCACCCTCTGTTCTCAGCCTCTGTGTTCTGTAGTAAAACAGGACGAGACATTTTGAGCCAACAATGTACCCTCATAGCCAAGAAGGCCAACGGCATCCTGGGATGCATCAAGAAGAGTGTGGCCAGCAGGTTGAGGGAGGTTCTGCTTCTCCTCTACTCAGCCCTGGTGAGGCCTCTTCTGGAGTCCCGTGTCCAGTTCTGGGCTCCTCAGCTCCAGAGGGACAGGGAACTGCTGGAGAGAGTCCAGGACAGGGCCACCAAGATGATCAGGGGACTGGAGCATCTTCCTTATGAGGAAAGGCTGCGGGACCTGGGGCTGTTTAGTCTGGAGGAGGCTGAGGGGGGATCTCATTAGTAGTTACAAGTATATAAATGGTGGGTGTCAGGAGGTTGGTCAGACCTAAAAAGGCTCTTAGAAACCCGAGTCCCTGATGCTTCAGAAGACTGAGGCACCCGTCTCTTTTTGTGCATGTGGTCCATTGTCCCTCTTCTCTTTACATGTAAAATAACAGCTGTCTCCTTAGTTCAGTGGTTGATTGTGCTGTCATATAGAGGGATGATAACGTTTTACTGAACACTACAGTAAAGATTGGCTGCATATTTACAAAACCCCCCCATACACACTTTTTTACAGCTTTTGCTGGATGGAGTGTAGTCTATACTAAAGTTTCTTCTTGCAGAAGAAACTACCAGCAAAGCTGACATTGCATGCTTCATGAAGCACTGCAAACAACAACGTTTTAAAATCAGACTAGAAGCTGTTGTCTCTGATAAATATTTTTTCTCCCTTAAAAATAATTTTGATTACTCACAGCTTGGATCTATGAGTGAGATAGTTATCTTTGGCTGATTGCAAGCTGTCTTAATATTTGAAAAGTGACTCAGAAGCCCTGACACTCATCTTTGAACCCTCGACACAGTTCAGAGAGTCAGTGCTATCCCCTCAGCAAGCATCTCTGGGTTGTATATTGCTCATTTTCTATGAAAGAAAAGGCTGCAGACAAGCAGAGGAGCAACACAGGTCTTCCAAACTAGCAACAGGTTATCTTGCACGTGGCACAGTGCCCCACAGCACGTTGCATCAGGGGCGTGCAATGCCTCAGCAGCTTCCTACAGCTCAATGGCACAACCACATGCCTTAAGAGTTCAGTGGCAAAGGCAAAAAAAAATCACACACAGCTCCAAGACTGGGAACACCTCAAGCTTCTAGCAGTGCAGCACTTTTTAACAGGAGGATGAGATACAGAATGTTCTCAGGGGCCAGGATGGGATAATCTTCCCACAAAGAACCCCCACAAACATCACAACCCCCACAAACACTCTGTTCCAACTACAACACACATTTTTGACCTCCCTCCTCTAAAACAGGTACAGTAGACTAAAAACTCCTAATAATCCTTCCAAAACAAAACAGCCCACTGCATCTCCTTTCCCCCCAGAGAGAATGAGAGAACAAACACATGATACATTAGTCACAGGCTGTAAGATCAGAGGAGACCATGGTGATCGTCTTGTCTGACTTCTTGCGTAAGAGGCCATTAGGCTCCTGGCAGTTAATTCGTGCTTCAAATGGAGAAAAATGTACTGCAGTGATTTGGAGAATTGCAAGCAATGGAAATTCAACCACATTCTCTGATGCAAGCTGTTCCAATGACTTGTTACACGCCTTTATTTTAAACCTCAGTTTGTCTAGGTCCAACTTTCGGCCTTTGGGTCTTACTCTGCTCGTGTCTCTAAGACTGAAAATCCTCCTAAATCATCTGCCAAATGAAGTAGTGTAAGACACTGTTCTTCCTCTAGCTTTGACAGCCACACAGTCTGAGCATCTTGTGACTTCTGCTACAAGGCAAAGTTTTCAGTGTCTTATCCTTGGTTCTCTTGCCTGAATGTTTCCAGGCTTGGTTGGTTGTTTTGTTTGGATTTTCTTTCTAAAACACAGACACCAAAAATGAGTGCCTTGTTCTGGAGAAGTCACTGCTGAATGCAAACAGAACAAAGCTCACAGCCCCCTTGCTTAGACACTCTGAGGGACTTTCAGATGATTGTGTTCACCTGAGTACCAGCCCCTGGTGAATAAGTGTCACAACCTTCTCATGCCAAGTTTGCATCAGAAGTACCTTATTTCAGTCTTGGATAAAGCACCACTTGAATCATGACATGCTTCCTTTTGTGAAAACCCAATGGTTTGTTCACAGTCCCCTCTTTGCATAAGGATTGTCACAGAATAACAAGGTGGCAGGGATTGGAAAGGACCTCTAAAGACCACCAAGTCCAAACCCCTGCTAAAGCAGATTTACCTCAATCAGGAGGCACAGGAGCTCTTCCAGATGGGTTCGAAAACCTCCAGAGAAGGAGGCTCCAAGCACTCCCTGGGCAGCCTGTCCCTAGTCCTGTGAGTTTTCTTACCCACAGAGAAGACACTCTGTTCAAGTCTTCTGCTGTCTATGCAGAGGTGTTGGAGAAAATACAGTGCAGCCCCTCCATTCCTTGCTGGTCCTGCATCTATCCTCAGATGGACAGGAGTTTATGAGCTGATCTGAAGTTGGGCATGAGCCTGAGGTTGCCTAAATCAGATTTGTCATCTGGAAAGTAGAAGAGGATACTCACCAAGGGTGTGTGTTCCCAAGGGCATATGTGTTGGGAGATGCTACTGCAGCCTCCTGAGCTAAGTCCTCAGGTCACAAACACCACAGCCCCACTGATAACATCAGTCCACATTGTGCCAGGTGTGTATTATCTCACCAGTAACAGGAGGTGGAAACCTTTTTGATGCATAACCCCCTCCTCCAGCATCTCGTCCACTTGATAGCAAAAGCCAGGCCTTCTCTAGGTCCCTGAAGCATTTAAATCATTACTGAGGTCCCAGATCCACCTCACTCCCCTTTCAACTGTTAACCACAACAGCAGCTCTTGTCTCTACTCAAAACAAAACAAGGACCTCTCCTTCTGCTATGAGACCCAAGTCAGCTATTCCAGAGGGCTTTGTCATCCTGCAGCCTTCTTTAATGGGTTTATCAGCTTCAGCTGGCATAAAGCAAGCTATTAACACTCACAGCATTGCTTAAAAGTAAGCAAAGGAAAGGGGAGTGTGTCAAATACAGGAGCTCCATATTCCTCACAAGCTCATTTCCAGCAAATGTTGTCCACAGATATTTCTCCAAGTTATTACAAACAACATCGTTTTCTTTGATTCCCAAACCACTAGAGATCTTGACATGAGTTGGCTTACCACAAAGCCCTCTTACACACACTTAGCTTTGACCTAAAAAACAACCCACTGGTTTGGGTATTGGGATCATTGATGTCAGCCCCTTTGAGTAGACAATCATGTGGAAATGTCCCAAAACAAAGACTTTCATACTGAGTCTAGGGTCAGACGCAGCAATGATGCAGAAGAGAATCCAAATTACCAGGCTCTCTGGTTTACCAGAAGGCTGTGCTGCCGTTCAATGAGGTGTGGGCAGGCTGAGAGTTGGGCAGAGAGGAACCTGCTGAGGTTCCCTGAGGGCAAGGGCAGAGTCCTGCAGCTGGGGAGGAACCAGGACAGGACAGGACAGACTGGGGGTGACTTGCTGGAGATAAGCTCTGAGAGAGGAATCTGGCAGTGCTGGTGGGCAGCAACTAACCATGAGAAGCAACATGGCCTCGTGGACAAGAAGCCAATGGCATCCTGGGGGCATGAAGAGAGTGTAGTAAGTAAGGGAGAACATGAGGCCAGTGTTTGTTGTGTGGTGGCCAGTGGCAGTACAAGAGGTAATGGGCACAGGATGGAACATAGCAAGTGCCTCTTGCCCAGGAAGAGAAAGTCCTTTGGTGCTGAGGTGAGGGAGCTCTGGCCCAGGCTGCCCAGGGAGGGTGTGGAGGCTCCTTCACGTTCCTGTGCCCCTTGATCGAGGAGAACCTGCTTTAGGAGGGGCTTGGGCTAGCGCAGCTCTGCAGGGCACTTCCAATCCCCACCATTCAGGGATCCTGTGATACTTCTTTTTCTTTCAAAAAAAGCTGAATTTAAGAATAATGTCACAGCTTTCAAAAGTGAATAAACCTTGTTTTAAAAAAAAGAAATCAGATCCAAGTGCAAATAGTGGCATGTTGCATTCCTCAGTGGCTATAAATGAGTTAGCTGAGGACCTGGTACACACATGTGTGCATATAAATAACACAGGCAGATAACTGCATTGTGATAACAACTTAACAGCAGCTCCCAGCTGAAAATAAAAACTATGTAGGGAGCTTGAGTGGTGGCCCTGAGGGTGTAGAATGTGAATTCATTTTGTGAGCCAAAGTGGAGGCAATGTTTTTGCATTTGGAAACCAGAAGGCTGCAGATCTCACTTCAGAATAGTTAATTACTCTTGGCTTTAATTCCTGGTTTTCCTCATTACCAGGAGAGACATCTAAGAAAGAAATCAAGTCACATTTTACTCTCATTTATAACCATTCAACTCCAAGAGGTCAGCAGGACCCTGCAGAAACCTCTCCATGGGCTTGCCAGGAATGGGGATGTTGAGTATAAGTGACCTCTACAGCCCAGACCCATCTGACTCATTTGCCTCCTCAGTTCCTTGAAATCTCAGACACTGTGCCTAACGCCAAGGGGAAGCCCACTGTGTAGTGCTCTTCCTTAGATCAACTTGTCTTTGCTCTGACAGCTTGTTTTACTCTGTAGGATGATGAGTTCCTCTGGAAGTTATACTTGGAAAAAACTCCAGTGTTAGACCATGGACTTCCCTGGTAATGCCAGGAACTGAGGTTCCTACAGGATTTCACCTTTGAATCATTGCCCTATTTATTGTGTTTCATTGACTATGTCAAGCACTGGTTGAAAGCAACTGGGTAACCTCTGCTTTGCTTGGAAGAGAATGTCTATGTCTACTCATCCAAGAAGACTGCTGTAACGGGGTGCAGAAAAGGACATCTGGTGAGGCTGCTCAGACACAACTGATTTCTCAGTCACACTAGTAAAATCGAGTTTGGCTCACAGGTTATAAAACCAGAAGGGATCAGTTTGATTTTTCAGACTTATCACTTCTATAGTGTAGGAAACAGGCTCTTTTGGGCAGATTTCTATTTGCTCAGAAGAGTATTTGTAAGAAAACCTTTCAGCTTTGACTTAAACATGGCCCTGATTAAACATATTAAAACAGATAATGTGGGTTTTTCCTAGTCTTTTTTTTTCCTTCATGCTGTGAATAATGTGTACTTTAATTAGTGCTATCACTGCTTTGAAAAATGGGTTAATAAGGAATGTTCAGATCTAAGATTACAACTTACAGTTTGTTCCTTCTGGGGAAAAACATGCTGCTAGCTCATGACCTGGGCCAAAATGTTTATCCTGTTTGAAACACCAGAGAATTCAGGAATTTCAGAAGCAAGGACACACTGGTCCATATTATCCTTGAGTTTGTGGTGACATTCCTCTAGGACTGGGAGCGAGGTTCAGAATGGGTTTGCAGTTCCTGTTTCCTGATTTATGGATGTGATTCCCAACATAAGATGCTTGGCTTGCATCTTAGCAGCTATTTCTGGAAACACTGCCATATCCCATACATTTGTCTGTCCCAGCAGTCATTCTTAGGTCAACATGAGCCAATCAGTGTATTTTGAAGTCAGCAGGATAGAGGAATTGGGAGGGTTTTGTGCTGTTTTTATTAGCTTCAAATGTTTCCTTATATCATATAATTCATCTGGAGGAGAATACTCTATAATTCTAACTGCCATGAAAGGGTAAAAATGTTAATAAATCTACCACAATGAAATTCACAAGGCAGGGGGAGGATATCCTCTTGACAGACCAGAGCACCCAAGCACAGCACTGACAAAAAAACCTGCTGGATTGATGTGTTTCAAGAGCTCAAGGTCTGCTGTCCTCAGTCAAAGCAAGGTTTGAGTCTCCATTTTCAAATCCAGACTAAAATACTGTCAGTCCTGGGCAAGGCTGTTGTAGTACTGTCTCCTCATTCTTACCTTCATCTCCTGCCTCAAAGCTTTCCACTGAAACTATTGGGCAAATTCAAGATAAGTTGGGAGTTGAACAAAAGAATTTTGTCTGCTAACTAAAATGATTGATAATATCAGTTTTCCCACTTCACTCCTTGCAGTGCATAACAAGCTCAGGACTGTGAGCCTGGTTTCCAGTATTAAGTCTAAGAGAGCTGTCTTACAGACCACCAAGAACCACATTTAACCCTAAATATCTTTTCAGCAGGTGATATCATAGAATCATAGAATTGGTTTGGTTGGAAAAGACCTTTTAAGTCATCAAGTCCAACCTCTCCCCTCACCCTGCCAAGCCCATCACTACCCCCTGGCCCTCAGCACCTCAGCTCCATGGCTTTGGGATCCCTCCACGGCTGGGCACTCCCCCAGCTCCCTGGGCAGCCTGGCACAGGGGCTGACACCCCTCTCAGGGAAAAAGTTCTTAGTAATTTCTAATCTAAACCTTCACTATTTCAACATGAGGCTGTTTCCTCTTCTCCTGTCTCTTACATCTTAGGAGAAGAGACCGACCCTGCCTCACCACAGTGAGGGAGTGTCAGAGAGTGCTGCTGTGTCCCCTCAGGCTCCTCTTCTCCAGGCTCAACACCCCCATTCCCTCAGCCCCTCCCCAGCCCCTTGTGCTCCAGCCCCTTCCCCAGCTCTGTGCCCGGCTCTGGCCACGCTGCAGCCCCTCAGTGTCCCTGTGGCAGTGAGTGAGGGGCCCAGCACTGACACAGCCCTGGAGCTGCGGCCTCCCCAGGGCCCAATACCCTATTATATTTGCTGATCATCTTTTCTCACTCCGTAATATGCTTCTTTATTTGCCTCAACAGTCTGTTAATACAAATTGTAATCTTGTTGAGAGAAAGCTTGTCACTGCTTACATCTTCCTGAGGCACCTAGTGTAGCAGGATCCAGTTTCAGAACATCTCTGTACAATGTAGTGGCCAAAGCTATTGCATCTCTGCCAGCAGATTACATGCACACTCATACACACATCAAAGGGAACTCTCTGCCATTTAAGGACTGCAAAAAAGAATCAGGAACAGCGTGTGTGGGGGGAGAAATTCAGAGCAAGGAGGCTGCAAGCAAATAGTTTACATTAAGGCCTACTAATAGTGTTTAAAAGGAAATCTCTTTGAACTGCAGAGACAACAGTATTTCCCCTTCACATTCCATATTCCCTGGGGATTATTGGGATAGTCTGCCAGGCTCTCTGCTTCATTTCCCAAAGAGCAGATATTTGATGTGAATTGTGGTTATCCAACTGTGAAAGATCCTTTGGAAGAAGAAAGGACTCATCCCTTTGCCTGAGGAGTTCCTGCTCTTATCTGTTGGAGCTCATCAGCTTGGAAGCACTTCACCTGCTCAGCCTCTGCCAGGGAACCTCCCAGCAGGCGTTTTGAAAGCAAAGTTCCCAGCAGAGAACTATTCCTGTGAGAGGGGGGAAAAAAGCACTGTTGTATTTATTACTACTATCACATCCTCCTCTTGTTTCAGTTTTGATTTGTTTCTAAAATTTCCCAGTTCACTGGGAATTTTCTTCCTGCATGCTGGAAGGTCACTATCCCAACAGCTCTCAAGAGTCTGGAAGAGGAAGCTCTCAAAGTTTAAACACTAGATCCCACCAAAAGATCAAGCATCTAGTTGTTACTTCTAGCACCAGTTTAATGACCAAACTCTTCTAGTAGCTGCTTGCTAACCCTAAAGATCCCTGCAATCCCATTTGTCTGTGTTCCCAACAGTAGCACTCCATAGCAGCCTATGATAGTCTTTTGATGATATGGAAAGGACTCTGTCTTCTCCTCAGAGTCTGATCTGGTAAAGACATCCAGATGTTGCCCTACCCCAAAAAACAACAGCAGAGAAATATGGTATTGGGATGTCCTTTAGCATGCTTCAAGGGCACTCGCATTTGGGGGAAGGAGCTTTATTTTCAAGTCACCTGAGGGAAAGGAGGGACTTGAATCTAGCATATGTCTTGTCTTCCATGAATGCCTTAAGGTCACCTTGAGTTAAAAGGGAGAAGCTTTACTACTTCAACATACTGTATAAGAAAGGATTTACATAGCACAAGAAGAAAGATGATGAGTCCTGAGAAGTGCCTTCCACCAGGTCAGTACTGGGAGCACTTGCTCCTCATTGGAGCTGGGAGATAAACCCCTGTCCTGCCATTACTTTTTCTGTGTGCTATCTTAGGTAGCTCTCTTCTCAGCAGCATAACCTTGTCCACGTTGCACAATATCTCATAACAAATCCAAATCCAGAGTGAGCTGCCCAGGAGAGATTAGGCACCTAAAACACAGGGAGCAATCCTCCCTGTAAATCTGACCTTGGTGAAGACTGCTTACTGGTGCCATTAAAACAACACCCAGAATACAGGTCCCTTGGGGTAAGTGTTGTAAAAGAAACTCAAAACAAGTCCCAAAAGTCTTTTCCCAAAGTGATTACAGCTTAATGAGCCAACAAGTGAAGGCAAGAAGCAGCTTTCCCAAGGCTGGTGAACAGATCAAAAAGCCAGGGAGAGGACCTCGCCTCTGCCAGGCCAGGGTTCTCTTCCATCTTTTATCATGATTATCTCACATGATTCAGCATCTTATCTGATCATGCATTGCTTATTTCATCCTCACTCTGGGCATCCTAAAAATGCAGTTTCCCGAAAGCCAGGCTGACGTTTTATTTTGGGCCTCATCCCATTTGTGCTATTTCCTCTCAGCAAAGCTCAGTAAATAATCCCTTGTTTCCTTTTATGTTCACAGCCTTCGCATCTCAGCTGACTCCTATCCTACAGTCCTTCTCAGTCATCTCTGTGCCAAGCTTTATGTATCAACCTCTTTAATCCTTTCTCACACATCTCTAACTATCCAGGAACGTGGTTCCCAGAAGTGAATGATGTGCTCACATTGAGACTTACCCGTATCTGCAGCTTGGGAAAGGGATGCAAGTAAGACTTTGCTTCAAGTGTCTTCATCCAACTCCCCCCGGGCCATGTGAAGCATGAAAGACACCTGAAAAGCCTAATTCTAGCGACCTTTCAAAGGCTGGAAGAGACTCAGGTCTTTTGGACAAACTTCCCTTGAAGTTTCAAGCAGATTTTAGAGTTGTTTCATAACAGAAGTCGCACAGAGGTTGTACCTCTGCCTTCAGGTAGGGTGGCTGTAAATCAAGGGAGTGGTTGCAATAGCTTAAACAGAGTAGGTCCATTATCTAGAGTGGAAGAGGAGTGAGAGGAGTAATGGGAGACTACTAAGTGGCCCTCAAAGAGAGGAGAAGACGCCAGTTACTCCTGAATGAATGTATTTCAACTTTGCATTGAATGTGAATTAGATTTTCCATAGAGACGGAAAGATGAGGTTCATCTGACCCGATATGCGAGGTACCAGCTGAACTGATGATATCCATCTAAAGAGGAATACACAGTGACAGGGCAAAACGCACCCTTCCTCAAGAAGAGATGTAAAATAAGGCAGATGAGTGTCTCCAAAGTGCCTGTTTCTCTTCATTGGCTATAGAATTAACCTGGACAACCAGAGCTCCTGTAGATGCCTCCACTACACGCACATCAAGATTAGGTGAGACGAATTTCACCTAAAATGCTGCAGCAAGATCACAAGGCTGACTAAAAGTGATCTGAAGAGCAGTGTGATAGCAGTTTGTAACCAGAGAGCAGAATCCAAACCTTAAATCAGAGCTTTAAATATTTCTCTTAAAATAACATCCAGCTTTTGCTTCACTTTGACTGGCAAGATCTTGCTAGTGGTTATGAAGGATTTTGAGAGTGACTTTGGGAATCCTGAAATTAACTGTAACATTTATTCACTTTAAGAAATTATCACTGAAACTGTATTTCAGAGTTGTCATCTTCCTATTTAAGCTGTGTGCAAGCAGGGAGCTTAAATGATACCATCTGAGCTATATCTAAAAACTCTTTTCTTACAACTAAAAATGGAGTCTTGGAAATTTCAGCTGATTAAGGAGCAATATTTAACCAACCAAGGATTAATTTGTAGCAGCTCTATTTGACATAAGTGTGTAGTTCCTATTAGAAATAGCTAAATCCTCTTTTGGCAACGTTTTGATAGAAGCCTCCATATTTTCTACCACTCTGGGTGAGTTAAATTAGAGTCTTCTGAAGAGTCAGACAGTGAACATCTGGTTTATATCACTGAGATCCAAGTGTGTGTTTGCCTGTGTGCAAAATAACTTCTCTACTAACCTCCCCCCTCATTGCTTGTCTCTGTGCTTTGAGACCAGAAGAAAACTTAAAACAAAAGGGGGGAAAAAATCACATGCTCTGTGATCTCAACACTTCAGTGAGAACAAGACCTCAGTTCCTCACAGGTTCCCTCTGAAAAAAACATTCTAATAGAATCAGCAAGCAGGAAAAATGATATAGTCATGAAATTAGTCATAACTGTACATTTTCCATCCTCAGAAGACGTCAAGTTTGGATTGTATTCTACAGCTGAAGATTTGTTTCAGAGGGTTAAAAAAAAACCCCTTATCTGAGCTAAGACTGTCCCTTTCTCCCAGACTCTCCAGCTGTATCCAGCTAAAAGTCAGTCTCAGAGGTCCCCAGGCTGGCTGGGTTGTTTTCTAGCAGACGCCCCTTTGCTTCAGATGTTTATCTGCTTTAGCTGGACAAGGAGTCTGTGAACTTAGGGCTTGGAAGAAAAAGCTTTCAAGTCTCAGAAACTTTGACAGAAATGTCCAGACGTGGCTGACAGTACCAACGAGGAAGGGCAGTCAAATCAGAAGATGTAACTGAAGATAAACACCGTCAAGAAGACACTGCCGGTGGCACATATAGCACTTGTGTTTATATATGCATGTGTATGACGTGCTTTACATTAGTGACTCTGAGTTCAATTGACATTATATAAAGCCAACTGAACAAATCACAGCCATCCTACAGGCAAAGACTTCAGGCCAACTGCCATTGCCACTGCAGTCACGTCCTTCAGGGTTTATCACTGGAGATGTGACATTCGTGCCGGTGATGGCTTAACCTTTCCCAAGCCTGCTCTGGGACCAGACCCTTTCCCCAGGCAGCTGAATTGAAAATGTTGTCTTCGTAACAGAGCCTTCAACTCAGCCAAAAGACATAGCTTCACATAAAAGAGGAATGGGACACAAAATCCAAATGTCCTGACACCACTTATTATCCCATTTATTATGCTCCGAGGAACCAGATGAAGAAAATGGGAGCATTTATGAAAAATCACCCTCAGGATTTTCTCTCTGCTTTGGCTGCTCCACATTGGGTCAGGTCATGGCTCAATGTTGGGACACTGGGAGCGGTGAGATTTGCTCTCCAAGTGTGTGTGCTGACGACCATGGGTGCACGTGAACCACAATTTCTCATGCAGAAACTATGATCTTTCCACCTCTCTGGGCTAAGGATTTCAAGTGGGAAACCAAGCTGATGAGGAGTGTCCAGTCTCAATCATATATAATGCTGGCTTTAAATGTGACAGCTAAGCTCTTCTTAGAGACAATATCTCTGTCTGGGTGATTAAAGCTAGTGGCACCTGAAATTAGCATTTCCTACTTGCACTTTCACATACTCTTGGGACCATCACCCATCTGAGAGAAGAAAGGACATTTGTAAAGACAACACTGAAGTAGCACTTTGGTTTTTTGATAGTGTATGTTCAGCACTGATTTCTTTGTCAGTAGCAGTACACAAAATCCAGCAGACAAACAGCTCTGCTCTGGCCTTCGGATCTGTGGAGATACACGTGTTTCCAATTCTTCTGTCCTGAATATTAGAATATTTTCCTGAGTATCTGTCCTGGTATGCATAGTTATCAGTCTCATTTCTCCTACCACACCCATGGGGTGATCAGCTAACCCCATGAGAATATGCAGTGGAAGAGTGAAAGGGGGGAAAAAAATGTAGATTCTGAGCAAGGGAAAAATCTTCATCCTAGTGCAGTCCCACTGAAGCCTGGAAAATAAGACATTTCTCTGCCTGGAAGATCAAAACAGTGAAAAACTAATGTCTCAAAAGTAACCTTCTCTTCTCACCTTCACAATGGCAACAGTAATTTTTGTAGATTAACATTTATCAGACCAGAAAATCACAGAATCATGATTCATCAGAGAACATGACCTTCCCTAACACAGCCTACCCAACTGGTCTAGGGTGATTGGTACCCCACAAGGTTCAAAGAGCAGCTCTAACCAAAGGAAATATTATCAGACCCTTGGCATGACTTGAATTGTGTTTTTGAAGGTGATTCAAGCTTCACATTGACAATGTAGTTCCTGTGACCATGGCACATAAAGCTTCTGGATCCAACACTCAGCTGGAAGTGGAGTATCCATCTCATGCACACTGGAGAGAGGAAGGGAATGACAAATTGCCTTGGATCCCTCAGTATATCATTCAGGCTGTATGTAATATAACTGTAATGCTTTTAGCTCTTTGCTACAAGCAGAATAGTAATCAATTCTTCTATCAGGTTATCTAGAATGAGTTTTACCAGCTCCATTTAAAGAACAAGGGTTTCTACAAAGAACAGAAAGGGGTGAACCGCTTTCTTATCATGTGTTTCCACTATCAGCTGTCTGTTTACATGGTGGCTGTGATTGGAAGTGCTTTATTCACTCTCTGTGAAAGAGGATGGGCTGAAATCCTAGCTTGGACTGGAATAGAGGTCATTATCTTCACAGAAGCTGGTGTGGGACTATGTTTTAGTTTTGTGCTGGAAACAGTACTGATAACACAGGGATGTTTTTGATACTGCTGAGCAGGGCTCACACACTGTCAGGGCCTTTTCTGCTCCTCACTGCACCAGGGAGTGGCCTGGGGGTGTATGAGGAATTGGGAGGGGACACAGCTGGGACAGCTGACCCCAACTGACCCAGGGATGTTCCAGGCCATAGGATGTCATGTCAGCAGATGAACTGGGGGAAGGAGGAGGAAGGGGCGGACGTTGGGAATGATCACATTTGTCTTCCCAAGTCATCGTTACTCACAGAATTATAGAATCATTTTGGTTGGAAAAGACCTTTAAGATCATTAAATCCCACCACTCACTTCACACTGTCAGGCCTGTCTCT
Source organism: Colius striatus (assembly GCF_028858725.1). Classification (NCBI taxonomy): domain Eukaryota; kingdom Metazoa; phylum Chordata; class Aves; order Coliiformes; family Coliidae; genus Colius; species Colius striatus. The sequence continues at coordinate 2,215,013 of NC_084759.1, read as the reverse complement.
AAACTAGCCCATGGCCCTCAGCACCTCAGCTGCAATATCTGCAGGGCTGGGGACTCCCTCAGCTCCCTGGGCAGCCTGACATAGAGGCCGACAACCCTCTCAGGGAAGCCATTCTGCCTCAGCTCCAACCTCAACCTCCCCTGCGGCAACCTGAGGCCATTTCTTCTTTTCCTCTTGTCCTGTCACTAGTTACTTGGGAGCAGAGACCGACCTCGCCTCACCACAGCCTCCTGTGAGGGAGTGTCAGAGAGTGCTGCTCTGTCCCCTCAGGCTCCTCTTCTCCAGGCTCAACACCCCCATTCCCTCAGCCCCTCCCCAGCCCCTTGTGCTCCAGCCCCTTCCCCAGCTCTGTGCCCGGCTCTGGCCACGCTGCAGCCCCTCAGTGTCCCTGTGGCAGTGAGTGAGGGGCCCAGCACTGACACAGCCCTGGAGCTGCGGCCTCCCCAGGGCCCAGCACAGGGGCCGGGCACTGCCCTGGGGCTGCTGCCACCCCACTGCTGAGCCCAGCCAGGCTGCCCTTGGCCTTCTTGCCCCGTGGGCACGCTGCTGCCTCCTGTTCAGCCCCTGCCACCAACCCCCCCAGGCCCTTTCCCTGCAGCAGCTTCCCAGCACCTCTGTCCCAGCCTGGAGCTGCCTGGCCTTGGGGTGGCCCAAGGGCAGGATTTGGCCCTTGCCCTTGTTCAGCCTCATCCCATTGCCCTGTGCCCATGGCTCCAGCCTGCCCAGGGCCCTCTGCAGCCCCTTCCTGCCTTCAGGCACATCTACACTCCCAACCAGCTCCATGTCACTGTGAACCTACTAAGGATGCATTCAATCCCCTCATCCAGATCATTAATAAAGACATTAAACATAATTAGCTTTCTGCCTGTTGCTGGGACTGCCAGTTGCCACCCAGCTCATCTTCCTCTGCACAGCTCCTGATACAATGAGACAAGCAAAGCAGAGCTGGGACTTGAATAACCAACAAAAGTAATGGCTTTAACAGAGGAATAACCAGATGACTCGTAGCAGAAAGACACAGGAAGGCAACTTCAAATTTGCCTTTGTACTTTGACAGGACCAGAAGTCAGATGAGGAAGCAAAGGTGGTACTATAGCATCCTCCCAATCTAAGACCTAAGAATCACAGAATCACAGAATCTTAAGGGTTGGAAGGGACCTCAAAAGAGAAGTATTTTCCCTCCCTGCCAAAATACATTGCTTCAAAGCAAAGGTTGGAGGAAAACTTGATCCTTGTCGGTGACAGACGGAAGACCTGATAGAGCTGTCCTTCGTTTGGGTGAGATCTTGTTCCAGCAGTTGTGTTGATGTCACTCCTCATTGGTTTTTAATCTGTTAAATAAAGCTCATCTCTCCTCTGGCTTCTGATGCCATTTGTCTGCAGCTGAGTAAGTTAAACTGACAGCTCACTCTACATGTCTTTTCCAGACAAAAATGTGGAGGGAGTAAACGATCTTCACTGATTGCAAGCGATTTTCTGTTGACCAGCCTAACCTTTCTGTCTCTATTAATTATTATTAATTTCTCCTTTAGCTCAGTTTAAATCCTAGAAATTTCTACAGGCTTAGCTGCTTGAGGAATTTTAGTTAAGAATTACTGTTTTCTGTTCCCCTACGTGAATTCAAACTTGCTCAAAGAGATACAGGCAGAGGCTGCAGTTAGTTATTCTGAAGCCATTTCATTCAGCCCTGTGGGCTTTTGGATAAGAAATTCCCCATAAAAAGGAAAAAAAACCCATCAAATTCCAAAGGTCTGCAATTTTCAAGGCAACAAGGAGCTATGTTGAGGTTCACAGCTAACTCCTCTGCTCAAATAACAGTGATGTGATTTTGACACTCATAGCCACAACAAACATATGGGAGAACTTTCTGAAGATTTTGCATGTGGGTTTTTTGTCAAGGCACAGCTCCTTGTAGTTTGGTGAGGAGGGGAATCTTTACTCTGGGTTAATTCACAAAGTACCTAAAAGTATTGTGAGGCAGTTATGATCTGGCTCAACACACATTCCCTTTGACAACCACTGTGAGGGGAAAAAGCCACATACTTTTTCCCGTATTCAGTCTATCTAAGAAGACTTCCTGGTGTTGCTATTTCAATGAAGTTTGTCTCACCTATCCCACTCCTTTGCACATCACTGCCTTTGGACAGCAACTTGTGATGTTGAAATATGTCTGTTGACCTGGGTCTGGCTAACGTTCAAATTTCTTACCATTGTTGTTGTTTTGGCTTAGAGGGTAATTTTATTTTCCAAAAAAACAAACCAATGTAATAACTGCCATCAAGATTTGTGTTGGTACAAGAGGGCTGTTTGTCACATCAGATCACCTCCTTTCACTTGTGGTAACTATGCTGACCTAAAATAAACCTGAGTGCTCCTCTAGCTCGAAGAGGAGGCTTTGCTGCTACATTACCTCCACAGCAGTACCATTTATGTATAGAATCATTTTGGTTAGAAAAGACCTTTATGATCATTGAGTCCAACCCCTCCCCTCACCCTGCTGAGCCCAGCACTAACCCATGGCCCTCAGCACCTCAGCTCCATGGCTTTACAATATCTCCAGAGCTGGGGACTCCCCCAGCTCCCTGGGCAGCCTGGCACAGGGACTGACAACCCTCTCAGGGAAAAAGTTCTTCCTCAGCTCCAATATAAACCTCCCCTGAGGCAACTTCAACATTTTCAACAGTCACCTGGATGAGGCAGCAGAGTGACCCTCAGTAAGTTGGCACCAAGATGGCACCAAACTGGGAGCACTGGCTGATTCACCAGAGACTGAGCTGCCATTGAGTGAGATGTGGGCAGGCAGAGAGGAACCTCATGAAGTTCAACAAGGGCAAGGGCAGAGTCCTGCAGCTGGGGAGACACAACCCCATGCAACAGTACAGGCTGGAGATTGACCTGCTGAAGAGCAGCTCTGCAGAGAGAGACCTGGGAGTCCTGGTTGATAATAAACTGACCATGAGCCAGCAATGTGCCCTCGTGGCCAAGAAGGCCAATGGCATCCTGGGATGCATCAGAGGGACAATCACTTCCCTGGTCCTGCTGGTCAGACTATTTCTGGTACAATCCAGGATGCTTTTGGCCTTCTTGGCCACCTGGGCACAGTGCTGGTTCATATTCAGTTAACTGATGATGAACATCCCCAAGTCCTTTTCCATTGAACACTAAGTAACTCCAAATTCCTAAATGAAGATGAAGTAAAGGAGATGTCTCATGTCCCTCTGGAGGTTTGCAGCATCAAAGTCATGGCATGCCAGCATAACATAGAGGGTAACGTAGAGCAATTTAGCCCTCAGACAGAATTCTTGTTAACCCAAATGTTTCCCCAAAGGACTGAGTAGGTCTCTAGGAATCAAACAACTAAAGAACCAGACAGACCACATCACCTTTTACTCATTTTTCCCAAGAACCCACCCTGGTGTGTACATGCTGCAAGAACCCTTTCACTTTTCAGCTGTGGCTGACAGAGCTGTTCATTCCCATTGATGAACATCTGGGCACAATCACAAATGTATCCTCCAAGGAGTGCAGATTGTGAATCAGCAGGCTGCTTGACAAGAGGTCCAGCTCTCAAAACTGCCACGTCTAGAGCATGATCCACAAATACCATATCTTTTCTGATTCCTTCTCTCCAATTAATCCTATCAACCAGTTTTTGTCTCCATGGACATGACATTGACACGTGTCTTGTTATTTTCTGACAGGGATAAAGAATTATTTCCTTTCTTACACTTGGCAAGTCCAGTAGGGCAGGCTAAGCAGAGCAAAATGAGTTTATTGATGCAAGAAATCATGTAAGAATTTGAAGGATTCAGGAACACAACTTATTAACACACATGTGAGAAAGGAGGTTCTGGTAGTATGAGCACAGGTTTGGCTCCCGTGTTAGTGCTCCTCTTCTCCTAGGGCACAACAGCCAGTCTCTCTTTGCTACCTGGTCCTAATAGGATGGAAGATGTTCTCTGTGCATCACTTGTCCTGGAAGAGTGACCACGTGAGTCATCAGCAGACAAGATGAGGTGGTGACAGGGATTAAGCCCTTCACTCTGGTTTGTCCATTGTTGTTCATTTTTCCTTACCTCCTTGGCTCTGTTCAGCTTGCTCCAGCAGGACAAGTCATGCAGTCGAGCTTTGCACTTTCAAACACCCTTCAATGCGCTGATCCACTGCCCTGTGCATTCAGTACCTTTGTGGCTTCATCCTGTTGTCACACTGGATTGATGAGATCAGCACTGCCTAGAATCACAGAATGGTTTGAGTTGGAAGATACCTTAAAGATCAGCTTGTTCCACCCCTCCCTGCTGTGGGCACGGACACTTTCCACTAGACCAGGGTGATCCAAGTCTCATCCAACCCGCCCTTGGACACTACCACGGATGAGACTTCCACAACTTCTCTGGGCAACTTCTTACATTATCTCATCTCCTGCATTGTAAAGAATTTTTTCCTAATGTCTACTCTAAATCTAACCTCTTTTCAGCTTAGAACTGTTACCTTTCATCCTGTCATTACACATCCTGATAAAGGGTCCCTCTCCATCTTTCCTATTGGCCCTTTTTAGGGGCTGGAGGTTGCTCTAAGGTCTCCCCGGAGCCTTCTCTTCTCCATGCTGAACACCCCCAGCTCTCTCAGCCTGTCTCCAGAGCAGAGGGGCTCCAGCCCTGGCATCATCTCTGTGGCTCCTCTGGACTGGCTCCAGCAGCTCCATGTCCGTGTGCTGTTGGTGCCCAGAGCTGGAGGCAGCACTGCAAGGGGGTATCAGCAGAGCAGAGCAGAGCAGAGGGGACAATCCCCTCCCTCAACCTTCTGGACAAGTTTCTTTCGATGCAGGCTGGAATGCAATTGGCTTTCTGGGCTCATTGGAGTCACAAGGTCCAGAGCAGAGTCAAGGCTGTGCAAATTCAATGCAAACTGTTGACTCTAGAGAGTGATAACCACAAGCAATGAACATCAACCTTAGACCAGGTCTCAGCCACTGTCCCTCTGGCTCAGTGGCATGGAAAGCATACACTTTCTATTAATTGCAGAGGGAGCCTAGAGTGACGTGCCTGTAACACGGAAAGCACAGCTCACTGCCTATATTTAGGTAGGATGAATCCAGGCCCTTCTAAAATGTTTACAGTGCCTTTTATTTGTGGCTTGAACCGGAAGATAGCAATTATACATATCCCAGATGGAGAAAGATGTTTAAAAGCAGGCTTGGTTATACTGTTGCTTGCTTTTTCTGTTTGGCTGTTTGTTCATTTCTCCTACAGAAGGAGCAGGAAATCTTTAGAGAATGGCTGCTCTCCCTCCTCCGCTGTTTCCAAGAAACTGCAACTCTTTGATCTTTTTTAGCCTTGCAAAACCTGAGCCTGTCCTTGTCCCAGCCAAAGCAAGTGGCAAATTCACAGGGTCAGATGCTTATCTGGGTGAAAACTGGCATAACTTCTGCACTTCAAAGAAACTCCCTTGATTTATACCTCTTGCAGACCACAATCCTCAAAGTCTTCATGGGAGGCGGGACCCCACGCCGACGACCTTGGTCATTACATTACTTAATTAAAACCAGTCATTAAATAGTCTTTAGTCTGATGTTTATTTCTCCAGGCTGATCTGTTTACACTGCTTGTTGCTGCTCTGCATTGTGCCAGAGTGACAGGAGGCTAAAGCAAGGCTATTCTGCAATGTGGTGGATTTCAGTGCCTGCACTGCGACTGGGCATCTTGGCTGTGTTTGCTCACAAGAAAAAGTGCAGTTTAATGATTAGATGGGGAGACAGAAGCCAAAAACCCAGTGCAAAATGTTAAGGTTGAAATCTCTGGTGAGCAGACTCTTGTCTTCTGTTCTCCTCCCTTCTTCCCAACTGAGCAGTGCGTTTTCATGGCACGGTCTTGAAGCCCTCTGGGTGACATTCACTGTTGGGTTTATAAAGAAGGGTCTGGCAAAGAGATAACTCACCATGTATAGATGACATATATGTATATGATGTATAGATGTCATCTGTGACAACTCGCAGAGCCACACTCCCCTAAGAAAGCCCCAAACTCAGTGTTAACTGTGCAGCATTGCTCATTTAACAGTAGAGTGTTTTCCCACCACTCAGCTTGGAGAAACCGTTCTGAGAGCTCCTTAGTATGAATTCTGGGGGTCTCAGTTTCTCAGGCAACTCCATTTCTGAGCTTTCCAGGAGCAATGATTTGCAGAGGAGTCCTTATGAGCACTGACTTTAACTGCCCAGGACTGGGGCCAAGTCCTCCAGAGCATCTCATCCAAAGCTCAACTCTCTGCTTGCAATTCACTGTCCCAGGAGCAACTCCACAGCTCTCTGTGCCCTTCTTCACCTCTGAAGTGGAGAATGGCAGGAGGATGGTCTCTTTAGCCCATGACATTGGATCTTTTTCCCCAGAAACTATGTTTAGGATGTTAAAACCCAATTTATCCCCTGAAGCCTGCCCTCCAACTTCCTTGGAGGAGAAAGATGTGGTTCATTCTCCCCTGTACAGACAATTCCTTGCAAGCTCACAAGGAAAAAAGAGACTATTGGTACACACTTCTAGATCTCTTTTAAGAGAAGCCACTTAAAAATGCAGTTTGAGACGTAGTTCTGCTGGGGATGGCCTCTCAAATGCTGAAGCTATTCTTTCAGGAAGGTCATGCTGTCATAACAAACATTTCACCAAAATAGAAACAATACCCTGGGAATCTGAACGTCAGAGTGGAAAGTCAGCTTCCTGGCAGATATTTGTAAAGTGCTTTGAAGATGTGAGGAATGACACTGCTGCTAAGAAGTATTTATCCCCCTTCTTTGTTCTGTAATGTTGATGAGCTTAATTCTTTCTTTCAGTGTGTGATATGACAAAGGCACAACGTCTTCTCCACACTTGGGGATTTAAAAATCCCAACCACCACAAACCAAGACAAACTCTGTAATATCTCTGCTATCAGCAGAAGTACAAACAGTCATGATTTATGTATAGATTTTTTCCATGGCTCTCACCACTGTGGTATCTGAATGACTTTGCATTTAACAGCTATAATAATTTTGTGAAACAGTGAAGTATAGTTGTTTATATTTAACCAGAGGGAATCAAGGATTAATTAAGCAAGGCAAAGTGAAACAGGAGGTGAGATACTGAATGCTGATCTCTTGAATCCCAGTTTACTGTTTCTTCTATAAGATGATGCCTGTTAGTTAAAGAAATATAAACACAAAGGCTTTACACAGAAGCCATTTAGTGCAGTTCTTTTGGCCTGAGCTGTACAACCCAGATAAGATTATCTCAAAAGTCCCAAAGCCCTGGAAATTATTAACTTTCTCTAATTCCTTTGTATTTGGGTGTAAGCCATCTTGTCTGTGTATAATCCCCTAAAAGAAGGCTTTTTTGGGTGTTTGTGTCTGTCCCATGTCTCAGCCATATCGCATTCCCATCAGCTGGGCAGGAGGAGGACCCTACAAATGCTCATCTGAGAACTCACACGGGGGGACAGACTGAGAGATACATTATTAAAGACCCCACAGCAAGAAAAATGTTTAGAGCTCATGGGCTTTTCAGGCACCAAAGGCAACCAACCAAGAGCTATAGCTCACTAGGAAACTGGGCATTTATCTTAGGAGGAATTTCTTTGGTGCCAGGGCTGTCAGGCATTGGAAGGGGCTGCCCAGGGAGGTGCTGGAGTCACCGTCCCTGGAGGGGTTTCAGAGCCGAGTGGATGCTGCACTGAGGGCAATGGGCTGGTGGCTGATGGGGCTGGGACAAAGGCTGGGCTCCATCAGCTTAAAGGTCTCTTCCAGCCAAAATGATTCTATGATTCTATTTCTAGTGTTTGCAGATCTCCTGGAGTTTTGAAAAGTTTGAGATGCAGCTTTTACACTGCAAATCATTTCTGCCCTGCAGAGGGGATCGTCACACTCTTCACTTTTAGCATCAGTGGAGAGTGATAGCAGTCTGGCTATAGATGGGATATATATATATATAGTTCCCTGTCTCTCTTGAACTGGGGAGCTGGACACAGCACTCCAGATGAAGACTCACCAGGGCAGAGCAGAGAGGGAGTAGAACCTCTCTCACCCTGCTGCCCACACTCTCTTCATGCCCCCAGGCTGCCATTGGCTTCTTGCCCACCAGCCCACGCTGCTGCTCATGGGCAGCTGCTGCCCCCCAGCAGTGCCAGGTCCCTGTCCCAGAGCTGCTCTCCAGCAGCTCACCCCCAGCCTGTGCTGCTGCAGGGGCTGGTTCCTCCCCAGCTGCAGGACTCTGCCCTTGCCCTCTGCCCTCCTCATGAGGCTCCTCTCTGCCCAGCTCTCAGTCTGCCCACATCTCATTCAATGGCAGCTCTGGTGAATCAGCCAGTCCTCCCAGTTTGATGCCAGCAGGGAACTTGCTGAGGGTCACTCTTTCCCCTCATCAAGTCATTGATGAAGCCATTGAATAAGACATCAGAACCCCAGCTAATGTCTCCTAACAAGCTGCTTCCAGCTGTTCCACAGCAGAGTTGAGAAGAGACAGAGCCGTGGTTTTGGGTGGCTGGGTTGTTGGGATTTTTTTGTTACTTTTTTGAGGCTTTTGAGAAGATTTCAAGTTGAGGAGGGCTGGGACAAAATACTGGGGGTTTTTTGTTTATTTCTACCTAGCAGGAAAACAATTTTCTTTGTCTGTAAATTAGGATGTGGTAGGAGGTTCTTAACTGCTGGAACAACCCACACACAAAGTGTTTATTTCCACACTTAGGAAATGGTTATAATTGAACTCTTCCCAGAGATGCAATTAAGATGTGAGCAGGCTCCCTGCCTGCCCATAAGAGCTTTCTTTGGGATTTGCCTGGAGCGATGTGGCTGTAGTAGTCATAAAGGGGATGAGATTTCTTCTATTGCACGTGAAGAAAAGGTGGATTAAGTCCCCAGCAGGACAGAAAAGCATGATTAAACAGTGCTAATGCCTCTGTTTCGGTCCATTACAATTTCCCTAGTCCCAATACCTGCTCATCTGCTCCCCAAGCCAGGTGTTACTAGCAGAGAGGAGCTTGCTGGGGAAGAAGTCCCTTATGTTCCTCTTTAAGCAATCACTGCTGACCGTTGCCAGACCCAGGAAAACACAATACAGGGACTGTCAGGTATCACATAAACTGGGATTTCTACTAAACTAAAGGAAACCCACACAAACCTGGATTAGATCTCTCCAGTTGCCCATCTAATTCACCTTCTTTTCTTTCCTGAAACTGTAGACCCAGAATCATAGAATCATAGAATGGTAGGGGTTGGAAGGGACCTTTAGAGGTCATCTAATGACTACAGAGATGCTGTGCCCTTTTTACAGTGCCTTCAAATCCCAGCTCACACAAGCCAAAGAAAATCCCTGTAACACTCACAGGGGTTTTTTTCCAGGCTGGTGATTGAATCTAATCTTGGGTTAATTTCATATTTGAAGGCTGCAGATCTCTTAATGAAAATTATAAGCTTTCCAACATCTTGCCTGCAGCCCTTGCCAATTCTTCAATATGCTCCTTAATTTTCCTGTATACATCTGTGCTACTTCAGAATCTAGTGTCTCTTGTAGAAAAATGTTATGAGTCAGCTTATGAATAATTCCAATGCTTGCTTCATTTTGCATTGCACAGAGATGACTAGAAAAGAAAACTCTGGAGGGATGCTTTACTTAAACTGACATGTAAAGGGGACAGTAGGTTCAGTGAGAAAAATACAGCACACCGTGCTTTCTTCATCAGTGTTGTGTGCATCTCTGCACAAAGGCAGGGCTTGGAATTGTGTTCTCATTGTCTGTGAGGAATGAAGCTGATTTTACAGTCAGAAATTAATTTTCCTGTAACACAGAATGGAAAGTTTGAAATCAGTAGGAGATGTAAGAGGCAGACAACTGGCTCTGGATGGAAGTAAATGAAGAAGTAAATGAAGACCTAGAAGGCTATTGATGACAACAGGAGCAGATATTCAATTTGTCATACTTCAACAAAGGTAAAAGTTAAATGAAGTTTAGGCAGTCTTCAGCTTTTTGATCTGGATACCAATACACTATGGCAGTGGAAGAGGATGAAACAATCTTTGTGGTGGTACCAGTGGAGAGAAGTCACTCGTGTTCTTGCTGATGAAATTGGGCAACTGTTTCAATGAAGTTTCAGTGGAAACACTGAAGGTTTGTGGGGCTGTAGGTGTGTATAGAGTTTGGCCCCCAATCACAGAATCACAGAATCTCAAAGGTTGGAAGGGACCTAGAAAACTCATCCAGTGCAACCCCCCTGCCAGAGCAGCACCACCTAGAGCAGGGCACACAGGGACTCATCCAGCTGGGGTTGGGATGGCTCCAGAGAAGGAGACTCCACAGCCCATCTGGGCAGCCCCTGCCAGTGCTCCCTCACCTCAACAGGGAACAAATTCTTCCTTGTGTTTCTTTGGAACCTCTTCTGTTCCAGCTTGTCCCCGTTGCCCCTTGTCCTATCATTGGCCATCCCTGAGCACAGCCTGGCTCCAGCCTCCTCACACCCACTCTTGATGGATTTGTAACCATGAATGAGGTCACCCCTCAGGCTCCTCTTCTCCAAGCTGCAGAGCCCCAGCTCCCTCAGCCTTTCATCACAAGGGAGATGCTCCACTCCATCATCTTTGTGTCCCTGCACTTAACTCTCTCCAGCAGCTCCCTGTCCTTCTGGAACTGAGGGGCCCAGAACTGGACACAATATTCCAGGTGTGGTCTCACAAGAGCAGAGTAGAGGATGAGGAGAACCTCTCTCTACCTACTAACTACAGCCAAGAGAAAAACTCTTTATGGCCCAGTGAGGAAGAGGGTTTAAGGCAGGAGCTAGGACTAAACAAAAAGTCTGCCACTCCCAGCAGAACAGGAAAGAGATGGAAAACATTGTTTGACTCTCCCTTCCAGGACAAGTATCTCCAGGTGCTGGTTATTACTGCTGAGCTCTGAGGCTCCTGGGCAGAGGGAGCAGCATTGCCAGAGCTCATTCTGCCTTTTCACAAAGTCTGGATTTCAATTATGGAACTGTCTGCCAGCAGGCATTATGAATGACACACATTTATACACACCTCAAAGGCCTAGCTAAGGGAAGAAATTTTCATCAGAGGCTCTTCAATAGAAATACACAACCTGTGGCTCAGCAAACCACTAAGCCACAATTCTTCAGCCACAGAGGAGGTACCAGGGCAGTATCACTTCCCTCTGGTATTGTTTTTGTGCTCCTTCCCTAAGTTTCCACCCCAGGAGGGATGAGGAACAGTTACAATGCTGATCTGACTCAGTACAGTCACTCAGTGCCCTTACCTGCTTCTAAAAGAGTTTGGAAAGGTATTTGGCCAACACCAAGCCAGCAGAATCATCTGCTCTGTGACCCAAACCTCTGCTTCCTTGTCTAGCCCTTGTAAACTCAACTGCTTCCCAGAAATGTTGGAGGGCTGAGGGAACCCAAGGCATTCCTCCAGTAGTGTTTTCATGAAGAGCAAGCAAGACAGGCCAGGGTGGATGTTCATCTCTGTGACAGAGGGGCAAAGGAAGTCCCAGACCCAGTTAAGCAGTCTGCCCAAAAGCCTGATGAGGTGGGACAGTACAGGAAGGAATTTGATGCCAGTTTCCCAAGCTTTGATCCCATGCCTTGCTCTTTGTAGCTCTATGATACATCCATGGTGCTCTGCAAGTAATCAATGCCAATTAGACACTAAAGTAAAACCAGGAGTGTCTGAACAATGAGAACTCACTCAGGAAATGCCTATTCATTGACCTTCTAATCCATTTGCATGTAAAACCTAGAGCAGACAGTGGAACTGATTCTGCTTCAGCCCCTTTTACTCTGTCTCATCACTGGCCGTTGTCCTCTTGCTCTAAGTCAATATTCATCTCTGCTACCTGGGAGATTTCTACTTGTTTACATATTGAAATATTCTCCCTTTTATCCCTTGTGATGGCTTAATGTCTCATCCCCTCTTGGCTTTTCTGATTCAAACTTTCTCTATGTGGGGCCGTTCAAATAGGAAACAGCTCTGACCAAGGCAGCAGCTGCCTTGTCAGTTTTCATTTCTACACACGATGACTAACCCTTCAGCTTATGATTTTGGTGGATTTTTGTACTCTACCCCAGCCTTTGGATCACTGCTTTGGGATTTGCAGCCTACAAAGTTCTCAACACATTGGTCCCATTAGGACTCCATCTGTGACCGATGCCATCTCTGGAAATGGCTCTCCTCCCAACCACCCAGTTTAATTCATGTCGTTGACTTCTGTTAACATGCCCTTGGTTTACCCTGTGAGCGAATGGCTGGGATTGGCATCACACCCTCCCAGTCCTTGTGTGGGAACAGGCTACTGTCTATCCTCTGGGATCTCCCCCAGCCCCACCCTTTCTCCTTTTATATTCTACAGTCGTCTCTGGAGCTGCCAAATGACCATATTTTTCTGTGGTCTGGGAATGTTAGTGACAGCTCCCCAGAAATACTCACCATGATGTGTGTGAAATTTTCTGTGGAGCAAAAAAATTCCTCCTCCTGCCACTGGCTCTGAAGACCCTCACATACAGCAAAAGCTTCAAGGCAAGTGAAGACCCCAAACTTACCTCCAGATATCTCTCAGGACAAGAACATTCCTTAAAAAACTGAATGGAAGAGATGACAATGATATGGGGGTCACCCAGCCAAGCCCTCACAAAGCACCTCTGGTGTCTTTGACAGCTAAGGGCTTGTGGCACGCATGTACAGACTTCTGGCAACATCTCCAGCTGTATTACCAAGAGATGCAAAGTGGTACCACAGCAGCCTGCTTCACACACTGGGGAAACCTTGGGTAAGAGCTTTTTCCATTCCCAAAGAGCATCCATTGTACACCAACCAAAAGAAGGACGTATTGTCACCTCCACTTTACAGCTGTAGAGCTCAGCAGGTCTGATGTGACATACAGGCACCCAAACTGTATGGAAATCAATAGGACCTGCACAGCTGAGTACTTCTGAGGACTTCAGGCTTGACTTGGAAGACAATTTGGTGACTGTTGTAGAATGTGGCTTCTTTTTGCCCCTTGTCCATGATGAAATCCTCCGGTCTGCAGGCTGCAAGGTGCCTCCTTCCCAGGGAAGGTAAGTGCAGAGTAGAGATGTCCAAATGCAGGGGAATGGAGACCTTCCTCTGTTGGAAGAAGGTTGGAAAAAGGGTTGGAAAGAAGTTTGAAAGAAGGGAACATGCCTGAAGCACATCTAGCTGAGACATGACCACCCTTCTGCTTCAGCATCCATCTTTATATCCTTGCTGCTGGATCTGATGGCCCCATATTTCTATTCAGAGAACATTTCCCATGATGTGACAGTAAGGAGCTTGCCTGCCTGTGTCCCCAGGGAGAGCAATACAGCTTTGGATTCACAAAGTACTGAAGTCAAGTCTCTTCTTCATATCTAGCAAAGCCAGAATGAGATCCTGGGTCGCCTTCATGAAGAAGGACCCATGCAAATGTGCACATTGTCACCTGGCTGCCTCTTGTGCAGGTTGTACATGGCTCAGAGCTTCTCTGTGGGGTGAGGTAGCAGAAAGGATCAACCTAAGACTCCTCCTTAGGGCTTTGGTTTAAAGTCTTCTTGGCAGAAGGTACTAACACGTTGGTGCCAGCTAGCAGAAGTGTAGCACCCTCAGGTCTAGACAGTGGTTGAGCAGCAGTTCTGTCTGTCGTGTCCACCACAACGGTGACAGACAATTACTAATGTATTGAATCCAGACCTGGCAAAGCATCTTAGCCAAGATCACAGACTAGTCTGTGGCAGAGCTGGGAACAAAATGTGACCCTTGGAGGTTCAGCCTGGCACTTTAACCACATGAATACACTTCTTGTGTTATCTGCTCCCCCTTTTCATGAACTCTGCTGTATGTTTCATACCTAATTCATTCCTGATTGTAAGGAGAAAACACCCCCTTTCAAATGCACATTGTGACATACAAGAAGCAGATTGATGGCCCTGAAAGCCTTTTCTCTTCTAAGTCTCTGTAAAATATGTTCTTTTGGTGCTCATTAATTAAAGAGACTGTGAGATGGGAATTTTAAGTACAGTAATAAATCTACTCAGTTAATCCATGGCACTAGGGATTTCATCCAAGCAGGATTTTAAACCATTAGATTATAGCAAAAGTTTTCTGTGACATGAGGAACAACTCAATGCCTCAGCAGCTTCAGCAATAAGGCTGTGAATGGGCTGATCCTTTGTACAGTAGGTTTTCACTGCAGAAGAAGAGGCAAGTGGTCCAGAAACACTGCAACTTGGGCACCAAAGGATTGCAGGACGGCTGGGAACCAACAAATGCCCTAAATTACGCAGGGTTGGCCATAGGAAGTTAGTAGGTAGAAAGAAGCTCAAGCAAAACAGGGAGCAACACAGAGATCTGAAGGGCCTGAAAGTTATGGCCAGGAAATGAACACCTCTGTCTTGGTGGGGGTTCAATATTGGAGTCTGGTGCCATTTGCTACCTCATTCCTTTAGGTATGGCATCCTTACAAAGAGCCATAGACTTTGATGCTTGGTGTTTAAACACCTTTTGTGAGCCCTAGAGGTGTTAACACAACATTGTCACTGCCATTGCATTTGCTGTCCCTCCAGCAGGAACAAGCATCATGGCAGCCTTTTCTGTGACTGCCCAGCAGTCCCTCTTCAAATCCCTCATTCACCCCAAGAGTTAAACTAACCACAGACACAGATCAGGAACCAGTGGGGACAACTGATATCCTTCATATCTCCCAAGTCTTTGTATGTCTGCACAAATGGAGACTTTGAAGCACAAAGCACACACACTGCTTCGTGCCCTTGCAGGCTCCTGTCTCAGGGACTCACAGCCTGCACTCCTACTTGCCCAAACCTGTTCACTGTGGGAACTCAAAACACCTTTTGTCTTCTCTTGGAAGCAAACCTCCTCACAAGTACCATTTCAGATGTTGTCCCTGCTCCCTGTTCTTGCTCTCCAGCTCTTGGCATTTTCCCTCTGTGCTATTTCAGCCACTTTGCTCTGTGTCTTTCCAGCTGGGTGAGGCTAAGCTATAAAAGGGATCTGACTATCTTCCCTGTCTTTTGGCACACAGCCTTGGGCTATACACAGCTCAGCTAAACCATTCCATGAATTCCTCTCTCTCCCGGCTAAAAGTAATTCATCACAAGGGGTTTTTTTCACCATGCCCTCCCGAGACAGAAAATTCTCTGCCTTGCAGCTGCCTTGACATATAGGTCTTGGGATGAGCTTATCTCAAGCAACTTGTGTGCAGAAAGATTCCATGGCAGAACTGAATGATAAACAGAACTTGAAAGAGTGTGGCCATGTATAAGCAGCCAAGAAAGTGCTCTGTGTTCCTAGAGAGATGTTTCTACCCTGATCTTCCTCCTCATGCCATTATCTAGTTAGAAATGCTTGGTTTGAAGCAACCACTCAAATGTCAGCATTTTATGAAACCTGGTGCAGTTACTGTCCCACAGAGTGTGATCCAGCTGCCTGTTCCTCCACTGACTGATGAACTCATGGTTACTGATATTCATACAATGGTAGGGGTTGGAAGGGACCTTTAGAGATCATCTAGTCCAACCCCCCACATTATGTGTTTTCATTCTCAGACACACACAGTCCCTCCCTATTAAAGTCATGTTCCATTCCAGAGGTAAGGACTAGCCACATTTTCACCTCTCCTCTGCAGAAAGTTGACAATCAAGATGTAAACTCATGTGAACATGGTCATGTCAAAAGGTTGCCTTTGAAAATGAGTCTTGGGATTGAGAGAGGCAATTGCTTGATTTCTAAAGGGAATCCAGGACTTCTGGTGGGCAGCAAACTAAACATGAGACAGCAATGAGCTCTTGTGGGGACATCCTGGGGAGCATCGAGTGTGTGCAGTAGGGTGAGGGAGGTTCTCGTCCTCCTCTACTCTGCCCTGGTGAGGCCTCATCTAGAGTACTGTGTCCAGTTCTGGGCTCCTCAGGTCAAGAGGGACAGGGAGCTGCTGGAGGCAGCCAGTGCCAGGACAAGGAGTAAGGCGCAGAGGCTGGAACACATCAAGTGCCCCTGGCACAGGAGGAGAAAGTCCTTTGATGCTGAGGTGAGGGAACCCTTGCCCAGGCTGCACAGAGAGGGTGCAGAGCCTCCTACTTGGGAGGTTTTCAAACCTGTCTGGACACGTTCCTGTGCTCTCTGATTGAGGGGAACCTGCTTTAGCAGGGGATTGGGCTGGAGCAGCTCTGGAGGTCCCTTCCAACCCCCACCATTCGGGGATTCTGTGACAGCCCTTGGCTTGTATCGAAACCCACAACTACTTCACTAAAGCTATTTGTATGGAGAAGAGAGCCATGGCCTCAGGGTGGGGGTCATGGGGCATGCTATTTCTGTACTCCCAATGTATGACTCTTGCCACTAAACAGATGTGTTCTGTGCTTGTATCTTTTCAGAGAAAGTGTTTGAATTCACCAGCTCTGTGTTGCAACCCAGAACAGAGCTTTACAGTGTGGGTGCAAGTCGGGGTGTCTTGGAGGTCCCTGTGGGTACAAGGTTTAATAGGCAGTGCTGGAGTATTGTGTGGGGCAAAGGTGCAAAGCTATAGAACTGTCTCATTCTTATGAATAAGTTTTCTTATTCTTTATGACCAGGGGGACAGGGAGATAAATTACAGTTATATTGACAATCCACCTCTCTCCTGCAGTGGCAAAGACACGAGAAAAGGTAGGTTAGGGTTTAAAAGTATGCTGACATCTAGTTATATCTCCCAGAAGCTTTCCATGTCAAAAGCCCTGCCAAGTCATAGAATCATAGAATCATAGAATGGTAGGGGTTGGAAGGGACCTTTAGAGATCATACAGTCCAACCCCCCTGCAGAAGCAGGGTCACCTAGATCAGGTCACACAGGAACATGTCCAGGTGGGTCTTGAAGAGCTCCAAGGAAGGAGCCTCCACACCCTCCCTGGGCAGCCTGGGCCAGGGCTCCCTCACTGAAACACTGAAACAGTTTGTTCTTATGTTTAAGTGGAACTTTTTGTGTTCCAGCTTCATCCCATCACCCCTTGTCCTGTTGCTAGCTACCATAGAAAAAAGGGATGTCCCAACCTCCTGACATCCACCCTTTAGATATTTATAAATGTTAATGAGATCCCCCCTCAGTCTCCTCTTCTCCAGACTAAACAGCCCCAGGTCCTGCAGCCTTTCCTCATAAGGAAGATGCTCCAGTCCCCTGATCATCTTGGTGGCCCTGCACTGGTCTCTCTCCAGCAGTTCTCTGTCCCTCTTGAGCTGGGGAGCCCAGAACTGGACACAGGACTCCAGATGAGGCCTCACCAGGGCAGAGCAGAGGGGGAGAAGAACCTCCCTTGACCTGCTGCCCCCACTCTTCTTGCTGCCCCCAGGCTGCCATTGGCTTCTTGCCCACGAGGGCATGTTGATGGCTCATGTTTAGCTTATTATCAACCAGCACTCCCAGGTCTCTCTCTGCAGAGCTGCTCTCCAGCAGTTCGACCTCCAGCCTGTGCTGGTGCAGGGGGTTGTTCCTTCCCAGCTACAGGACTCTGCCCTTGTCCTTGTTGAACCTCAGGAGGTTCCTCTCTGCCCAACTCTCAAGCCAGTCGAGTCCCTTATTACTGCCTGTTTTTAACCCCAAGATGGCTAGAATTTCCAGGATCCAGCTTTTGCCCATCTTGGCAAAAGAACTGAGAATATCTCAAATCTGTCAGCGAAACTGAACTGAGAAACAACATCCTTCAGCATTGGGTCTCACTATGGACACGGGACCCTTCTGAGTTACAAATCTCCTTCCTAGAAGGTTACCATGACTATTTAGTCACTCACACTGTTTCTCTTGTGTTCAGAGTAGCAACTGAATGTGTTACAGAGGGAAAGCACATCATCTCTGTGGGCTTCAGAGATGGCTTACTGGGAATTTGGAAAGGCCAGAACAGTGTCATATCTTTATGATCCTCTGCATTTCCAGCTTCAGGCCAATGGATAAATATTTGGCTTATGCTGTGGGCAGTTCCTGGAATGCAGTTGTGAGCTGGACAGAGATAGGAATACTTTGTCAGGCTGAGAGGACATTGCCTTTCTCCAAAGAGTCATAACCGCAGAAATAACTTCTTGGAAGAGCCTTGACATTGAGCATTGGATGTGCTGGATTGTCCCCAGAGGATGGCCGGGAATAAAGGGCTTTTCTCTAGCGTGGTCAGAAATGTGGCCATGCAATCTGGGCTGTGGGTGATGGCCTCATTAGGAAAAGGCTGCTGGGATTTTTAATGAGAAGTTCAAGCCAGGAGGGGATGTTTTCTACACTTTCTGACCACTTGCTCTGGGGCTATGTGCAGCACATCTAGTTTGAAGAGCCCATTTTTAACAAGCTTAACTTCCACTCCAAGTGCAGAGGATTTAACATGTGCCTCTCTGCTTTGCAAAATCTGAAACATGAAGCACATACCCAGTGTTTTGGGGACTTCAATGAGAAAAAAACTTCAGGGGGTCTGCTCAAGCAGTGACTAGTTACAGGCATACCAAGCCAGATGCTTGTTCCTGTAGTTTTGAGCCAAATGTGACTGCCACATTTCTTGCTGTTGGCTCTATCTCCATTTCTTTTCCTAATGGATTGATTGAGGTCTGTTAAGTACTCAGAACATCAATTAAGAATGGAAAGTTGATTGTCTGAAGATAGCATCACCACAGATTCATCTCATTGACACATGAAAATGTAATATTTAACATCAAGCAACAAACCTGCTGATGGAAAAACAAGTCAGAAGAGAAAGTGAGCTATTAGAACACTCACCAAGTGCTTGATTTTCTCACCCTTGCTCCAGTGACAGTGTCTGTGTCTGAGGGAACTGAAGCTCTAAGTAGTGCAGGATCTGTATGTGTCAGCAGCATTGTTCCTGTCACATCATTTATCACCATTTCATGGTTATATCATTCTTACTTTCACAGGAGCAGATAATTAAAATGGACTAAACACATTCATCAATGATGGAAAACCACACTGGAATCTGACCACCTGACTAGGTGTTGGGTATCGTGTCATAGCACAGAAGTGTTTGTCACATGGATGATCTATTAATAGGTCCAGAAGTGAAGTGACAGCAGGAGAGAAATAGTTGGCAACTGGTAATGGCAAAACCTTATCCTTTGCAACACTTCTGGTAAAGGGATTGCTGTGAGCACTGAAGGAAGTCTTACTGGACTAAAACCTTATGCTGGAGCTCTGGCTGGCTCAGGGCTGGTTTTT
This sequence comes from Colius striatus, assembly GCF_028858725.1. Taxonomy (NCBI): domain Eukaryota; kingdom Metazoa; phylum Chordata; class Aves; order Coliiformes; family Coliidae; genus Colius; species Colius striatus. Next base: position 2,195,820 of record NC_084759.1, on the reverse strand, counting down.
TTGGAGACCTCTTCATCCAAGCAATACCTAGTATACATGTTGAAGTACTGTCAATGAGATGTTTACAGCTGGTTGTATGCTTTGTAGAGCAGGTCACAGATCAAACTCTGCACTTTCTCCTCTTGCTTGTGGCTTGTGCCACTGCTGATCTAAGGTGTCAAACGGGTACGTTATTCAGAGCATCAGCTGTGTGAATGAGCCAAGAAATATTTGTCCCTTTAGTGAACCTGGATTAGAAAAACATACTGAGAATAGCTGAGTAAGCATTAGCACTGGGCACAGATGTTGTTAATTTCCACATATCTAGTTTAGTGAAGGGACTGAGGCCCATGTAAGATATTGCTCATCGTGTGATCTGGTACCGCTCGCAAGGAGGAAGGGAGATGCCTACAATCTGCTCTGCAGGCTGTAGCCTCCTCAGGCAGGATCATCACAGGAGCAGGAGAAGCATGAAAATGCATAAACATGGAAACTGCATTTTGCATCAGTGAGTCTCAACAAAACTGGGGGAAAAAAAGGCTTTAGGACTCATCCTTTACAGACAAGCAGGACATGAAGAAAACAACAAAGAGATGTCCTGAAGGCACACAGTGTGGTGCTCAATGCAAATAGTGAGGACAACCCACCTGGATACATTGTTCTGAGGTTCTACAAACAAGTGAGATCATTCATCTATCCCACCATAGAATCATAGCATGGTGGGGTTGGGAGGGACCTTTAGAGCTCATCCAGTGCAACCCCCCTGCAGAAACAGCTCCCACCTAGATCAGGTCACACAGGAACGTGTCCAGGTGGGTCTTGAAGAGCTCCAAGGAAGGAGCCTCCACACCCTCCCTGGGCAGCCTGGGCCAGGGCTCTCTCACCTCACAGGGAAATAGCTTTTTCTTATGTTTCAATGGAACTTTTCGTGTTCCAGCTTCATCCCATCACCCCTTGTCCTGTCACTGGTTACCAGACCAGGACTGTGGCCAAAAGACATAAATGTCACTAATTACAAAAGAGATTCTTAAGACTTTAAAGGATGAGGTCACAATGACCTGAAAGCCTGGGAAAATATCAACACTAAGAAGGCCAAGGGCAGCCTGGCTGGGCTCAGCAGTGGGGTGGCAGCAGCCCAGGGCAGTGCCCGGCCCCTGTGCTGGGCCCTGGGGAGGCCGCAGCTCCAGGGCTGTGTCAGTGCTGGGCCCCTCACTCACTGCCACAGGGACACTGAGGGGCTGCAGCGTGGCCAGAGCCGGGCACAGAGCTGGGGAAGGGGCTGGAGCACAAGGGGCTGGGGAGGGGCTGAGGGAATGGGGGTGTTGAGCCTGGAGCAGAGGAGGTGGGTCGATCCCTTCTCTCATGTAATGAGTGACAGGGCAAGAGAAAATAGCTTCAAGTTGCTCCAGGGGAGATTTAGATTAAAGATAAGAAACAACTTCTCCAAAATGGCTGTGCCAGGCTGCCCAGGGCTGTGGTGGAATCCCCAACCCTGGAGGAATCCAAAACCACGCAGCTGTGGGGCTGAGGGCCCTGGGTTAGGGGTGGCCGTGGCAGTGCTGGGGGATGGTTGGACTTGAAGAGCTTAAAGATCTTTTCCAAAACTTTCTGTGTGATCCTGTGATTGTCTTCACCTGTTGTCTGCAGCTTCCATCCAGGCTACAGGTCATTTTGTGCATTCTTTTCCTTTACATCTTACACAATGTCTTAACACCTTAGTGCTTCAGTTATTGCCATGCCATTTACTCTCATTCTGCAAATGCAAACCAAAGATTTCATGCCACTCATCACATTGCTTTAGCCAGTCTCTCCCAACCTTATATACCAACAAGGCCTTCTCTTCTTTTATCTCATAATCAAAAACATGCAGGTTTTCTTTACCTCAGATCTTCTTTCAAGTTAAGCTTGCTATATCCTTTTTGTTTTGGGACTAAAAATTCAGATCTAGGTAGGGTGTGGAGGCTCCTTCCTTAGAGGTCTTCAAGACTCACCTGGACACGTTCCTGTGTGACCTGATCTAGGTGGGAGCTGCTTCTGCAGGGGGGTTGGACTGGATGATCTCTAAAGGTCCCTTCCAACTCCTACCATGATATGATGCTATGATCACATCTACAGTGGATGTATTTGTGATGTCAGTTCCCACAGAGCACAGAGAAGAACAATCCATTCTGCCTATTTATATCAGCTATGCCTGTTTCGTCCATGTTTGCAGAACATCTCACACAGCAAAGCTCTGGTCATAGATAAAGGCTTCAGATACCACCAGCACTTAAACAAAAATGATATATTGGGGAAAATGAATTCTAGGTTCTCAGTGAGGAATTCCCAGTCATGTGAGCTGTTGGGATGCAGAAATGTCATCAGAAACACTGAAAGTATTTTGGTTCTGGCAGATCAACTATAGTAAATAGTGGAGGCCTATATTTGCTGTAGTACTGGACTGGGGCAGAGGACATCAGACTCCCGAAGTCGTCTGCTCTAAAGTTCCCTGGAAGATCATAGAATCACAGAATGGCAGGGGTTGGAAGGGACCTTTAGAGATCATCCAGTCCAACCCCCCTGCAGAAGCAGCTCCCACCTAGATCAGGTCACACAGGAACGTGTCCAGGTGGGTCTTGAAGAGCTCCAAGGAAGGAGCCTCCACACCCTCCCTGGGCAGCCTGGGCCAGGGCTCCCTCACTCCAACACTGAAAGAGTTTGTTCTTATGTTTAAATGGAACTTTTTGTGTTCCAGCTTCATCCCATCGTCCCTTGTCCTGTTGCTAGATAGAATAGAAAAAAAGGATGTCCCAACCTCCTGACACCCACCAGTGAGATATTTGTAACTATTAATGAGCTCCCCCCTCAGTCTCCTCTTCTCCAGACTAAACAGCCCCAGGTCCCACAGCCTTTCCTCATAAGGAAGATGCTCCATTCCCCTGATCACCTTGGTGGCCCTGCACTGGCCTCTCTACAGCACTTCCCTGTCTCTCTTGAGCTTGGGAACCCAGAACTGGACACAAGACTCCAGATGAGGCCTCACCAGGGCAGAAATGGAGCAGAATCTCCCTTGACCTGCTGCCCACACTCTTCTTGATGTCCCCAGGATGCCATTGGCCTTGCCCACAGGGGCACGGTGTTGGCTCATGGTTAGTTTATTGTCAACCAGCACTCCCAGGTCTCTCTCCCAGAGCTGCTCTCCAGCAGCTCACCCCCAGCCTGTGCTGCTGCAGGGGCTGGTTCCTCCCCAGCTGCAGGACTCTGCCCTTGCCCTTGGGGAACCTCAGCACCTTCCTCTGTGCCCAACTCTCAGCCTGCCCACAGCTCACTCACTGGCAGCTCAGCCTCTGGGCAATCAGCCAGTGCTCCCAGTTTGGTGCCAGCAGGGAACTTGCTGAGGGTCCCTCTGTGCCCTCACCCAGGTGGTTGATGAAGATGTTGAACCAGACTGGCCCCAGAACCCATCCCTGTGCAACTCCGCTGGCCACAGGCCTCCAGCTCCACTCTGTGCCATTGATCCCACCCTCTGGGCTCTGTCATTCAGCAGCTCTCCATCCCCCTCACTGTCCACTCATCCAGCCATACTGCCTGAGCTTTCTGATGAGGATGTTATGGGAGACAGTGTCAAAAGCCTTGCTGAAGTCAAGGCAGAGGACATCCCCTGCCCTCTCCTCGTCTAGCCAGCCGATTATGCACTCAGAGAGTGCACACATCACTCAGAGAGTGCACACATCAAGTCGGTAAAAGATTTCCCCTTGGTGAATGCATGTTGACTCCCCCTGATAACCATACTTTCCTTCATGTGTTTAGTGACAATGTACTGTGAGAAACAGAAGGAAGTATTGCCAATAGCAGTCTGGACACGCTGCAGACGTGTGTTTTCATACAACAATCCAACAGGAACAGTTAGCAATTCTGAGCCTGGGGATATTTTAGGAGTAATGTATTTGTACTCTTCTTACAGAATTATTTTTTCCACTCATAATCTCATCATCTTCATGTTCTGGGGGAAAGAAAAAAAAGCCCTGTTGCAAACAATTATTGCCCCACACAGTCAAGATTGTTTTCATTTACTCCATTACAGCAGAGACGAGTCGGAAAAGAAGCCTTAGTCATGAATGTAACACTGCATGAGGGGAAATTCCTGGGGAGTGAATGAGCACAGCAATATCTCAACGTCTTTTTGTTTTCTGAGTACAAGTAAACGTCTGCTCAACCTTTTCCAATCATTTGTCATGGGTTTAGTCTGAAGTCAGCACTGCACATGCAGTGATTCTCCTCTGCACAGTTATCCTGTCCTGACTTTACCTTTCCAATGTTATGGTGAGGTGTATTTGCTGGGAGTAGAAAAAGGATAATATTTCCTCACTACCACCACCCCAACCTGGGTCAGTATTGGTAGAACATGGTTCCAAACCTCCTGATCATAGAATCATAAAATCATAGAACCATTATGGTTGGAAAAGATCTCTAAGATCATCAAGTCCAACCCCTCCTCTCACCCTGCCTTGACCACCACGAAGCCACAGCCCTCAGCACCTCAGCTCCATGGCTTTGGGATCCCTCCAGGGCTGGGCACTGCCCTAGCTCCCTGGGCAGCCTGGCACAGGGGCTGACACCCCTCTCAGGGAAACAGTTCTGCCTCAGCTCCAATCTAAACATGCCCCAGGGCAAACTTGAGCCCATTGCCTCTTACCCTGTCCATTACTGAAGAGGCTGATCCCCCAGCTCCCTGCAGCCTCCTGTGAGGGAGTGTCAGAGAGTGCTGCTCTGTCCCCTCAGGCTCCTCTTCTCCAGGCTCAACACCCCCATTCCCTCAGCCCCTCCCCAGCCCCTTGTGCTCCAGCCCCTTCCCCAGCTCTGTGCCCGGCTCTGGCCACGCTGCAGCCCCTCAGTGTCCCTGTGGCAGTGAGTGAGGGGCCCAGCACTGAACACAGCCCTGGAGCTGCGGCCTCCCCAGGGCCCAGCACAGGGCAACAGCCTCTTCCTTGGTCCTGCTGGTCACACTATTTCTGATCCAAGCCAGGATACCACTGTCCTTCGTGGCCACCCGGGCACACTGCTGGATGTAATGATCCCCTTGCAGCCAGGCAAGTTCCTAATCCCTGTGTGGGTTGCATTTACCTGTGATTAACTTGCACTGCTGTTATCCTGACAGAGAAATTTGGCCAATGTAAATAATGTTATCAATCCTTGACATGTCTTACTCCACAGGGGGAAAGGCTGTAAATGGTTTAGATACATCCCAGGAAGTTGCCCAGTGAAGCAGTGCAGGAGATAAGCTATCAGGAGTGAACTGCAGTAAGTGCAAGGACAGCAAAACAGGTCCTTTGGAGAAACCTGAGGGCAAATTTATTGAAGGAAAGGTGAAAAGCAGGAGGTACTAAATCTCTCTCCATCCCATTTCAAAATGACTAAGGTGGAAATCAGAGTTCAAATACCACTGTGAGCTGAGTTGGACAGTTTTATGGCTTCATATTTCACACTTCTGGCTTCTTAAGCACTACCACAGCCTAATAAATAACCATATCTAACACATTACATTCCACTTCTCAACACCCCAGAACCCTGACAATGACAGTTGTCACTTGAGTGTCTCTCCTTGCATGCAAAGAGCGTGGACAACAACAGACTGACCACATTGACCCAGGAAGGGAGGAGGTGGACTCATTTTATAGATGGGAAATAGAGGCATAGACAAGGATGGGATCAGTTGGATCAAAAGCATCCTAGGTTTGAGGCTCTCTTTGTAGAAGCACTCCCAGGGTGAGATTCACCTGCTTGGAAGCAGATGCTTAAAAGAAGCCAGGTGAATTGCAGCTATGCCCACTGCTCTCTACTGACTGTGGAGAGAGTCATGGGTGACTCCATTGTCTACTGGCATTAACCCCACATGCATCTGAAGCCATATGTGAGGAATCACATCTTCTGTGGCTTGCCCAGGACTTGGCAGCCAGTTAGCTACTGCAGCAAAGCCTGGAGCTCATTTAAAAATGGTATTTATTTAACTAACATCAAGTGCAATGAAGTTTAAAAGTTAGAAAAGGGAAAGAAAAATGAATAAAATAAAGGAAAAATAAGTAAATGAAAATAAACTCAAATAAAGGAAAGGAAAAGAAACGAGGAAGGAGAGGAGAGGAGAGGAGAAGGAGAAGGAGAAGGAGAAGGAGAAGGAGAAGGAGAAGGAGAAGGAGAAGGAGAAGGAGAAGGAGAAGGAGAAGAAAGGAGAGGAAAGGGAAAGGAGAGGGAAGGAGAGGGAAGGAGAGGGAAGGGAAGGGAAGGGAAGGGAAGGGAAGGGAAGGGAAGGGAAGGGAAGGGAAGGGAAGGGAAGGGAAGGGAAGGGAAGGGAAGGGAAGGGAAGGGAAGGGAAGGGAAGGGAAGGGAAGGGAAGGGAAGGGAAGGGAAGGGAAGGGAAGGGAAGGGAAGGGAAGGGAAGGGAAGGGAAGGGAAGGGAAGGGAAGAGAAGAGAAGAGAAGAGAAGAGAAGAGAAGAGAAGAGAAGAGAAGAGAAGAGAAGAGAAGAGAAGAGAAGAGAAGAGAAGAGAAGAGAAGAAAAGAAAAGAAAAGAAAAGAAAAGAAAAGAAAAGAAAAGAAAAGAAAAGAAAAGAAAAGAAAAGAAAAGAAAAGAAAAGAAAAGAAAAGAAAAGAAAAGAAAAGAAAAGAAAAGAAAAGAAAAGAAAAAGAAGAGAACTGCCACTCTGGCCTGAGGATTTACTACTTCATGTGACTCAGACCCTGTTATTTGTCATTTTTAAATCTCTGTAGGAACAGGAAGTCACCACATTGTGGACTACAGGATGTGTAGCAACTTTCTGCTGCAATAGGATTGCCAGCCACAATGAAAACTGTGGGGCACCTGCCAGGGATCAGGCTCATGCTTTGTGTACAGGACACACAGGCAATGCCAGGGCCTCCACACCTCTCAACATGCTGCACAAAACATGGAAGCTTGAAACAGCACGAGTGGAAAACCTGACCCAAAATATCCTGCAATTTATCTTTGCATCACTTTTCATTCCCACAGTTACTGCTGCACGTCTGAGTTCAAAGCAGCAGGTGGAATGGGAACCTGACAAATCCCTGTGGACTGGAGACTTGGGACAATGAACCCAAACCCAACCTTACCACGGTTCTGGGGGTTTTAGGAGAGAGTCAATGCTAAGAAGATGATGTTATCATCTGGAGATGATTCATTGGTCGGTGTTTGGTGGTCTCAGGGCACTTCAGCTGTGGTCAGGAGACTACAAGACAAATTGTCACCCCAGTTGATGCTCATCTGAGGCAGCTTACACTTACAAAAGTAAAGGTAAGAGATGCTTGGACTGCACCACTATCCTTAGCTCAGAGACTGGTTTTTCCTTGTCATGGGGACACTCCAGCAGACACAGCATGGACTGCTGTAAGTGGTGAAGGAATTGGCAGTGTCTGTATAGAACCCACCAGAAGGCTAGAACTGGTAGAATGGTGACTTCAGCTGAAATAAAAGCGTGGAAAAGATCCAATAAGAAGATTTTTCCCTACCCTGCTTTGAGCTCTGCTTTCTGCTGGCATGGCCTTGGCTGAGTTCAGACCTGATGAGAAGTGATGCTCCAAGTGCTGCTTGTTTTCTTATGCTACTGTTTGCAAGGACTCTGTACCAGCCCCTACATTATGGGCACACAAGAGACTAATTGATATGAATTACTTTTGTTACTGTCAGTTATCTTTCCTAGGGCTGTCTTTGCCACAGATTTTGCAGGCAAAATCCTTATGAACCCACATGCCCCCTTATGTTATCACAACTTTGTGCTGCCATTCAGAAAGATCCTGACCAGCTTAAGAGTTGGGCACAGAGAGGAAGGTGCTGAGGTTCCCCAAGGGCAAGGGCAGAGTCCTGCAGCTGGGGAGGAACCAGCCCCTGCAGCAGCACAGGCTGGGGGTGAGCTGCTGGAGAGCAGCTCTGGGACAGGGAGCTGGCACTGCTGGGGGGCAGCAACTGCCCATGAGCAGCAGCGTGGGCTGGTGGGCAAGAAGCCAATGGCAGCCTGGGGGCATGAAGAGAGTGTGGGCAGCAGGGCCAGGGAGGTTGTGCTGCCCCTGTGCTCTGCCCCAGCTGCAGTGGGGAGGCCACATCTGCAGTGCTGTGGCCAGGGCTGGGCTGCCCAGCTGCAGAGAGACAGGGAAGTGCTGCAGAGAGGCCAGTGCAGGGCTGCCAAGGTGCTGAGGGGATTGGAAATCATTCTTGTAAGTAAAGGCTGTGGGACCTGGGGCTGTTCAGCTTGGAAAAGAGAAGGCTGAGGAGGGAACTTCATCCCCACTTACAAGTGTATAACTGGTGGATATCAAGAGGATGTGGTAACAATTTTCTGTGGTGTCCAGCAACAGAACAAGGGGTAATGAACATAATCTAGAACAAAAAGAGTTCCACTTAAACACAACTTCTTTGGTGTGGAGGTGAGCGATCCCTGGCACAGGCTGGCCAGGGAAGGTGTGGAGTTTCCTTCTTGAGAGGTTTCCAAACCTGCCTGAACGTGTTCTTGTGACCCTGATCGAGGGGAACCTGCTTTAGCAGGGGGTTGGGCTGGAGGAGCTCTAAGAGGGCCCTTCCAATACCCAGCATTCTGTGATTCTTTGTTTCTGCATCTTGGTGACAGATAAGGGACCTCAGCAGTGTTTTGGGGTAACACCTAGGTGCAGGTCCTTGTAGAGGGAAGCGGATGGGTGACATGGAGAGACACATCATCTGACCTTATGGTGGGTTCAGTTGCAGCAGGCCATGCTGTTCATGTCTGCACAACCCCAGAGCTCTGGTTGGGTTTGCTCTGAGGAGCAGGGGCTTTTCAGACACACCAGGGAAGGCTGCCAGATGCCATGCAGTTGTCACTCGATGTTGGTGAGAAATGAAGAGGTGGGATCTACAATCTCAGGAGTCATTGCAAGTGAGGAGGCGCTTTGCAACATAGTGTGTGCCTTGGAATGACTTAGAGGCAAGGACAGTCTTTCCATCACCTCCAGCCCACTCTGGATCAAGCCCAGGATGCATCATCCTAGCTGTAATCCTCTTGTATACTCGGATCTGTTACCAAGTAAGGTTTCTTTTAAGGATGTAACTGGTTGTGCAGCCAGATCATGGGCTTACAGGGAGGGGACAACATAAACTGCTTAATTTTGTGTAAAACCACACATTCTTCCCCCACCCTTTTCTTTTGAGTTTGATTTTTGAAATGGTCTGGTTGGGTTTGTTGCCAAATGTCGGTTCTTCACTTATTTTCTTGGTGAACCCTTCAGAGCTGGGGACTTTCCACGGGACGGCTCGTTTGGAAAAAGTGACGTAAGTTGTACATGGCGTCTGATTTTGTCTTAAAATATCGAAGCCTGGGAAAATGTGTCATCACCTCACTGAAGATGCTACCCATGCTCAGAAACTCAGCAGGTATCTGTCTGTCGGAAACTCACCCCAGCAATGAAAGTCATGGCTATTTTGGATAACAATTGATGTGGCGTGTGTCACAGAATCACAGAATCTCAAGGGCTGGAAGGGACCTGGAAAGCTCACCCAGTGCAACCCCCCTGCCAGAGCAGCACCACCTAGAGTAAGTATTTTTCTTGGGAAATACTCAAAAGAGCAATGGGATCAGCTGGGACAACAAAAAAAATGCCAACAAAATCTCTCAAACTTTGTCGCTGCTCTGAACGGCAACAACTCACACAAGAGGATGGATGTTCTGCTCGAGACATCAGTGTTGAACTCCAGGCCATGCTCTCTCCTGTATCAGGAAACAAAATGAAAGAAACATGGTTAATTTTATCAGCTTATTGAGATCTCACTGAAAACGTTTCACTTGTCATTTATCTCTACTCAATTATTCCCTTACATGATCTCACTATCAGTAGGAAATGAGGAGGATAAAAAGAGATTTACCTGAGACAGAAATTTAGTGACCTTAGACCTGGACAGGCTGGAGGGTTGGGCAGAGAGAAATCTAATGAAATCCAACAAGGACAAGTGTAGAGTGTTGCATCTGGGATAGAACAACCCCATGTACCAGTACAGGCTGGGGAATGAACTCTTAGAGATTAGCACAGGGGAAAGGGAGCTGGGGGTGCTGGTGGGCAGCAGGATGAGATGAGCCAGCAACGTGCCCTCGTGGCCAAGAAGGCCAATGGCAGCCTGGAGTGGGTGAGAAGGGCTGTGGTGAGTAGGTGCAGAGAGGTTCTGCTCCCCCTCTGCTCTGCCCTCCTGAGACCACACCTGGAATATTGTGTCCAGTTCTGGGCCCCTCAGTTGCAGAAGGACAGGGAGCTGCTGGAGAGAGCTCAGTGCAGGGCCACAGAGATGCTGGAGTGGAGCATCTCCCTTGTGCTGAAAGGCTGAGGGAGCTGGGGCTCTGCAGCTTGGAGAAGAGGAGCCTGAGGGGTGACCTCAGTCATGTTACAAACCCATCAAGGGTGGGTGTGAGGAGGATGGAGCCAGGCTGTGCTCAGTGATGGCCAATGGTAGGACAAGGGGCAACGGGGACAAGCTGGAACACAAGAGGTTGCAAAGAAACACAAGGCAGAATTAGTTCCCTGTTGAGGTGAGGGAGCACTGGCAGGGGCTGCCCAGATGGGCTGTGGAGTCTCCTTCTCTGGAGCCATCCCAACCCCAGCTGGATGGGTCCCTGTGTGCCCTGCTCTAGGTGGTGCTGCTCTGGCAGGGGGGTTGCACTGGATGAGCTTTCCAGGTCCCTTCCAGGCCTTGAGATTCTGTGACTCTGTGAATACAGGATGGGATGTTAAACTAAATTCAGAATGTGAATTTGTGTCCTTCTGTGATTTCACCAGATGTCTTTGTGAAATGACACCTTGCCAAAGTAATGTTCTCTGCTTCTGAAAACTAGCACAAGGGATGTGTTTGTATTTGTACTTATTGGGTTACTCTACCTTTATCACACAGGTGAAAATGTAGATCTTCATCTTGGAGGAATTCATAAGACTTTCCTCATAATAGATGTTTAAAACAGTGATTTAAAACCATTTAGAACCAGATTTCCTCCAGATGGAACATAGATGTATGACGTTACACCCAGTTTGAACAAATGGGTTTGAACAATTGGATGATGGAGCACTGGGACAAGCTGCCCAGGGAGGGTGTGGGAGCTCCTTCTCAGGAGGTTTTCAAAACAGTCTGGACATGTTCCTGTGTGACCTGATCTAGGTGGATCTGCTTTGGCAGGGAGGTTGGACTGGATGATCACTAAAGGTCCCTTTGAACCCCCACCATTCTGTGATTCTGTGAAATGTCTCAATCCTGTTGAAAAGCAACTACTCAATAGGTAAAACACCCAAAATCACAAGTATTTGGTAGTTCATTGCACTGAACCTTTTGCATTCTGTAGATATGCAATGGGGAGAAAAATTAAACCACAGAATTTTCTAGACCAACCTTTTTTAAACCCTGTTCTTAAATTAGGCTTTAAAACCCTATATTTAGATGCTTTGAGTCTGATGATATTTCAAAGGTGCTGAGCACCTCTGCTTTCTGTTGACACAGAAAACTTTTTGACATTTCTCTGAATGAGATAACCTTTCTCAGAAAGCCTAAATATGGTTGTAGGCATCCAGGTTTCACTTGTTTGCCTGAAAATTTCACAGTAAAACTTGAGCACTAGACACTGTAAATAGTTACTGTGAAAGACACGCATGGTAGATACACAGAATCACAGAATGGTGGGGGTTGGAAGGGATCTCCAGAGATCATCCAGCCCATGCCCCTGCTAAAGCAGCTTCCCCTGGCTCAGGGGGCACAGGAACGTGTCCAGCTGGGGTTGGAAACCTCCTGAGAAGGAGCCTCCACACCCTCCCTGAGCAGCCTGGGCCAGGGCTCCCTCACCTCAGCACCAAAGGAGATTTTCTTATGATTAAGTGACACTTTTTGTGTTCCAGCTTCACCCCATTACCCCTTCTCCTGTCACTTGAGACAATAGAAAAAAGTGCTGTCCCATCCTCTTGACAGACACATTTTAAATGCTCGTGAGTGTTGCTGAGGTGCCCCTGAGCTCAGGCTTCTGTTCCCCAGGCTGAGCAGCCCCAGGGCTGCAGCCTTTCCTCCTCACACACATGTTGCAGCCCCTCAGCACCTTGGCAGCCCTGCACTGGCCTCTCTGCAGCACTTCCCTGTCTCTCTGCAGCTGGGCAGCCCAGCCCTGGCCACAGCACTGCAGATGTGGCCTCCCCACTGCAGCTGGGGCAGAGCACAGGGGCAGCACAACCTCCCTGGCCCTCCTGCCCACACTCTCTTCATGCCCTTAGGCTGCCATTGGCTTCTTGCCCACCAGCCCACGCTGCTGCTCATGGGCAGTTGCTGCCCCCCAGCAGTGCCAGCTCCCTGTCCCAGAGCTGCTCTCCAGCAGCTCACCCCCAGCCTGTGCTGCTGCAGGGGCTGGTTCCTCCCCAGCTGCAGGACTCTGCCGTTGCCCTTGGGGAACCTCAGCAAGTTCCTCTCTTCCAAACTTTCAGATGCTGAAGGTGGGAACATGTGGTGTAGCTCCAGAAGGAAGACAGAGTTGGGATCAAACCAACCATTGCATCAAGTCCTGCAGATACAATTGTCTTTGCACCCACAGCCACACCAATCACACGTGCGTCAGAACAGCAAGCAACAAAATGAGCTGCAACCATTTGAATCTCAAGCATGTAAAAAATTCCTCAAAAACAGGAAAAGGAGGCAGAAATCTCACTGCAAGTTGTTTGAGCTTGTGCAACAAATGTGTCTGGCCCAGCCCTGAGCAATCTGTGCCAATTTGAGGTGAAAGTGAGTGTGAGCCAGTGGTTTGCTTAGGTGACTTGCTCTCTTCTGACCTTGCAGTGGGAGAGCAGCCCAGGGGAATGTGGTAAGAAGGAACAATTTTGAGAAAGCAAAAGACTTGCACAAGATGATTTCTCTTGGCAGCAACAGCTTCTTAGGAATAAACTCCTGCTCTCTGCAGACACATTCTGGATGTGCAGCCTCCTCACAGTTTGAAGGGGGATAGCAGGACACCTCTGCTAGAGGGAGAAGCACAAAGCTCAGAACACCAAGGTGGCATTTGATTCAATTTTCCATATTTGGCTGAAACTGAAGGAGTAGAGCTCCTATCTAGTTGTCTGATGGTCAATGATAAGCAGAGCATAACAGGAGCCTACAGAACATTAAAATAAGGAACTTGAGCTCTCAGCAAAGTTGTATGTGAATTCATCCCAAGCTGGAGGCTGCAAACATCCCTTAGAGGTCTTAGGAGTAAGTAGTTTAATTGCTCACTGCTTTCACTTGGTGAAGGTGGACTCCCCATCCCTAGAGATATTTGGAAGATGCATAGGTGAGGTGCTGAGGGCCATGGGTTAGTGATGGGCTTGGCAGTGTGAGGCAAGGGGTTGGGCTTAATGAGCTTAAAGGTCTTTTCCAATCACAATGATTCCATGATCCTATGATCCTATGATCCAATGACTCTGTGATTCTGGCCTATAACTCTGCAAGCCTCAAAAGTGGTTAATCAGGTGTGATGTTGCAGTATTACACTTTAGCTCCCTTTTTTTTATGATCAAGGACCCTGCCTCCAGCAGACACCAAGGTGAGACGTCCTCAGACCAGGTTCAAACACCAGTGCTGATAAAAGCAATTCAAATGAAAGCTGCTCTGAGGATGCAAATGTCACTGGGTAGGAGTGAAAGCAGAAGACAGCATCAGGCTAGAGCAGAGGAAATGAAGAAACAGAAGCAGCCTATGCAATGGAGACACTGCTGATGGAGGAAACATCTCATCATACCTCTGACTGGCATCACTCATCTCGGAGCAGAGCTGCAGAGGCAGCAGCAGGTTTGGGGGAGTTTTTCCCCTCTAGATCTGCTGGGGGGAAGGATTATGTTGACTGAGATCTGCTTAGAACTCACACTGAGCTCTACCTGCACACAAAGGCAGCAGCAGGTTTGCAAGCACTTCTTGCTCTTCTCAGAAACGACAGTCACAAATTAGGGGAAGATAGTCTGAAGTCTGATCTTTATAAGCCCAATCTTTGCCAAATCCCTGCTCTGCCACTCCATTCCTCCCCCCAGGCTGCAGAGCACTGCTGCTCACACACCATCCAACAGAAAATGGCCAACTACATTCCAATGATCATGAAGTGACACTTGTGAGATGGTCCTTGGCTCAGTTACACTCACACTCCTCCATCACTCTCCAGCTCCACTGCCCTGCACAAGAAGAGGATGTAACAGGGCTTGCAGCAGCCACGAGCTTGGCTCCTGATGTTGCTGCAAGGAGCTGTGCAGGCCTCAACACCTCTGGGCAGATACTTCATGGCCTCAACGTGTGCAAGGTGGGGACATCCCCAGCAACTGCCTCACGGGGTATTTTTGTGTGCACACCAATTAACAGCCTGGAAACCACCAGGAGAGGTGAAAGAAACCACTGAGGAGATGCTCAGCAGCCTGCTAAGGCAGTAACCGCTGCAGCACAAGGGAACCTCAATGTATGGAAAGTACACCAAACTGGGAGGACTTGGCACCAAACTGGAAGGACTGGCTGATTCAGCAGAGACTGTGCTGCACTCAGTGAGATCTCAACCAGCTTGAGAGTTGGGCAGAGAAGAACCTTGTGAGGTTCAACAAGGACAAATGCAGAGTCCTGCAGCTGGGGAGGAACCAGCCCCTGCAGCAGCAGAGGCTGAGGGTGAGCTGCTGGAGAGCAGCTCTGGGACAGGGACCTGGCAGTGCTGGGGGGCAGCAACTAACCATGACCAGCACCGTGGCCTCATGGGCAAGAAGGCCAATGGCATCCTGGGGGCATCAAGAAGAGTGTGGCCAGCCTCCTTCAACTTGCAGGTAAATGAAGTGGAGCTTATACAGTGAAACTCAAATACTTAAACATAGCTGTGGAGCTACTTTGAGAAAGGACAAAAAACAATGTGTTGACCAGAAACTCCTACACGTTATTCCCACACAGCAAATTAGATTTGTCTTGCAGATTAAAAGACTGTGACATTTACAAACCACTGTACAGTGTAGGCTTCCTGATAAATAATGGCAACACCCCAGCTATTCCACATCAGAAATAAATACTCAAAGAGAGAGCAAAAGAGACTCGTGAGACTACAGTGGTGAGATAGAGCTGAAGGGCTGGAGAGAAGCAGCCAACAGAGCACATAGACATCTGTGCCATTTACTGTGAGATACACACAGCATTCAAAAGGCAGAAAGCCAATGAAAAAGTGCTAAAAGAAACAGGTAGCCAAGATGAATCCTTTGTGCAAGGGTAATCTGCAGCTTTGGTCTGCAATGTGCAGTGGGAAGCAATTAAGAATGGCATTGAGTAAAAAGCCAAAGCCTGGCTTTTAATAGTCACAACGATGCTCTGAGAGCTCCTGGATATGCTGGGCTTGCTCTGGGAAGGAAAACTCCAGGGTCATTGAGATTTCTGTAAACATCAATGAACCTTGTGTTGTGCTGGGTTCCTGGTGCAGCTGAGGAAGAAATCAATCTGCTCAGTCGTTAGTATAGCAGCTATTTCTGTCCTTATGTCCACACTGGCTCGTGCCACATCGATTGCACTTCTTCAGCCTTGACTGGGAGGAGTGTTCGATGCACCAGTTTCCTCTGATGCTTCAACACGTTTGTTCCAGCAAAAAACTTTCATTTCCATGGAGTTGTGCTGCTGGGAATCTGGGAAACAAGGGAAAGAACCACCACCAGTCTGGGAACAAAAGTGTAAAGCACTAAGACTGGACATGAATTAGTAACCATAAGATCATAGAATCGTTATGTTGGAAAAAACCTTTAAGATCATAAAGTCCAACCCCTCACCTCACACTGCCAAGCCCAGCACTAACCCATATCCCTCAGCACCTCATCTATGTGGCTTTTGGATATCTCTAGGGATGGTGACTCCACCACCTCCCTGGGTGGGTACTTACCCTTCAAGCAAACCTCAGCGGTGTGCAGGGATGGAGGTATGATACATCACTGATTATATCCTTCAACTGCTTAACAAGAACCCTGGGGCAAGCTTCTTTTCCCTGTTCATGTAACTGAAGCACAGCCCAGTCTTTCCTGACTGCCCCAATACGCAGATAAAGACGATTAACAGTCATGCCTCATGATTATTCCAACCCATTTATCCCACTCAGCCTGAGCAGAAATTCACTTCCCTCTCCAAAAAGGCTGATGATTTTTAGTGTTATTTTGTTTCAGACTCAAAAATGCCCTTCAATTTGCATCTGTGAGTCAATCCCTTCCAGCTGTGCACCGTTGATTGGCAGCTTCCCTGGAAAAGAAGCTTTCATCCTTCTCAGCATCACTGTGAGAGGGTAAAAGCATTGTGCCATGGGAACCATCAGCTTGCTATTATTTTTCGACACATTTGTTTTCAGTCTGAATTTGGATGCTTACAAGAGGTGACAGCTGGGGTGTTTTACACACCAAAGTCCCTGAACGAGTTCCTTCCACTCTTCATAGAGTCACAGAATCATTTGATTGGAAATGAACTTTAAGATCATCATCCCAGCCCTCCCCTCACCCTGCCAAGCCCATCAACAACCCACAGCCCTCAGCACCTCAGCTCCACGGCTTTGCAGTATCTCCAGAGATGGAGACTCTCCCACCTCGCTGGGCAGCCTGGCACAGGGGCTGACACCACTCTAAGGGAAACAGTTCTTCAGCAACAACCTGAACCTCCCCTGGGACAACTTGAGGCTGTTTCCTCTTGTCATAGAATCATAGAATGGTAGGGGTTGGAAGGGACCTTTAGAGATCATCCAGTCCTTTCACTCATTACTGGAGAGAAGAGAAGGTCCTCCAGCTCCCTGCAGCCTCCTGTGAGGGAGTGTCAGAGAGTGCTGCTGTGTCCCCTCAGGCTCCTCTTCTCCAGGCTCAACACCCCCATTCCCTCAGCCCCTCCCCAGCCCCTTGTGCTCCAGCCCCTTCCCCAGCTCTGTGCCCGGCTCTGGCCACGCTGCAGCCCCTCAGTGTCCCTGTGGCAGTGAGTGAGGGGCCCAGCACTGACACAGCCCTGGAGCTGCGGCCTCCCCAGGGCCCAGCACAGGGGCCGGGCACTGCCCTGGGGCTGCTGCCACCCCACTGCTGAGCCCAGCCAGGCTGCCCTTGGCCTTCTTGCCCCCCTGGGCACGCTGCTGCCTCCTGTTCAGCCCCTGCCACCAACCCCCCCAGGCCCTTTCCCTGCAGCAGCTTCCCAGCCCCTCTGCCCCAGCCTGGAGCTGCCTGGCCTTGGGGTGGCCCAAGGGCAGGATTTGGCCCTTGCCCTTGTTCAGCCTCATCCCATTGCCCTGGGCCCATGGCTCCAGCCTGCCCAGGGCCCTCTGAGGAGCCTTCACACCAAAGCTTTCATAGACAAGGGTGGGATGAGCACAAACTTGGTATAATGACACAGAGATCCAGACACAGGCACTGTGAGTCTTACTAGGCACTCTCCAGCTTTGGGATATGGAAATGCTTTCCATCTGTCACATTGATGTGAGAGATGGGTGTGGATTAGGCATAAAGGAAAGTATGGCATTTATAAGGTTTAGGAGACAGCTAGGTTTGGGTACTTATTGAAGTTAATCACATGCAATATAAATAGTGGAAATCTCACAAGGTCCAAGGTGTGGGCTGCCCTTGGTTACATCTGGGCTGAGCCTGGAAACAAAGCTGGGGTTTAAATAAACAGCTGAAATCTATGGAGGGAGTCAGTCATTGCAATTCTGAGGTCATTGGTCCTCATCCCGAACTCAGTGACACTCCCTTGTGCTATAGGACAGATTCAGGGTGGCCTTAGACATTAACATGTTGGAGAGAGTTCTGCCTAACCATCAAAACTGTGATGACCCACCCCCAACAGCTTGCTTTAGAGACCCATATTCCTCCCCCTCCATGTATGCACTTTCTGTTAAATCACTGAGCAGCTTACAGATGGGCTGAAGTCTCAAGGAGGAGTTGTTTAAAGCTTTGTTTGGTTATTAGCTCTGTTTATCTTTCTCTTCCACGATGACAGCTGAAGTAATCCCAGCCTTTATGAATAAGCTCAGAGTTTCACCTGTGTTTAGTTAAAGACCACGAGGTACAATACTTCCCCCAAAACACAGCCTTGTCAAAGGAGTCATGCATTGTGCTGGAAACTCTATTAGCTAAATTTAGTGTCTGTTTGATGCCCAATGAAGCTGCTGGAAACATTAGAAACGCTGGCAGCAACTAAGGAAAACAGCTCTTTAGTTATTGCTCTGCCCAGATCTCAGCTGAAAGATTGTTCAGAGATCTCCCACTCCACTTCTTTTCATCACAGACCAGTTGACTCTCAACCTCTTTTATTTTACCTTCTCTTAAAGAAACTGCAGATGCAGCTGGTAAATTGTGTTGCTTCTTTCTTTGTTTCTCTCAAGTGTCAGATACTACTGACACAAAAACAAGACCGAAACAGAGTATTACTGGACAAGTTTCAACTCTACAAAGAGAAGCAATATCACAACAACAACAACAAACCCCTCACAATAAATCTCCAGTTAAAATGCTACATCTGAGCCAACTACTGGCATCACCTTCTGCTCTGAGATGAATCTTCATCCATCCCCCAGTGAGCCTTTTAGCCAAAACCTTTATTGGCCAAGGAAGGCCAAGCCCTTAACCTTCACTCTTTCTTTGCTGGCAGCCTGGAGCCTGAATATTTTTGGACAGATGTTTCAGGGCTGTGGATATCACTAAGAAATTGGGCACCTATTTGTCTTTCTCAGAGTTAGTCTGGAAGGTATCATTCAAAGCTGCTTTTGCTGCATGATGGATGTTGCATTTGAGTTTTAAGCTCAGAGATCTGTTACTTATTTTCTTGCTGTTAGTGAAATAAAAGCCACAAAGAATTTCTCATTTAAAAAAACAGAAAGACTGTGACAGTGGTTCTGTGTGGAGCTCTCAAGAAAAGAGCACATAACTGAGAAATATTCAAGGCAAGTGGAGAACTCAATAACTTTCATCCAAGAGACACTGGCTGCAGTAATTTGTGCTCCATGGCTTGGGCTTTCTACCAGCTGCTGCTCTGTGCAGGTTGTACTGGGGCACTAAATAGTATTTCTAATAATTGCCTTGGGGGGGGGGAAGCAGAATAAATCACATGCTGAATGAAACAGGGATTCAACAGAAAATTATAGAGTTAATTACTGGATGCCCACCTTGGTCCCCAAACACACACCTGGAAGGAAGGGTGGAAGGAAGAGGAATTTTGTCAGAAGATGGCTCATTTGGTGCATCCTGAAATGGCTGAGTGTGAGATGGGTGTCAGGGGAACATAGAAATAATAGATATAGACATTGCTTCTCAGCTCCTGAGCTTCCAGGGGAAACCAGCACAGGCAAGAGTAAGGGGAAGGGTGCATCAAGTCTCTTTTGCAGACTTTTACAGAATCTCAGGGGCTGGAAGGGACTTGGAAAGCTCATCCAGTGCAACCCCGCTGCCAGAGCAGCACCACCTAGAGCAGGGCACACAGGAACTCATCCAGCTGGGTTTGGGATGGCTCCAGAGAAGGAGACTCCACAGCCCATCTGGGCAGCCCCTGCCAGTGCTCCCTCACCTCAACAGGGAACAAATTCTTCCTTGTGTTTCTCTGGAACCTCTTCTATTGCAGCTTGTCCCTATTGGCCCTTGTCCTATCATTGGCCATCACTGAGCACAGCCTGGCTCCAGCCTCCTGACACCCACCCCTTATGTATTGGTAAACATGAATGAGGTCATCCCTCAGTCTCCTCTTCTCCAAGCTGCAGAGCCCCAGCTCCCTCAGCCTTTCATCACAGGGGAGATGCTCCACTCTCTTCATCATCTCTGTGGCCCTGCACTGAACTCTCTCCAGCAGCTCCCTGTCCTTGTGGAACTCCACACCTCAGTCTTACTGGGAGTTTTGTCTCCTGTTTCTACTAAGTCCAACAGGAATCACAGAATCATAGAATGGTGGGGTTGGAAGAGACCTTTAGAGATCATCCAGTCCAACCCCCCTGCAGAAGCAGGTTCACCTAGATCAGGTCACATAGGAACATGTTCATCAAACCCTAGAGGGGTACTTGGTGATGCTGTGATATGTCCCATTTCATAGTCCTCAGTGAGACAGCTTGAGAGGAGCTGACAAAGCCCATCTGGGTGCCCAAGCTATCCATGCATTGAACTAGCAGTGTTTGAGAAAGCACACACCCCTCCTGTCCATGCCACGTGTAGTGGGTTGGTGTGGGCAGGTTTTGGTAGTGGGGGGCTACAGGGGGGGCTTCTTTAAAGCAAGAGCTGCTGGAAGCTTCCCCTGTGTGTGCCAGGGCCAGGGGGCTCTGAGCTGGCCCCACTGCTGCCCAAGGCCCAGCCCAGCAGCCATGGAGGGAACGTCTCTGGCACTGACACAGGGGACAAGGGGAAGGAGTTGCTGGGCAGAGGCAAAACTGCAGCAGCAGAAGGGAGGGAGAATGTGAGAGCAGCATCTCTGCAGGCAGCCAGGGCAGTGCAGAAGGAGGGGGAGTGGGAAGGAGCCACGCTGGGGCAGCTCCTGGAGGACTGTGTCCCGTGGCAGGGACCCCACACTGGAGCAGGGCAAGTGTGAGGAGGCCTCTCCCTGAGAGGAGGCAGCAGCAAAGTCCATCTGGGAGGAACTGACCATAACCCCCATTCCCCATCCCTCTGTGCTGCTTGGGAGGAGAGAGAGACCCAGGGAGAAGGGAGGGCTGGGGGAGGTTGTTAAGGGTCAGGGTTATTTCTCATCTCTCTACTTAGTTTTTATTGTTGATAAATCAGATCAATTCCCCCCAAGCTGAGTCTGTTTTCCCTGTGACAGTAATTGCTGAGTGATGTCGCTGTCCTTTGACTCGAGAGCCGTTTGTTGTATTTGTCTCTCTCCTCTCCAGTTTGGGAGGAGGATAGAGCAGCTTTGGTGGACACCTGGTACCCAGCCAGGGTTAACTCACCACACCAGGGCACTCAAGCCAGAAGCAGGAGTTTCCCACAAGCTGGGTGTGCTTGCAGTGTGTGAGTATAGGGCATGATCTCACCCTGCCAAGGTGGGGCTCAGGGCTTCCTCCCACAGCCTGCCTTCCTGCCACCCCTGTCCCAGCCTCTCATGCTGGCCAGACCGAGCATGCAGCACTTACACATCCTACAACTAACCAGCCCAAAAGGAGAGCTGGGGAAGGGGTCTGGCTCCACTCCTGGGGTTAGAAGATTCACTTGAGATGAAGGGAAGGAAACGTCCAAGATCCTGATCCCTTCACACAGGTTTTGCTGTTTTCTAGCTGAAATGGTGTTTCATCTGGACTCCCTTCAGCAGTCCACTACAACACAGACTTTCCCATTCCCTATGAGAAGTGCAGCAAAGCCCTTCGTGTTTCAGATGATAAGCTCAGGGAAAAGCATCAGAGTCAGGAATGGTGCTCACCTGCTCTGTCAGGCTCTTCAGCTAACTTAAACTCACACTTTCCCCCCAAAAGAAAAACAACCCAGGGGAAGATGAGCAGAAGGTGAGCAGGCAGAGGGAGACGTGCATGATGCTGTAAATCCTGTAAGAAAAGAGACTTTCCTCAGTTAGGCTGGGTGTCTCTCACATACTTTTTTGCTACTTACTCATAAAAACATGTTTGAAATTAATATTTGTGTGTTTACTTTGTCTATACAGGAAAAAAAACCCCACAGAGATGTGTCTCTTCAACCAAATTACTGCCACTCTCGCTGTATTTCATTGTGGATTTCTGTTTTGTTGTCTATACCTTTGAATGATAATTCTTATGTTGCAGAGCTGTGAGACCAAAGTTCTTTGCTGTCTCACAAAGTTCTCAGAGGCTGGAGGAAAACCAGTACCACTAGAATTGACATTCACTCAAACAAGGTAAAAACTCATCAATGTCCTTTCCTGAAAGACAAAATCCTCTGGAAAAGATCTGGGTATTCACTGGGAGGAATGGTACATTACTGAGACTTCCATCAGTCAAGGGGGCTTGTGTACTCTGGTATGACAGGCAAACAGCCTGTAAAACTGCTGTTGAATACTTGTGGCTGTTGGCAGAAGCTGATGTGTCAGAGAGGACCACAGTGACCCAGGATCACAGATGAACACCAAGTTATTATGACACATTGTGCTGCCATTCAGCGGGATCTCGACCAGCTGGAGAGTTGGGAAAAGAAGAACTTCATGAGGTTCAACAAGGACAAGGGCAGAGTCCTGCAGCTGGGAAGGAACAACCCCCTGCAGCAGCACAGGCTGGGGGTTGAACTGCTGAAGAGCAGCTCTGCAGAGAGAGACCTGGGAGTGCTGATTGATAATAAACTGAACATGAGCCAGCAATGTGCCCTCGTGGGCAAGAAGCCAATGGCAGCCTGGGGGCAGCAAGAAGAGTGTGGGCAGCAGGTCAAGGGAGATTCTGCTCCCTCTCTGCTCTGCCCTGGTGAGGCCTCATCTGGAGTCCTGTGTCCAGTTCTGGGCTCCTCAGCTCAAGAGGGACAGGGAAGTGCTGGAGAGAGGCCAGTGCAGGGCCACCAAGATGCTCAGGGGACTGCAGCATCTTCCTTCTGAGGAAAGGTTGCGGGACCTGGGGCTGTTTAGTCTGGAGAAGAGCAGACTGAGGGGGGAGCTCATTAATATTTACAAGTATTTGAAAGATGTTTGTCAAGAGGATGGGACAACACTTTTTCTGTAGAGTCCAGAGATAGGACAAGGGGTAAGGGACAAAAGTTGGAACACAAAAAGTTCCACTTAAGGAAAAGCTTTCTTCTTGTAAGTGTGAGGGAGCCCTGGGCCAGGCTGCCCAGGGAGGGTGTGGAGGCTCCTTCCCTGGAGGTCTTCAAAACCCTCCTGGACATGTTCCTGTGTGACCTGATCTAGGTGAACCTGCTTCTGCAGGGGGTTGGGCTGGATGATCTCTAAAGGTCCCTTCCAACCCCACCATTCTATGGATCTATGGTTGGGTTCTTTTCAAGCAAATGAACCAGCCCTCTCCTCAAGTGCCACAAAACACTGTCTGGGAAAACACACAAGGTGTTCAGACCCTGTGTTTTGGTGACAAATAAATAACAGCAGCATGGCCATGGGTTATCTCACGCCAGTTGACCCAGGTGATGGAGAGCAACAATGGGCAAGTTCAATTTGGTCATGTAGGCACAGCCTTGGAGAACAAGTAACTCAAGGCAGGCTCAGGAGACAGAAATAACTGAGGCTCTTGGATCAGACAGTTCTTGTGCAACCCAAAAGAAAGGGAGGGTGCAAATTAATTTCCCGAGCCTAATAGAAACAATACTTGTGCCCTCAGGGAAGGGACTCACAGAAAAGCCAACATGTTTAGCTATTTGGGTTGAATATGGAGCTCACAATCAAAAGATACTGAGTTGCTGCTTGCTGCTTTTTAGATCAAACACACCAAACACCACAAGGCCCATCAGCATCCTTACTCTTCCTTGCTTTTGCTGTGCAAACACCCCTTTCTGCTTTCAGAGACTGCTCCCAGCTGTGCAAAGCTGATACATGTCAGATAATTGGGAGGTGATGAGAAAACCCTTTGTGTGGGCACAGATTGGTGCTACACACATCATGAGGGCAACCTGTTCCCAGCAATGCCAGTGAACCAGTGGCAAACCACAAGCACAGGAGCTGAATCCTAATCTGGTGCCCTGGTGTCTCCATCAAACAAACAATGAAAAACCAAACACACACCCCCCTTCCCAACAAAAAAGGAAGACTTTCTGATAACTTCTGATGGGAAATGTGGTTGCAGTGGCTGTGGGTAACTGATAACAATATAGACAAAAGGCAAACATGCTGTCCCAGTGTTTGCTGGCAAATATTGTCCAGCAACTCAATCCAAGCTGCTGAAGGGAGGGTGGGATGGGAAGGGAGCCCGAACATGTTGCACAGAGGAATTTCTTTCACATGCTACGCCTCACATGTGGTGTTTTTTCCCCCCCACCTACTCACAGAGTAGGTTTGTGACTTTAATCTGTTTATTTTTAGTGGGAAGCATGAGTAGGTAAATATGTGTTCTGAGCTGATATTTTAGGCAGGGAGGTTAAATGATGTGTGTGTGCTAATTGTTGTTATGTTTCTGGGTACTATTGATTTTGGACTCACTCCTGCACACCCCCACGCACCAGAAGAAGAGAAGAAGTTGTTTGGCTGCTATCACAAACATTCACTGCTGCTACTACTGTACAAACTGACAAAGGTGAGGGTTTTCCCCCCTCTGGTTCTTTACTGAAAATGTTGGTGCTGTTGGAAGCTGCCAAATAGGTCTTGGGAGAGAAGCTCTTGTTTGCCTGCAGGACAAGTAGAGGAGAGACTGTGGCCATGACTGTTGTCCCTACACACTACTGGCAAAATGCAGCTACCAAGATGTTCAAAACATGGACTGAGCCTCTGCTCTTGCTCTGCATTTGTTTCTTTTGCTGCAAGAAGTTTCTGTACCAGCACAGAAACTGTCTACGAGCTTTGCCCACCCTGCTGAATTCACCTCGCTGCCTCCAACAAGTCAGTGAAGCTGCTGAGGGCTCAGGGCAGTAAGAAACAGAGTCTTTCTCCTCCTGCTTTCATGGTAAGTCTACAATCCTTCAAGTAGTCACGTAAGCACGTAGCCATGCCCCCTCCAGTCACCCCAAACCCCGCCAGCAGCATGAGATCTTGATGCAGCTGTCTCCTGAAGACCAGTTTCATTCAGACTCCTTACCTGTTTGTTTTTAGAAACACTCAAGCTCAGTTCCAAACCTCACCTACGTGGTTTGGGTATCATCATAAAAACAAAACACAGTGTAAATAATGCTGAAAGCCTTAAAGCAGAAAGGAAAGCAAATTACAAGGCACTGTAAAATGACATGATTTTGATTAACAGCAAGAACAGAAAGGCAGACCAGAGCTGGGCTTGTGAATGACCCAGGCCAACTTGGACTAGCTGAAGACTCATATTAATATCAACCAAAGCTTTGTCCTGTCCTACTTATTTTCTAGATTGCAAATCAAACTCTGATTAATCACCACCACCCCCAGCAAAATAAAAGCTCCTCTAATCACCTTGTGATGACAACACATCTTTGTAACACTGCAGATGCTCGGGGACAGCTCACAAACAGGATGCAAGTGAGCATCCCTTCAAAAATTAACTAGATTACTGCAGTCACTAAACACTATTGCAAGTTGCATAATCCTGAGTGCTTTATGGCCAACATATGAAACAGCAGCTGCTCTTAGAGGAGTTTGTTTTTCCACTCATAATCAAGTATTGGCTTGGGGAAGGGTGTCATTTTTCTACCCTCATTCTTTTTCTGGGAATTGTTGTACCAAGTACAGACAGAAAAGCCAGTCACAGTCTTCCTAACTTCTTGTTTTTATGAGTTTCTTTATTTTGGTCTTTAATCCACCCACCTACTTCCCCCATTGACTGCTGACAGCTCTCCTCTGTTACTTGTTGTGCTCATTGTGTCTGCGTTTGCATTGCTAAACAAGGGGTTTTCTCAGGGTAGCTGCCCCAAACCAATTCCTGAAGCTGTTAGCACAATGCTTGTGGTTTTTTTCCCAGGTTCTTGAGTAAACTACAGCAACATGAAGATGGAGTGTGCTTTCTGACACATATAATCCTACCCAAGGGACAGAGAGCTCTCTCCTGCTAGGTGACAACTCACTCTGCATCAGTTATCGGGGGGGGGGGGGGAAATCTAGACCAGGACATGACTTTATTGTATCACCCTGAAGCTCTACTGAGGGTTCTGCTTGACTCAGTCAAAGTATGAAGCAAAAGGCAGACAGAGGAGCACAAGGAAGCACTAGGAGGGACAATTAACAGCCGTGCCCACAAAAGTCATCAAGGTTTCTGCATGCATTGATGATGTAGGTCTACCTGTAGGTGTCTGAGGTTTATCAAGGAGATTGGGACATCCCTTTTTTCTGTAGTAGCTAGCAACAGAACAAGGGGTGATGGGATGAAGCTGGAACACAGAAAGTTCCATTTAATCAGAAGGAAAAACTGTTTCACCGTGAGGTGAGGGAGCCCTGGCCCAGGCTGCCCAGGGAGGGTGTGGAGGCTCCTTCCTTGGAGCTCTTCAAGAGCCACCTGGACACGTTCCTGTGTGACCTGATCTAGGTGGGACCTGCTTTTGCAGGGGGGTTGGACTGGATGAGCTCTAAAGGTCCCTTCCATCCCCTACCATTCTATGATTCTGTGATAAGGCATAGAATGGAAAAGCACTGACTTGTGGTTTTGGAAGTCTAAATAGATGAGCAGTAACAGCCACATCTAGGCAGAAGCAGTTGGTCTCTCAATGCTGAGTATGAAAAGACAGAGGGCTCAATGTCTGTGACAGAACATAGATGGAGTAGGTGCTCCTGAACATTTTCCTACAGACCTTTCTGCAAAGGCTCCTCCATATCCAGTCTCATTCTGTCTGTTGGTATCAGACTGGATCATTATTTTGGTCCTTTTGTCCTCTCTCTCCATGTATTTTGTCTGTGCTTCTCCGTGTGCCCTACTCTAGGTGCTCCTGCTCTGGCAGGGGGGTTACACTGGATGAGCTTTTGAGATCCCTTCCAACCCTTAAGATTCTGTGCATCTCCTGCCATAGAGCCACAACACTTGAACCTCAGCACTGGGCTTCAACCTCTCCTCCCCTGTCTCCTGACACAACCCATGGGGAACCTCTCCCACCAGGACCTGCACTTCAAACACACTTTTTTTCCGAGAAACAAACACATTTTCCTTCCAGATCCCACCTCTCCACCTTCCACCAACTCCCAGACCTTCAGTTCTTTTTTCTCCTTTTCTGTCTTTGCTGCAGCCCATCACTTGCTCCTTTCTTTCTGTCTCAACTCCACACTTTCCTCTGGGAGCCCGAGACCTCACACACAAACACAGCTATCCTGACACCTCTCCTTTTCTACCTGCACTGCCCCTCCACCTTCACACCTTGAGTTTTTCCTGCCAGGACCAACATCTAGATGACTATTTCACAGTGCACTACCTTATCTCTGCCTTCCCATCCGATTTTTTTGGTCTCTTTACATTCTTGGCCCTGTGCCTTTGTGCCTTCCCTGCACTCATCTGTCAAACACTCTCTTTTCTTCAAAGCATTGCTTAAAATTCAGCTTTCCAAGCATTGCTCCTTTCTTCTCATCACTGATAACCCCACATAATCCTTGTGATGAAATATTTTCTCATGTCCTGCCGTGTGTTTAACTTGACTGCTTTAGGTTTCAGAGGCTCCTAGACAGGGAGTTATGTCTTTTCTGCAATCTGCAAAGCGCTGCTCAGGTCTGTGCCGCTCTACAAGTGTTATCTAACAAATGGAATCCACTGCAGCCTATTTATGATCAGCTACAAAAGGATGAGGAGGACCAGCTAAGATGTGAAGTTAACTGTTTAAAGCCTATAACAAAGAACCCAGGGAGAATGGTTTTTGAGGTGAGATTTCGCTCTGTGCTACAAAGACATTGTTTGCAGTGACATCTGAGCAAACAGCTAGGTTTTGCTTCATTGCTTCCATCCAGGAGGAATTTACTCTGAGGCATGTGCTCAGATTTGTGAATAAGCTTCTCACGTTGCTTTGCACTGATGGCAGTTGCTGTGCTTATAGTTAAAGCCTTGATAACCACAGGGCCATGGTCAGAACAGTGCTCTGACCCTGTTTGGCTTACTGGGAGAGTTGTACTCCATGAAGTCCATGTGCTGCCATAAGAGCAGTAGGGAAGGAGATAGAAAAGATAAAAGTGGCTTTTGAGAACTAAGAAGAACCCAAGATGACCTTCATCTCTGTTACAGTCACTGAAGTGGCACCTCCTGACCCTCTGTGTAGGGAGAAGATCATTTGGGAACAGGGAGAAAGGCAGCTTATAGCATTAGAACCCCACTGAAGCATGATCCAGCTCTAAAACACTACATCACTGCAAACAGACCCAGTGTTTGCTCAGCCACCCTCAGCAAGTGGTTTAGCAGAACATATGGCAGCAGCTGCTGTTTCTTGCACACAAAGTCAGCACCTGGATTGCTTTTCCCTGTAAATTTAAATCACAGTGTGTGTCTGTTCCTAACACCCCTATATCCCACCAAAGTGAAGGATGATTCTGGCTGACCTGCTTGCCTTTGCAAGCATGGCCTTGCTGCTGGGGCCAGGAGGAAGCAAAATGAATGTTACCAGAAGCTCATAAAGCCCAATTACTGCAAGTGTTCCCCAGAGCAACCTCAGCATCACACAAACTGCTGAGCCACACAGACCGTGGCGTTTCTGGGAGAGAAGCAAGGGGTTGCTGTTACAAGCAAGTCAAGATACACATGTGTATTTGTATTTTTGCATATATATATATATATATAAGTTGCTGGAAGTGCTACAAATCTGGCTTGCACATGACAACATTGACTAGTCCTTATGCCCTTGTAGGAGGCTCTCAGCTTGGGGAAATCCTGTTTGATCAACCTGAAGCCTTCTACGAGGGCATAACCAGCTGGCTAGATGAGAGGAGAGGAGCAGATGTCATCTACCTTGACTTCAGCAAGGCTTTGGACACTGTCTCCCACAACATCCTTATCAGAAAGCTCAGGGAGTGTGGCTGGATGAGTGGACAGTGAGGTGGATGGAGAGCTGCTGAATGACAGAGCCCAGAGGGTGGGGATCAATGGCACAGAGTGGAGTTGGAGGCCTGTGGCCAGTGGAGTTCCACAGGGATGGGTTCTGGGGCCAGTCTGGTTCAACATCTTCATCAACCACCTGGGTGAGGGCACAGAGGGACCCTCAGCAAGTTCCCTGCTGACACCAAACTGGGAGGACTGAGCCTGAGCCTGGCCTCAGAGGCTGAGCTGCCATTGAGATGTGGGCAGGCTGAGAGCTGGGAGGTGAGGCCAACTGAGAATTGCTCTGGTGAGGCCTCATCTAGAGTTCTGGGTTCCTCAGTTCCAGAGGGACAAAGAACTGCTGGAGAGAGGCCAGTGCAGGGCCACCAAGATGATCAGGGGAATGGAACATCTTCCTTATGAGGAAAGGCTGCGGGACCTGGGGCTGTTTAGTCTGGAGAAGAGGAGACTGAGGGGGGAGCTCATTAACATTTATAAATATCTAAAGGGTGGGTGTCAGGAGGTTGGGACATCCCTCTTTTCTATAGTAGCTAGTAACAGGACAAGGGGTGATGGGATGAAGCTGGAACACAAACAGTTCCATTTAAACATAAGGAGAAACTGTGTCAGTGTTGGAGTGAGGGAGCCCTGGCCCAGGCTGCCCAGGGAGGGTGTGGAGGCTCCTTCCTTGGAGCTCTTCAAGACCCACTTGGACATGTTCCTGTGTGATATGATCTAGGTGAACCTGCTTCTGCAGGGGGTTGGACTGGATGAGCTCTAAAGGTCCCTTCCAGCCCTACCATTCTGTGATTCCATGATTCTGTGATATTTCCCACAGCATGTGCTTGTGCACAATAAAATTTAAGGTGAACCAACTTATTTCCTTTTCATTTGAAAAAGAAATCCCAGCATATAATTGGAATCAGGGCTCTTGAGCAGGTTTCAACCAGAGCATCTCTGCTACCGTTGGTGGGGGGTGATCCATGTACACCCCCCTCTGAACCCAGACAAATCCTCTTAACCAAGCCCTGCAAAATCTCATATCCCATCTACAAACACCTTGTACATCACTGTGTGGTAATATTTGTATAGCTGTAGCTATGACTTCTAAGGATTCTTCAGTCTAACTTGTAATCTTGGCCTGGAATTAAGTAATAAAGATTATACATATATAGATCATCTTTATATATATAAGTAACAAATGACCTCACAGTAAATTAACGCTAAAAATATACATCACTCATTACCAACAGCATCAGCATCCTCTGAGGAGCAGGAGGTGCAAGGAAAGCCCTGGAAGAGGATGTCAGTCGTGGCTTAATTCAGGCATCACCCTGGGATGTGTCAGGGAAGGGAGGAATCCTGCTGGAAGAGGGCAATGATTTGCCAATTAAAAGCTGCCAATTAGGGAGAGAAATTGCAGCGCCCTGAGGGGAGCTGCTGAGCGAGGACATGAGGTGAGCAGCAGCTCAAGCTGGCAAACAGGCCCGAGGAAAGACACAGCAGTTGGTTAATTACATGAGGAAGGCTGGAGGCCAGAGGCAAGGCTCTGCAAGATGCATTTTTCTATTTATTCTATTTATTTAGCCCCAAGTCCACACAGTGTCCAAGCAACTCAGCATCACAGATGGATTTTATCCTTATGCTGCCCTGTGGAGTAGAGAGATAACCAAATCCTTGAGGGGCCAAGGCAAAGGGCAGAACAAGGGGTTTATTGGTCTGGGGTCACAGAGACCATCTAACCCAGATGATATGAGCCCTGGTTCAGCATCTCCACCACAAAGACATGCTCTCCCTGAAGGAAGGAAGCTGGGCAACAACCTGCTGATATTTGAGATGAAGGTCCTGAGGATAAGAAAAAGCACTAATGGAGGAAAGACATTTCACACACACACAGAAAAAAAGACAAAAAATCACCTTGTTTTTAGTGCAGGTTTCCAGGGGGAAAGAAGTGCCATCGTTACACACATTCACAGGCTGGGACAAAGCTCCCAGGGCATGGCACCACTGGGTCAGCTCATGTGACAGAGTAGAGGGATGGATCCTGATGAGAGGCAAAGATATCAGTCCACTATGGTCATCCATGGGTTTTTTCCAAAGGCTGGATGAGAGTCATGGAATCATTTTAGTTGGAAAAGACCTTTAAGATCATTGAGTCCAACCCCTCCCCTCACCCTGCCAAGCCCATCACTAACCCATGGCCCTCAGCATCTCAGTTCCATGGCTTTGCAATATCTGCAGGGATAGGGACTCCCCCACCTCCCTGGGCAGCCTGGCACAGGGGCTGACAACCCTCTCAGGGAAGAACTTGTTCCTATCTCCAATCTAAAGCTCCCCTGAGACAACTTGAGGTGGTTTCCTCTTGCCTTAAATTAATTACTTGGGAGAAGAGACTGACCCCCATCTCCCTGCAGCCTCCTGTGAGGGAGTGTCAGAGTGCTGCTGTCTCCCCTCAGGCTCCTCCAGGCTCAACACCCTCATTCCCTCAGCCCCTCCCCAGCACTCTTGTGCTCCAGCCCCTTCCCCAGCTCCACTGCCTATCTCTCCAGGACTTCTACATCCTTCCTGACCTGGAAGCCACAAGTTTCCCAACTGTGCTTCCCAGGATTGAACACCTTGTTGAGGGTAATGCATTTTCCCCAACACAGAAGCACTTCCAGGTGAGTTTTTTTCAGACAGGCTGCTCAGTACTGATACAAGATCAACCAGTGCTGGATGACCCCCCAATCCCTTGGATCCAATATGGTCTTCCTCATTTCAGTGAAAGGCTTTCATGCTGAAAGGCTTTCTGTTATGAAGGTCCACCTGAAAATGTAGAGTAGGAAAGATGCATCGTCTGTGTAAGAGTCAGAATTCATCTTACACCACTGTGGGTGGTCATCCACTCTTCTCCATAAACAGGACCTTTCCTTTTTGCTCTTCTACCAGCATTTCACACTACCCTCTGAAATGAAAGCTGGATGGCAACCATGGAAATCTAATAAACAGCAGGACACAAACCATGTCATCCCCATGAGTCACAGCAAGCTTAGGTTTGGTTCCCTACAGAAGGATTTGCCCTCATTAGGGCTTCTGCCACCTGTCCTTAGAGACCACTAGAAGATGCAGAAAGTGCATTGGATTTAATGTCAGGAAATATTGTCTTTGCTCAGTTCCATTTCCTCAAAACACCCCGTTCTTTGTTGTCCTAAGCAAAGTTAACTCGCTCTATCCAGCAAGAAATTACCATTTCCCTGCTCACATTCCCTCCAGTCCTCACGTGTGTGAGATGAGGTTAACATAACCACTTTGTTCCATTACAGAAAACTCCCTTCTTCTCACAAGGACAAAGAACTGAGGATTTTCCACAACTATTTTCATCAGTGAACTTCACCCCCGTTGCAGTTTCCTCAACTGTGGGCTTGGGAGAACAGTCTGTTTAAGAGGCTTCTGCAAAGAACAGCTTTTCCATTGCTGTGTGCATCACCTGTGAAATGTCACCCTTGAACAAACCCAGAGAGAAACACACTGGGCTTCCACCAGAACCTTTTTCTTTGTTCATTCTTGGACATCACTTCAAATGCCAAAGCATGAATGGCAACAACTAAGTGCAGACTGGTTAAAAGGCATCACTTCCCCCTCTTTCAGTTGAGTCTGGGAAAGCAGCAAAGAATCTGCACTTATAATGTCATGGTACATGGTGTGACCACATTAAAGAATGTTGGGGGCTTTTTTCTGGTAGTAAATTGATTTCTTGAGCTATTTCCTTTGTCAAGTGACCATGAAGGAGACCAGTCTGCCACCAAGCTCAAGCTGCAACATAAAAAAGTGATGAAGCATTATTGTTCTTTGACAGGAAGCTGTGTTTACAGCGGGATGCAGCTCGTGCTGTTCCAGCCTGGGTTCGCTCTGGAACATCTGCACAGGGTTGTTTATGCTCCTGCAAAACAACACTGAGCCTGGAGCATGGCTGCAGAAGCCTGGCTTCATTCCTGGAGAGCTTCTGGCAGGTGGCATCCCACAAAGACACCTGACCCTTTGATTTGCCTTTGACGTCAGTGAGATGATGTTTTAAAGGGGGGTGGGAGTAGGGTGGAAATCATATGTTTCATTCCAAACTCACCTGTTTTCTGCCAGCTGGGTTTTTCTGCATCTATAAAAGAAAAAACACACAAACATACAACTTAAGGGCTTGTGTTTCTGACGTGAAGCAGCCAATTAGACGAGTCAGCCTTTCCCAAACAGCAGCCTTGCTCTGCTTCCTTTACAACCCAGCTCTATTATTTTGACAAAACAATTCTATCCTCTTTTCTTATGAAATGATGAGTTCACAGCAACTGAACCTAAAAGCAAACAGAAGTTGAAGCTGTGGCCCAGAAACCCATGGAAATGCAAAGTAACCACAGCCTTTAGCTCCTTGGTTTAAGCTCTTCATGCTACACGTGGTCTTGAGCTCCTCGTTGTCCTCATCCCATTAGAAAGCTCAGGAGCTCCTTGAGTTTTCATTACCACAAACCAGCAGTACCCTGCTTAGCTCAGAAGAGACTGGTGTCACCTAAACAGCAATGGAAAACTGAAACTGGGTGATAGAACAGGACTGGGGGCGAGAGGAAGCAGGAGTGAGGCTCAGACCCTCTTTCATGAGCAGCCTCCATGGTGACTCCTCTCTGGTCAGGAGAAGGTGGATCAGCACAAGGCACTAGTCTGAAGAGGAAGCTTCAAAACTGGCTGGCTGGTGGAAGAACAGGACGAATTCAAACACACCACGAGAGCAAAGTGGGAGCATCACTGCCACAAACTGAGAGGAACACGATCGTAGCCAAGACACTACGGCTCAGCATGGAGTGTGTTGTGTCAACACATAGCAAGGCTGGGTCCCTGCCAAGCCAACCAGAAGGTATCTCCAACTAAGCTCTCTTGGGTTGGATTATTTATGTTTTGGTATTAAAATGTGACAAATAAACCTAACAATATTTTTGGCACGACTCCAGCAGCAGAAGCAGCGAGTGTTGTGCTAAACATGAAGTTACTATTTACTACGCTGCAATACACAACAGGTCTGGCCAAGGGACACAGA
This sequence comes from Colius striatus, assembly GCF_028858725.1. Taxonomy (NCBI): domain Eukaryota; kingdom Metazoa; phylum Chordata; class Aves; order Coliiformes; family Coliidae; genus Colius; species Colius striatus. The sequence continues at coordinate 2,162,296 of NC_084759.1, read as the reverse complement.
AGACAATTCTGCTGGAGAAGTCACATCACAGAGGGTGACTTACAGGACAGAGGCTGCTGAGTTTCATGGGGCTTCTGGCCATGGTTTGGTGGCAATGAGGGACACATGCTCCACAACCAAGAGAATCATGAATGAGATGAGTGGAAGATTGGAGGAGTCGAGTCACAAGCATTTGCATTTTGAGCCAAACATTTGAATTTCTGAGTTTTAAAGCATTTGAATGAACACATTTAGAATAAGAACAAAGAAGGAATCACTGTTTCCCACAGGAACAAAATCTGTGCTATCCAAGTGCCTTCTCACCAATGGTTATCTTCCAGTGTTCATGAGAGATCTCAGAGTCAATGAAGGCCCTGTCATTAATTTAAGGGATATTGCCATAGGATGCTGTAGCACACCGAGTGTCCAGGCAGGGTGACTGTTTTTTGCAGTGCAGCCTCTTTTGCAGAGAACAGTATTACCATAGAATCATAGGATTGATTTTGATGGAAAAGACTTTTAAGGTTATCATCCAACCCCTCCCCTCACCCTGCCAAGCCCATCGGCACTAACCCACGGCCCTCAGCACCTCAGCCCCACGGCTTTGCAATAGCTCCAGGGCTGGGCACTGCCCCACCTCCCTGGGCAGCCTGGCACAGGGGCTGACACCCCTCTCAGGGAAGAACTTGTTCCTAATCTCCAATCTAAAGCTCCTCTGAGATAACTTGAGGTGATTTCCTCTTGCCTTAAATGAATTAGCTGGGAGAAAAGGCTGACCCCCAGCTCCCTGCAGCCTCCTGTGAGGGAGTGTCAGAGAGTGCTGCTGTGTCCCCTCAGGCTCCTCTTCTCCAGGCTCAACACCCCCATTCCCTCAGCCCCTCCCCAGCCCCTTGTGCTCCAGCCCCTTCCCCAGCTCTGTGCCCGGCTCTGGCCACGCTGCAGCCCCTCAGTGTCCCTGTGGCAGTGAGTGAGGGGCCCAGCACTGACACAGCCCTGGAGCTGTGGCCTCCCCAGGGCCCAGCACAGGGGCCGGGCACTGCCCTGGGGCTGCTGCCACCCCAGAGCTGAGCCCAGCCAGGCTGCCCTTGGCCTTCTTGCCCCCCTGGGCACGCTGCTGCCTCCTGTTCAGCCCCTGCCACCAACCCCCCCAGGCCCTTTCCCCCCAGCAGCTTCCCAGCCCCTCTGCCCCAGCCTGGAGCTGCCTGGCCTTGGGGTGGCCCAAGGGCAGGATTTGGCCCTTGCCCTTGTTCAGCCTCATCCCATTGCCCTGTGCCCATGGCTCCAGCCTGCCCAGGGCCCTCTGCAGCCCCTTCCTGCCCTCAGGCACATCCACACTCCCACCCAGCTTGGTGTCACCTGCAAACTGCCTGAGGTGCCCTCGATCCCCTCACCCAGATCCCCGACACAGATGTTCAACAGCACAGGCCCCAGCACTGAGCCCTGGGGATCACACTGGGGACCGGCCAACACTGGATTTAACCCCATTCCCACCCCTCTGGACCCGAGGCCATCCTGACAGTTTTCCACCCAATGTATGTCCATCCCAGGCACAGACACCCAGCTTCTCCAGGAGGATGTCTCCAGGAGACAATGCCATGGGTCAGTGGTACTGATTGCAGTTGTTGTCACCATATCTCTTGATGGTGTGATTGACAACCTGAAGTTTGCAAGCTCCTGTGGCATTTCACCTGCTGAGCTCATCAGTCCAAGGCTACAAATGAGATCCTCCTCCTTCCTTTCTGCTTCTTGAAGGCTCTATGGGCTTCATACTGGACCAGTAGCTCGTGTGGCTCTGTAAGGACAAGGCACACGTGCCACACCCCATCAGCATCTTGCTTTGGGCCATGCAGTCAGTGTGTCACACACACTCCTCCCAGATGTCTCGTCCCACAGCAGGCCTCTCTTCTGTGTGCTGCTCTCCAAGGCATGGGAATCCAGATCTCCTAAGGTCTATGTTGTGGCTTCATGCTTTACCACAGCCATCCTAACCAACCAAGGAATTTCTTGGTGATTCCCAAGGGAAATTCCACTTAGATAGGACCTGAAAACCTCCATTCACTGCATTACAGCCATCCTGCTAATCTCTATGCTATAGAGATAACTGCAGCACAGCCACAAAATCCAGGAAGAAAAAGACAGAGAACAAGGGAAAGGAAAACCATGAAGTTCTTTGGCAGCCACAGAAAGGACATCCTTTCTGCCAGAACCAAGAACAAGGGTGTGATTTGTGATGAAGACAAACCTCCAGCTCAGAAGAGAACTGCCAGACAGGAAAAGTGATTTTCAGCAGCTTTAAGAACCAAGTTGGATAATTTTCAAATGACTTTCTAGGGGTGGAAGGTGAGGAGGGATGAGGTAATGGAGTGCTTAGGTCACCTCAGTGAGGAACTTGATGACTTTTTACCTTAAGAGTCTTTGGAAGCGTTGCAAACAAGTGTGCCACCACCAAATCAGCCATCTGGGTGCAAACCAGGGCTAACCATGTCTCAGTGTAACAGCAGCTGGAGCTCTCAGTGGAGGATTTTCATAGTTCTCCTCCAGCTGGTCTGCTGGCATCTGCATGTCATCATTTCCCACATCCCACTCACCCTCTGTAGATACCACATGTGTCCAAGGCAAGCAATTTCCCACATCACCTCTTCTGCTCAGCTCTTGCAAGGGGACTAAAGCTCTGGGACCAGAGTTGTCCTTGTATCTTCCTGCACCTTGATTGGGAGAATTGAAGTGAATCACAGAATCATTTTGGTTGGAAAAAGCCTTTAAGCTCATTGAGTCCAACCCCTCCCCTCACCCTGCCAAGCCCAGCACTACCCCATGGCACCTCAGCTCCATGGCTTTGCAATAGCTCCAGGGCTGGGGACTCCCCCATCAACTCCTTGGGCAGCCTGGCACAGGGGCTGACAACCCTCTCAGGGACAAAGCTCTGTCTCAGATCCAATCTAAACCTCACCTGGAGCAACCTGAGACCATTTCCTCTTGTCCTATCACTCATTACTGGAGAGAAGGGACCGGCCCCCATCTCCCTGCAGCCTCCTGTGAGGGAGTGTCAGACAGTGCTGCTGTGTCCCCTCAGGCTCCTCTTCTCCAGGCTCAACATCCCCATTCCCTCAGCCCTTCCTCATCATTCTTGTGCTCCATTCCCTTCCCCCATTCCCTCACATCTCCCCTGTAGCAACTTGAGCCCTTTTCCTCTTGTCCTATCATTCATTACTGGACAGATGATTAAACAGTCCAGGTTACATTTGCCTTTAGGTTTGTAACCCTCACGCCCCAGCCTCAGTGTATTTCAGCTCAAGGTTCCTATTTTATTTCCAAACATAACTACAATAATCCAGAAAGCATCTCAGCTAACCTTTACCCAACAGTAACTCCAAGCCCTGTGGTACATTCGCAGTGGCTGATGGACAAGGCAACTGCTCACTGAGCCCAGGCACTAACATCAGTCTAACTTGGTAACAGTTGTGATAAAGCTCTCTCTCCTCAGCCAGCTCTGATTTGCAGCAGGGCTCTTTGTCTTAAGATGCTTTGGCAGATCTTTATTGCTATTTTGGTCAGTCCATTTCTATCACAGAACTCTTCCATCCCTCAGGATACATTCTGAGGAAGGCACTGAAGCAGCATCAGCAACCAAATGAGATTGTGTATCCTCAAGGCAAAGCTAACCAGGCTCCATCCTGACCAAAAAAATCACTGCTTTACAGGGAAGACAACCCTCCAGTTCTCTAATTAGTCCTTCTGGGCTTGCATGTTGCACCTTCATATGGTAGGTGTGAGCAAAAGCTATAAATCAGAGCTAAAACTATGTCAGTTACCCATATATCATCTGTTCTTCATGCAAGAAGAGGCTGCCCAGTGCTTACTAACACCTATTGCACTCAACTGTAGATTCCATTGATGCAGCTGAAAAAAACCCACATTTCTGAGCACCCAAAAGCCTTTTTCAGTATTAAGAGACAGTACAAAGTGGGAGCTCAGTGCTTTGTTATTGCCTTGGGTCACCACAGCCCAAACGTGGCTGCGAGGAGGATGGACGAGGAGAGGAAAACAAATATCCCTATTTCTGGGAACACTGCAGCTTCAGAAACTTTGTTCTCACTAAACTTGTGCTATTTCCTACTTCTCGTGGTTTGTTCTCATGCTGTTTTTAACCTCTCCTCAAACCAATATAGTATTTCTATTCCATGTCCAAAACAAACCAAGGAAAAAACAGAAAACACAGCACACACGAAAAACAATTGAACAGAAACCTTTTCATTCCCAAAGGGGTTGGAGCCACAATTTATGTCAATTCTTTTAATGTGTTTCCCCCCCCTACAATGAGTTCATGTGTTCTTATTTTAAAGTGTTACAAAAAGCAGCTCCTTTAAACAAAGAGGAGGCTCTGTTTTGCAATTAAATAGCAAAACTGGGGTTTAGCTTAATAAAAACCACCTCAAAACACAACAGATAAAGGTCCAGGTAGTGTGCTTTAAAGGTAGATTGTCCTTCTCGTTACTACATCCTCATATGAAGAAAAATGGCCATGTGGGGTAAGAAGATGTCCCCCATGTGCTTTGAGAAGAGGGGAAACCAATGTATGCAGAGACCAAATGTTCTTCTAAGCATGACTAAAGCAGCACTTCATTTTCTTGAGCCTTTACATGGGATTTTCATAGAATCACAGAATTGTGGGGGTTGGAAGGGACCTTTAGAGCTCAACCAGTCCAACCTCCCTGCAGAAGCAGCTCCCACCTAGATCAGGTCACACAGGAACGTGTCCAGGTGGGTCTTGAAGAGCTCCAAGGAAGGAGCCTCCACACCCTCCCTGGGCAGCTTGGGCCAGGGCTCCCTCACTCAAACACTGAAATGGCTTTTCCTTATGTTTAAATGTTCCAGCTTCATCCCATTACGCCTTGCCCTGTTTTCACTTTGATCCCAGTGGGCTCCTGCTCTCACAGGCACCACACACATTCCAAAGGCACTTCAAGTTCTGTCTTCACTGGGCTGGGATGCCCTTCAGACATGCCCCTTAATTCTCAGGTGCAGACCTGTTGCAGACTTGCTAATCATCAGGAGAGAGATGGCAATGTAGGACCTGACTTCCTACCATTGTGGACTGTGGAAAGAACTTATCATAGAATCACTATGGTTGGAAAAGACCTTTAAGATCATTTAGTCCAACAGCTCACCTCAGACTGCCAAGCTCATCACTAAACTAAACCATATCCCTCAGTACTTAATCTACATGTGTTTTGAGTAACTCCAGGGATGGGGACTCCACCACCTCCCTGGGCAGCCTCTTCCAAAGCTTCATAACCCTCAGGTACAAAAGTTCTTCCTAATGTCCAATCTAAACCTCCTCTGGTGCAACCTGAACTCATTTCCTCACGTTCTATCAATCATTACTGGAGATAAAAGAGACCAACCCCCACCTCACTACAACTCTCCTTCAGGTATTTGTGGAGTGATCACATCTTCCCTCAGCCTCCTCTTCTCCAGGCTGAACATCCCCAGCTTCCTTAGCCACTCCTCAGACTTGTTCTCTAGACCCTTCGTCAGCTTTGTTGCCCATCTCTGGACATACTCCAGCACCTCAATGTCCTTCTTGGAGTGAGGGGCCCAAATTATTATGGGCATTATTCAAATACCCACTAAATAACTTCTACATTTTGATCTGAAATCACCATGAGCAGGTGAAGATGAGCTGGTTGTGTTCAGCTGCAGCAGTAACACACGTCCAGTCTTCACTGTGACGATGAAGCGAAATAACTTGGGACTTTGTGCTTCCTGTGACCACCCTTCTCAGCAGATGCTAACAGGAGAAAGGCTAAAAGTTGACAAAAGAAGGTCCCAAAGGTGTAAGTACAGAGGGAACCTTCTTCAACCACCTGTCAGGACAAGGAGAAAGGCAATCACAACAGAAAAAGACATCACCATCTCCCTTTTGGCTCAGGATCTGTAATGCTTTACACAGACCTGGTGTCTAAAAAGGCACTCCCCCACCCCTCCTATTACCCCCCCAAAGCAGCTGTTTATACTACAGGCTCTGCTTTTACTGCTTGTTTCAAAACAAACCTTTGCCATTTCCTGGCCAGATAAGTTGCACTTCAAATTCTGTGCTAGAAAGTCTGTGAAAGTCAAGATACTGCTGTTTTCCACTATAAATAGCCTGGGCTCGCTATGACATCTCACTGTGACATTTAGTTCAAACAAAGAAGGGAAAAAAATCTTGAGAGGAAGCAAACAGAAAAGAAAGAGGAGGTAAAGAACAAAATACATTTTAAAAAACCCACCAATCCCAACCCACAAGATGAGTTCTTGGATCTCTGGGGGGAATGGATTCCTGGATACATTGATGGCTTTGGACAAAATGCTGTTTCCCAGCCTTTGGGACATGCTGACAGCCCATGGAAAGTGCCTGATCCTCACTCAGGAGAAGGCATCTTCTCCATGGGATACTCCAACAGGGAAATCTTACTCCAGCCTCTCTGGGATATAATTTCCAACTATTTCCTGGTATTATTTTCACACTCCCAAAAGCCCATGTCTAGCATCCCTCCAGGCTGCCTTGACAATGGTTACAACTGCAGTGATTTCCCAGAGGCCTGAAAGCAGCAGATTTTGCGTTGCTTGCCCTGGAAATCCTCCCACCAGTGGGGACATGGGTCAGAAGACAAATATCCCAAGACAAGCGTCATGCCTTGGGCCACACTCTTGAAACTTGGAGCAGAAATCATTTCTCAGAGTGTTTTATAACCCTGGTTGTGCAAGCATTCAGGTTTCTGGGAGTAAGGTGGAAAGGGGACCTTCCTCCATGTGTATAAATGACTTGAGGGGGTGTCATGAAGATGGAGCCAGACTTTTCTCAGTAGTAACCAAGGGCAGGACAAGGGATGATGGGCAGAAACCCAAAACCATGAAATACTAGGGAAAAAAAGTGACAAGTGCAGGTGGTCAAACACTGAAACAGGTTGTTGAGTTTCCATCATGGGGGATTTCCCCTTACCTGTCCCACCTGGCCCTGCTTTGAGCAAGCTGGTTGGAACAGATGATCTTCACAGCTTCCTGCCAACCTCACTGGCGACAGGAGAGGAAGAAGAACCATTCCCACCTCTTTGCTGTATTCAAGTCTTGGGCCCTGAGAAGTTTCTTAGAAGGAAGGGATGCAAGCATTCCTATTCTCCCCATGAAAGTTATACACAGCTTTACCTTCTTGCAAGAAGAACTGGAGACAGCAGAGCAGATTACAGGTCTGAACTCAACTTAGGGGGAAAACAACTTCCTGGGAACAAAGAGAATTAGGAAAACAGACCTGAAATGGACAGCAAGCAGAAGAGCCTTGCTTTGCTTTTAAAAAAGGCTGCAATATCCAAGAGCAGCTTGGCAGGGATTAACTAGTCTGCAGGAAAAGCCTGACTCATCAGCTCAAAGCATTTACACTTATGGAGAGAGTCAATGGTCCTGGTGATGGCTACAGGGCAGCAGTCACACATTCACTTGGCATCTCTAGGGACAACCAGCCTATTATCACAGAATCCCAGAACAGTGGGGGTTGGAAAGGCCCTTCAGAGCTGCTCCAGCCCCAGGCCCTACTAAAGCAGGTTCCCCTGGCTCAGGGGGCATGGGAATGTGTCCAGGTGGGGTTGGAAACCTCCCAAGAAGGAGCCTCCACACCCTCCCTGGGCAGCCTGGGCCAGGGCTCCCTCACCTCAGCACCAGTTACACACTCCATATACACACATCAAAACAAGCAGCATCCCCAACAGCAATAAAAGCCTGTGCAAATTCATTTCTAGAGCCTTTAGCCATTCTCTGGTAGAGACTGACAGGAAGGAAGTCTCAAAGTACTGGAGTCCTACAACCCTCTGGGACAGTTCTGTCTGACAGCTGCATAAAAAATGGATTTATTACCATAAAAGTCAGCAATTCCTGAACAATGTTGTCTCTGAAGAGTACCAAATTAGACAGGCTCCCATACAAGACATCACAGAGGACTCGTGCTCCTGAGCATCCAAGTGACAGGATTAGATCATCCTTAAAGGTCCTTTCCAACTCAAACCATTCTATACAGTCTAAATCCCATTTGCAGTCTAGAAGAGACCAGCTGCTGTGGCCATCACCCTCTGAAGGGTTCAGTGATGACCCCAAGAGACCAAGGTCCTAATCACCCACCTCCAGTTTGATGGTATGAGCGTCTTCTCTTTATGACCAGCTGGAATCAATGAAGGCAGCTACAGAAAATGAGATCCCAGAGAAACTGCTAAAAACATCTAGGTATCATCACAAAAAGTGCTGTTCTTCAGAAACAGCCAAGTATGGGCAAAACCCAAAACCACAGGATGTTTGGAGTAGGGTCTGACCTGGAGTAGTATTTATTGGACAATTTAACAGCCCTGGACTCCAAAAATGACTCAAGGCCGTGCTGTTACTCCTCAGTCCCCAATGCATAAAAACTCTTCAATATCTTTCCTGCCCAAAACAACTGAAAGCCTCTTTTCTCTAGAAGTGATGAACAAGTTCCCAGTAGCTCATTATCCTGCTTGAAACACTCAAACAACTCTTCACCTGGGAACACTGAAAGTAACCCACAACCACCACGATCCAAGACGACCAACAACCTCCCCTTGCCACTCACAGCTCTGCCTGCCTCCAGCAATCACCAACTGCTATTTCATTAGTAGTTTCAACCCTTCAGTTACCACTGCAACTGCCTGGTTCATTACCACCAAATGAGGTTATGGGACTTCAACCTGCAGCCCCTGTGCTTTTTTGGAGACAAGACGACTCCAAATGGCACAAATCATGATGCTCCCTGGGAGCCTGATTTAATTCTCCTCAATCATGGCACTGATTTGTCTAAGTCTCCATTTCTATGCCTCTTCACCTGATTAAACACCCCTAGTGACAACTTCTTTTGCAGGAATGCACAAATACATCTTAAGGCACTTCTTTCTTAACTTTCTCTTTGATAAATGATGTTAAGCTCTAATGATAAGCTTTATGTTGCATTTCTGCTGGAAGAAACCAGATTTTCAGGACAGGCTTTGGGTAGGGGGAGAACTCCTTGTCTGCATGGAAGGGAACTTTGCAAAGGCTGAGAGCAATCATTCCTGATGGTTTACATCAAACCTAGGGAAAGAAGTCCTGAAGCCAGCATAGACACATAGGCACTAAACACAAATAACCTGATTTTTCTAGTTCACCTTAAATGATGGTCAGTCTTCTCTGGATTGAGCATTGCCAAGCTGAAAACATCTGCCTTTGTAGTGCACCTGTGAGGATGAACAACGACCTTCATCAGTGACAGCCTTACACCTCAGAGACAAGAGAATATAATCTTCACTTTGCTGACACTTGATTCTTTTAAAGGCTTGAGGTGGTTGGGTTTTTTAAGTCCCATCTATTTCATCACACATTCTCTTCAAGGCATCGTCCACGTCACGATGACACAACTGCAGGAAGCTTCTGCGTTTCTATTTCACCCTGAAATTTCAAAAAGCTCATTTTGTGAGTGAAAGACCGAGACTGAAAATACTTTTACCCTTTCCAGAGAATGTCTACTCCTCTGTGATTGCATCCTTAAAGTGCAAGTCACCTCTCCCTTCTTTCAGTCCTTCCTCTTAACTTCACTTTACCATCCTTTCTTGAAACTTCATGTATGTGCTATTGCAGTGCCACAGCACACTTGATCAAATGTCAAAGCAACCCTTAAATGCTGTTTTATCTGCCCTCTGCTTCAGCCCCAGCTTCCTGCCAAGCTCCAAGCCTGACACTTGCTAATTCCTAGCACCAAAGACTCTCCCCATCACACCACAGCTCACCTTTCTTCTGTTCCAAGGAAGGACATCAGATCACTTCAGGAAATGAGATGCAGCTTATTAGGCAGAAGGGATATGCAAATGTCTTACACATTCTGATGGTTTATTTTTAGCAGCTCAGTGATATCTGTAAGGCTTTGAGGAGTGGATGCATGGCTGCAGTAGGATGAAGGAAGTATCCCAGGGGCATGTACATGTGCAGGGCAGGACAAGGAACAGGCAGTGCTGCCTGGAGTCCATGACAAGGGGGAGAAGGCCAAACACTCCAAGCACATCTTCCTACAGCTGTGCTTAAAAAAAACAACAAGGAACTAGGAACAAAATCAGCTCCATTTGAGAAAACATCAAGAGAGGAGTTTCAGGAATGAATGCACTGACTACAAAAGTCCTTCTTCTAAACCCCTCACACAAGACCTAGATATCCCCCCCACTTACTTCAATTTGCCAAGCTCTGAACCATCATCTCTCACAGCAATACTAAAAGCTTTCATGTTTGTTAGACAGACTTCAAGGAATTGTCAGACAGTTCAACTGTAGATGTTCATACCTTTGCTGTGAAGTCATCACTAAGGATGCAAACAGAAGTTTTACATCAAACACAATAAACTGAACCAGAACTCAACAACAGACTTTGGTAAAATCTTTCTCTACTTCGTATTCTCATGGCCTTTCAAGTCAGGGGCACTCTAAACACTGCAAAACCTGCTACAAAACAGAAGAACTGTGTGTCATCTGCTCTGGGCTTTTCATAACTGTTGTATGGAAAACTACAGACATCTGCAAAGCACAGCACACTGTCCAATCCCACAGGCAGTCAAATCTGGATGAAATCGCTTCTTGTCGTTCTGGAGCGACGTGGCACTTTCGGGACTTAGGTCAGAACTTGGTCACTCTCCTTGGTCACTGCTATTTCACCAAAACAAGAGTAAAAGCTCCCAAACAACTATCAAAACCTGAACTACCTAGAATGTCACACTGGTAGGGTTATTTTTAGGGGTTTTTTAACTAAAGAATTATGTTTCAATCAATATAAACTATTGTCTCCCATCCCAAGCACTCAGTAGAGCAGAAACCAAACTAATAACTACTTCCACATAAAGAGAATGCAGAAACAAATCATTTCCTCACCCACTTTTCCAGCATTTGCACGTTGAATTTATCAAGACACTTCTCCACCACAATAAACCACATTATTTTGGGACTAATGCTGATGGGCAAAGAAAACAGCAGCGTATGAAAGTCACAGGGACTTCAATTTGTGAAGTAACTGAGATGAAAAAGCAGCAGCACCATCTAGGGGTGACTGCATCTTCCTACATGGGTGGATACTCAGGACAAGGTAAGTTCTGGAGGCTTATGTGTTTTTTTTAAAGTTAGTCTTGGTTGGAATTGAACCTGAACTACAACACAAGCAAGTAAAATCACAGCTTAAAAAGCAAAGACTGACGCAAAAAGTTGTATTAGCCTTTGGATGAAATCTACTTACAGTAGTACTTCAGCACCAAAAAGTGGGCAGTTAGGCTGACAGATGTATATACAATTAAATGATGTGTCAAAGTCTTAAAATGCTTCATTATTTATAATGAAATCTATACAAAACAGTTAAAAACGTGGCTTTTATATACATTTGGAAAGAAAAAAAGAAGTATTGTCTTCATTAGCAGAACGTATTAAAACTGGTTCTTCTTCTCCCATCCGAACCCAAACCTCTCTCTCTGTGGCTTGTAACTACTATCACAAAACCCCAAAGTATTGCTTCGACAAGCCAAGTTGTAAGGCTGATTTCTGAAACCTACCACTGGATACTGATTTCAGCTTTTCAAGTCCACAAAAATGGTCGCTTTAAAAACAGCATGTAAGAGTAAAATACAGATTGGTGGGTTTTTTTCTCCTTTAAAAGCCTGAAAGCTCACTTCTGAATTCCCAAGGTTCAGCTTTGAAAGATGCTGAACCCACTTATCCCCAATTTTGAAGAATTGACTGATAGCAAAACACATCAACCCCACCCCTGTCTGGATTAAGAGTTCACACCCCCTCCTGTCTCACAGGAGCTTCTTAAACAACTTGGCCATCACTTTTACCTTTAAATAAATAATCCAAGATTCTAACAAGAGCAGATGAGCATTTCACGTGCTTATGGCACACAGGAATGCCTCACGTGCCTCTACTTCTGGTTAAAGCACGAGAACAAAAACCCACTAGCAAACCCACTTGGTTGCCAGTTAGGGATGTTGCTTATTTCCAAGCATTCACCAATGAGAAGTTAACAAAAATAAACTATATTTTTTTGGCTTATATATAAAAGAAGAAATCTCTACTCTAAGTGAGCACAAGTGCAAGAAAGCTAACCAATGCTAAATTCCCTGGGGCTTTTCCAGCACTGTCAGAGACACTTTTTTTCTCTCACATGCTATTTAAAATTACAAATATTTATTAAACATTCTCTTTTTTTCCCCTCCCCACCTCCCCCATGGTGTTTTGCTAACAAAAAGACACACCAAAATAACTTCCACTGGAATAGATTTTCACTGAAAGGTGTTTCAGTATCTGGGCAAGGGCTTCGATAGCACGAGCTGTAGAATTCGCTGCAGGTTTGCTTTTGAACAGGCATACATTCCACTGTCACAGATTGACTACATCTCAAGAACTACATCTCTTTTTTTTTCCCCTCTTTGTTTCTTTCTCTCTTTTTGGAAACAACTTTGAAGATGCAGCTTTTGCACTACCGTCTTGTTAAAACACGTTGATGCTTCAAGGGTCCAATGAACGGCTCTAATAGGCAAAGTGCTCTAAGACATCACAAAGAAACAAGGGCATCTTGGATACTCAAAATCCCAAGATGTTTTTAAAGTGCACTCCAGTGTCCCAACTCCTTAGGATTGTTCAGCAGAACATTGAGAGGGGCTGGGCTCAGCGCCGTCCTCAGCGCTACTGTCCACATCTTGCTCTGCTGCCGTCTCCTCGTCGTCGAGGCGCTGACTGGTGAAGTTGTTGAGCTCCAGGAGCCCGCTGGGTTCCACCACCACATTAGAGCTGGAGTGACAAGGGATGGAGTAGTGAGGGATAGTCTGAAAGAAAGCCAAAGGTTTCAGTTTTAGCAGGTGGTTCTCACAGCTTGGAGGCATCTGCACAGGCGCAGGTACTCATGGAAAAGGGACATTAGGTTTCCAGGAGCAAGTTTCCCTCCCTGAGGCCTGCTGCATGTCATGATGAAGCTGGAACACAAAAAGTTCCCCTTAAACATAAGAAAAAACTCTTTCACTGTTCAGGTGAGGGAGTCCTGGCCCAGGCTGCCCAGAGGGGTTGTGGAGTCTTCCTTGGAGGTCTTCAAGACCCACCTGGACATGTTCCTGTGTGACCTGATCTAGGTGAACCTGCTTCTGCAGGGGGGTTGCACTGGATGATCTCTAAAGGTCCCTTCCAACCCCCACCATTCTGTGATATCTCAAGCTTCATAGAATCACAGAATCATTACAGTTGGAAAAGATCTTTCAGATCATTGAGTCCAACCACTTACCTCACACTTCCAAGCCCATCATTAAACCACATCCCTAAAGATTCAAAGCACCCTTTCACCGGAGATTGTGAAAGATAAAATGTGAATAACCCTGCTCTTAATGCACTGACCTTGGCTTGGATCTTCACTAAGGTTCTGTGACAACATAACCAATAGCTAAACTACCTGTGCCCACCATCCATCACCCCTCAAATGCAAAGCAGGGATAATTCTTTCTACTTATCTCTTTCAGACAAGTCACTCAGCTATATATAAGGACCAGTCATTTTTTTGTACACCACATAAGCTCTGGCCATGCTCTGAGCTGTAGCAGCACAGAGGCTGAGGAAGCACAGCAGATTTGTTTCTCCTTGTACTTTCCTAGGTTCTAGAAACTAAACCTACCAACTTTATAGAAACAAAATCCTGGGCAGTGTTTTACTTTTGGAACAGCTTGTAGCATGCCACAACAATATATGATACGGATTCTCAAGGTATGCACGTTTGAAGCAAAGTGCTTCAAACTGCCCTAGTTTCTATTTAGGGAAATGAGGACTAAAACTGAGTACAAAAATGATCATTTCTACAAAAGTGAAGTTAGCTGCAAGGAAGATTTTACAAAGCAGCATGAAATGTTTGAAAGGTCCATACACAAATTACTTCTCACATCTGAAGGATTTTTACTGTAACACAAATAATCATGGAAAAGTTTTAGCTGGAAGAGACCTTTAAGCTGATGGAGTCCAGCCTCTGTCCCAGCCCTATCAGCCACCAGACCATTGCCCTCAGAGCAACATCCAACCAGCTCTGAAACCCCGCCAGGGACGGTGACTCCAGCACCTCCCTGGGCAGCCCCTTCCAATGCCTGACAGCCCTGGCACCAAAGAAATTCCTCCTCACATCCAGCCTGAACCTCCCCTGGTGACACTTGAGGCCGTTTCCTCTTGTTCCATTGCTGTTACTGGGGAGAACAGACCAACCCCACCTGGCTACAGCTTCCTTTCAGGTAGAGAGTGAGAAGGTCTCCCCTGAGCCTTCTTTTCTCCAGGCTCAACAGCCCCAGATCCCTCAGCCCTTCCTCATCTGAGACATGCTCCAAACTCTTTCCTAGCTTGGCAATCTGACCTCTGGATCCTGTCCAGCACCAAAATGTCCTTGTAAGAGAGGTGCCCAAAACTGGACACAGGATTGGAGGTGCAGCCTCACCAAAACTGAGGCCAGGGGAATGATCACCACCCTGCTCCTACTGACAACTGATCCAGGATAAAACCATTTCAATCCACCTTATCACTTGTGTGAACACATACCATACCAACTTGTCTATGAAGATTTATATCACACCACTATGAGCCCTCAGGTGACTTAAATACTTCCTCAGTTGACATCCTGACCATGTATTACATCGTACATCATACTGAAGACATCAGAATCAATTAAAACACCAATCATGAGGTAATCAGTAACTCAAAGCATTTAGGCTAAAGATCAATAGTTTTATCTCAGGAGTGGCAAGACTGGTTATAAGAGAAGTTAACAAGCTTTCTTCTGAATTCAGACATTATTATTCTATCATTTACTTAATTATTCTATAATTTACTTAACTTTTCCCACAAGCTGAACCCCAGTTCTTCCTTTTTGTGCTAGCTGTATACTCAGAGGTCACACTGAGAAATAGACATTATAAAGCAAAATCCCAGATCACAGTTCCATAGTAAGTGTTGAAGGTCACACTTTTAACCATCTCCAACAAAAGTACTGTGTAAAATGAGATGAGCTTGGTATGCTTTAACAAAGGAAGATGATGAGGACACAGAGAATGATACAGTGCTAGAGAAACTCAAGCTCAGTTACTCTGAAGGAGTAAATCCATTACAAGAGCAGAAAACTGGGGAAAGAAAACAAAAATCACTCAAACGTGGTTCAGTTGGTACCATCACATTAGACACGAATTCGCTCTGCTCAACCTTTGTCTTACTTGCTCTGGTCTTCTCTTACCTGGATGACAATTTCTGATGAACTCTCTTCAGCTTTCTTTTGTGATATATTCTGAATGTGTACAAACTGGTTTGTTGCAGGCATTCCTTGTGCATCGAGTTTCCTCTCTGTTAAAGCAGGACCAACAGCAGGAGGACTCGAAGCGGATTCCGTACACGTCTGTTGCTGGGGGACGGAAGCCGTCGTCATCCCTACGGCAGCCGCCTTCGGCACCTGAGGGCAAGGTGATGACTCTGCTTGTTTACTAGTGGCCGTGGCTTTGTTTGGGGGATCCACTACGGTTTGTTCTACGTTTGTATCAATCTCAGCTTCCACCATAGACACTCTCAAAATATCTGCTACCGCTGTCTTCGTGGATGCCTGCGTGGGGAACGGGCTGGTAACGGGCACAGAGCTGCCACCTGCTACCTTTGAAACAGAAGGAGGCTGAGGCCCCTCAAAAGTTATCTTTGTAACAGCGGATCCTTGCGTTACAATTGGATGCTGCACCTGAAAATCAAATTTTTGTTGTGCATGTTACAGCTAGATTACTTTGGGGTTTGTTTTTTCTCTCAATTACTGACAAGCTAATCAATCATTTCCAAGGACAGTATGGCACAAACAACACATTTGCTACGAGGAAGACAGTTGAAACTCAAAGTGTTTTAACAAAGGAATTAGCAATGACACGGGAACAGTTAATTGAAGCCTGGGGAAAAGCAGCTTTTTTTTTAGGCTGCTAGGTAAGGATTGTAGCAGTCTAATACCACAGTTTTCCTTTGGGATTTACATCCCCTTGTGATGTTTGTTAACCCTCCTTGTTTTCACATGTACTCCTGAAAAGGCCCCCAAAAAAAGCGTGTTTTTCTGGAGTTAGTTAAAATCAACTTTTTTTCCAAGTTCCTCAGTCTTTAAACATTTTCCCCTCCCAAGGGAAAATAAGGAATAAAAAAAATCCAATTACTCCTCTACAAGAAAGCCATAAAACTTCAGGAAGATGTAAACTACAAAGGAAGACGTACAATGGAGAGCCTGAGGAGACTGCAGTGTATTCAGCTTTTATTTCCACAGAAATAAAAAGTGCTATGGGAACAAGGACCCCAAAAAAACACCCCAAAAAATTAACTTGGCATAGCTAAAAATTAGAAATAAAATAACTAAGGACCAATTCCATGCACCAGTGGTGGCAAAAAAATGGATCAAAACCATCCAAGACGTTATTTGTGAGCTCTATGGGTTATTACTCTATATTCCTTTTCCCCTATAACATGTGCTTCTCTTTGCTAGTGTCAACCTTCTGATGGGGTAATTAATACCAGCAGGAAGGAGGAGTTCTCTCTTTTGCCAGGACAAAACACTGCTACAGTAGCGACAGGGTTGGTGTTTTGAGACTTATAGCTAGGTTTGGTTTTCCTTCAAGAGCGCCGTGTATTTCGCATGCTATCAATATTCCGTTACCTGGCTTGCTGGCTGTTTCTCTGAAGAGGCAGGTAGCTGCATTTGACTCTGGGGGGGTTGGGGTTGCACGTAGATTTTTTGTGCCGTTGGTGCCTGTTGCAGTTTGGGCAGCTGCTGGGTGGTTTTTACTGCAAGCACCTGGACTACAGTTTGCTGTGGCTGTGCCACTAAGGTAGGGAGTTGCCTTTCTTTGGCCATCATGTGGTGTGGGGGGTGCTGTGCATCTGGTTTGGTCTGTGCTTGCTCTTGCTGCAGAGGGGTTAGTTTTTGATGCCTTATGGAAAGCTGGGGCATTTGTGGGAGTTTGTGCTGGATTTGATCAGCCTGCAGGTGGATTGTCTGCTTCTGCTTAGTCTGGAAACACTGCAGAGTTTTCACTTGCAGTTGAGTCTGTTCCAGCTGTGGCTGACTCAGTTTTTGCTGTTTTTGTGTCTGCGATTGTGTCAGGGCAGATCTGTAAAAGAGGCCAGTCTGAGGATCTAAGGTGTCCATCTCTTCCACTTCTCCTTCCTCAGTTCCAAGCTGTTCGCTGTGTTTGGTAAATGCAGTGTGACTGCTTAAGGCCTTAATAAGAAGAATTTAGAGGAAGTTAGTCAACAGAACTATAAATCACAAGAATATACACTCTAATTTAGTGTTCCAACTGGACCACAACTTATTCTGCCATTATAAATGCCCAATTCATGGGTAAAGACACCCTTACACAGAGATTCCACAACACCTAAGCAATCAATAGCTAATTTTATCCTGTTAAAATGTGGTACATTTCTATGTGACCACATCACTAACCCTCAGTGAAGATTACGGAGCCCTTGCCTGTGTCAGACTGAGGTTTAAAGCCCCTGAAGTCACATGGCAGTCAGATATGAAGCAGCACAAATTAGAAGGTCCTTGAATCAGTAGCTCCTCAGTAAAGCCAGAGTCTCTCTGTCTCTCTCTTACCTCGAGAGCCTAGTCACCTTCTCCATGATTTCTCCTACAGCTCCCCATGTACCTACAGTCTACCCTGTTTCAGCAGAGATCCTCTCTTCTGCTCCCTTCTTATTGCAGCTTTTCTTGGGCACATTGTTTTTTGAGGGACTCAAGGGAACAAGAGATCTACGTCACTAGGCTTGTATACCATGCTATAAAGATATTAACAAATGGCCTTAGTAAGACGAAACAACCTACTCAAAACCCCTGAGAAAATACAATTTGAAGTGGGTTGATAACCCTAATATTATTACTAGCCTGGTTCACAGGTGGTGCTCCTAGAAGTTAAAGCACTGCAGTCTTGAACAATGGCATTGGTATGGCTTCAGTAAGTTTTCACCACAAGCTACACTGCTTGAAGTGTTTAGGACTCACAGAACTGGTCTAATTATGAACTTAATTTCTGATTCAGAGAATCACAGAATCTCAAGGGTTGGAAGGGATCTGGAAAGCTCATCCAGTGCAACCCCCCTGTCAGAGCAGCACCACCTAGAGTAGGGCACACAGGAACCCATCCAGCTGGGGTTGGGATGGCTCCAGAGGAGAGTCCACAGCCCATCTGGGCAGCCCCTGCCAGTGCTCCCTCACCTCAACACAGAACAAATTCTGCCTTGTGTTTCTTTGGAACCTCTTCTGTTCCAGCTTGTACCCACTGCCTCTTGTCCTATCATTGGCCATCACTGAGAACAGTCTGACTCCCTCTGCAGTTTGCCTGTTTGCAAACTGAAGCCCTCTTGAACAAGACACCATGTGCTTTGTATTCTGACCAGGTTCTGCTTCACCTCTTTTCCCCTGCACTAACACCAACATCATCCCATGCCCCTGCAACACTACCGAGAAAAAAACAGCTTGTTGCTGTTGAGATGACATACAGATAGCAAGAAGGGATCTAGGAAGCCTTCTCTTTTCCACAGTGGCTGTTAATATTTCTTAGCAGCCTCAAGCTCTCTCATTAACTGCCTCTCTTTTTATCCCACCACCCTCACCATCAAACCAGGTAGTGTTAAAATTATTCATCTGCCCTTACACTTGGCATTTTCAGTGGCAGTAACATGACATATACTCAGAACAAGCCCTGGTCCTTTACAGTTCATCTAACCTAGTGCTGTATATATGCTGTTGGGAAAAGGAAAGGGTACAACCTGCTGCATGATGTGAGTAATTGCGCCCGTGGAGGATGCAGGGATGGATTTCACCACCACAGAAGTCTGTGTTGCTGTCTGTGACTGAGCCACGTGCTGCAGCAGAGTCCTCTGGGGCTGAGATGATTGCTGGTGGGGCTGGGACCGATGGCTGACTGAAAGTAAAGAGGTCAGTGGCACTTCTCCAGAACTGTCTGCGGTAACTTCAACTATCTGCTACACATTTAAGCTTCAACTGAAAGCATCTATGAGTGAAATACAGATCTGAGTATGAAACACCATCTTTTACTGTATGTTAGCTTCAACCTTAAAGTGTAGATCTGTTCTGAGAAGCCTCTTCAAGTAGCAACTGAGGGGTTTTGTTTTTATCTCTAATCAACTAAGGAATCATGCTTGGCCCAAATCTCCTCTGGTCTGCCCCTCACAACACACCAGCTTTGCAAGCAGAATTTATACCCAATTTTCAGCTGGGCTCTTTATAAGGCATAAAACCACAGAGCATAAGTTATTCTGTGGTGTTTACACTGTCTAAAGCACCTCATAATTGGCTGCAGTTAAGAACAGCAAGCCTCGCACACTGAATTTCTGCCACTGATAACTGCAAGAAATACCCTCTGGAGCATGGGCTGAATTTGGTCAGCAGATCTCTGGGTATTACAAAAGCAAGTGAGGTTGATTAGAAATCAGAGACTAAAAACAAGACAGCTCATCATGGATCTATGTCACTTTTTAGAACAGATCCAGCGCCAAGTTATGGAGCTATATGGTGATGGCTTTGTTATTCCATAGTGAATTGACAGAGGAATGATCCTCAGCTGAAAAAAACACCCCAAACCCACAAACAAGCACAGTTTAAATTCAGCTGTAACATAACTCCAAAAGTTTTTAGTGACCTTCCTGAAAGTTGAAAGGTCATATTTTGAATGATATATGCCAATTTGACTTTCCCACTCCAAGGAAGGAGTTGGATGCCATCAATACCAGCCTGCACGCTCTGCCAGATGTGTGGTGGATATTCCCCAGCAGTTCCTGCACAATTGAAAGCTTCATTTCAAGATCAAGTTTCTAACCTATATGGTTGTGGAGATACTCTTCCGAATGGGAACCAATACAGTGTTGTCTTCCTGAGTCTGCAGATAGACAGAAAATAGTGACACCAAGATGTGTGAACAGCTCCCTTCATCTCACAAGGAAGCACACATGCTGAATCCCAACTCCTACACAGATTAAAGCCTGCCTAATCCCTGCCTCTTGGCACAGGGGGAGATCTCACTGCAGATTACAGACCCTTTACTATGTTACTACCAATTTAGCAGAAAATACAGCTAAGGTGGATGCCTGATAAACCCTAAGAAGCACAAATTAAAAGCAAAAGCAGCACTCAATTCCCTGGCAGTGTTAACAGACACTGGGCAAAGGGACAAAAATTGAAGAGGAAAATAACCAGGTTTGTGCTGTAGAAGAAACTGCTGCTAAATACTGGGTACCAACTCAAGCTTTATAAAAGCCCAGTATTTCAAACAGGAACCAAAACTCAGACAAACTTCCCAATTCTGTACCTTGCATGGCTTCTAAGCTGCTGAAAAGGGCTTAAGTCTATGAAGATGCAATTTCCCATCTTCCCTGCACTTTCACAGCGAGACCCAGCAAAAGCAAACCTTGAACAGAAGCTCAATGCACAGTTATCTGAGCAAGGGAAGATAACTGACTGTTAACTGGAGATCACTAATTTGTGATAGTTTGGAGTTTGTGTTGAAAGAAATCTAAGGGAGCATGACTGGAACATTCAAAATTGAAGCCAGACACAGTAAGTGTATCTGAAAAATTAAGTATCAGATTAGACCTTTAACAGTAAAATCACTGGAGTTACAGACCTGTATTTATACAACTTAATATAATCAAGTTTTATTCCTCTTTTCCAGTGTGTATTTTCAACACATTTTTGCTTTTATCTTCCAAATAACATAAGGAGACCAATAACAGGGACTTAAATTAAAAAGAACAGGTAATTTAGCCCTCTCATGTATGTATGGGAAGTGGCTCACATCTAATGCTCTGGAGCATCAGACAGACAAAGGGAGCCAAGGACTTACACAAAATGGGATAACCAGACAGAAGTCAAGACTTGAAAAATATGGTTGGAGTTCAGCTCTTTAACTTTGAGATCTGAATAATTTGTTTGTTTAAAAAGTGCAACTTCATCAGTTCAAAGCCTTCCAGCAAATGAAAAAACTGGGGATGACATTAGCAAGCTACATGCACACCTGGCTAAAAAAAACACTTAGAGTAACATTTTGCAAGTAAGGGTTAAACTAACCCAAAGCCTGACTCCACTCAGTATGTGTAAGAAACAGTATATGGTTCCTGTAACTTCCATTTCTACTTTTTCCTTACTAGACATTTTCCTTCAAGTGGGACATCATGTCAGGGAACAGAAAATCTGTTTAACTAGGATGTCTTGAAGCAACAATCCTTTGTTTCAGTTATAAACACTCTCCACTATGCTCCAGAAAAGCAGATGCAGTCTCTGTCCCCTGGCACAGTGTCTCAATAGTGGAAGAAAAGACTCATTTCCCCTACAGCAAATTACAGAGAAAACACCAAAATGAAACCCATTGGAAGAAAACTTCCAAATTAAGTCCCCAGGCTTCAATTTCAAACCCACCATCACACTACCTCAGTCACTTACCAGTTGTGATATATTCAGCAACTAATTCTGACTCCACTACAGCGATTGAAGGACTTTCTGGAGAATGCCTTTTCTCTTGGGTCATCTGGATTGGGACAGCCATTTGACTCAAGTCAATAGTAGGCTGTCTTGGCTTTGATTCTAACTTTTCCTTCACTGCTTTAGAAAAAGAGAAAAACATAAAATAAGCCTCCAATACATAAATCTTCATAATAGAATAAACCTCCAATATAAAAGCAAATTTTAATTTAAGAGAGAGTGAACTTCATGTAAGAGATTCAAATTGTTACAGGGTAAGAGAAAAAGAATGAAGCTGATTCAAGACAGGTGCTCCTCAATTACAGAACTTATGAAAAACTGCTGCTTAAGCAAGTAATGAGCTTTGAAGTTATCCTAACCATGTCTTCATACCTGTTGTCTGCTGAAGTTCCAGCAAAGCTTTGATTGTGGAAGTAGCTGACTGGGATTCACTGGATACATCCTGATATATTATTGTAGGGCTTGTGTCCACAGCAATTTCATGTTCTGACCAATCCTGACTTCTTGAAGCGATCACGTGGACTACAGGCTGAGAATCTGTTTGCAAAAGAACAGGGGCACATCAAGCCATCCTAGAACCAGTTTGGGTTGGAGATCTCTTGTCCAACTTCTTGCTTTAAAGCAGGGCTATAGCTCAATTTTAGTCTGATTATCCATTAGCATTTTCAACACTGCCAAGGATGCATATTGTCCTTCTGCAACATTTTAGTTATTACAACTTGAGGTAAAACATTGCTGATGTCAGGAACAGCTTCCAGAAAAGAAAACAAGAAAGATCCTACATCTTTCATATGAGGAAGGGCTGCAGGACCTGGGGCTGTTTAGTCTGGAGGAGACTGAGGGGGGATCTTATTAACATTTACAAATATCTCAGTGGTGGGTGTCAGGAGGTTGGGGCAGCACTTTTTTCTATTGTGTCTAGCAACAGGACAAGGGGTGATGGGATGAAGCTGGAACACAAAAAGTTCCATTGAAACATAAGGAGAAACTGTTTCAGTGTTTGAGTGAGGGAGCCCTGGCCCAGGTTGCCCAGGGAGGGTGTGGAGGCCCCTTCCTTGGAGCTCTTCAAGATCCGCCTGGACATGTTCCTGTGTGACCTGATCTAGGTGGGATCTGCTTCTGCAGGGAGTTGGACTGGATGATCTCTAAAGGTCCCTTCCAAACCCTACCATTCTGTAATTCTATGATTCTACCCTTCTGTAAAAGCCTGTAAAAACTTTGGTTGGAACAAACAACGTTCAGCAAGTTTCTTTCTGTGTTGAATATGCCTTGGATTAGACTCTTTTTCAGAAGGTTTTAGCAGTTCAGGTGACCAACATGTACTTTACATTCTGAATTAACAACTGATAAGTTTGTTGAATCTTCAAAATGTTTGCAGTTTACTTAAAATAGTAGTATAGACCAACAAGGGATTATATAGAAAAGGTGATGGAAAGACACGTATGTACACAGATTTCACTGAGTTGTTTTTATTTGATGCACCTTATGGTCACTCCTGAACAAATGCTGGGTGTTACTGATGCCCTGTTATTTGTCCTCCTCTCCTACACAAAGAGCAGCATCTCTATAATGGCTTGAAGCCATGGCAATACCTCATCAGGACTCCATGTCTGATGTATGTCCTGATGCACATGCACGTGACTAGAAGAGGATTGAGATCTAGGTTGGTGTCATGACAGCTTCCAGTCACACAGTGGAGAGATGTTTCCATACACTCAGGAAAGAGGGTGGCAGAGCATGGGCTGCCAAAAAGATCTCAACAAAACCAGCTACACTGCAGGCCACAAACATTGTAGCAGCAACTCTGAGCCCAGCAAGGAACCATTCTCTCCAGTTTTCAACAGAGGAAATGAAGGCATATAAGAAGAGATAAATGAAGCCATAAGGGAAGTGAGCAATGAAACTCACTGCTTATAGACTGGGTGAAAACCTGTGCTAAAAGGAGACACAGTGAGCTATTTGTAACTAGCTGGCATGCTTGGGAGTCCATTAGTGTTTTATGTGACACCAGTACACACCTTGGGAGCTCTGGGAGGACTCTGTAGAAGAAGAGCTGCTATCAGTGTAGGTTTGTGGTTCTTCTTTCACTTCTGGGAGAGAAGAGTTTCCTGTCTCAGCCACCCTTGATGCCTGTTGTAACGTTTCAGTCACCAACTGCCTAGTTTGTTCACTCACAACTGTTGCTTGAAAGGTCACTGGCTTTGGTTTTATGAGAACCTAATTGGAAAGACAGAGTCTGTGTATAGTAAGAGCATTCAAGAAAACAGATTTGAACAATGAGAGCACAGAGTGCCAACTCAAATAGATCAAGACCTTCATAATATCCACAATCTACTAAAAAAGTCTACCTGTAAATTCAGCAGCTCTAACAACTAAACCACAAAGCCCAAGTTAATGGCAATGAACAAAACCATACTTGTCACTCAATAATCTGGAGTGCTTAACGCAGTAAACCACTAAATAGTCATTTTGCAGGGCTGGATACCACCGTGGTGTGACAAGAGAAAGCTACACAAGTTAGCTGGAACATGCACTGCACTGATAAGGACAAGCATCTCTCTTCCACAGCCCAGAATAAATACAGTCTTGAACAATCAAGACATGCAGAATATTATTCCTGATAAAGGTTTAGGTCTTTCCAATACTAAGTGCAACCAGAGAAAAAAGCTGAAACTAAAAGCATCAAGAAATAAGCCAGATTCTCTGTACACAGTCCCACAAACTACACAGGGCTGCAGGGATAGTCTGAACATTCATTAACCAGAAATTAACTGCAGTAAAACCTCAGATTTAATGGATGACCTGTGTCCAGACTCTGTATCTTTACTTCTCATGGTCTAGCCATTAGCTGCAAGACTTAAACAGGCATCTAAAGCCATGAGCTGACAGTTTCAGCTATGTAAAAGGCTTAGTAAATTGTTTTGCCTTGCTCTAGGCCCCCAGAAACAATTGCTAACACAGTGCTCAAATCATAGTCAGGGCCACCTCATTACATCCGTGTCTCATTCCCCACAGACATATATTAATCCTGCAACAAATGTGGCAACACAGTGAATAATTATTGATTTCCCATGAAAATTCAGGGGTACATTTCAAGACAGAAATGGGTCCTCACTGTACCTGTGTTTTCCCTTGCTGACCATAAACAATTTTAGTTGGGATGATTTTGGTAGCTGGCTGGACCGTGGACCCTATTCCTTTTGGCTGTGTAACAATCATTTTTGTGATGGGTCTTGTGGCAGTGATGATAGCAGGTTTTGCTCCTGCTGGCACTGCCTGAATAGTTTTCTCCCCCTGTAGAGAAGTCAAAGTTTACAGGTTAACTTACAGGTGAATTTCTTCAGAGACCCACTTCTCTAAAAGAATACACAGCTACATCACCTATACCATGTGATATATCACCTATACCATGCATGTATACCATGAAACCAACCTGCTGCTGCAGCTACAGACAAAAAACATTCCGAGACCAAGAAGAAACAAGTGGCTCAATGAAAAAAAGTTACCAAAATCCCCTTTTCCATTCCTTGACCTTTTGGGTAGCTCTGAATGAGTGAACAAAAAGGAGTAAAATAAAAGACACAAGCAAAGAGAAGACTGAGGGGGGGATCTTGTTAATAGTTACAAAAATCTCAATGCTGGGTGTCAGGAGGTTGGGGCAGCACTTATTTCTGTTGTATCCAGCAACAGGACAAGGGGTGATGGGATGGAGCTGGAACACAAAAAGTTCCATTTAAACAAAAGGAAAAACTCTTTCAGTGTGAGGTGAGGGAGCCCTGGCCCAGGCTGCCCAGGGAGGGTGTGGAGGCTCCTTCCTTGGAGCTCTTCAAGACCTGGACACCTTCCTGTATGACCTGATCTAGGTGGGACCTGCTTCTGCAGGGGGGTTGGACTGGATGATCTCTAAAGGTCCCTTCCAACCCTACCATTCTATGATTCTATGAAATCTTTGACTTAGGAATAGTGCTGCTGTATATCCAGACTCCTGATAGAAGTGTGAAAACATTGAGCATGCTTTCAGGCTCTGCAGAGTCACAAACCAGATGAGGGACAACATTAGCTGCCAGTGTTCCCAGTATTCCTACCAATTGTCATCAAGTAGCTGGAAATCCCAAGAACCATCCTTGCTTCAGAAATATCATGTACTGGTCGTTTCTACTGTGTAACATGTTTCCACTGGTGTGAAAATTCAGCTTTAAGTTCAAAATCTTTAAAAAAAATCCTAAAAGGTGTCAAAAAAACCCCTCCATACTCAGCTCTGCTACTCAAGTAGACTTTTGAAGATGATTAATGCATTAAATGTCACAGCTCTATCTAGGAACATAAAACACATTCATTCTTTTTATTTACTAGCACTTGTAGGTACATCCAGTTGAAGCTGGAAACTTGATTTTGTTCTTAATATATCTCAGGTTATAATTCAACAGTGTACAAGACTCAGGTACAGGATGTTACAAGGTTACACACCACAGAGTTTGAAAGGTGGTACCTTTACTGTGAAGGGACAGTTTATTTCTGCCCTTTACACCTGAAAGATCAACAGTGGGTGATGTAGGTTTAGAAACACAGGACTGTGGTTCTTACTAGAGCACAAACAAGGTAAGATCCTGGTAGTTTCCTTCTACTTAATCCCATCAGGATTACGAAACCATTAACCATGGGGAAAAAAAGGCAAGCTCAAAAGTGTTTATTTCCCTTTGAGAACATACACAGCTTGTTTTAGGCATCTTTCATGTTCTGTTTTCCAAGCATGCCTTAAAGCATGCTCTGTCTGTTAAGGAGCTCATGCAGAGTTTGCTTTTAAGAGGGACTTTAGCAGAATGAGTGCAGCAGCCATCACACAGCCTGTCGCTTGGCTATTGATTTGAGACTGGAAACTCTGACTTACCCCAGCATTCAACAGCGTTGTGACAACATTTTTGCCTGGAAGCCCTTGAATTGTGGTTCCTTTTCCAGTAGTCTTTTGCACAACAATCACATTGGGTTTGGATGTCATTGGAATTGTAGTGATTTTGGTTGTAGTCCCTAAATTTTGTGTGGAAAAAGAAATAATAGTTTTTATCATATGTACATTTCTTTCTACTGGACAAGTTGCTGAACTGTGTAAGAATCACTGTATTTAAATCTGAGAGGACAACAGAAAACAGGCAGCACCTAGGATGGGAAATTATGTCACTCAACATTTAAATATTACATGCCCACTTATGAATCTTTCACCTACACTAAAACTAAGGCATGCTTAGGACAGAGTAGTTTACTTTGTATTAGGACATTAAGCCTCTTCTCACAAATATGGAGCACACTAATACAGCTTTCTCAGGCTAACAGGACTAACTTTTCAAAGGCTAGAATTAGCTAGGGGAAAAAAGACACCACTAATACTCAACTCAAGGTCCTATTTGCACAGACAATTATTCTTCTACAAATAACCTCTGTAGAAGAAGCTACATACCAAGAATGTATCTCCAGCCAAGAGAAATACCAACTCTTTCTGGCATTGAATTGTTTTAACACAAATGCTGAGTAGTGGACTGAAAGAAGGAAAATATGCTATTGTTTTACAATCAGTTCTTCAAAGTTGAGTTTAGAAGTGTAAGATACTTCCAGTACTTAACTAGTTCCATTCCTTGTATCAGGTTTTATTTACCTGCAGCCACAGGTAATTCTCCTCAGTCCTCCACAGTCTACAAGAGAACGTAACACTGAGATGTAAGTCGTCAGTGTTACCAGATTGTCATTTCAGTGTCTACTCAGCTTTTCATCACCACCTTCCCCTTTCTCCTTAAAGAAAGTATCACTCCCTCACAACAGAGCTGCAAACCCAAGGATTCCCCTCACTACCATCTACCCAGCAGTGATGCCTGCAGGTGCTTCACTGCATATTTCAGATTCACAATTCTATTAATTCTGAGAAAGAGAAGACATGCTGAGACAAGACTTTGATTGACTTAATTCTAGTGACTTCAGAAGTATCTAAAGACTGCTCCCTTAGCAAAAAAACCCAAAAACACTCACCACAAAACAACAGAAAAGACTAATGTGTGCTTCCCAAACTTGTGTTGTTTCAGGATGATTATTATCCCTTCAGGAGCAGGCCACATTAACTGCTGCCCAGCAGAATAAATACTTGCATTTGTTTACAAACCCACTGGCAGATCTAGAAATCTTAACAACTCATCATATTCATGGAATTAACTCTTAGAGTGTAGCAGATGGGAAAGGGAGCTGGAGGTGCTGGTGGGCAGCAGGATGAGCGTGAGCCAGCAACGTGCCTTCATGGCCAAGAAGGCCAATGGCAGCCTGGGGTAGGTTAGAAGGGCTGTGGGCTGTAGGGGCAGACTGCAGAGCTGACTTTAACATACACAACTGATTGTCATTCTGGTTCTTTGGAATTGCAGTGGAATAGAAAAAGGCAGCATTCAGATTCTAAAATACTTTACACTGGGGCTAATACAGTTTTCTCATGTTTTTTGCTCTCTAATAGAACACTATATAGAAGTTCTCCTCCCCTACACTTCTCTTGCAGCCCAGGTTTCCCTCACATTAGATGTTTTCCTCTTAAACACAAGTACTGCAATCCTTACAAACATTTTACCTCTGTAACTTCTACCCATTATTTTCTTCATCCTCAGCCATTTCTCTTCTGAACTAACTTCTCCAATAAAGGCCCTAATAATTATTTGAGCGTGGAACCCCCAGAAAAGCTCCAAACAATTAAAGCAAATCCAAAACTGCTTCTGAAGCAAATCCAAAACTGCACCTACCAGAAACAATATTACTGCTGATAATCTTCCCTCCCAGTGTAGCCAGTGATTTTGGTACTACAGTAATGATGCTACCACTTGTAGTCTTCACGTAAGTAGCAGCCCCTGGAGTTCCAGCCATCCTGGCCCCTATGGAGGGGCTAACTGTTGGCCGTGTGTACGTTGCCTGAGTTCCTGTTTTGAAGAGAGAACAAGAAAAGTTCATTGTTAGAGCATGATCCTCCGTTAGTGTTTGTGGAAAAATAAGTTAGTTTAGAAAAAAGAAACCAAACACTGGCTTTTATTCAAAGAAATCCCACACTGCAATTTATTAGCACCCTTTACAATTCTCCTGGTACCTTGGAAATCCACAGAGCAATCTCCAAGCATGTACCAACTTGAAATTAAGAGTCTTTTGAAGTGTGTTACCAAATCTTCTATGACTGGTATATTTTATTCACATCCTTGTGCCAAAGACTTTAATTTTCAGCAAGTGATTAGATTCTAAGTTTGCCACTTGTTCCCTTCAATGCCCAAGTGTCAGGCATCTGATGAGACTACAGAACTGACCCCTTCCTTTCTTGAAAGACACCTACATTCAGCCTCCTCCAACATGACAGATTGTTTCTAAGGAACACCACCACTGACTGGTCTCTATATCACTCAGGGAAAAACAGAATTTACAGTGATAATCCAGTTTTATGGATTTAGCATGATGAAAGAAATCCCCCAAGGTGGTAGAAGTGCTGTTTTTTCACACTTGCCGTTTCTCAGTGGAAACAGAACTGAGTCCACAAAAGAAATGTTTCAAATGATGATGTGAGTCAACTGCTACACAAATATTGTCATTCCATTCTGCACATAGTGCACTATAGACCTTAATTGTTTAGGATTACACAGCAAACCAGTTTGCTATAACAAGAAAGCCTTATGTTCCAATCCAAGAGAGTACAATACTGGCTTTACCAACTAAATGAAAGTGAAGCATTGGAAAAGTAAAAGACTACTAAGCATTAGTTTGTGCTAATGTCCCCAACCCATGCTATAAATTCAGGAAGCAAGTTAATTACAGTTTTATGAGAACTGGGATAAAGCTGCCTTTAAAGTTTTCCTCATACAAGTTTACAGTCTGAACAGTCTGATTACTTCTTATCTTTAATCAATAACACAAATACAATTAGATCTCCAGAACACTGAGAGTTTAAATTTCACTTTCACGGCCTTTTTATAAATTCACTGCAGGACTATGAGCAAGTCACCTGTCTCTTAAGTGCATATATGTAAAATAGGAATGGTACTGACCTATCTGCTTCAGATACCTAAAAGGTTAATGGAAATCATTTAATATAAGGTGCTACAGAAGTGCAAAGTATCGGTGTAGAGTTGCAAGAAAACTTCCTTTAAAGCAAAGGCAGTGGAGAAGGAATGATCCTATTTTTGTGTCCCAATTCAAAAAGAAAAGAGCACTCAGAGCAAAAATCCTACTCCAGAATAAATATCACCAGGACTGTGAATGTGCTGTTGTGCTCATTTTCACAGGAGAGAAGTGCTTTTTTTAACCCTAACAAATCATGCTTGATCACCTGTGTGTCTGGGTTTACCCTCCCTTCCCTTCTTGGAGCCATGACTTACCAGTGGGAGTAGTGACCAGTTTAGTTGTCATGATAGTCCCATTACTGCTAACCACCATAATAGGTGAATTGCTACTGCTGGGCAAGGTCGCTGTAACTGGTTTGGGAAGGATTTTACTGGGCTGCACCTGTTGAGTGATTATTTTAACACCTAGGAAAGGAGAAAGGTCACTGTTAAAATACAGGCACGAAAAGTTAACTTTCTGAAATGCTTTCTCAGACCAAGCCCTAGTGGGCAAGTAGCCTCACAAGGCTCATATATTTCATCCTGAAAAGAATTTATGTTGGGGTTGGGGTGGTTTTTTTGCCTTGGCTTGTTTTGCAAATAACAAGACAGTCATCACCTTTGCCTTTCATGTGCCTGTTTCAATGCCTAGCTACTCCCACTGAAGCATGGGATTCCACTCCACCATTGATTTGGTTTAGTTCTTTTTAACCTTTTCAGGGCCAGGATTCAAAAACCAAAATATTTGTCAGGAACCAGAAGGTTATGACCAATACTGAAATGGTCCATATACAATGAAGCACGTAAAGGTGAAAGGTTTAGTCTTTGTTACCTTAGTTGAATTTCATCCCTCAATGAATTAAAAAACAGCTTTCCACTTAAAGAGTACAGCAGGTGTAAGGAAGTGACACTGCCTAGGGAAGGCTGCTGTAAGTAAACTGCACTCTCTCTTCATTTATTGTTTATCTTGAAGCCACAGAGGAACTGAGCTTCAACAAACTGAGTAGAATCAGCAAGAGCAAAGGATGAGGACACCTTAGGACAGCAAGGAATCTGCTCCCTTCCTCTCAGTTTGAGTAGTAGAATGGGACTTTTGCCAGAATCACCTTTAATTTGCAAACCCAAAGGTTTCTGTCAGCTGTTCAAAAGTGCACTCAGGACACTTGCACCTTATGTTCACAATGAGGTAAATGTATTGTATTGTGTTGGTCAAATGCCATGACACACCTGGCCTGAATTAATCCCCTGTAAATGTAGGCACTTTTATTTGTACACAAATATTTCTTCTAGATGAACAATTTTGTCTACTCAGGACACGAAACATCTTCCAGATACTCTTTCTTCTTTCTACATTGACTATAAAAGCAGTGTGGAGCAAGCAAGCTCCAAACTTAAAACAATGAGGTCAGGCAAGAGAAATTAAAGTCTTCACACAAGCTAGATAAAAAAAGGTCTCTATGAAAAGTGATTCACATCTTCCAGAAAGAAGAGGTATCAGACGGTTTTACCAAAGAAACCTCAACTAAAACCCAAACCTCTGGTAGGATACAAGGTGTGAAGCTGTTATTGAGCAAGTATTGTTCAGTGACTGGAGGATGGAGGCCTCTTATCTGTATTCATTATCAGGTATTTTTTCTTAGGCTACAGTCATATAATCCTTTGATAAAGGACAGGAGCATGGGTGATTAATCCTCATTCTATCATCTCTCTCAACTCTTGATCTAAATAGTATGAATAGAAAATAATCATTTTACTGACATGATTGATATAAAATATGGACACAGAAATACTTTGCACTTTCATAGCACTTCTTCCTTTAGAATTGGGTAACTTTGAAAGCATTACTTCTTCCTACATCTTATAGAGATAAGAACTGCATTCTGCAGCAGAGGAAAGCCAAGACAGAAAGAGTATATGACTTGCCCAAAGTCAACTGAATGACTCGATGCTATGGAAAGAATCCAGCCCAACTTCCAGTCTCAGATCTAATTGCATTTGTTTTGACAAGTACCTCAAAAGTAGGTTTTCATTCTAGACCCAAGAAAAAAATTAAAACATGGATTAACTTCTTTTCCCAGTTGATACAGTTGAACAGCTCTTGGATCTTCAGAAAACTGGTATCTTCCAGGTTGCCAAATTTGTTACTTTTGAAGATATTTACATACCTTTCAATCTCTAGACACAAAACATTTACTCCTAAAGGATGGTCTGTAATAGCACAAATTCTTCAATTAATGTTAGCTGTAAACATTGAGACATCCTTCACTAACTGCTTATACCCAGGTCTAATGCCAAGTCCTGTACTCAAGTAATTATGCCTTGGTGACAGCTCCCCATGCACGTTTTAGGACAGAATTCTGTCCTCCCTCTTTGAGTTGTGGTTAAACCTCACCAATCAGCACTATGACCCAAAATTAATTCCCAACTACCTGATTCCTGCTTGATCTGAATGGTTGGTTTGATGCCAGGTGGCAACTGAGATTGCTGTGTCTGCTGTTGAGCTGCAGAAGACTGAACCAGTTGTTGTTGCTGCTGTTGTTGCTGCTGCTGCTGTTGTTGTTGTTGCTGGGCCTGTTGTATTTGGTGCAGCTGCTGTTTTGGGGACTGCTGATGCTGTTTGGGAAACTGTGCTAAGATCTGAGTTGGATTCCCAACCAAACCTTTTGGGGAAGGTAGTCTGGTAGAGGCAACTTTAATTGCTGATGTAGACACACCTGTAAAAGAGTAAATGGTTTAAGATTGAACAGTGCAATACAAATATTACAATTATCTTAAATACTTTTGCATTTAAACTGTCTTTACTACTGAAAAATGCAGATATATGTGAGTAAAAGAAGCTTGCACAGAGCACAAGTGCTCTCTTCAGAGGAAAGGGAGATTTATTCAGGTTTTCCAAGTGGCAGCAGAACAGCAGCTAGTGGAAGGATCACACTCCCAGTCTATTTCCTGCATCTTTTGTAGTACAAATAATTCACAAATACTTTTGAGGCCTGATCTTTAAGCTGCAGTTAAGCAAATTATTTACAGGGAGAATCATGACTACAAAAAGTTGGGGATGTGAGGATGACAAATATCAACCCCATTAACCTTGGAAGTGAGAATCTGTTACAAGGTGCAACTTACTTTAAAAGAAAGAATCAAGTAATGGGATGTAATGTAGAAAACTGGGGGACATACAGTTCTTGTGCTGATAGTTTGGGTGATCTCACAAGTGATTAAAGTGAATTTGCAGTAAGATGGAAATATGAAGTTCACAAATACATCTCAATACTTATTTCTGTCATTCCCTTACATAGTTGTCACAACATTTCCAGCAAAATTTGGCTTCCTCTGTAATTCAACACTGCCTAATAAGAAGCATGAAAAAAAGACAAACATAAAGCCCATGGCTTACAAGGGCAGTTTTTATCCAAGTCCCAGCTCCAGTGGAAAGTGGCAAAAAAACTCCTCTTATTTCTTCCCTACATTTGAAGGCATTAGTGATAATGACAGAAATCATTACAAGCTACAACTCTGGCAATCTAAATATGCAACGCTTTTCTCACTGCATCATCTAAGAGGGTTTCCCATTTTCATGCTCAGATGTTTTCATTCATCAATTTTTCTTCACATTTAGAGTGATTACCAGTTTAGGTCACAAAGTTTCACCAGCATCTTCTGCAATGACACTGACAGTCTTGAAAGAAAAACAACATCAAGAGATAATCCACCTCATGTATTTTAGAATTACAGCCTGTTCCAGGATCAAACCCAACTAAAAACCCACTGATGCAAAAAAGAAATTCTGCTGTAAACCCTTGTGCATCTTCAGGATTTGATTAACAGAAGCAACATGGAAGGCAAAACACTACCTCAGCTTTGATTTAGCTGCCCAGCTTTTTGTGGAATGGAACAAGAATGGAAAACATGGACCAGGAAAAACTGCAACGTGACACTTGTCATTGTCAGGCACAGTATTTATCAAGTACTGGTCACTGAGGCCCTTTCAGTCAGTGACAGATTCCCTTCCAAATTTTAGCTAGTGTCTGTGGAGCTGAAGTGGTCAAGCTTGCATTCACAGTAAGAATTAGAAATCAGAAAGTTAAGAATGTTAATCCAGGCCAGCTTGGGTCATTATTTTTAAGGACTTGAAACCTGATATGGTGAATGTTCCTGAATGTTATCACTGAACATATGAAGGATAAGATGGTTATCAGGAGGAGTCACCATGAATTCACCAAGGGGAAATCCTGTTTGACCAACCTGATACCTTCTATGAGTGCATAACTGGCTGGCTGGATGAGCAGTGGATGTCATCTGCCTTAACTTCAGCAAGGCTTTTGACACTGTCTCCCACAACATCCTTATCAGAAAGCTCAGGCAGTGTGGCTTTGATGAGTGGACAGTGAGGTGGATGGAGAGCTGCTGAATGACAGAGCCCAGAGGGTGGTGATCAACGGCACAGAATGGAGTTGGAGGCCTGTGGCCAGTGGAGTTTCACAGGGATGGGTTCTGGGGCCAGTCTTGTTCAACATCTTCATCAACCACCTGGATGGGGGCATAGAGGGACCCTCAGCAAGTTCCCTGATGGGATCAAACTGGGAGCACTGGCTGATTCCCCAGAGGCTGTGCTGCCATTCAGTGGGATCTCGAATGGCTTGAGAGTTGGGCAGAGAGGAACCTGATGATGTTCAACAAGGACAAGTGCAGAGTCTTGCAGCTGGGAAGGAACAACCCCATGCACCAGTAAAGGCTAGGGGTCGAACTGCTGAAGAGTAGCTCTGCAGAGAGAGACCAGGGAGTGTTGATTGGTAATAAGCTAAATATGAGTTCTGGGCTCCTCAGCTCAAGAGGGAC
Source organism: Colius striatus (assembly GCF_028858725.1). Taxonomy (NCBI): domain Eukaryota; kingdom Metazoa; phylum Chordata; class Aves; order Coliiformes; family Coliidae; genus Colius; species Colius striatus. Next base: position 2,127,815 of record NC_084759.1, on the reverse strand, counting down.
AGGGACGTGCTAGAGAGAGGCCAGTGCAGGGCCACCAAGATGCTCAGGGGACTGGAAAATCTTTCATATGAGGAAAGGCTGCGGGAACTGGGACTGTTTAGTCTGGAGAAGAGGAGATTGAGGGGAGATCTTATTAACATTTATAAATATCTAAAGGGTGGGTGTCAGGAGGTTGGGACATCTCTTTTTTCTATAGTATCCGGCAACAGGACAAGGGGTGATGGGATGAAGCTGGAACACAAAAAGTTCCATTTAAAAAAACTGTTTCAGTGTTTGAGTGAGGGAGCCCTGGCCCAGGCTGCCCAGGGAGGGTGTGGAGGCTCCTTCCTTGGAGGTCTTCAAGAACCGCCTGGACACGTTCCTGTGTGACCTGATCTAGGTGAACCCGACTGGATGATCTCTAAAGTTCTCTTCCAGTCCCTACCATTCTATGATTCTATGATCTTGGATTAGTATCATCAGCAGACTTCTTTCTTATCTCCTCTACTCATCAGCAGTAAACATGCATCTCCCCAACATTATTGTTGAAAACAAAGCCCAATGCACCCCTGAAAGAACTATAAATGTTATGTTACCGCCATACCTTGTGCTACTGTTGACATAACCACCGATGGCGTTGATGACACTACAGCAGTGACAGCAATAGTATTTGCAGTACAGGAAGGAGTGGAGCAGCTACTGCTGCTGCTGCTGCTGCTGCTACTGACCAAGGAGGACTGAGAAGCAGTTATAACCATGGGCTGCTTTTGAGTAGTTGAGGCAATGACTGATGTTGGGACAAGTTTCGTAACTGCTGCATAGTTGTGGGACTTAGAAAGGATGTTGGGTACAAAAGTTGAGCTTGGAGACGTGGTTACTATGATCACCTGGAAGAAGAAGAAAAAAAAGAAGAAATTCATTTGCTCTTTGCATTTACTTAAAAGCCAAACACTTCAGTTTTTATCTGTGTATTTCACTTTAGGGATACACATTTATTAAGATCATTTATGAATGTTATAATCACATTTGCTGGCAACAAAAAGATATCATTAGTTTGAAGAAATAGTGACAAACATTTTCTTAATATTAGAAAGGTTTTTTGTGAGGAAAACAGTTATATAATTAACTAGAATTATGCCATGTCTGAAGGCAAACAGAGAGGAATAAACTGCTTGGCTTCACTAAACTGGGCCAGGAAGCCTGAAGCCCACTGAAGGGACTTCCAGCAAGTTTCAGACACCATTCTCCTGCACATACACCAAGAAATGGAAGTGAGAGCTGATTTTTTTTCCCCTTTAACAACTAACAAGCAGTTGCTGAGTCAGTAATGGGAAATATTTTTTGATCCAAAGGCTGTAAACAATAGTTCATCAGTGATAAAACTGGTTTATGTTTGAAACAACTTCTGCTTTAATTATTTCTCCCAGTGGACATAAATGCTCTCTTCTCTGTCTTACAATCACTTGTCTAAAAGAGAGTAAACATCACCCCTAGTGCAAGTTACAATGACAACACAATGAATCTGATCTGACACAGGAAAACACAGAATTCGTTCTAACCTTGCAAGAGGTCTGCTCTTATGCAATTGACCTAGAAAACTAAGCATTTCTTAAGCATTGAACATGGAGACTGTTTACATAAAGAGATTACTTTTATTCTGCTTGTATGTACCTGCTTGTACTTACAAAAATACAGTTAAAAAAAAAAATCAATGCACAGAAATACAACATATTTTTAGTTTATCATGCAAGAACACTGAGAAATTGCTTTAATAATGCAAATTTAAAGCCCTGAAAACTGAAACTTATTAATGACTTGATACATCAAAAGTAGATAGAAAAAAAAAGGTTCAGGAGTAAAGAAAACCTGGGTCGGCTCAAATTAAATCTTACACTACTACCCAAGGATGACTGAAACCTTGCCTAGTAGAGGAAGGAGGGAATATAGCAACAGCACCAGACTTCAGTGACTGATCAAGCAGTAAGAGCTGAAGAGTTTCTAATTCAGTTAAAAAACCAAAAAGGAAGTAATCACATGGATGGAATGAAACCACATCTCACCACTGTGCCTACCTTTGGCTCTCCTTTCACCCCAGTGCTTAGTTTGATGGTCCACATTACTTAACTAAGCCTTTAGTATCTTGATCTGAGGAAAACCAAAACATTACTATCTCCATGAGCCATGGCAGTCAGATCACAACTCATCAGTGCCTGAAAGACAAGGCTTCCACATCTGCTGCTCTGTCACTAATGCATTCACCAAAAAGAATGTTTTCTCTGCATCACTCTTACTTTTACCTTCTGCTTAACCTTGATTTGATCAAAACACCCTTCTGAAACTGCTCTTAGGTTAAAACCATGCAGATGAGCTAGACACCACTAAGCTTCATTCCAGTACAACCCTTGCAGGTGAAAATATCCTATGATGTGCCTCTGGGGTTCCATCTTGCTTCTTAAATAGTCAGTTAACACTGCAATTACCTCCCAAGTGTTTGAATTTTAGAGCCAGGCTCCATTCCACCTAGGATAACTAATTTAGGAATATAATCAAAGGACAACTTGTAGTTTAAAAAGGCAGACTATTCACAATAAACTTCCTCCACCATCTGTAGTGCAACAGGGCAAATTCAGCATCAGAACTAAGTAAGCACAGATATGTAGGGCAAACCTGGGCATAATCATAACTCTTGAAGACTGTTCCTCATTCAAAGACTGAGATAAAACCACCAGTCAGGTTATCACAGAATCATAGACTCGTTTCAGCTGGAAGAGATCTTTAAGCTCATGGAGTCCAGCCTTTGTCCCAGCCCTATTCAGCCACCAGCCCATTTCCCTCAGTGCAACATCCACCCATCTCTGAAACCCCTCCAGGGATGGTGACACCAGCACCTCTCTGGGCAGCCCCTTCCAATGCCTGACAGCCTTTGCAACAAAGAAATTCATCCTCACATCCAGTCTGAACCTCCCCTGGTGCAACTTGAGGCCGTTTCCTCTTGTTCTATTGCTTGTTACTAGGGAGAACAGACTGAAATCACTTAATAACATTTTATTTAATCATGCTACGAAAAAAATAGCAAGTAAAACGTTACAGTCCAGCCATGACTGCTGTTCTTTCAAAATGAACACAGCAGAATAAAGTTCAGTCATGTATGAAACATATCCAGGTTGAACTAGATGATCTTTCAAGGTCCCTTCCAACCCTTAAGATTCTGTGATTAAAACTCAAATCACAACGATATTTTTGAGATTATTGTCTCAATTTACATTGAAGTGATCAAAGCAGCTTCACCATGGGTACCCAAACTGCATCACATCTTGTACAAGCAGATCACTGTCTTTTATTTGCTTTTTGTCATTGTTAATTTTCATTGTTATGGTAAAAAATTAAGTATTAACACATACTGAAATTAGTCCTGTCAGCTCTATTTTGAGAGACATCAAAACATAGTCCCTGAAGAAACCAAGGTATTAATGACCAGAAGCTTCACTAGCTATATTCCTTCTGTATCCTAGACTGAAGACTTCATTATGAGAGAATTCAGAAACTGGAGCTGTGACATTATTAGTTGTTAGGACAAATCTTCCTCCAACCTACTAAAAATGTCAAAACAATTCAGAAAGCTGGCATGTACAAATGAACAACTCCACTCCTGTCCAGCAACTTCACTCACATCCAACAGCACTTGTTTAAAATAGTACATTTCCACTTTGAGTGTAACAAGTCTGACATTTAATTTTAAGACTACTAAAAAGGATTTCTCCCACCAAAATGATCCAGTTATGTATTCTGGCATATGTAAATCCAACAGGAGAGGGTAGTGTGGCAAGCTCAGATACAAACTCTACTATGGCTCCCTAATGAAACAAGGGATGATTTTCGTATCATTGCAGATTTGAGTGTCAAATTATGTAAAGTAAACCCTAAAATTTCCACATCACAACAAGCAGAGGCACAATTGCAGGAAAGACCCTATTAGCAGTCCATTCTCTTCACTCCATCTTCCAACTACCATGATGTGCAACACTCAATACACAACATTACAGTTGTTTAATGCAAAAATCCCTTCCTGCACAAAAGATGAGCCTCACAAAAGCAATGGGGTAGGTAGGTTAAGCCCTTTACTAGCTGTGGATTTGCTGAATTGAATGCAGCACCTTTTATTCGATGGTTTATGCTCACTCATGAATTTCTATACATGTATTCAGAGATGAAATGTGATTAAGGACGCTGTTAAAGAACAGTGAATCAGATGAAAGCATCAAAGAGCTCTGAGGTGGGGAAAGGCCATAAAGTAAGTTCTTTATTGCATATTGCTTCAGTTAATCTTCATTGGTTTTAAAGTTTCCAAAAATCAGGCCATGAGAGCTCTGCTAATCCAAATAGAGTCATAAAAAAAAATTAAGAGGAGTGATGGAATAAATAATGTGTGAAGGTTTGAACTCAACAGTCAAACACTCAGAGTTGGAAAAAAAAAGCTTGTTAGTGGCCAGGCTACCATCAGTCTGCTGGTATCAAGGCCAAATTAATTCCACAGACTGCCCCTATTGCCCCTCCTTATTGCTTTAATTAATAACTGTACCAAGAACACACTTGGTCTGAGCCATTAATCTTTTGTTAAATCTTAAGAACATATCTGAAATGCTTCCTAAAGCAAGGGAAAATAGTTATTGCCATGCATCAGGCACATACAAATCTGAGTCCAATACAAAATTTTGACACAGAAAACCTTTTCCACACAGTGCATTCTGGTGAAAGCCAGGCACACTCAGCTGAAATACTGCAACTGATTTTGACCACTGTAACACTGTTAACGTGGAATGAGAAATGGCACACTAATAGTGTAAGGAAAATAAAGCCCCCCAGTCTTTGATCACCTCCAAGAATTTATAGACCTCCAAAAGTCTCTAGACAAAAGGTTTGGCAAGAGAAAGCCCCTGTCACCTCTCCTGGAATTCTTCTACTGCAAAGAATAATTATAAACAAGGAAAATAGAAATAAGAAAGATTACCTTTGACCAATAGTTGTTACCATCTGAAGGCTGTTCAGTGGCCTATGTGATCCAGTTCTCAGTGGACTAGTGTCCATATCACAAAACCCAACACCACAAATGGTACTAACTGGCAACCTTGTTGGCAGTCTCACCAGAGAGGCCAAGAATTGAATGAGCATGGAGACTGAATCCCCTCTCATCCCTAGAAGTGGTCCCTTCAGGTCAGGGTTGAGGCACATTGGTGGGGCAGTCTGGGGGAGGCTTGCACTCCCGCTGCCTGTGCTGTACCTGTTCTGTGGATAAAAAGAGGGCTTCAGTCTCCACGGCTGTCAATCCAGGTCCTTTCACACACAGGTGAACTAAATTCATACAAGAGTTTGGTTTTCTCTTTGTTTGTTTTATAGAGGGATTACCTTTCATCCCAAGCACAAACCTTAAACAGCCAGACAGTTCACAGAAAGGAAGAGTCAAAAAATCACATCTTATTCATTGATAAAACAGGAATAAAGGAACATTTGGCAGCTTCCCCCACATACCTTCTGTGTTGTCGTGTTTGTTGTCTGTGTTGAGGGCTTAGTGAAGGTTATTTTCACAGGCGACATGTGTGGTGGTAAGGAGTTGGCAATGCTCTGCATTATATTACTCATCTTGGGGCTGCCACTTACAGGCACCGTGATAGTTTTAGTGACAGGAGTCACTGCCTTCGGGACTTCTTTCAGGAGGACAGGGGAGGAGCTGGAAGAGTTCGTTCGCCTTCTTTTGCGGGGCTTCTCGTCGTCGTCTGAGCAGCTGACACCTGCAAAAGAAGGACTTCTGCTAAATTGTATTTCCCCCATCTATGGCTCTCAGTGCTTTCTATAACACTACAGACTTGCTGAGTCTTAGACTCAGAAAGAAATAGAGGATAAATTATATCTTCTGGTCACAACTAACCTGTACCACACCACAGGTGGTCTTAGTCCTTGATATAGGCCACGCTTACAAGTGCCATAAAGCAAAGAAACAAAACCCTAAGACACTCAATTACTTCATCCAGATTAAGAGATTCAGAGGATGTAACAGCCAGTGTATGGATTTCATTCTGCTCCAGAAGTTTGACTGATGACACTAGGCATACAAGAGGGTTGGGATAACTGACATGCACATTTCAGGTTAGAACTTTACACTGTGCTGGTGTTCTTGTTGCTAGTTTTGTTTACAGCAACTGGGCTATTGAAGTTTATCCTCCTGTAGTCTCCTCTGATTTCAACCTTTGTACCTACTTTCATACCATGCTTGTCATTTCAGCACCCTTCTCCCTCTCACCTTAACACAGCATCTTGAGACCTCTTCTTTCTTTATTAATGACACAGTTTAACTATAGACTCATAGAATGGTAGGGGTTGGGAGAGATCTTTAGAGATCTAGTTCAAACCCCCTGCAGAAGCAGGTCCCACCTAGATCAGGTCACATAGGAATGTGTCCAGGTGGGTCAGTCAAACCTCACTTTATGAGCTTCTGCTGCCTTGATGTGTTTTGTGCAACAGGTATAAAACAGCTCCTAACATACAATAATGAAAAAACAACAGAAATCCAGCCTCTAATGTGTTGATTCTTCCTCACAATCTACTGTATATGTTGAAAAAACAGTATGGTGCACTATCCAGATTGGCAACTGACAACCCTTTCTGCAGTGTGATCAACAGATCTTCACTCCATGCGAATCTCTCCTGAGTAGGCAATAGGTTCATATACATTAGAGAAAGATAGAGAGTTTCATTCCCTTGAAAACATCCTCCATCTATTGGGTAATATTCACATTTACCAAATTAGTCACAGTTCACCAAATTACACAACTTCAACCAGAGATTAAATCAAAAAGACATAATCCCCCCTATGCAGAACCAGGCTATAGGCATTGTTCTGATGTCTGGGGCTTCTAGACAAAAAATGCTGTCATGGCAAAAAGCAGATTTGCTTGTAAACTAAGCAAACTTTGTCAGTCAATCTCTAATTAGGGTCAAGATCTAATTACAATCTCTAATTAAAATAACTAAATATTCTGTCATTCAAAAGTGAAGACACAGGAATTAACATGGACAAGAAAGTCCCCGGTAGCACAGCAAGTGATTTCTGAAAAATGGGATTCTCCCTTAGTACAAGCACCAGCTCATTTGCAGGTGCACTCCAGAAGGCTGATAGCTCTAGCCACATGAAGGATGGGAAATTGAACTAGAGAAGCAAAGGCTCCATTTCAAGCTTGCTTTGAACTCCAAAAAGTAGTTTTAGCTGGCTGCAGCAGTCCAAATGAAGCGTGGATCTACGAGTCCAGATTTGAAAGCTTTCATCAACCATTTAGGGCCCTGAACAAGCCTAGTAGTGATTTCCATTGATAAAGCAGAGATATGGTGACATGACTTTAAGGTCTATTAGGAACAGGCTTTTAAGTATTACTGTGACTGCACTACACAAACATAACTGTGAGGTCACTAATCACACTGAAAACGTGCAGGAGTTTCAGTATCTCACACTGGAATCAAAAATCCACCTGCAGCTAGGGTGTTAGGACACAGACGTTATTTTGGTGGGTCATCAAGAAATAATGAAGAGAAAGCTCTTTGTGGTCCTCACCCACAGGAAAACAACCAACCAACCAACCCAGAAAGCAAGATGAAACTAGCAGGTTATTTTATATTAAAGTTCAGCTGATTTCATCTCCTGTTATCACTGGTGGGGTTCTGTAAGAATATTACTCCTGTCATTTCACGTTAGAAATTACATTTGCACAAAGTTTTCTATAAGCATTTAGCTAAAAGGTAGCACAGTTTGACTATAAGTTACACTTGACAAGCAAGGAAACAGAGACAGGGAGAGGTTAATGGCTCAATCAGACTGTGACTTGCATGAGGTCACACAACAGAGCAGTGGCAAAGTCACAACTGTAATTCAGGTCTCTTGAGTCTGCTCTTAAGCAGGTTTGTTGGAATGAACACGACTGATATAACACATTCTGAAAGACACACAATTCCTTAAAACAAAAAACCCAAAATGAAGCATGCAAAGTGAGGAAAAAACAGTCTAGGGATGGACAGAATAAAAAGGAGACTCTTTCATCCCTCTATCATGTGTCTACACTGGTTTTATCCTCATTACCACATAATAATGCAGTAGAGGTCTAAATTACATTTTTAACAGGTTATGAACATTTTCCCCTGAATCTGTGATTCTATGATTACTGCATTAAATCAGAAAAAATAAAATAATCTTAATGTAATGGGTTCTATGGGTTGATACAGCCACTGAAGATGGTGGTTTGCAGGGAAGATTGCATTTACGTGCAAGGTGATATTTCTGACTAGCTCCAAGTTCATACAAACATGCACATGTAGAATAAAGACTAAAAGAACTTCCACAGCAAGCATAAAAATAGCACTTATCAACTCCCCTATTAATCTTTGTTACTTGCATTTTGACAAGATAGAAAATAAGGACAGAAGGAACCATTTTTACTTATTAGTTAAGTAAAAATGCCTTTGATGAACTTGGCTTATGTATAAAGATGTATCAGGTGTAAAACTAGCTGGTTTATTATCCTAAGAATAATGAAAGGGGCGACACAAACACACACACACACAAAAACTATGCCAACATTACACTCTGGATTTCCAAATTCAAATAGAAGAAGATGGGCATCTGGTGGGACCTTGCATCTTTTTCTCAGTTGCCCAGGAATGCAAGACTCCATTCCAAATAAACCACAAAACAGTCAGGGTTAATGTAAGCATATAAATGCTTGCCAAGCTACTTCATACTAAAGAAAGTCTAGGTCAACTGTGAAAGTGGGAAGGAGGGACCTTATATAACTCAAATAAGTGACTACTATGCATTATTTAAGCAGAAGTCCTCTGCAGAAGAAACAAGCAGAGTCCCCTTAAAGACAAGTTCTAAACAAGCTGGGTTAGAAATCCACTGATGTATAGCAATTCCTGTATTTTATTTTACAAATACTTTCCACTGCTGTTGTCGTTGCCATTACTGCTCCCTGCAGCATTTTACAGTGAGTGGATTTATCCTGAACACAATTTCTCTGAAAAAGGGAAGCAATAAATTCATTCTTTAGACTAAACGAAGGCATAAAGGCATTAAATGACTTGCCCAAGGTCAGAGTGTTTAACTCAGTCCATGCTTCAGCCACCAGACTGTCCCTTTCTTTCCCTTTTGTTAATCAGTTGCTAGTATCACTTACTTTTGACGTAAACAGTACTTCCACTTGGCAAGACGACTACATTGGAGGCTGGACTGGCGGGTCTGGGGGACTTCACTGTTGCTACACTGCCACTTGGAACAGGGGTGGATGTTGGGGTTGAAGTGGTACTTGTGTAGGAATAGCAAACCACCACTGAAGAGGAGAAAAGACACCTTCCATATAACTGCAGTGCAGAATCCCATTATCCTATCACTACTTTAACAACTGAAACGGAAGCCAAAGACTTGTTGGGTCATTATCCACATCTTTGCCTCTGCAAGCCTGTTATTGCTGAATACTCCCCAGTTTGACCTAAGTACGGTCATGGAATTAATGACCTTCAAAAAGACATCACAGAAGTCTAACCATCCCTCCTCCCATCCCCAGAAATCTGTGCTGCTGATTCTAGATTTTGTTGTTTGTATTAAGATGTTTTCCTTCACCATTTGTTATTTTTCCTTTTAGCATTAATTCAATATTTTGGATCTTTTTGCTCTTCTGCCAATGACCAGTAAGACTAGACTGGTAACTGATAGAAAACAACTAGTGCCTCTTTCTTCTGAAGAAACCAAAATAGTCCTTCAGTAATGAACACTTGATTTAGCCAATCAGCTTGTTTAAAGTGTTCTGTGTAAGTAGCAGAACAATGATTCAGTATTTCTCACAAAACCAGAATAAAAACACAGCCTGTTTCAAGAAGTGATATACATCCTCCAGTTGCATGAAGCATAATTTGAGCCTATTCAGCCAAGCTAGATGGAACATGTGCTAGCGTTATTTAAAAGCACAAAGAAAGCAGAAAGCAATCTTTTGATTTGGTATGTTTAATCTGAAGTGAGAAAAAAAAACAAGACCAAAACAACAAAAGAAGTAAACCAACTAAGCTTTCTTGACTTTCACCACAATCTACTTACAGTCTTAAAGTGCTCTGAAATACACTTCATCATTTACAGAACTTCACAAAATCTTAAGTATTTATAGTATACAGAGCTTAACAAGTTAACCAGTGAATTTCCCCCTCGTTTCCTGGCTGTTTGGTTTCTATCATTTCATTTGTTAGCATGCCCACAAACACAGAGTTGTCAGATTTATGATGCAGATGCTGCAAAGGCACCTTTTAAAAAGAACAAAGGGGTTTTTTTCCATATTTCTATGAATACTGATTCAGGTTTAAAACAAATCCCTAACACAAGCTAAGGTAACAATTTATACTGTGACATTAGAGTCCCATAAATTGCAGTAGAATGCCAGCTTTCTCTCACCTTCTTTGTTTCCAGTTTCTGCAGGAACTGGGAGGGATGCATTGTGCTGAACAGCTGCATTGGCAACGGCATTAGCAGTAACAGTAAAAGCTGTTTGTGGAACCAACCGGGGCATCAGCGGCACCAGTCGACGACCTTCTATAGACCATTCCGAAGAGCTGTTTGGTCCAGACATACTAAACAGAAAGGCACATTCTGTAAGTATTCTGCTGGGTTTCCAAAATACACAAGTCCTCTACTTTTAAGTGCCTCTTTTTTTCACCCTGAAGCTCTAAAAGGCAGTTTCTAAAGACACATTTGAAGCAAAGATTTTCAACTTTCTTCAGGTCACAGAAGCTCTCACATTTTTCCCACCTGATGTAGAAATCCTCCCACAGCAAATGTAAGAGTTGTTACTGCTGTTATTATTTTGTTTTACAGATCCCTTAAAAGGGCCAAAGGTGTCACAGTCGAAGCTCCAATATTAGATAAGCTACCATTTCAGGTAGAGCCGATACACTCTACTTCTGGATGACAAATAACTAGACATCCAACAGATTTCGTAAGAAGTTACTGAAACGTATTACATTACAAGAACTTGGCTTCTACTGCATATCTTGTTTTATCTGAAGTGTTTCCTCAGACTTATTAAAGTAGTCTCAAATGTGGTAACAAGGTATGAAATGATCTAGGTGGACCTGCTTTAGCAGGGGGGTTGGTCTCCTTCCTTGGAGGTCTTCAAGACCCGCCTGGACACATTCCTGTGTGACCTGATGTAGGTGGACCTGCTTCTTCAGGGGGGCTGGACTAGATGATCCCTTCTAACCCCTATCATTCTATGATTTAAATCCATCCTTATCAATTTCCTCAGTAGAAACCAGCTTGCTTCTCTAATTTCCTGTCACCTCAGTACCTGCACACAAAGTGGAACGTTTCCAACACTGCTGTTCTTATCTAGATGGAGAAGTGCTTCTGTTAATGATTGTTTTACATGAGTCATTTGTTAAGATCTGCAAAACCCAAATGGCAAATTATTTTTCAATGCTGCTGTGTTCTTAAGCCAATCAAACTCATTTAATGTATGCATAGATTCTGAAAAACAACTTCTCACGTGAACTATTGCAAGCAAGTTGCAGCAAAAGCTACCCTAAATTAGTCTGTAAAACGCAGAGGATCTTCCCTGTTGTTAAATCCTGATATGCTTCGGTGTTCTTCATACATATTCATATAACATAAGCAGAGCTGCAGCAGCTGAGGTAAAAATACATTTTTAAAAAACAAAAAGAAATACTATCAATGTTGCATACAGCAAAGCCAGCAGAATCAGCTTCCCTAACGAGCCAGGGAATTACTTGAGTCAAACACTACATTACTAATCATCACTCACAAAGAATTGCCACGGGAAAAATAAAGAGATGCAGAACTTCACAACTGCACCTTGTCTGGATTATATCATCTCATCCACTTGAAGCTCAGCACCTCTGGACAAACTTTATGCTTCCTCTGTAAAATGCTAAAAACAGAACTACTACTTAAGAAGGAAACTCAGCTCAAGAAATAATCCTGATTTGACAATTCAATGCTTATTTTAGAATATTTTTCCCCCTCCCTTTCTTTAAAGGGGTGTAAAGGAGCCAGTGGGTTTTGTATGGTAAAGTGGACTTCCAAGTCTTTAGACTTGAACATTAATACACTAAAATGTTAAACATCCTTCTGCATCACTATAACAGTAAACTGAACTTGGTGAGTCTTGGATCAGACAATCGTTAACTCCAAGTGTTTCTTCCTCCCCATAACAGCCAAGTTACAACAGTCAAACTTAAAAAGCAATGGTTGCAGCACAAGAGAAAGAAAAAAACACAGATTTACAATCCATCTGTGTTTAAAGAGAGTTCTTAATAGTAAGACTGTTAAGCAACTGCAAAAGATACATAAGCACTTGTCCTCTTGCTCCTCTCCACCTCTCAAAATCATGTGGAGCTTGTGAAAGGAAACACAAGGAGGAACAAGCCCAGTTGATGCCAGCACAGCAGTTGCATCAAGCACAGAACAGTGGACACTGATGTCATCAGTTAGCTCTGCTGCAGTTTGCTGCGTTTCTTTTTCACTCTGGCCATTTTTTTCCCCCCCTCTCTGTGCTGATACATTGTTTTCCATTAATCTGACACCTCATTCCCTCTCTTTGTCTTTCTGTCGTTAAGTTCCTCTTAATATCAGCTTTCCAAACAGATTTAAATAAAAATAAAGGTAAAACAAAAATAATAAAGCAAACATGTTCCTCCCGCTTCTTAATTTTTCTATTTTGTCCACTCTGTTTCTTCTAGTCTATCTTACAGGAAGCTCTTCATGAAAAAGAACTGTGAGGGTGATGGAGCCCTAGTCCAGGCTGCCCAGGGAGGGTGTTGGAGGTCTTCAAGACCCGCCTGGATATGTTCCTGTGTGACCTGATCTAGGTGGGACCTGCTTCTGCAGGGGGTTAAACTAAATGATCTCTAAAGGTCCCTTCCAACCCTACCATTCTATGAATAAAGACTGTCTTATACTGTACTTGTACAGTGAATGGGATGTCTTCAGATCCAAAACACAACAGTACTAAATAACTGCTTCTAGTTCCCTGATGTAAATCTAATACAGGAATTCCTTCATCCATACACTGCTTCAAACTACTGTTCTTTAAACCACCATCAATCTTCAAAGTTTCATCATTCAGTTAAGACAAAATGGATTTTTCAAAGGGTACCTTTGGAAAGCAGGTAGAAAATGACCCGTAACTTACTTGTGTGCGATAGTTGTCAGTCGTTCATCATTTACTGCTCTCCGAACTTCAGCACGATGTCTCTCTGTTGAAATACTGTTAAAAAAAAATAAGAGCAATATATTTTAGTCAAGAGGGAGACATGAACATTTATCTAAAGTTTCTAGCTAAAATTAAACTGATGAATAATCTACCCAAGAGACAAAAGTGAATGGGCATTTACATTGAAGAGATTGTCACTTAACTTTTGTTATCATGGTGAGAAGGGATGAATGTATTATTAGAATGGTTATTATTGCTCAAATATATTACTAAGGAATAAAAAGAACATTACTGTTCACAGGGTAGCCCTGCAAACCAGATAGAATACAGCCTCTTAATGAGTTAATAAATGTAAAGCATAGAAAAGCTTGCACAGAAAACATGCGGCATTCTTTCTCAATATAACTTGAGTCCAAAGACCTTCAAGTCCTACCTTGATGAAGCTCCAAGCTAGCACACTTGTGAGCTAGCTGAAATCCTTTTAACAGTACCCCACAAAGCACCAACAAAACAATAAAGCTTCAACCACAGATGAACAGTTGTTTTACTTACTCAAAACTCAAAGCAGAGTTGGAATTAAACCTCCACGAGATGGAGAATTACTTCTCCAAGTTAGGATTCACCTTGACATACTAGTGGTAGAAAAAGCATGCAACATCTTCAAAGAAAACAGGCCATCAGTTCTTATTTTAAAAGGGTCGGGGTTACCTGAGCACTTTAGAGAGTTCTCCAAGAAGATCCTTCTTCTCTTTCGTAAGGTCTCCCTGTGCACGTAAGGCACTGATGACACCTGCATATGCCTCCAGTTCTGAAGGATTAGAGCAAACAGTTTGTCTATTTAATGCTCACAGTAGAAGTGGAAAGAAAGAGTGAATGTTATTTTCAGTATTACTGACAGTATTCTATTAATTTTCAAAATCATTAAGGGGAACATGTCTTTCAATTATTTAGTCCTTTTCAGAGGAGACTGACAATTTAGAACTCTCTCAGTCAATTGCTCTGCAGCGTACAGCCCTCCTGTGAAACAATTGTCTCACCACAGAGGATTTAGTTTAAGAACCCAACCAAATATTTCAAGCTCTCTCTAAGCTGACATATCAGCCAGAAAGCTTGAAGGAACAGTCCCCCGATTTGGAGGACTCAGAACTCTCTAGAAGTAGGAGGAGAAAATCTTTAACACGCATCGTTATGTAGAGTTCCACAGGGAAGCTTGGCTTGAAACAAGAAACACACTACCAAAAGAGCAACTGATTTTTTTTCCTAATGCCTTTCCTTAATTAGCATGGAGAATAGCAGCTCAACTTTGTTAAATAAGATCATCATAATCTTTTGTGCCCATTTGCTTAATATGTACAACGGCTTGAATCTGAAAAGAATGCAATACACCCAATTAAACACAAAAGAAACAATCCAGCCATTCTTAACTGTAGAGTCACTGCAAAGATTAACTCACAAAAATACAACTCTGATTTCAAGGATCTGTCCTTCCAGGTGAGTGTTGTGCCTTCTGTGTTATAAAGAATAAACTAATAAAGGCTACTGAAACTTCTGAATTTTATCCTACAATGCAGGGTGAAAATCATAGAATCACAGGATGGGAGGGGTTGGAAGGGACCTTTAGAGATCATCCAGCCCAACTCCTCTCCCTGCAGAAGCAGATCCACTTAATGCAAGTAATGGAGTCTGCTAATTTGCCAAAGAATGACTTGCTGTTCTAAGCTCAGCACAGTTTAAGGAAACATTACTGAAACTCCTTCTTTAAACCAGAAACAGGAATCTTTTGCAAACTTCCATAAGTGTCTTTCATTCTGCACTCCCCTGTCAGCAGCTAACCCAGCCAACCCCACAACAGGTCCCAGTCTACCAAAAGCACTAATAAAAGAGGCAGGTCAAAACCTAACACCTCTGAAGTTTGCTGCAAAAGAAAGACTGAAAAAGCTTTCAGTTTAGGACTCCAAAGAGCTAATTTACAAATCAAATCAAGGAATTGTGCTGAAAAGTCCTGCTCTCCCGTCCTGATAAAAGCAGACAAAACACAAAGCAGAGTTGCTTTGGTTAACTATGCAGCCTGAGCAGGGATGCTGAGCGACCTACAGAGGCATTTACAGCTTCAGTTATGAAACATTTGCTAATTAATGCAATAGTTATTACTAATATCAACATTTATTTAGACAACTGTGTTAAAATACTTAAGATATTCATTTTATCCCCCTCTGTTAACAACACAAAGTGATTCTCAGATACAACCATATAATTATTTAGCAAGAATAGATCATTTTTTTTCTTCCTTCTGCATTTTTAGTAGAGATCTTCTACACTGGGGCTTTAAAAATGCAGTTCTGGCCTTTTTGGAAGCTAATAAAGATTGCAGAACAGCTTTAACTGGCTTCCTCCCCCTTATGTCTGTGTAGCAATAACTAACTGGCATGCTCTCTTTCCAACACAAAGCACATCAAATGGCCAAAACAGGTTTCACAAATAGGTACCATCATTTCAAGTGTAAGGTGCTACCATCACTCCTTCACACAGGTACAAACCAGGAGTGCTTCAGAACAATGCACAGCACCTCAGGCTGCAGTTTAGCTTCATGTACACCACTGCATTTCCCTCATCACAAGAGTAACCCACTGCTGCTGAAGAGTCAGCACCGCAAGACGTTGGAAGAGTGAGACTCCATAAGGAGGATGAATATTGCAGGATACGACCCTCGGACAGCTATTTGCTCCCACTGCCCATGCTCCTCCACCCTCCACTCCCGTGCTACATCTATTTAAACTGAGAGCTTCTCTACCCTGGAAGAGACAGGGCTGCTCCAGGCTCTGATGCTCTGTTACGCGGGCAGGGCCCCCTTGTGGGAACACAGCTCATGCCAGCAATAAAAAAAGGATTTCTTTCTTTCTTTTTTTTTTTCCCCTGTCAGCCTAGGTTATGTCACTGAAGGAGGTGTAGCTGCAGTTCTGTTTGGCTCAGCTGCACCAGCACCGTTCTGCCAGCACACCAGCGTCAGCTGGGGTGGAAGTTAGGTTGGGTTGGGGTTTTTTTCCACATTCCCAGCCAGCAGAGCTACACTAACAAAATTTAGTAGCACAAATCCAGGATAAATCTTTCAGCATCCCGCACTTTCTTCTAGTTTTTGTACTTTTTCAGCCTGGCTAAAGACCCCAGGCTGTTACCTTAAAGGGTGTACAGCTCTGTTGCAACGTTCTGTGCAACATCTGCATCATTGTTTCAACAGTGTGCAAATCCCAGATTCCCAAGAAATGCAATAAAACCAGACAAAGCGAGGGAAAAGAAACTCTCAACTCTCAGAAAACAAAGTGGATGGCTTCATAATGCATTAAAAACCATGGCACAGTTAAGAAGTGCAGCACCATCACGTTAACATTCAAGCAAAATGAGAACAAGAAAAGCTGTGACTTGATGGCCACAAGAAGTTAAGAGGGAGTTCTCGACTTTCTTCCTGACATCATCCCCTAGATTATGCCCCTCAGAAGAAAGTCTGTGAACAAAACTGAAGGGCTTATTTTATTCCCTTCTAGTACTACACATCATTTAACTGGCAAAATAAATAAATAAAGAAAGAAGACATTCAGCTCCAAGAACTCAAGAACAACTGCTCACGATCTGATACACAGTCTAACAAAGGGTTCTCTTTCCTATGGGACTCAGAAGTGGATGCTTGAGACAAAAGCAACTCTTTTTATCACCTTCCAAAACACAAAAACGTGTCTCCTGGTACACACCTACTTACAAGGAGAGAGCACCAAAAACATCCCCCCATGTGTACGTATCAGGGAGAGCTCTCAGATAGTGACTGGCATTTGAAACAAGGCCAGAAGCTCCTGTAGTTACGACAGTTACATGAGAACATTGTTTTCACAGTTTCTTTCATAATTTGTGCAACTACACATTGCAAGCCATCACACTATTTCTTCTGCTGTTTCAAGTCTTTACAACAGTACCTGGAATACTCCAAAACTCAGTCCCACAATGATAGATAAGCCAGGGTTCTATGATTTCTTTTTGTACAAAAAGGTGCCTAATAAGGAATGAAAAAGCAAATGAAGAGCTTCCTCTCACAGGTTATATCCTCTTGAGTGTTAATAGTCATAAAAAGAACAGCAATACAACACTGTAACACCAAGGCTGAGATGGACTAGGACATCCATGAGAGATTCAACCAAACCAAAATAACTCTGCTCTATTCATTTTGCTCAGGCAGAGAGCATCTGCCAAACATCATTTTAAGTCAGGGCTGTCAAACCAATGACACATGCAAAATGCAGGAAATGACTCGTACGTTGCCTGTAGACATATTAGAGTACTTCATGGAAGCAGCAGGCAGGCAAATCTTAAAAGGGCAAACATACAGACCCACAAATTGTATCTTACTGTACCCAGTTTGCGAAGGATCCTCTTGCATTCATCTCTGCTGAGATCCAGAAGAGTTGGCCACACCACAGGCATCTTTCCCTTGTGCTTGCGCTCCCACAGAGCTCAGCCTCGCTGAAAAGGGAACAGAAATGCAGTAAGTGCAAGTCCATCATCTATTGATTTCCCCAAGACGATTAATGCAAACTCTCCTCAGCCTGCTCACAACTCCATGGACACATTCGCTCCCAGCCCTGCTCCAACCTTTGTAATGGCATGCTTTGCCATGCAGGAATTCGGCAGTTCCACAAGGGCACGGACTTCCTAGACTCGGATCCATCACGGGAGGAGCCTTTTTACCGAATTTCCTATCGCCTTCTCGAGCCTTTTTTTTTCCCCCGTGCCGAAACGCTCTCCGAATTGATGTTCAAGTCTCCTCCCTCTCTTTATGCACAGAGCACCTATTATAAGAACTCTTCCAGCTAACCGCACGCTCCCCCTTCCCCCCGGGGAACGCATTTCGCACCAGCCTATTATATGACAGAACAGCAAACACACCGTGAAAATTTCCTTTCCACGTACCGATACCAACGCTCCCTCCCCTAAAAAAAAACCCAAACACAGGAACATCCCCTTCGCCCGATCGCATCGCGGCGAGATTCTGGGGGTGGCGGGGAAGGAGGGCGCATCTCTCTGTTGCAACGAGGATAATACATGTAAAAGAGGAGCCGGAGGCGAGGCGGATTGTGCCAGCCCGCGGCCACGCTCCCCGGGCAGCGAGACGGGAGAAACGGCACAGCGGGGGAGGAGGGGAGTGGGCACCGGGAACAAAAGCCCCGGCGCCTTCGCACCCTCCCGCGCGGGGCTGCAGCGAGGGAAGATCTCCTGCAAGGGCGGCCGGAGGCAGCCGCCACCCGAGGGCTTCCTGGCCCTCAGCGCCGGGGACCGGAGAGAGGAGCCAGCGACGCCGGGTTCCCGCCGAGCTCCAGGGCGGCCGCCCCCGGCCCGCCGGCAGGAGGGAGGGAGGAAGGAAGGGACGAAAGAGAGGGCGGCGGCCGCTGCTTCCCCGCGCCGGGCGGAGCGGGGCAGCGCCGGCGGCCTGCGGGCGGGGGACGGGGCCCGTGAGGGGGCGGAGGGTCCCCGCCGTCCGGGGAAGGGGAGCTGCCTCTCTCCCTCCCCGAAGAGGGAGCGCCCCAGGCGAGGCGGAGAGGCGCGGCGGCGCTGCCGGAGAGCGGGACCCACCTGCCCGGCCGTGCGTGGCACATCGAAAGGCTCCTCGGCGGCAAGGCCCCTCCTCCCTTTCCCGGTGCCGCTCTCGGGTTTGTTTAGTGGCGGCGGCGGCGGCGCTTCTCCGGGCCAAGATGGCGGCTGGTCGCGGTGCGCATGCGCGACGGCCGCGAAGCACGCCGGGAGCTGTAGTCCTGACCCGCCACCTTCTCTAAGCGAGATGGAAGAAACGCCTGCCAAGATGGCAAGGAGCTGAGCGGCGCGCATGCGCCTCGGCGCCAGGCACACTGGGAGCTGTAGTCCCTCCGGCCACTTGCCGACGCGGTGGGAAGCGGCGCCGGCCCGTCCCGCCATGGCCCGACGGGCGGCTACGGGCAGCCAGAGGGGACAAAACACTCCGCGCGCGTTCTACCCGGCGTGCAACCACTGCGAGCGGGGCGCGGCGTAAACCGCATCCCACATCCCCCTTAAACTTTGGCCATTCACAGCTGCCCGCTGCTTCCCGTAGAGAAATCCAGCAGCGTTGACATCAAGCCTTGACATCACGTTTACCGTTCCCAGCTTTCTGACTTCCAAAGCGGCGCCGGTTCCGCGCGGTGCTGGGCTGGGCTCGCGGCACAGAACGGCGCTCTGTGCAAACAATGAGGGCACAAAATCCGCGCCCTAAAACCACAGCTCAGGTGGTTTTTCTTCCCGGCAGTGAGCTGAGCAGTCACCTCCTCCAAAAGAAACCCAGCCTGCCGGCTCCTTTATACAGAACAGTGATTATAACTTTATTTCCCCCTGTCCTGCAGATTTCCAAGAATAGCAGCAAATGGTGTGGCTTTAAAAGTCTTTAGAATAGATTAGAAATGGGGAAGAAAATATCTCTGAGGCTTAAAAGCAATGCATCTGATGGTGTCTCGCAGTGAGGAAGATGAAGAAAAATCCATCCCATCAAACTGCCTGCGAGGTGATGGCTGGAAAATCACAGCACAGCCCCTTCAGGATGAGCTTTTGCTCCTGCTTCTGCAGCAGGGTTGGACTGGATGATCCCTAAAGGTCCCTTCCAACACTACCCTTCTATGATTCAAGAGGGACAGACACATGCTGACACGTTCATACATGTGCATGTACTCAAGAACCGGGGAAACACTTGAACAGAGATGTACAAAATGAGCCAGTTATGTTTGAAATGTCTGAACTTGGGATTGCTGTGTCTTAAGATGAATTCCAAAAATACTTCTTCATTTTATTAAGGATGAAGACACAGAGTTAGAAATAGGCCAGAAAGGTCCAGAAAGTCCAAAGGCTACATTCTATTTTACTTAGAGCAGCACCCTTGACATTTACTTCAGATTAACCTATAATCAATTCAGCATTACACATCAAAATGAGAGGGCTGAGATACCCTGGACAAAGGGAAAACAACCCAAACCACACAAGTCCTAAAAAGCAAAAATAACCTGAACCAAGGCCTGAGCTCTGCAGTGGTTCTTCAACTCTGATGGCTTCACCAAGATTGTCTCAGCAGATACACCAGAGCCACTCCTCAGCCCAGCTGGATCTGCGTCAGCAGGGTCTTCTCAAGTCCCTCCATCACATAAAAATCACCAGTCAGCCCTAACTGGCTCAAGGAGCAGCAGGGATTTTGCCAGAAGACTAAATTAAGGTCACCTGGATTCAGAATGACTGCAGCTAGCTTGGCTCTTCCAGCCTAATCTAGGGAGGTCACCCGAAGGAGACTGAGACTTGACAGCATTTCTTTACCTCCGATGAACTAAAATCTCAAAGAGTGTTCCAGATATGGACTAAAAAATAATGGAAACAAAGACAACATGGTACTTCATTAACACAGAAAAATGGCTCAATGTCCCACAGGTGACTTTTTTCCTCAATAAATTAATATAAACTAAACAGATTCATTGTGGGTAAAGGAAGAAAAACAGACTGTGATCATGCCAACCTTTTTGCTAGTCTTAGCCACCTTCTGGATGTTAATTGCTTTCTTAGTTCTCATTACCTACATCCTTGGTCTGCCTGAGTCATCAGTTAATAAGGCCCTAAATTACAGAGCACTTTCCAGAAAGCAAAACAGCAGAGAAACTTGTCAATAGCAGCAATGTTTTGTTGTTTCCTAAGGAGACAAGGCTCAACAGTGTACAAAAACCACAAAGTAAAGGTAGTTTGTAATAATCTATTCTACTTAGCAGTCGAGGCAAGCAAAGAACTCACGTAATTAAAAGAGGTTCGAGCAATAAATCACTGAATTTTTCTAGCCTGGTCATATTAGGCTGGTACTTTAGCTCTAAATGTGTAACAGCAGCTCACTGCTAGCTCTCCTTGTCACAAGCAGGAGAAGGGGAAACTGGGACTCACCAGGACCTGCAGTATCTGATGGTGATGCAGTGATCAACTCTGTGTGATCAGCTCTGTGTCACCCACCTGCCTCGTGCCCCCGTTTCCCACTTTTATAAAGGCTTTTAAAAACTAATGGCAGTTGGTAATATCCAAAAGCCATGCAGTATTATTTAGAACAGCATACTACTGTTTTCTTTTTTAAACATTATCTCAGTTTCATACATTTAAGCAAAATTTGTTCCTCTTTCCCATAAGAAATGTAATGACCACGATACACTCCTGCTTTGTACTACATTCTCTACCACCTGACATCCTCAAGTCCCCATGAGTTTAAATAATATGATTCTCATCAATTACAGTCACTGGTTTAATTAATTAACCTTTCTGGGTGTTGACGGAATAATCTATGTCTCACCAAGCTTCCTTCTGTCTCCAAAGACAATGGAAGGGGGAAGACAATGAGCTTGGAAGCATGGGTGGTGAGATGGCCCAAGGGAGGAGCAGTGATTTTTCACGTGGAGAAGGTGATTTGTATGCAGCCCAGGTCACCAGGACAGAGCTGTGGGTCTCAGCTCTTTGGGGGCTCATAGGAATTGAGCACAGCAGCCTTGCTGGATTAACTGCAGCTCCACTTGCATCACTCCAAACTGATAAATATAGACCTCACCATAATCCTTTTTTCTTGGGTAGAAGAGGGGCCCATTAGCTTGGTCCCAGGTGAGAACCACCACGCACAGCTACTGCAGCTGCTTCTTTCCTGCAATAAATGGTGAATGTTCTGCTTCTAAGATTCTTATGCTGGTAATTTCCCAAGTAAAATTAGGGTGGGTTTTTTTTGCTTTGATTTTCCATCAGCCTGTGAGCAATTGAGAAAAGAAGGAAGAAACCCACTATGCCCTTATCCTAACATGAATCTGTAGGAAACTTAGCTTTTTAGGCAATTTAAAGATGGTTTAAAGTATCTTCTATGTCTTGCATAAGAAATAGCCTAGATTCTAACAACAACTATGTCTTGGTCCTTTTTTTAATTCATTTCCAGGTTAAATGGTCTAACCAATGGAGTTTCTCTTTTAAGAGAATATTCAGTGACTTCACACAATCATTAGAGTTGGAAAAGACCTTTAAGATCATCCAGTCCAACCTCTCACCTCACAGTGCCAAGCCCATCACTAAACCACATCCCTCATATGTTTTCCTGACACAAGCATCTCAATTTTGATTTCATTCTCTCATCCTCAGAACACTCCTAAACTCCTTCCTCCTCAAATGCTTTCCTATCCACTTTTTTCTCCTGGCTGAGGTAAGAGCAGGAATCTCAGCAACATTTAGGCACTGTCAGCTTGCCAGAGGAGCCTTTTCTATATGGCATTGTCAAAAATACAGGGATTGTCTCTCAGGACTATTTGTACTTAAATCCACAAAAGTATTTCAACTACTTTCACTGAAGACAGAATTGTGTTGCCATTTAATAGATTCCCCCCACACTATTGTAACATATTACAATCAACATATGTATTTATTTTACAAATAGTAAGAGCTTCAGTGCTGAAAGCACCTAAATTGAGCAAGGCTTAAGTCCATCAAAACACCACTGTGCATTGAGCTGAGCACCTATTCAAACACTCTGCTACACTGAGGCAAAAACTTGAGTATATAACCTCAGATAATGGGAAAAAATTCCCTTCATTGTGTCATTCTGTGGCACATCAAAGAGCGAATTAAAGTCGGTACCCTCTGCAATCTAAGGAGGCAGATGCAAACCTCCATCCATCCTCTTTGAAGTGTGCTGTATTGGTGAAGAATGTATAAAACTTGCTAGGAATAAAGCAAAAGCACTTCTCAGAATAGAAAGCGTGGGAATAAGGCAAATGTGTTAAGTTATTGCACCACTGTGCAGCTTGTGTCCTTATCTGTGGTCACACACACACATTACAAACCATATGTATCTGCAATTTAAGGGGAACACACCCCACATTAGCATTTAGCAGAATTCAGTCACACTGGGACCTGATTTGTGTTGTAGTTCAGGGGACATTCCACATTCTCCCTCAAGCTGCACTTCTAACCCATCAACAGAAGTTCAAGACAGAACTCATCAGTGAATTACTTGCTCCTGATTTTGACTTAATATTTTTACAAGGCTAGATGAGCTATAAATGCTGGGGAAGCAAGTGAACCTGTCAACTGTGAAGCATATATTGATCACTCTACAGAGATTGGACAACAAAGGCAGCTCCACAGACAACCATGACAAATGGCCTGATGGCAAATAAAACTAGGCATTTGCTTATCTGGACAATCACCAACCTTGTTTTACCTAGCAGTACAATCACTTATGCAATAAAGTCTTAATGCCCAATTGGTTTTGAAGGGTTCATTTGTTGTGCCTTGAATTCAAGACATTCTGTTGATCCCAGAACACCTTGCAAAGGAAAGTTTACTTCAACATACAGTATTGTTGCTGGGTGAAAACAGCAATGGAAAAGGAAAGCAAGCTGATGCTGAGTTTGCAAACCAGAGAGGAACAGTTTTCACATGATCCAAGAACAGTAGGGATCAGAAGGGACCTCTAGAGATTGTCTGGTCCAACTCCCTCCTAAAGCAGGCTCACCTAAATCAGGTTACAATTTTTGTCACTACACAGGCTCCACTGAGACTCTGGGAAAAGTTCACATACTTTTATGTAAGAGCGTGTCCTTAACACCAGTGCTTGTGGGCTTGTGCAGAGAAATACAGACAAGCTGTCACTCCTGGACTGGGGCAAGCAAATAAAAGATGACTCGGATTCCCTCACTTAAATTCCTTCACGGTGATATGTCTGTCTTTCCATTAGAAAAAGAGCAGCACACTAGGCTGTAATCATCTGCTTGGGCCCGCTGAAAGCTTCAGAAACACCAGCAGCTCTGGTGGAAGCAAGGACTGGACTGAGAGTGGTTGCTTGTAATTTAGAAGGCTGCGTTCCTGTGCAAAGAGGGAAGTAGCTGTGGGCCAGAATACAGACTGCTGGGAGTAAAGGCAGAGTAAGAAAGCAGACTGAGCAAGAATCCAGACAGTCTGTGCTCAAAATTTTATTACTTGGGCAGACCTCAACATAAACACCTGAAAGTACAGTGCTGCAAAGCCAACAGCCTTCTGCATTTCCTCATATTGAAGACCCAATACAGAATTGGAAAAGCCACTGCTAACTTTCATTTGCTAAATGCTAACGGTGAGGGAGGAGCTGGGATGCTGCACTACTCCAGCTCAAGGCTGGAGTTCAGTATTGCATGCTCAGCATGCACTCACAGGTCCTCTCTCACACTGTGCAAGACTTAAGTTACTCTCCACCTTTGCCTTCCCATTCTCCAGAACTGTAGGCAAATGCTGGACATTAGCAGCTTGGTTTTTATCCTGTTGTCAATTTCAGTATGCCTGGATACAGATCTACAAAAATACAGAAACATGAAATAGTTTGGAAGGGATCTTCAAGATAATCTTGTTTCAATCCACACCTTCCACTTGACCAGAGTGCTCAAAGCCCCATCCAAACTGCCCTTCAACCTCTATGGGATTATCCTGATGTCCTTTTAGTTCTTAAAGACAGGTTATCCCAACAACAATGCACCTTTAAGACTTGGAAGGTAATATAATAGTAGTAAGAGTCATGAAAGCTTTTCAAACTTCAAATATTCTCTGGCAAGTAAACTTTTAATAGCAGGAAACCTGTGGGAGTACACAATTGCACTTCAATAGTACAATCAGAAAATAAAGGCCTACTGACTTTCACCAGGGGAAAGAGGCCTGCAGTTCATTTCCAGAAGTACATTAAAGAGGCCATTTTACAACCACTATTATGTGATAAAGAATCCCAGATTTAAGATACAGCTGACCTTAAAGACACAGCAGGGGAAAAAAGCAATTACAAAATCCACACAGACACACAAAATTCCTTTAAGAACAATTTATGCAGAGAATACAGATTATCTATACAACACCACCAATACAGACAATAATGCTCATTTGATGTCAACAGATTAGACACATTTGGAAATGCACTGTGAATACTACTCAAATAATCTAGAAGATTATTAGAAACACAAAGTCACCAGCATAATTATTTTATATGTACACTTGAAAGGCTATAAGAAAAAGGGGAAAAGGGTGATTTTTGTACAACACAAGCTAATTTTTGGAATCTCCCAGTAAGTAGCAATGTCAACTGATTTCCTTTAGAAGTAATTAAGTTCATTTTCTTTCCATTACATAGGAAACACTTAAAAATTTAGTCTCTTCATCAAAAACCAACATCCATCAGACTGCAGGAAGACGACTTTACACACAAGTTGTGGCACTCATTTAACTAGGAAAGCTCACAGGCAGAAATACACACATTTAGGAGATAACTGCCATCTGATGTTTGCATAGTGTTTCAAATGATCCAACATCAACAGAAGGCTTGGTCTGAAGTAGCTTGTTCATAAACATGTGCCATGGTTAATTTCTTTTTAATGCTGCCATTACAACCTTCTGGTTTGCCTTGTTCAGAACCCCGTAAGTAGTTTCAGCACACACCCCCTTTTTGTTTGATGAATCAATATGGAAGAGGAAATCCTGAGTGGAAGATAGCCATATTTAAGGGTGAATTGCTTCTTATTAAAGGGTGAAGAAGTATTTTTTTCTACTGAAACAGGTTTGAAGTGCTTTAAAGTTCACAGTAATATGCTCCTAAACTGTTATTGCAATTGAAAGTATCTTCCTCTGTTCCCTTGTGTCACTGTGAAGATTGATGTAATCTGCACAGCAAATCAACAGTAATCTGAATTAAGTCTAACTTAAAGGTAAATGAATGTATTTTAAAAAGAGGTTACTCATCTGATTAACTCCCTTATATGGTTCACTGTGTATGAACACTGGCAATTGCCCAGTAAAGTGCAAGCAGTCAGGTGCAGCTAAGCTTATCTTCAGCATTTGGTTAAATGGCTACACAAAACTACTTAAAAGAAACAAACACACCTGAGTTAGAATTGTGGCAAAGAATTAACACCAAATAAATTATCTTATTGAAATGAATCCAATGAAATATGCTTTAGGACTCCTAGTTTGAAGGGCACTTGATGACAGGGTTTCCTTGTGGAAAAGACAGCTTTTGTCCTACTCATTCTAAACCAAATCAAGTTTTGAAGCCAGCCAAAAGGAACCAAACGAGTAGGGCTTTGTTTTTCCCTGTTATCCTTTTCAGCTGTTTCACATATTTGGATTATACTTCCTAAAGCCCAACACATCACCATGTTAGAATGCTTTTGATGTAACTTTACAGCTGTATAAAAAATGCATCACAGCTGAATTCTTACATCTCAGTGCTATTACACCTGAAACAGTTATCATCTACCATTTATACATTTCACAGCTGCCCTGTGTACTTCCTTAAACCACTCTCAGGCCACATTTGGCACATGAGTTTTTTCCTTCTTCATGCTGTCCAGTTTTTTTTCTGTCTTTTTTCCTAAGCTGTGTCTCATTTTTAGCTATAACAGACCTGACAGAATCTTCACCCTAAGTATACTCCCTGTTTAATTACCACTTTAAACACTCCTGGTTTCTCTCCTTGTCCCATCCGGGCTGTGGACCCACGACACCTTCCTAAAAAGCAGACGAAAAGGGAAGGGGGAAAAAAAAAGGGATTACAGCCTCATTTTACACCCCCACGCACATGTTTAAGGCAAAAACATACTGGATGTACCACGTACGCATCCACCGCTCTCCATCTCCGAGACTCTCACGCGCCTCTGCGCATGCGCCGCCGGGGCGAAGCGGGACCCCGGGCGCGCCCCCGCGCCGCGCTCATCCGGGCCCCGGCGGCTCGGCGCATGGGCAGCTCTCCCCCGGGCCGCCGCGCGCGGGGCACTGTGGGAAGGAGGCGGCTCTTGTCCCGGCGGAGGGTGGCGGTGAATCCTCCCGGCCGCTCACAGCAGTGTAGAGCCGCTTTCCCTCCTCTACCCCCCTCTTCCCTTCCCCCCTCCCCTTCCCCGTCCTCCTCCTCCACCCCACATACACACCCCCCCCCCACCCTCCCTCCCCCCCCTCCGGCCCGCGGATTTAAAGGGGCAGCGGCGCCAACCCGGGGGACCATGCCGAACTTCTGTGCGGCTCCCAACTGCACCCGCAAGAGCACGCAGTCCGACCTGGCCTTCTTCCGCTTTCCCCGGGACCCGGTCAGGTGAGACCCCAGCCGGGCACTGCCGGCGCCGCCTCAGGAAGGCAGCCCGCGCTGCGGAGGGGCGGGCTCGGGGGAAAGGGTTGGGGGAGGCGGGGGCGGTGAGGGCCGCTCGCCTCTCTCCCCTCAGGCCCCGCCGGAACGCAGCCCTCCGCTCCGCCTGAGGAGACACCGCGGCGAGGAAGCGCTTCCTTCACTCCCTCCCCTCTCCCTGAACCCCTCTCCGCGCCTCCTCACCTAGGCGGGGAGCCGCGGCCGTACGGGCCAGGGAGGGGCCGTGAGGGCCCGGCGGCCGCCCGGAGCTGCCGGCTGTGCTGGCGGAGGCCGCGCGCGCTGTGGCGCCGGGGGGGCGGGGCTCCGCGGGACCCTCCGGCCTGCGGCGGGAGGCGGGCGGGCAGCTGCGCATGCGCCGGGGCGGCCGGCTCTCACCCTCCCCTGAGGGGGGAGTTGTGGGAGTGGTGGTCACAGATAGAGGTGCGGCTTCGAGGGGCTAGAGGGGATGGGGAGAGGGGAGCCTGAGGGAGTGAGAGACTGCGGGATTGCCTGGCCTTGAGGGGAGTGGGGACTGAGGGGAGTGGAGGGGATGGGATGAGATGAGAGACTGGAGGGGATGAGGGGATGGAGGACTGAGGGGGACTGAAGGGGATGGAGGACTGAGGGGGCTGGAGGGGATGGAGGACTGAGGAGGCTGGAGGGGATGGAGGACTGAGGGGGCTGGAGGGGATGGAGGGCTGGAGGGGATGGAGGGGATGGAGGGGCTGGAGGGGATGGAGGACTGAGGGGGCTGGAGGGGATGGAGGGCTGGAGGGGATGGAGGACTGAGGGGACTGGAGGGGATGGAGGACTGAGGGGACTGGAGGGGATGGAGGACTGAGGGGACTGGAGGGGATGGAGGACTGAGGGGACTGGAGGGGATGGAGGACTGAGGGGCCACCTGGCTGTGAGAGGATGGTGAGCTGAAGAAGTGAGGACATAGGGGGCTGAGCGAGTGAGAGGCTGCCTGGCTTTGAGGGGATAAGAGGCTGAAGGAGTGAGGGAGCTGTCTGGCTATGGAGAGTGGAGGAGCCGAGGGAGTGAGAGGCTGTGGAGAGGGGACTGCCTGGCCATGAGGGGATGGGAGGCTGAAGGAGTTAGGGGGCTATCTGGCTATGGAGAGTGGGGGTGCGAGGGAGTGAGGGGATGGGAGACTGATGAGGTGAAGGGCTGATTGAGTGAGGGGATGGGATGCTGATAGAGTGAGAGGCTGCGCGACTGAGGGGATGGAGGGCTGAGAGAGTGAGTGGCATGTTGGCAATGAAAAGAAGTGCCTGGTTATGTGGTGCTGCCTGACTGTGAAGAGCATGGGAGGGTGTGAGGGGTGTGGAGAAGTGCAGAAGCATTGGCAGAGAATCCCATGTGTTTTGAGGGGCCTGTGAAGGGTCCCTTCTATCACATAGGTGGTAGAAGTACTGTGTGTGCTGAGGTGCTGGAGGACAGGGTGTGTGCATGACAAATGGCACACTGGTGTAAAAGGCAGCTGCTGCAGTATTTCAAGGATGATGGTGACAAAGCATCATGAATAACAGCAGAAGTGGTGGGATAGTCAAGTTTCCACTGTGTAAAAAGCAGGACTTCTCCACTGGTAGAGCAAGAAGTGTGTGTGAGAGGCCATGGTAAATGCCATTAAGAAAAAAGAAATGCTCTTAGACATGGAAACCTCTATGTGGAAGCTCATCTTTAAATCTAGATAACACTTTTTAAAGTGTTTAATTTAACTTGCTCCTCAACTTTGGAAGGTGCATAGGTGCTAAAGCCATACCAGTTATCTCTCTCCTAACAGCTGGTAATTAAGGCTGTTTTTTTAATGATTGTGCATGATATTTGCTTGCTTCCTTCCTCGAAGCTGTTTGACCTGATTTTTGGAAAATTTCAAGACCCATGGGAATTGTGGGTACTTTTTTTTTTTTCTAAGAGTCTCCTGTAAGTAATTTAGAAAGAAGATTAAAAAAGACTCATATAGGTAGTAGCTACCCTTAAAGCTGTGATTTTGGATATGTTGTCAAGCTCTCCTGGGTGAACGCAATGCCTTGTGTTAAAGCTGCGATAGCCAGACCTCTTTCTGATGCCATACTTGCAAGCTTTTGTAGTACCACCTATATTATATATGTTTGTACTTTGAATGGCAATTGAAATAAAAACAGATGATTGCCTTAACCTTTCAGTTGTACAGTTTGCCTCTAGTGTTGTCTCTTTCCACCCTTGGTCCTGTGAGAGCTGCAGATTCTTACACAGTCAAAGGCATGACTGCAGTTTGTGTGGAACCAAAGAAATTTGGTCCTGTCTGAGCTTCAGTCTTAACTTATAAGGAGTCAATGCTGTGAAATCTGAGTTGTGCCAAGTTGGTCAATATGTGACAGTTTATTGCATGAGGAAATATGCTCTTCAGTTCAGAGTTTTTATATGTAAAGACATTTTGAATATATGTTTTCCATGATAGCACAACAGAGATATATTAAAAAGCTTTCACTTAACTAAACAATGCACTAATGAGTGCATTTCTCTTTTGGAGAAACCCCCCTGTGTTTCAGAATTAGAATGCTACTACTTCTTAAGACTTAGTTCGTAAGACTAGGGGTAGTGGACAAAGGCTGGAACACAAAGTTCCACATAAGGAAAATCATCTTTACTGTGAGGGAGTCCTGGCCCTGGCTGCCCAGGTTGGAGATGGAGGCTCCTTCTGGGGAAGTTTTCAAAACCCACCTGGATGTGTTTCTGAGTGGCCTGATCTAGGTGGACTTGCTTTAGCAGAGAGGTTGGACCTTTATAGGTCCCGTCCAACTCCTACCATTCTGTGATTCTATACTTTTAACTACCATTCGTGGAGGTTTAGAAATAAAATCCTTTTGAAAACAAAACAATGCCTGTCAGCTACAATGAGTTGGAACAATACAGATCTGCGGATATTTCTTTGTAAATAAGTGGATCACTGGCTTACATTTCTACAGTGTGTA
Organism: Colius striatus; assembly: GCF_028858725.1. Classification (NCBI taxonomy): domain Eukaryota; kingdom Metazoa; phylum Chordata; class Aves; order Coliiformes; family Coliidae; genus Colius; species Colius striatus. The sequence continues at coordinate 2,097,462 of NC_084759.1, read as the reverse complement.
AGTGTGCTTTTTGAGTGCATGACTACTTCATAATCCCCTTGAAGTAGTTCAGGCTAATAGGGTTAATGTCCCTGTAACAAAATAGTAGAAAACAGAGTTAAAATTGACTCTGAGGGATTATCTAGACTTTTCCACTGTCCAAAGGAAGGATAAGCTAGACATAAACTGTTTCTAGCATCTTTGTTGTGCTCTTAAAAAGAGGAAGTGACAGCAATGACACTCAAGTTCTGTACAAGTCTCCTCCCCCTATTATCTTACACCTTTCTTATTTAAACCTATGCTAAAAGTTGATTATATATCCTATTTTAACAACATTTAAAGATTGATAAATCCATACAACCTTCTGGCTTGTAGACTGGACGATGTTAGTGGTTTATTCTCCTGCTTGGACTACAGCAGTCATCTACAGTTGTAAATGACAACGTGTTGCTTGTGCTACTTGCTGTTACAGAAACCTCCTGCCATTATAGATCAAACTAGTCTGGTGCCAGAAATGTGTTTTTATACCAAAAATGGGTTATTTCCACTTGGCAGCATACAGTGAGAAAGTTGAGAATAACAGCATTAGAATACATCTTGTATTTAAATTGTAATTAAAAATAATAATAATAATCATAGTCCCAGGTAAATGGTCTGTGCTACCTTACTGCTTTTGGTCTTTCCACAATAACTGAATAATTGCCTTCAGGTTTTTTCCAGTTCAGTGCCAAGCAGTTTCAGTTAGATGTCCCAAGTCTGATCTTTCCAGTGTTAGCAAGCCTGTGGGAACCAACCAATTAGCTTCATTTATTGCCTCTACCTGAGAAAACAAGAAGGGGTGCACAGGTTAAGGCCTGAAAAAGGACCAGGTGTGTTTAATTCTTGACTGACAGCTGGCTGAACTTGAGCCAGCAGTTTGCTCAGGTTGGCAAGAAGGGCAAGGGCATCCTGGCCTGGATCAGGAACAGTGTTGTCAGCAGGAGCAGGGAGGTGATCACTCCCCTGGCCTCGGCTTTGTTCAGGCTGCACCTCAAATCCTGTGTCCAGTTTTAAGCCTCTCTCTACAAGAAGGACATTGAGGTGCTGGAGAGGATCCAGAGGCCAGGCTGCCAAGCTATGAAAGGATTTGGAGCATGTCTCAGATGAGGAAGGGCTGAGGGATCTGGGGTTGTTGAGACTGGAGAAAAGAAGGCTCAGAGAAGACTTTGTTGCTCTCTTCAACTACCTGAAAGGAAGCTGTAGCCACGTTGGGGTTGGTCTGTTCTCCCTAGTAACAAGCAACAGAACAAGAGGAAACAGCCTCAAGTTGTGGCAGGCAAGGTTCAGGCTGGATCTGAGGAGGAATTTCTTTGCTGCAAGGGCATTATAACGAGGTGCTAAAGTTACCATCCCTGGAGGGGTTTCAGAGCCCGGTGGACCTTGCACTTAGGGAAATGTGCTGGTGGTTGACAGGGCTGGGACAGAGGCTGGACTCATGGATATGAAAGGTCTCTTCCAGCTGAAACGATTCTGTGATTCTGTTCTATGATTCTAATGGGTGGTATGTAGTCTTTTCATATCAAACATTATGTAAATAGCCTCAATTGCCCCAGTAAGGATGCATATTTTACAGTTTTATACAGACTAGGCAGTGCTCCCTACAGTAAGGTTTGTTTAACTCTCATCCATGTTCTGACACTTCGTCTTGGTAGTTTGGGTTAAAGTGATGTGTGAGTATTGAGAACAAAACACTTATTGAGCAAAGAGATGCTATTCTGTTGCAGTTGACCAATGTTGGGGGGACACGAGTGGTTTACGCTCTATCCACACCTCAATAAAATACCATTTGAGCTTCCATGAGATGTCAGCAGACCTCTGAAAATGTAAAGTTTGGGACTGAAGAAAACCTTTGTGAAACCTAATGAGTGATACTTGAGCAATGCTGTAATGTATTGCATTGAAATGGCTTTTACTTTGCAACTAAAGCACTTGTACAACAGTACACAGTGTGCATTGAGCTGAATACCAAAGCACAGGAGAAATGTTCATACATAATTTTATTCTAAAACAAGATGTAGAGCTGTGGCCTCCCCATGGCCCAGCACAGGGGCCGGGCACTGCCCTGGGGCTGCTGCCACCCCACTGCTGAGCCCAGCCAGGCTGCCCTTGGCCTTCTTGCCCCCCTGGGCACGCTGCTGCCTCCTGTTCAGCCCCTGCCAACAACCCCCCCAGGCCCTTTCTCTCCAGCAGCTTTCCAGCCCCTCTGCCTGGAGCTGCCTGGCCTTGGGGTGGCCCGAGGGCAGGACCTGGCCCTTGCCCTTGTTCAGCCTCATCCCATTGCCCTGTGCCCATGGCTCCAGCCTGCCCAGGAATTTCTGCAGCCCTTTTCTGCCCTCAAGCAGATCTACACTCCCACCCAGCTTGGTGTCACCTGCAAACTGACTGAGAGTGCACTCAATCCTTTCAACCAGATCATTGATAAAGATGTTAATGTATATATATCTTTATATAACATACTATGTATGAATATGAGAGCAATGTTAAGAGTTATTACTGTTTTATAGCACTTGGTACTGTTGTTCTGATATTTTGCACAAATGCACAAGCGGTTCAACTGGCAGAGATCTGAATCCAATGTTGTTCCCTTTCATTTTCACCGTTGCTGTTTATTGCCCTCAGTTAAGGTAGAGGTGATGGCAAATCCACTCAGCTATGGATTTTCTCCTTTGGGATGCTCACTAAAACATCTGATGAGAGCATTTATTCCTAAATTGTTGCATAATCACTAATTGGCCTAGATGATCTCTAAAGGTCCCTTTCACCCCCTTCCATTCTTTGATTCTGTAACTTTTTTCTCTCTCCTTGCTTCTGCCACCAGTGATTCCGTCTTTGCAACCAAAAGTAATAATCGTGAAATTACTGTATCATAACTTCTAGCTGTTCCTTGGGTTGAGACTCATCTTTTTAATTCAGTAATGAAAAGTTTGAAGTCTTTTGTTTTTAAGCAGACCAAGTAATTGTTTCACTTTCACGAATCTTAGCAATGACTGCACTGTGGGGAGATCTACTGAGACAGAGTCTTCACGTGACTTCTCTGTGTAGGTTCCTGGAACTTTGTACCAATTGAAAAAAGAAATACCAATAACACAGAACTTTTTGGGGAGGAGACTGAGGGGTGACCTCATTAAAGTTTACAAATATGTAAAGGATGGGTGTGAGGAGGCTGGAGCCAGGCTGTGCTCAGTGATGGCCAATGATAGGACAAGGGGCAATGGGGACAAGCTGGAACAGAAGATGTTCCAAAGAAACACAAGGAAAAATTTCTTCCCTGTTGAGGTGAGGGAGCACTGGCAGGGGCTGCCCAGATGGGCTGTGGAGTCTCCTCTGGAGACATTCCAAACCCAGCTGGATGAGTTCCTGTGTGACTACTCTAGGTGGTCCTGCTCTGGCAGGGGGGTTGCACTGGATGAGCTTTCGAGGTCCCTTCCAGCCCTTAAGATTCTGTAAAAGTCAGTGTTGAAAAGTATGTAGCAAAGTGATGGATTGTAGAGTAAAATAAGTCACTGAGACTGTAGTGAAAGTTCTTTCTCCTTTTTTGCTGTAGAATTATTGTACTGTTATCATAATTCTTTATAATGTAGCTGTCTCTGGCTTTCTTGAGTCTATTTGGGAAGGATTTACTTTAGGAGGGATGGGAGTTTGTGTAACTGCTGGAATAATGAACGAGTCATCCATCATGTGCATGTTTTTAGTCATCTGTGTTGTATGTTCTTAACTGTGTTTACTTATGTGCTGTTGTATATGGATGACCGTGATGCCACAAGTTGTAAGTAGGCGCATTAAAATAGTGCTGCCTTTGGAGGAGTATTTTTGCAGGAAGGAAATTTGGGGTCTTTTAGAAACTTTTAAATACGGAGATATCAACAGCTGCTGGAGTCTTATTAATTTATAGATATCTTTTTATTGCACAAATAAAATAGCAGATGAGTTTTACTGGAGTAGCTGTGCAGAACTGGTCCAGGCATGTTGTTACTTAAAACTCCATAACAAGAAAGTGATTGCAGAGACCCCATTGGGGGAAATAGAAGCTGACTAATGCATTTGCATCAATTACTGCAAGTGGTTTACTCACCAGAGGAAACAGTCTTGCATATCTAAAAGGAACTCTGTTAGCAGGGGAAATGTTTCTTTAGGGTTGTGTTGTATCTCCGAGGGCTAATCCAAAGCAGAAGTAAATGTAAAAATATGCATCCAATGAAAACTTCCTTTAGGGCTGTGTGTGCTCTCTACATAACTGTTATTCCACTTTTCAAAAATCTGCTCTAATCTCCTGGTGACCACAATAAATCCTGTGTTCTGTCTTACTAGTGGCCTTCAGAAACTGTATGACTTCAGTCTACAAGCACATCTCTTTTTTAGTTCTTTTTAAGATGGGTACAAGCTGGCACATAAGAGATTCCAAAGAAATACAAGGAATAATTTCATCCCTGTTCAGATGAGGAAGCACTGGCAGGGGCTGCCCAGATGGGCTGTGAGTCTCCTTCTCTGGAGACATTCCAAACTCAGCTGGATGAGTTCCTGTGTGACCTACTCTAGGCGATCCTGCTCTGGCAGGGGGGTTGCACTGGAAGAGCTTTCGAGGTCTCTTCCAACCCTTAACATTCTGTGATTCTAAGGGATTACATGGTCACGTTTCATGAGAGTTACAGCCTGATGTGTGAGACAAAGGAAAGAATATATGAAATAATTCCAGATTTTGTTGGGGCAGTGCTCAGCAAGAATATATAAATTAGGGGAAAAGTTTCCTGGGGGTGGGAAAAAGGAGAAAACTACACTTTTAAAAAGATTTGATGGTGAGCTACAATGGAAGGTGTGCACAACTTTTCTTAGCCTTGCATAAAGGGCAGGGCTCACTGTACTCTAATTTTAAGTGTTGTTTGAAGTCATAGGGGATTTTATTTTGTCTTAAAACCAGCTAATTCTTTTGCTTATGTGCAGGTGTCAAAGATGGGTAGAGAACTGTCGAAGGGCAGATTTAGAAGATAAAACTCCAGATCAACTCAACAAACATTACAGACTGTGCGCTAAACATTTCGAGACTTCTATGATCTGTAGAAGTGTAAGTAAAATCAAGCACTTCTTTATTGCATCTCACAAAATGAGACTAATGTTTCTCATCCGAATGCTGCATTTTCATCTTTGATCCCCCGGGTAACTGCTCCCTGGGAAGACTAATCCCTTCATCTTAAGTGAGATCATTGTCATGGTCCAGGGCACCACAGAGACTTGCAGATGTTAGCACAAAGGGTGAGGTGGAAATGAGCAGTCTGGGAAGAGAAAAGCAGAGCTGTTCCTGCTGGTTTGATATGTTTGGTCTTCACTGCAGTTCTTTCCTCATGCAAGGAAATCATCATTTTGTTTATTGTCACTGGCTATTACAACATTATAGAAATTTATTGGGTGTAAGTATGTAAGTTTGCATGCTTCTAATTAATTAAAAATCATTAATGTGCTGTTACTGAAGGGTGTACGTGGGTGTCATTTGGTTAAATTATACTGGTGTGGCCAAGAGATTTAAACATTATTTGCATCTGTCAAGCTTTTGGTTCCTGTTATATTTTATCCAGCTAAAATCATGGCACCGTTTCCTGTTACTGAAAGAATAGCTTTGAGTTTTTCTTGTTAACAAGATAACATTGATTTTTTGACAGCTTACATATCAGTAGGAAGCACTGGACTTGGGCTTTGGATCACGTTTTGATTTCTAGGATGAATTTCACTCTGATCCATAGGCAGTCCTTTAGTTATGAAGGATAATTAAAATATGTAGGACAGATTTGGCTCCTGGTGGTATTACACATGAAAGGTCTCTGATTAGCCAGTATACCAGAAACAAGCAGATTAATATTGGAAGTAATTCTGAATCAGAAAGCAAAGTTTATGAAACTTGGTTTGTTTAAAATGTATTTCAATCCACCTACAAGTAGAAATGAAATCAGTTAAAAGTCTGTACTTACTGGAAATTAGCCAGCTTAGACAACTTAAGTTTACAGTATATCCAAATAGAAAATTTTACTTAGAATTTTGCTATTTAACTGCTAGAAATATTTACATGACCACTTACAATTGTTGTCATGCTCATACTCGTTTGACAGATAAATTTTCCTTCAAAGGTGTTTTTATCCAGAAGGTTTATCTTTTAAAAAATCTTGTAAGAGGTTCCAAAGAAACACAAGTCAAAATTTCTTCCCTGTTGAGGTGAGGGAGCACTGGCAGGGGCTGCCCAGATGGGCTGTGGAGTCTCCTTCTCTGGAGCCATCCCAACCCCAGCTGGATGAGTTCCTGTGTGCCCTGCTCTAGGTGGTGCTGCTCTGGCAGGGGGGTTGCACTGGATGAGCTTTCCAGGTCCCTTCCAACCCTTAAGATTCTGTGATTCTCTGAATCAGAAATTAAGATCATAATTAGACCAGTTCTGTGAGTCTTTTGAAGATCACAGGGAGGAAAAAGTATTTGTGGTTTGGGTTGATATCTCTCTTCTCATTTTCAGTCTTCTCTTGATAGCCCCAAAATATGAATTGCATAGTATAGCTTTCTGTCTATTTTGAAAGTGTCAGAAGGTAAAAATACTTAAGAGGAAAAAAAGGAACATATCACCTGAAAGTCTGGAGGGTTTTCATGTACTCAGTGAGAATTTCCCAAACAAATTCCTAATCTAGATGTCTCTTTACTTCCAGAGCCCTTACAGAACGGTTTTACGGGATAACGCTGTGCCAACAATATTTGACCTCACAAGTCACTTGAACAATCCCCACAGCAGACATAGGAAAAGGATAAAAGAGCTGGTAAGTTTTTCATGTAAGTTTTATTTATTTTTTTAATAGTAAAACAATAAAGGCAGGGAAGGTCATGTGAAACTTTTTGTATAAAAGTGTCAAATAATACTTCACACTTGAGTGTTTGCTTTCTCTACTGTCTTTCCTAGTATCTTTTTGTTGATTAAGATTCAAATGTACAAATATTATGCTGATATGAATTTTATCTACTAAGGAAGGTTTAAGGAAATTGTCTGCAAAATGACAAGTGTTGATCCAAAGCTGATTCTGTCTTCCAGAGAAAGAGCATAGCTTCCTTTTGCTTGTTACTACAGTGCTAACTGGATGCAGGTTATGCATGGTACCCTGAAATGCTTGCTCCCTATTGATTGTCATCTTCAGTTCACACGTACTGAGGTCTGCCCCAATTCAGATATGCTTGTTTCAGCTTCTTGTTCTGAAAAGATGCATAAGACCAAGATCAGGAAGGGTTTTTTGTGGAAGGGTGGGTGCCAGGAGAATGGAGCCAGGCTGTTCTCAGTGATGTCCAATGGTAGGACAAGGGGCAACAGGTATAAGCTGGAACAGAAGAGGTTCCAATGAAACACAAGGAAGAATTTTTTCAGTGTGAGGGAGCACTGGCAGGGGCTGCCCAGATGGGCTGTGGAGTCTCCTTCTCTGGAGCCATTCCAAACCCAACTGGATGAGTTCCTACTCTAGGTGGTCCTGCTCTGGCAGGGAGTTGCACTGGATGAGCTTTTGAGGCCCCTTCCAGCCCTTGAGATTCTGTGATTCTGTGTTTCTGTGTCTTGTTGATACCTCTCTTGTGTCATTTCTAGTAGTAGCATCTCTAGGTCTCTATGGTTAGAAGTATACTGACAGTTATAAAGAATTCAAGTCCTAAACACAGCTTATCTGTTGGAAAACTACAGAGCATTTCTAAATAGTTCTTAAATTGTTTGATTAAGTCTGTTTATGAGCTGAAAATAAGTTAAAGATGTTTCTGTCTATGGACAGTGCATGTTCATATCAAAACAGAATTCTTTAATAAAACCTCTTTACTAATAATTACAAAATATGTATTGGACAAACTCCTAATGCAAGTATGGAAATCTCAGCAGCAGTAGCAAACTATTGTCATCTAGTCAGTAGATGGATGTCTTAGCAGCAGTAAGATACATGAAGAAACTTTCTCTTGGACCTTCTAGCACTTTTTGGTAAACATTAACACTCTTACAGTGGTCCTGTCTACAGTATTTGTATCTGATCTTGATGTATTTTAATATTTTAAGGGCATGTGCTAGACATGATCATCAATATAAGGGGTTTCTTTGTTTGTTTTCTTAAAGAGTGAAGATGAAATAAGAACACTGAAGCAACAAAAGAGTAAGTGAGCAAAATAAGTGAGTTCATAAAAACTTTGTTTACTAAGGCTGACAAGGTAATGTGAGACACAAAACTGTACGTTCACGTATGTCAGGAAGGTAATTGAGTTGCTGCTTGGTTCAAACAGCCAGTCTAAACTCTTTCCAGAAATACTCAGTTCATTTTTTAACTGGAAACATTTTTCTCAGGACTCCAGTAGCTTAAAGGTAATGGGGGCAGTAAGGGAAAACAGACGTTTTTTCATGGTATCTTGACACTGTATTTTTTGGTTTTGTAGTTGAAGCTTTCGAACGGGAACAAGCAACTCAAGAACCAAACGAAAGCAATGAGCAGAATACCGTCTCGGAGGAAGGAGGACAAGAGCAAGAGGAAGAAACTCTTCCTTTAACACTGGAAGAAAGAGAAAACAAAGATTACCTTAAATCTTTGTTTGAAATTTTGATCTTGATGGGTAAACAAAATATTCCTTTGGATGGCCATAACGTCGATGAGCTTCCAGAAGGTATTTTTACTTCAGATAACTTTCAGGCTCTACTGGAATATAGAATAAATGCTGGAGATGAAGTCCTGAGGAAACGGTTTGAGATGACCGCAGTCAACCTTGAGTATTGTTCAAAAACTCAGCAGAAACAAATGCTTGAGATCTGTGAAAACTCTGTGAGGGAAGAGACGCTGAGGGAAGTCAGAGACTCACACTTCTTTTCTCTTGTCACCGATGAAGTAGTAGACATAGCGGGAGAGGAACACTTGCCCGTGTTGGTGAGGTTTGTTGATGACTCTCATAACCTAAGAGAAGAATTCATAGGGTTTTTACCATATGAGGCCGATCCTGAAATTTTAGCTGTTAAGTTCCACACGACTATTACTGAAAAATGGGGTCTAAACATGGAATACTGTCGAGGTCAAGCCTACATTGTCTCCAATGGGTTTGCTTCTAAAATGAAAGTCGTGGCTACAAGAGTCTTGGAAAAGTATCCACAAGCTGTGTATACGCTGTGTTCCTCGTGTGCCTTAAACGTTTGGCTGGCGAAATCCGTTCCCGTTGTTGGCGTTTCCATTGCACTAGGAACAATGGAAGAAGTTTACTGTCTTTTTAACCAATCTCCTCAATTACAGGTAGAACTGGACAACACAATTTCTGTTCTCTTTCAGAACGACGAGTCAAAGGGTAACGAGCTGAAGGAGATCTGCCGTTCTCAGTGGACGGGCAGGCATGATACTTTCGAGGTTTTAGTGGATCTCATGCAAGCATTGGTACTGTGCTTGGATGCTGTAAACAGTGACTCATCTGTCAGGTGGAACAACTTTATCTCTGGCCGAGCGTTTGTACTTTCAAGTGCGTTGACAGATTTTGACTTCATTGTCACTATTGTAATTATGAAAAACATTCTGGCTTTCACAAGAGCTTTTGGGAGAAACCTCCAAGGACAAACATCGGATGTGTTCTTTGCAGCCAGCAGCATAACAGCAGTGTTATATTCTCTGAATGAGGTGATGGAGAACATTGAGGTTTACCATGAGTTTTGGTTTGAGGAAGCAACAAATTTAGCTGCAAAACTGGATGTACAAATTAAACTCCCAGGGAAAATTCGCAGGGCACAACAGGGGAACTTGGACTCTGAGGTAACGTCAGAAAATTACTACAAAGAAATCCTTAGTGTCCCCACAGTGGAGCATATTATTCAGGAATTAAAAGATATATTCTCAGAACAACATTTAAAAGCCCTCAAGTGTTTATCTTTAGTGCCCTCAGTCATGGGGCAGCTCAAATTCAACACGTCTGAGGAGCATCACGCTGACATGTTCAAAAATGACTTGCCCAATCCAGACACTCTTTCCGCTGAGCTTCACTGTTGGAGAATCAAGTGGAAGCACAGAGGAAAAGATATTGAACTTCCAGCTACTATTTATGAAGCACTTCACTTGCCTGACATAAGGTTTTTCCCTAATGTCTATGCACTGCTTAAAGTCTTGTGTATACTTCCAATGATGAAGGTGGAGAATGAAAAGTATGAAGTAGGGCGAAAGCGCTTAAAGGCGTACCTGAAAAACACCTTGACAGAGCAAAGGTCAAGCAACCTAGCTTTGCTGAACATAAACATTGATATTAAACATGACTTAGATTTAATGGTGGACACCTACGTTAAACTCTATCCAGAGAAGGTGGAATTTCAAGACTTTATTCCCTCAAACAACTCTGAAGTAACAGAAAATGCTTGATTTCTTTTTTTAAGCTCAAACCAATCAAAACAGCTTTTTTCTTGATCAAGTTTCAACACTGAGGGGGGAGGAGGAAAAACCTGAAATCTGATAAAAATCATGGCAATTCTATTTCCATTATAGGTCTCAGATTGAAGGATCTGTGGCCAGTGACCCAAATCATGTTTTGTTGGTCTGCATTAAATGTATTCTGCGAACAAAACCAAGCCTGAAAAGAATTGCCCATGCTCCTGGCAGAGGTGCTGCTACATCTGAATGAGTTAACTTGGGTGCTTGTTTACTTTTCTTGCATCTTGACAAAAGTCTGTTGTGATTGTAGATCTGATGGGGCTGTTACATGGTCTTGAATTAGGATAAGGCAAAAAACCCAAACCTCAAAATGCTATGAAGAGTATAAATCTGTTTCAGTTCTGTTACTTAGGATTTTATTCCTTTATTTTTTGAAAACTTTGTTTAAAAAGTCTTTGTTGTCTATTTAATTGGCATTTTGGAGAGTGGATTCAGCTATTGCACGACCACACCCGTGCTGTGGACTGTTCTCAGTGTAAAGTGAATGTTAGTGATCCAGAGGTACGTTCACGGTTTCATTGGAAGAGTCAACCTCTTTAATCTCTCAGTGACTGTTTACATTCCTTTGTGTGAGACACAACTTCTTTTATTTTCCCTTCAGGCTTTTTAACAGGCATGGCAGGAGTACTGAAATTCTTAAAAGACACTAAAACCTTCAAATCTCTTCCACAAACATCTAAATCTGTCCGTTCTATCCAGACTCTGACACGAACCCATGCATCTTATTGTCTGTTTTATTTGTCAGCTCACCCAGGAAAGATGAAAATAAGAATTTGTTCTTTGTTTAGAAGTAAGATTGAAGATATTGCTGTTATTTTTGGCAAGAATGACACATTTTTGTACAGTTTATTGCAATTTAAAATAAAATGTGAATTGCTTTTTACATAGTAGTGAGTTTCTTAGTAAAGCTGGGCCTGTTTGAGAACAGGTACCTTTTGAAAGGTTCCTTTTGGTTTAGTTTTCTCTCCTGTTGTTTTTGCATTTCTAGTGAGTGGTATTGTCACAAGACAGGAAACTGTCTAAGAGCACCTTTGATCTCTATGTTCTACTGAAGGTTTTTTAATCGTGGAGGTTTTATCCAACTGAAACAGGTGGAAACAGATGAAATTTGAAATGACAGAATTTGGAATGACTGGAAAACCCCTCAGCAAGAGAAAATGGAATGATTGTGGAGACTATGACATACACAGTTCTCCATTGTTTAATGCAATCAAACAATACATTTGAAAAAGACCTCACCCTTTACTAAGTAACATTAGTTATTAAAGTGTTAAGAAATGCTTTCAGGAACTTTGATTTACATTAGAGTAGTAAAAATAACTCTTAAACAAAGTAGTATCTTCCCACTGCTGTTTGTGTATACTGCAGACTTTCATGTTAATGCAGTAATTACCCTGACCAGTAACAAGTGTTGTAGCTAAGGGCTTGCTCTGTTCCTCTGACTGTATGGAAATAACATAGGTTTAGGCTAATACTATTAAAAAAACCCAAAAGGGGCATTTTTTAATTAGAAGTCATAGGGAAAATTGTCCTTTTTTTAAAACATCTTAATCAAAAGTTTAATAAAATACATAAGGATCTTTCCCCTCCTGGGATTGTCTGAGTTCCCCTGCAATGCAAGGTGGCTGTGACCTCTGGGAGTGTGGGTCCTGTACCAATAAAGTGGGGCTGGCTGGATGAGCCCAGGCTTACAGGCATCATCAGAGCAGGAAAATTGGTACCCAGTGCCATGTAATTGGCCAAAAGAGCTGAAGGCTACTTTCTGCCTGTGTAAATGAGATATTTTTTTGAACTGTGTACTGAGGCATATTGAAGGGAGGAAATGCAGCATACCCCTCCTTTAGCTACTGAAAGGTCCTCTGAAGTTCAGCTGAGACACACTGTGGTGACTAGCCTTGCTAATTAGTTGGCTCCAGGAGCCTTGATCACTTGGTGTGCCTCTGCCTTTCAGAGAGATGCTTAGATTGCCTGTAATCAATCAGCAGCTCCTTTTTTAGCCCTTTTAATTGTTGGTGAGGAATGCCTTGGGAACCTGTAGCAGATAGTCTGAATGGTGATGGATTGGCAGGATGCAGAGGAGCAAAGGAATGGCAAATTGCAATGGTAGATGCCTCTGTAACTTAGGAGATTTGTGTGGAGGAAACCATTTACTGGAAGTATAGTGGCTCCCATCTTACTTTTGGGAGCACAGAAAGGATGAGACTAAAGTGGAATGCAGTAACATAATTTTAAAGAGAACACTGCTGCTCCTAGAGCAAGTCAGGGACTGACAGAGAAGTGTCTAAAAATGGGACAACATTGAATAATTTAGATTCCTTTATTTTCAACAGTTTCTTGAAGCAGAGGGAATTGCCATCTTAAATATCCTGCCAGCTCAGGGCAGTGTGTATTTCCAAGGAGTATCAGGTATTTGGACACATCCTATGTAATGAAGGAATATGTCAATTTGAGTATCACTTCTGGGATGTAAATAACCCAAGTGAAAGTGGATTTTCCTTAGCTGCTCAGCTGATTGTGTTTTTTAGTGCTTGTCTCAATACACAAACTGTGTTTTCTTTTCCCCATGCACAGACTTCTTAGAAATCACTGTTGCTGCCTAGAAAAGTAGCATGTAGCATTCTATCTCCTGCAGAGTTATTTCTGTCACTGGCTACAGAAATCCTGTAACTGCTTGTTTGGCTGCCAGAGTTCTGCTGTAAAGAAGCAGAGGACCAGAACCACTTAATGATTCTGGGTGCAGTTATCCTCTTTTTCCTCCCCCCCCCTCCATGCTTTTGTTTCTGTGCAACACTGCAAACCTCAAGAGTTGCCAGAAACATCTCCATTACTCTTAAGAAAGTGAAAATAAATCTCTTTACTGGATCTGTTTCAAGAAACAGTTGCTAACCTAGAAAAACAATAGGTGTTATCCCAAAGTAGGCTTAACATTCAAGAATCTTTAGACCTCTTAATGCTCCCTGCTTTCCCTAAGGATTATAAAGAATGGCAGACTTCCCAAAGTTTTGCCTAGGTATAAGTAGTGAGGCATCAGCAACAAATAATGGAGTTGGAAGTTTTAGATCTACAGCTTTCAAAACATGTGCATGTTCTTTGTAAGCAATTCTTTACTATGCAAAATAACACTGGTGATTGAATAGAACTCGAAGTGTGTGTTCCATCATGCAATAATTGTTCATTTTATTACTCATAGTTGTCCAATGTTTCTATTTATTTATTTTCATGTAGCAAACTTGCTTTTTTCTTAAAACCATGCCTGTGTGTCTTCTGTTTTAGCTGTCAACAGTTGTCCCTGGAAGTGTCCTTGAAGGCAAGGCAGGCACTAGTGAAGTTTGGTCAGTGGGGAGGAGGAGAAGCAGTGCAGCAGTGACAGAACAGCTGCTTGTGTAGTCCCCTATTCCTCTCTTTTGTACTGTCCCAGAGTTAAATATGCCAGTGAGTAACTGTCTGTGTGACTGCCTGTGACATCTTATCTTAGATGATGCTCTTGTGCTTCATTTGTGACCTGATCTAGGTGGACCTGCTTGAGCAGGGGGGTTGGACCAGATGATCTTTATTGATCCTTTCCCACTCATCTCATTTCTGGTTCTGTGGTTCTGTGCTGCAGCAGCCCCTGTGTAAGCATTTTGCATAAGGCTCCCAATGACCTTCCCCCCTGCATGTTGACATGAATACTCTAGGAATAAGTTCATTTCTTAGTTTTAGAACTGGGCATACAGACTAAAGGATGGTGCTTACCATCCCCCAAAGCCACCTGTGCTATCTACAGACCTCCCACAAACCCTTCCCCATTTGTGACCATGTGCTTCACCAGCAGCAACACTACAAAAAAAACAGTTGTGTGGGCAGCAAAGGATCCTTCTTGCTGGGAAGCCCTGCCATGAGCCTGCAAGCATGCCATATGGAGTCCACACTGTAGCACAGGCTTTCCTTGCAGCAGCTAGAGGAGAGGGGGCTGTTACAGCTCTGCCTTTACAAAGAGATTCAGAGCAATGCTGATTTACATTTAAAAACAGAGATCTCTGTGAAAGCCAAGGCTGGAAACAGTTCAGCACATCAGCCAGTACTTTCAGGTGTCTCATGGTATCTTTTACTGAGAGGTGACTACTGAGCCTCAGGTCATCTGTGATGGATTGCAGTCAGAGCTGGGACTGCACACATGACTGTTTGCCCAGTGCCAGGACAAGGGGTGATGGGCACAACCTGGAATACAGGAACTTCCACTGGCACGGGAGGAGAAACTCCCTTGGTGCTGAGGTGAGGGAGCCCTGGCCCAGGCTGCCCAGGGAGGGTGTGGAGGCTCCTTCTCAGGAGGTTTCCAAACCCACCTGGACACATTCCTGTGCCTCCTGATAGAGGGGAACCTGCTTCAGCAGGGATTTGGGCTGGATGAGCTCTAGAGGTCCCTTCCAACCCCCATCATTTGGGGATTCTGTGACTGCAAGGGTTCAAAAATTCACCTTCTCTCTCCCTTCAGCTGGCAAAGGCCCAAGGATCTGTGGAAAGGACTGTCTTTGCCCCTGGAAGAACTTCTAGAAGGTCTACTCAAGCAAGTCACCACCTCTGCCATGGCCCACAAGCCTCAGTAGGATTTTCTAGTGAGTAGACTATTGCAAGGAAGAGACTTCAACAACTGTCATCAACAGGACACGGCATTTGAGGGGAAGAGCTTTTCACCAACACTTTGCTTTTTTGCCCTGTCTTACTCTCAGAGCAGAACAATTTCAGGCTCTATGTCTGTCTGCTAGTGAAGCAGCAAGGCTCTTCTGTATAGCACTTGGTAACTTTTGGTGAAGGATGCTGGCCAAGAGTTGTCATGGGTTTAGGTTAGGAAGGAGTGGGCCCCAGTTCCTTGGTAGTGAAATGCTCCAAACCTCTGTTCTACATGAGCCCAGCCAGAACTGAGCCCACATGGGGTGCTGCTCTTCTCCTCAGTCCCTCTCCACCAGCCTGCAGTGGCATCAGGGTGAGCAGGCCTGAGCTGAAGGTCTCTGAGCTGCTGACAGAAGGGGTACCTGGCACAAAGTGTGGAGGAGAGGTGGCTGCAAGGGATTGATAGTGCTGGGGAGTTGGACCCGCGTCTGGCCCTGTGGGTCCGTCGTCGGGCAGGCAGCTGACTAAAGTGACACGTGACCTTCCTAGGCTGAAGGACTTCACAAGTTGAAGGTGAATCATCTGTTTTATTAAATCAGAGGGCATGTCAAGCACTGCACCAAGTCATGCCATGTCTTGTACATATCCCTTAAAGAGTATTCACGGAGAAATAGGAACCATATGGGCAGATTCTTATTGGTGAGCACGTCCTGCTGAAGAGCAGCCTTGGATATCTGCCTGCAGAGATGGGGCTTAGCAGGAGTCAGGCCTTAACTCCTAATTTATTGTGCTGAACAGCTCTCAAGAAGAGGGAGGGATGTGTAGGAGGTGCATCTTAAAGTGGACTGTGCTATGACATGCATTTAGTCCCCCCCAGGGACTAAGGCTTGCTGCCTTCACCTTGATTTGAGACTCTGGGCTCCAGGAATAGGCAGGAATATCACAGTCTGGCGTGAGTTCCTCCCTGGGGGAAAGACACAGATGATATCATTGTTGGAGTTGTTTGGACATCATAAATGTACTTACTGAAATGAGAAAAAGATGGGTTTAATTCCTTTTTTTTTAATAAAAAACCCAGAAAGCTGTGAGTGCCAGGAGCCTCACTGAGAAAAGGGTCTTTGCACTCTGGAGAGCTTCCCCTTGCCTAATGAATAAGCACTTCTAAATCACTTTTTGCTTCATTTCTTTGTGTGTGTATGTAAAGTATGCAAAGCCAGATGAAGTTACTTTTTTGTCTTGCAGATATCAACTTTGCTGAGCAATGCTTTCAGGAGAAGCACACTCACATGAAAGGCACACAGCTTGGTCCTGGGAGACTTTGTCCACACCATACACAGCTCCTCCTGAACCACATACCCTGGGATCTGAGCACGTAACTAATCAACTAGGAAAAGACATGAGCCTTAACACATGCTGATTATTAGCTGGTTTCCACTTCACTCTGAAAAGATTTACTGGAAGTTAGCAAGTGAGCACTGACTTTAAGTTCAATGTATAAAACTATACCTTCCAAACCAAGGTCATGCATAAGGCAGGGCAGCCTGTTCAGCATCTGCAGAGAAGGCAGAAAGCTTGAAGGAATTCCTCCTTAGCAGGTGAGGAGATCTCTCTTCCTTTAGCTGCTCTCAGAAGCTTTAATCTTCTAAATGAAGGCCAATGGCATTCTGGGATGCATCAAAAAGAGTGTGGGCAGCAGGTCAAGGGAGGTTCTGCTCCCCCTCTACTCTGCCCTGGTGAGGCCTCATCTGGAGCCCTGTGTCCAAGTATGGGCTCCTCAGCTCAAGAGGGACAGGGAAGTGCTGGAGAGAGGCCAGTGCAGGGCCACCAAGATGATCAGGGGACTGGAGCATCTTCCTTCTGAGGAAAGGCTGCGGGACCTGGGGCTGTTTAGTCTGGAGGAGACTGAGAGGGGAGCTCATTAATAGTTACAAGTATCTCAATGGTGGGTGTCAGGACATTGGGGCAGCACTTTTTTCTGATGGTATCTAGCAACAGGACAAGGGGTGATGGGATGAAGCTGGAACACAAAAAGTTCCATTGAAACATAAGGAGAAACTCTTTCAGTGTGAGGTGAAGGAGCCCTGGCCCAGGCTGCCCAGAGGGGTTGTGGAGGCTCCTTCCTTGGAGCTCTTTAAGACTCACCTGGACACGTTCCTGTGTGACCTGATCTAGGTGGGAGCTGCTTCTGCAGGGGGTTGGACTGGATGATCTCTAAAGGTCCCTTCCAACCCCTACCATTCTGTGATTCTATGAAATGTTTCATCATTGCAGATGATGTGCTTGTTGGGAAACCTGTGTGGGTTTTGGTGTATGTAAAGGCACCCTCCTGCATTATTATAACAGCTGGATTTTGAAAGTATTTGTGATACATGCAATTTGACATCAGATATTGCTGTGTTTTCCAAACTACTTCACGTTCTTAGTTCCAACACCAGGGATAATGGAACAGATTCAGAAGTCTAATCCTCGTTCTGTGTGCCTTTCAGGAGGGGTGATGCAGCCAAAGCCTGGATGCAGTTTCACATCTGAGAGTGCACCATTGCTCCTGGGAAACTCTTCAAGGCAACAAAAGAACCAACAGTATTTGCTTCTCCAAGATATGCTTAAGGTACTGCACACCTTGCTGCTACATGGGGACGTGGTTTAGTGGTGGCTGTGGCTGTGTGAGATGAGTGGTTGGACCTGATCATCGTAAAGGTCTTTTCTAACCAAAATAATTCTATGATTCTACATGGTCCTTCAAATCTCACTACTCTTCACCAATATGGAAGTTGCTGCAAGGAGGATAGTGCTCTTTCTAGGGCTATATAGGGCTATTGCCCCTATATAGTTTTGTAACCAACATACAGTTCTGAAAGATCATGCTTTTCAAAGGTCAGTGTTCTTAAATGCCTGAATTATACATTTCTCAGTTGGTGATGCATCCAAAATAGGGCAGGGTCTTGTTGGAGGCCTGTACCTAGTGGAATCCCTCAGGGGTCAGTGCTGGGACCAGTACTGTTCAATCTATTCATTAATGACCTTGCTGAGGGAGCAGAGGCACTGTCAGCAAGTTTGCTGAGGATGCTGAACTGAGGCAGTGGCTGACACCCCAGAAGGCTGTGCTGCCTTTCAACCAGAGCTGGACAGGCTGGAGGGTTGGGCAGAGAGAAATCTAATGAAATCCAACAAGGGCAAGTGTAGAGTGTTGCATCTGGGAAAGAACAACCCCATGTAGCAGTACAGGCTGGGGAATGAACTCTTAGAGAGTAACACAGGGGAAAGGGAGCTGGGGGTGCTGGTGGGCAGCAGGATGAGATGAGCCAGCAACGTGCCCTCGTGGCCAAGAAGGCCAATGGCAGCCTGGGGTGGGTGAGAAGGGCTGTGGGCAGTAGGTGCAGACAGGTTCTGCTCCCCCTCTGCTCTGCCCTCCTGAGACCACATCTGCGATATTGTGTCCAGTTCTGGGCCCCTCAGTTGCAGAAGGACAGGGAGCTGCTGGAGAGAGCTCAGTGAAGGGACACAGAAATGCTGGAGTGGAGCATCTGCCTTGTGATGAAAGGCTGAGGGAGCTGGGGCTTGAGCTTGGAGAAGAGGAGCCTGAGGGGTGACCTCATTCACGGTTCCAAATGCATCAAGAGTGGGTGTGAGGAGGCTGGAGCCAGGCTGTGCTCAGTGATGGCCAATGATGGGACAAGGGGCAATGGGTACAAGCTGGAACAGAAGAGGTTCCAAATAAACACAAGGAAGAATTTGTTCCCTGCTGAGGTGAGGGAGCACTGGCAGGGGCTACCCAGATGGGCTGTGGAGTCTCCTTCTCTGGAGCCATCCCAACCCCAGCTGGATGAGTCCCTGTGTGCCCTGCTCTAGGTGGTGCTGCTCTGGCAGGGGGGTTGCACTGGATGAGCTTTGCAGGTCCCTTCCAGCCCTTGTGATACTGTGAAATGCAGTGATTCTCCAGAAAGTATGTAGCATTCCTCCTCTCTGTGGAAAGCTTTAAAGAAGTGTCAAGGTGGGTATAACAGCTAAAGGCACCAAAATACACAGATTTTTAAATCTCAGCCTAGGAGCAAAAAGGAGCATTTGAGCAGAACACTGGGGCTGTATTGTTCAGTTACCTTGGTATTACATTGCATTCCCCAGGTGACTTTCAGTAGATTGTGTGACAACAAAACCTTTCTAACCAGTTTTTTAATTCACTTTTTTTTGTTTGATACATCCCATCATTTTAATTGCAGTTTGGAGAATAGAAAAATCTCCTTGTATTCCATTTCTGCTATTAAATATTACACGTCCCGTGTTTCTTTCTACTTTACTCCATTTACTTTCCCCCTCCCAAATTCAGACCAACAGTCTTTCACTTTTCTTTTGTTTATAAATTTACATCCCTTTCTCAATCCCAATTCACTTGTTAGTCATTGCTTGTGATCTTTACAAGACTCTTTTCTGCTCTGACCAGAACATATTTGCAAGATGTATCAGTTGTGTTTACTGTTTAAAGAAACAAACCCATCCACTTTCCCTCCTAGTTTCTTTTCCTCTCCCCTCCCAAAATGCTGCTTTTATGGATCACACTTTTCTTCAAATACCAGTATTCTTCAAACATAAATTAAAGGTTTGTGGTTTCCTTCTGTAACCTTGGATTGACCAGCTTGCTGTTGATACAGTCATTATAGAGTCACAGAATCATAGAATGGTAGGGTTGGAAGGGACCTTTAGAGGTCATCCAGTCCAACCCCCCTGCAGAAGCAGGTTCACCTAGATCAGGTCACACAGGAACGTGTCCAGGGGGGTCTTGAAGACCTCTAAGGAAGGAGCCTCCACACCCTCCCTGGGCAGCCTGGGCCAGGGCTCCCTCACTGAAACAGTTTGTTCTTATATTTAAATGGAACTTTTCATGTTCCAGCTTCATCCCATCACCCCTTGTCCTGTTGCTGGCTACTATAGAAAAAAAGGATGTCCCAACCTCCTGACACCCACCCTTTAGATATTTGTAACTATTAATGAGCTCCCCCCTCAGTCTCCTCTTCTCCAGACTAAACAGCCCCAGGTCCCACAGCCTTTCCTCCTATGAAAGATGTTCCAGTCCCCTGAGCATCTTGGTGGCCCTGCACTGGCCTCTCTCCAGCACTTCCCTGTCCCTCTGGAGCTGAGGAGCCCAGAACTGGACACAGGACTCCAGATGAGGCCTCACCAGGGCAGAGCAGAGAGGGAGCAGAACCTCCCTTGACCTGCTGCCCACACTCTTCTTGCTGCCCCCAGGCTGCCATTGGCTTCTTGCCCACGAGGGCACGTTGCTGCTCATGTTTAGCTTATTATCAACCATCACTCCCAGGTCTCTCTCTGCAGAGCTGCTCTCCAGCAGTTCAATCCCTAGCCTGTGCTGGTGCAGGGGGTTGTTCCTTCCCAGATGCAGGATCCCTTCTTTAGACTAAATAAGTAGCAAGATATCACAGATGGCAGTGTTTCGGCTGTTTCTTTCCTCACAGATGTAGATTGTATGAGATGTGATGGTCACATAGTCAGTCAACAGCTGAGCATGCTTAGCATGAGGTGGAAGATTTGGGTTAGATACCAGATTGTATGGATCCATAATTAGCTCTTGGGTCAGGTCATATGGATCCACACACTTTGCTGGTTTCACTTGTTATTTTCTCTGCACTGACTCTCCTCTTTTATAAAGTTGATTCAAACCATCATGTTCCACTCCCTCCTACTCTGCATGAATGGTAAATCTTGCTGATCATGGGCTGCTTTTTGCAGGCAAACTTCACTCTGTGCTTGACACAGGCTGGGAACCAGGAGCATGTGGTTGAAAACAAGACCAATGCTCCCTTCTGCAGATGAAGGCATGGCTGCAGGATTCCTGGTTGCTTGGGGACACAGGTAGACTCCCTTCTGTATGCAAATGACCATGTGGATATCATCAGGGATATTCCTATAACTCCCATTTCTCAAATATTTTCTATGTTGCTGATCTATTCATTTTCATAAAACCTCTGGGATATAAGGCCCAGTTATTAGATATCTGAAGTGATTATGGGCTCTCCCTGGTCACATGGAAAACTTGCAGTCAATCAGGACACTACATCAGAGTGTCACAAAGCCCTACCAAGTGGGTCTCTAGCCCAGGAGACTTAGAGGTACATCATAATGGGAGACAGCAGAAACAAGACAAAGGATGCTTAAAGAGAAGAGGTAGCACGGGTGAGTTTAGAATCATAGAGTGGTGGGGGTTGGAAGGGACCTTTAGAGCTCATCCAGTCCAACCCCCCTGAAGAAGCAGGGTCACCTGGAGTTTAGGGTAAATGAATGTATAGTCTATAGTCTTCATAAAAGCTAACACAGTTTCCCCTCTAACATCAGTGTCCATTTGGATTCACACCATCTCAGCAGTGACCAGGGAAGGATCTTAGAAATTAATTCCAGGTGGTTTTGGTTATTTAGGCATCTTCTCCCATAACAGCACTGTCTCCTCTTGCAGCAACAGCAGTTTAAGAACGATTCTGCTTCACATGCTCTTCTTCACACCGACACCCACAGCCTGAGACTGAGCATGTCTGAAGGTGGCAACAGGTTGGAGACAGTAGTGTAGGTGGGCACTGTCTACTCCATATATTAAATGTCTACAGCTGACTGAGAAACTTACCTCCCATGTTTATTTAATTGCAAAAAGAAATTACTATAGTAATTTATTAATTTTCAGCAAATCAGTATTTCCTGAGGTATTGTGATACTTCCCCTGAGCTGAGCAGAGCTCCACTAGGATTTTAACTTACAGACAATGTGGTGATATCTTATTACATGTAAGAGTTGTGCTAGGTCAGATAAAATGTGTCTTGCATTCCTTGCTTGTCCCAGAGCTGCTGCACAGTAGATGTTTCAATGTGCCAAAGGCATAAAGAGTGATGTGTATGCAGCTTGGGAAATTGTCTTTTAGGGATATTTGAATATATCACAGCTTTTACAGAGTAACCACTTCTCCTGGGCTGGGAAAGAATCTGGGGATGGAGTTGTAAAATAATTGGTATTTTTGATTCAGTAATAACCCCAAATAAATGAATAAAATAACAAATTAAATCATAAATAATACGTAATAAAAATATGTCCTTTAAATAAATAGACATGATCTGATCTAGGTGAACCTGCTCTGCAGGTAGGTTGGACTGGATGATCTCTAAAGGTCCCTTCCAACCCCCACCATTCTATTGAATCTATGATGTGGTGTAAAACTTAATTTTATACATTTTCTAATCCTCTGAAGGTTTAAACTGAAGACAAATCAAGACAAACTTGTGTGGTTAGATTAAAAATCAAATATTTCATCTTAAAAAATGAACCATGCAGGAAGCCAGAGCAATTCACTGACCATTTTTCCCAGTATACAGAAAGTTTCAGTTGCAAAAAAATTGGATGAATAGTATTTAAAATCATACATCTGTACCACCCCATTCCAACTCCTTTTCATAGAATCATGGAACTGTAGAGGTTGGAAGGGGCCTTTAGAGATCATCTGGTCCAACCCCCCTGCAGAAGCAGCTCCCACCTAGATCAGGTCACACAGGAACGTGTCCAGGTGGGTCTTGAAGAGCTCCAAGGAAGGAGCCTCCACACCCTCCCTGGGCAGCCTGGGCCAGGGCTCCCTCACTCCAACACTGAAACAGTTTGTTTTTGTGTTTAAATGGAACTTTTTGTGTTCCAGCTTCTTCCCATCACCTGTTGCTAGATACAACAGAAAAAAGTGCTGCCCCAACCTCCTGACACCCACCATTGAGATATTTGTAGCTATTAATGAGCTCCCCCCTCAATCTCCTCTTCTCCAGACTAAACAGCCCCAGGTCCCGCAGCCTTTCCTCATATGAAAGATGCTCCAGTCCCCTGATCATCTTGCTGGCCCTGCACTGGACTCTCTCCAGAAGTTCCCTGTCCCTCTTGAGCTGGGGAGCCCTGAATTAGACTCCAGATGAGGCCTTACCAGAGTAGAGGGGGAGCAGAACCTCCCTTGACCTGCTGCCCACACTCTTCTTGATGTCCCACAGGATGCCATTGGCCTTGGCCACAAGGTCATGTTGCTGGCTCATGGTTTATTATCAACCAGCACTCCCAGGTCTCTCTGCAGAGCTGCTCTCCAGCAGGTCAATCCCCAGTCTTACACGAGTGCTCTGCAGGACTGAATCCTTTAGAACAAATTCAACTTCAGCTCCTTATTGAGAATCATCAAGTTTACTAATCTAGCCTTCAGTAAGTCATCCAAATATATATCATATTTCAACTTTAAAAGACGCCTAATATGGCTGGCTTTTCAACAGAAAAAAATGAATGAGTTACCTTGTTTGTCTGCTGGAATATACTAAGTTGCCAGAGAGAAATGGTGTTAACAGCTCTGCATGCTCTCACATATGCTGTTCCTCGACTTGCTATTTTTAGCCCAGTTTCTGAAAGAAAGAGACTTTTTAAAACATTGCAAACATGCCTGGGCATCTGTGTGAGCTCATCAAGCCTTCCACTGGTACCTTGGAACCAACTGGCCAATTTCATACAAATATTGGGAAGGAAGACAGTTCCTACAGAACTACAAGAGAAAGAGACCTTCATATTCTCCTCACTCTAGGAAACAGCTGGACATAGGCTTGCCCTTTATCAGAGAATCCACACAGGTGAGCTCCTCTTGGAGACACAAATGAAGATGAAACAAAGTTCCTCTGGCTCTGCCAATTCCGACATAACTTCAGTTCCCCTCTTCAACAGAGGCAAAGCGATGCCATGCTTAGTGCTTGCACTCCTCAGAGTGACAGAAAAGAGGTCACACCACACATTTCCTCTGCAGTCCTTCTCACAACACTTTTTTTTTGCAATTCTCTGCTCCATCACTGCACTTCCACGTTGACATTTCCATTCTGTTTGCCTTTTGATATTACTGCATCCAGGCAACGTAAAGTGGGAGCTTAGAGGTGCTGCAGGACACATAAGACTCTTTCCAGTAGTTTCATCGTTTATGAAGACCCATCTAAGGGGGAAGCTGAGCCTTCCTTTTGAACCAAAGCTTTAAAGAAGTTTGGTTTGGCCTCCATTATTGCTGCTGATCTCATTAATAGTTACAAATATCTCACTGGTGGGTGTCAGGAGGTTGGGGCAGCACTTTCTTCTGTTGTACCTAGCAACAGGACAAGGGGTGATGGGAAGAAGCTGGAACACAAACAGTTCCATTTAAACACAAGAACAAACTGTTTCAGTGTTGGAGTGAGGGAGCCCTGGCCCAGGCTGCCCAGGGAGGGTGTGGAGGCTCCTTCCTTGGAGCTCTTCAAGACCCGCCTGGACACGTTCCTGTGTGACCTGATCTAGGTGAACCTGCTTCTGCAGGGGAGTTGTAATGGATGATCTCTAAAGGTCCCTTCCAACCCCACCATTCTGTGATTCTATGACTCGCTGTAGTATGACCAAAGTTGTTCTGGCTTAGAGGTGTTTGTCCCTTCCTGATTGCTTTGGATTCCTTCATGACACTGGCAGCCCAAAAAGACTCTCAGGCTGCTGACAACAGTTATCAAGCTCAGCTGCCAAGAAAGGTTGCTGATTATGGGCAGCTCGTAGTATGTCATGGAGAAAACATTCCCTTCTTCTCTACTTTGCAAGTCACTGAAGTCTCTCTTTGCAAACAGGACAACGCTACATTTCTGCTTGGCAGCCTTTAGCATGGCCCTGTGGAACCATCTGCTCACCACAGAGCCACCTGCACTTCAATATATTCACCTCCTTTGCATTTTTCTGCCTGTGTTGGGGAGCAGTAGGGATGTGCAAGCCAAGCCAGGAAGGAGAGTGTGTGTCACCAGCCAATGCAGCCAGATTTTCTAATGATAGTGGTGATCATGGATGCCTTCAGCTAGGTAATTTGCAGCCCCTACCTAAAAGGCATTCTAGCTGTGTGTTCATGGCCAGTGCCTTTGAAATCAGGTGCCATTCCATTGTCTCTGTTCATACTTCATGTTTCTCAGTACTTCAGTTGCTCTGAGAAACCATGGCACTGAGGGACCATCAAAGGGACTTAAAGATTGTGCTAATTGGGTTTACTGGGTTTACTTTCAGTAAATGATTGTAGACTTTGCTGCTTATATCTATGTTTTTAGACAAATGACTTGATTTTGAAGGTTCAGGGATTGCTTGAATCTCCCATGCAGATATCCTGTCTCTTTGGACTGACTTCTTGTATTATTTAAACAGTGAAAAGCAATAATTTGGGAGCTAGAATTGATGCCAAGGAGCTTTATAAAACCTTCCACTCTCTGGCCAGCATTTCCCTCCACCTCATGGGTTGACACTGTCAGAGTGAGTCCAATAATGCTGAGAGAAGAGCAGGAAGAGGTTGCTGGGAACAGCAGCCAAGTCTGTCCTGAGGAAGTATTTAGAGCTCAGTCTGTTGTGGATTTGAGCTCTTCAGGCTTGCACTGAAATGTATCAAGAAGACAGGAGCCACATTCACTCATTCCTACATTACACCAATAGTATGGAGGAAAAGAGATCTTCCCAGTTCTGTGAGATGAGTAGTTTCTTTTAGTTTATGTTCCCCATCCCTAAAAAAGACACTGGGCAGCTCCTCTCTTGGTTTGGCTTTTTTCTTCTGGGAGAAGATGTTTGTCCTTTGTTCTCAGCATCACTGAAACCGCCACTCTGTGTGAACCTGCAGCTCAGCATCTTGCTGTGGACACTGCCCAGACCCAGCACCACAGGCAGAACTGCAAAATCTCTTAAGGATCTATTATGTGAGATGACTGAAGCAAAAGCTTCCTCCTGGCCTCTTCCTTCTCTCTAGTAGCTTGAAATTCAGCCACACACTAAGCCAGAGGTATTTACAGCCTCCTTTAAGCTTAATATTATTGATTACAGCTCTTGATAGTATTTTTATCCTTATACAGCTAATCTTTCTTTTGAAAGGTACTGTAACTAACCAGGACCAAGGTGTGGACCTATCCACTGCCCAAAATAGACCAGGTTGTGTAGTTGTGCCTGTTGCCCAGCGTGGCTTTGGCCATGCTCTCCATTTCCAGGCAGAGCACAACCCTTGAGTCACTCTCAGCTGTCAGCATGGTTGAGGACACTGTGTTGTGGTGAATATCTGGGTGTATGGATGTGGATTGTGCTGTGCAAATAGTCTTCCAGGCCAGAAAACAATCCCTGAAATATCTTATTTACTAGAAGAGATGTAGCCCCAAGTATTAACGTGGCTCTGAACTGCAGAGATACCGGTTGTCCTCTTGTTCTTGGGTTGCTGCCTGCCTACAGAGAAGGACTGGTGGTTTGGAGACCATGAAGGTTCAGGATAGAGGAGGGTTGTTTTCAACAGCCTTAGTAATTAGCAAGACAGCAAGTCACTAGAAGGCAGAAGGGTTTCCTCATCCCTCGAAGGCTTCAGAGTTGAATTAGATATTTTTCTGTAGGATGCTGCTCCAGCTGTGTGCAGATGTATTAGTGGAGACAGGGGGGGCTGCAGCCTCCTCCAGCAATAGCTCTGTCTTATGGGTGCAAGCCCACAGACTGTGGAGGGTAGATTCTGTTTGCTACTCTGTCTTGCACAGAAGGTCAGGAGAGGGGACAACAGCAGCCCCTTCCAGAGGTGAACATCCTCCCCATGTTTACTTTGAGTGATACTCCTTTGTTCCTCTGAGCTAAGTGGTCCTCCCTCATCTGCACAGCTAATGCTTAGCAGACTCCTTTTTTTTGTCTGATCTTCATCAGTTGTGCTTGAGACTTTCCCTACTGACTGTGAAAAGTCCAAAGGAGAAGGGGAGAAATGACAGTGAGAGGACGAAGGTATTCAACAGAACACTTGTGAGCACAGCTGAAAGGCTGCAAAGGAATTGAAAATGGGTTCCCTCATTTGCTTCATGGTTTTGATGTTGATGCTACTGGCAAAAGTGGTGCTTTGCAACTTAAAAAGGTGTCAGAAATCTCTGCCAAAAAATCCATGACCACAAAAAAAAACTCCTCATAGAATTATAGAATTGTTTGGTTGGAAAAGACCTTTGAGATCATTGAGTCCAACCACTCACCTCACACTGCCAAGCCCAGCACTAACCCATCGTCCTAAATCACTACCAAAAAATCACTACCACAGTTGAGAAGAGTAACTCAAAAAAAAAAAAACCTTGTAGTACCTTCTTTATCCACTGAATCCTCTAAACTTGTTAAAGTTTCACAGCTGATAGAGAATCACATCAAGTATCTGATCCCAGCTGCTTCAGAGATTCCTAACTCTTTGGCCCAAGCAGTGGGTGATGAGGTGTTTCGGTGTCTCACTGCCTATCTTTGCAATGCCTAATTGACTTCAGAGCCTAAATTTGGCTTTCCAAACTGATTTATTCATGTTAAGAGCCTGCAGCTTACTGGCTGTCAATGAACTAAAATATTTAACCCTGCAAATAGGTGACCACACACATTGCTGGGTACCACAGCCCTGGGCTACTAGGGCACTGCCTTTAGCTCCTAGTTGCTTATGATCACATCCTCACAGTCCAATGTTCTGCAAGTCCTTTAAGCATTGCAGTACTGAACACTGCAAGATACCCATTACAATCTGAGCTGCCTTCTCCTGCTCAAGCAGCTGTCCTGGTGTCACGGCAACAATCTCCTGTCATTCACCAAATAGCTTTTTGTGACATGTACATAAACTCTGCAAGGTCATTAGAAAGAGAGTAGCACAGGGGGAAGGGAGCTGGGGGTGCTGGTGGGCAGCAGGATGAGCATGAGCCATCAATGTGCCCTTGTGGCCAAGAAGGCCAATGTCAGCCTGGGGTGGGTGAGAAGGGCTGTGGGCAGTAGGTGCAGAGAGGTTCTGCTGCCCCTCTACTCTGCCCTTGTGGGACCACATCTGGGATATTGTGTCCAGTTCTGGGGCCCCCAGTTCCAGAAGAACAGGGAGCTGCTGGAGAGAGTTCAGCTCAGGGAAACAGAGATGATGGAGTGGAGCATCTCCCTTGTGATGAAAGGCTGAGGGAGCTGGGGCTCTGCAGCTTGGAGAAGAGGAGCCTGAGGGGTGACCTCAGTCATGGTTACAGATACATCAAGGGTGGGTGTGAGGAGGATGGAGCCAGGCTGTGCTCAGGGATGGCCAATGGTAGGACAAGGGACAATGGGTATAAACTGGAACAGAAGAGGTTCCAAAGCAACAAAAGGAAGCATTTGTTCCCTGTTGAGATGAGGGAGCACTGGCAGGGGCTGCCCAGATGGGCTGTGGAGTCTCCTTCTCTGGAGCCATCCCAACCCCAGCTGGATGAGTCCCTGTGTGCCCTGCTCTAGGTGGTGCTGCTCTGGCAGGGGAGTTGCACTGGATGAGCTTTCCAGGTCCCTTCCAGCCCTTAACATTCTGTGATTCTGTGAAAGTAAAAACATCTACCTAAACTGTTCTGCCTTCACATCTTTCATTTACACCAGTGTGTTTTAATCTGTTGTATGTGATTGTAGACTAAATCTAGA
The DNA here is from genome assembly GCF_028858725.1 of Colius striatus. Taxonomy (NCBI): domain Eukaryota; kingdom Metazoa; phylum Chordata; class Aves; order Coliiformes; family Coliidae; genus Colius; species Colius striatus. Next base: position 2,068,984 of record NC_084759.1, on the reverse strand, counting down.
GTAAGGTAAATTGCCAGCATTGCCTGCTCCACTAAGAAATTCAGTGTTGCCATTGCTTTGTTGCATTACTAAAGGTTGGCTTCAGTTCCTTTTAAAACAGCTGCCAAAGCTGAATGGTGGCTGGTTTGTGTCCAGTGAGGAACAGACTCGCACTAAATCGAACAGCTGCACAAAGATGTCCAATGTAATAGGTAATGTGAGTCTTTAAACAAAACCCAGTGCCATCAAAGCCAAAATCCGAAAGGTTCTTAACAAAAAACATGTTTGTAAGGAGCAGATGGAAATAAAATTGTTCTGAGCTATATAACAGCATCACATCAATCAGCCCAGCAGCAAAGGCACTCAGAAACCTTCACACATGACCAAAGAACCAGAGCCAGACACGGTACCATTATCTCCAACTCCTTGAAAGGCAAGAGGGAGTCAGGGTGAAGAACATCCTGGGAGGCTGAGGACAGGCAGGAAGCACAGTAGTTACAGAGGTGTTTTATCTCTGTAAAGCTGGGCTTTGGGAGATTTAGGAAAGCATCCCTCCAATATATTTTTCAACAGATCAGTTAAAAATACAGCCTCAAGCTCTCAAGCAGTCCTTTTTATGCATAGGGGAAAGCTGGTGATCATTGAGCTGTCAAAGGATGAAGCAAAGCACTCCAGGATAGTGCCCTGTGGAGCTCCACGTTGGTTTTGCCACTAGGTGTCCTCTGGGGACTTCCCACTGAGCCCTGAGCTGCTTCCCCTGCAGAGGTGGAGATCACACTGCCACAAAACCTCTCTGACTTCACAAAACCTCTCTGACTTCACTTCTTAGGGTTTCATTTCACGGAATCCCTGAATGGTGGGAGTGGGCAGGGCCCTGCAGAGCTGCTGCAGCCCCAGCCCCTGCTCCAGCAGCTTCCCCTGGCTCAGGGGGCACAGGAACGTGTCCAGCTGGGGTTGGAAACCTCCTGAGAAGGAGCCTCCACACCCTCCCTGGGCAGCCTGGGCCAGGGCTCCCTCCCCTCAGCACCAAAGGACTTGCTCCTCCTGGGCCAGGGGCACTTGCTGTGTTCCAGCTTATGTCCTTTTCACTGGACACTACAGAAAAAAGTGTCACCCCATCCTCCTGATATTCACCCTTTAGATGCTTGTGAGTGTTGCTGAGGTGCCCCTGAGCTCAGGCTTCTCTTCTCCAGGCTGAACAGCCCCAGGGCTGCAGCCTTTCCTCCTCACACACATGTTGCAGCCCCTCAGCACCTTGGCAGCCCTGCACTGGCCTCTCTGCAGCACTTCCCTGTCTCTCTTGAGCAGGGGAGCCCTGAACTGGACATATTGCTTCAGATGTGCCCTCAGCAGGGCAAAGTAGAGGAGAAGGAGAACCTCCCTCAACTTGCTGGCAACACTTTCCTTAACACACCTCAGGATGCCATTGGCCTTCTTGGCCACGAGGGCACATTTCTGGCTAATTTCTGGTTAATACTATCTCCTGCTTAACAACTTTCTTGCCTATGTCCCTTTTTTTTCAAGTCTGAGAATGAGAATGAGACACTTGCTGCGATCCATCATTGCTCCCACTTCAGAGCCTACTGTGACATTTTGATTCTCAACCCCTTCCCATCTCCCTGATGGTCTCTGTGCTTGTTTCCAGGGGGTTTGTTCTCCTTGGATCTCCTTTGAGTACTGTGGCTTAAGAGAAGCAGTGCTTTGAAAGCACTCTGTGGCCAGCACAAAGGGCTGTGGGACATTGAGTAGAGCTCAGGCTCCATTTCCATAGAGGCTAATGACAGACATGAGAATGATGGGAGGGAAGTCACAGGGACAGCCTGTGTCATCATGTGCAGGTGTTGGTTCCAAGGTCCTGTACTCCACGATTTGAGGTGACTCAAGGTTGGAAATTATGTCAGATGGTGCCTAAGCTCTGCAGTACCAGACACAGGACTGGATAAAATGATTACACAGCACTGACTGTTTGTCCTCTGCAAGAGATCTGGTTGTCTGCTGCTGGCTTGCAGCAAATTCTATGGGCATCCTTTGGTCCTGGCTGTAGGACTGTCCCCAGTGACTGACAGCTCATACTGAGGCTTGGGGAACAGTCACAAAACAGAGGTGCTGTAGACTGTAACAGCTCTGATACTATAGCTCTTAGGATGTAAAAGGTACCCAGCTTAGAGGTTGAGCAATGTGTGCTGGGGTAGAAGCTGTGGCCCCAGCAGGTTACTCATAGTGTCCTTCATGCCACAGCAATGCCATGCTGTGGTTTCTGGTAGCCCAAGCCAGAACAAGCCCAGTGCCTTTTCTCCCCTTTAACCATTATTTAGCTCTTGTGAATTTAGCAATCCCAGAGTTGCAGCAGAGGCTACTGCCATTTGCCTGAGATTTTAAACCTGGTCCAAGATGGCTTTTTGCCATTGATGCCACTACAGATTGTGAGATTCTGTGATTTCTGTGACTAGTTTGTGCCTTAAGAGACTTTCTCACATCTTGGACAGACACAAACATGACCTGGAGAAGCTCAGTGGGGGAATATGAAGTCTCAGGGTTTTATTCTCTTCACCATTACAGCAAATGGATAAAATCAGCAAGACTTCAAATAATCTTCATCACTTTTTCTTTCAGCAGCTCACCACTCTGAGTTTCCATCCATTCCTGACAGAACTGGGGCAGCTTTCAGCACGAATCGCCACCTTCCCAATTTCCCCGTGTTCCCACGACACAGTGTCCAAGAGCAAGGAAATTCCAGGGATGCTCAGAGGCATATCTCAGAGGAGAAGCTTGGAAGAAAATATCAGAGAGCTGGTGTTTTAACAGCCTGCCCTCAAGATAATGGTGAGAATTAGAGAGTTTTCTCCCCTTTCCCGTATTTATCTCTAACCTAGTGGCCGTTATCAGAGGGGAAGTGCTGCATGGGATAGGTGGGGCTTTGACAAACAATTCTATGATATAAACTCTGGGACTGGCAGGCATGGCCAACGTGTCTTCTGAACTCACATGGCAGCACCCTCTGTCTGAGTGTAAAACCAGTAACTTCAGGAAGAGGAGGGGAGTTCCAGAGCTGGGATTCGTCCCTGAGTCTGATGTGGTGTCTCCAAATGGCAGACCTTAAGAATCTTAAAGGTTGGAAGGGACCTGTAAAGCTCATCCAGTGCAACCCCCCTGCCAGAGCAGCACCACCTAGAGCAGGGCACACAGGGACTCATCCAGCTGGGGTTGGGATGGCTCCAGAGAAGGAGACTCCACAGCTCATCTGGGCAGCCCCTGCCAGTGCTCCCTCACCTCAGCAGGGAACAAATTCCTCCTTGTGTTTCTTTGGAACTTCTTCTGTTCCAGCTTGTTGCCCATTGCCCCTTGTCCTATCATTGGCCATCCCTGAGCACAGCCTGGCTCCATCCTCCTCACACCCACCCTTTCTGTATTTGTAAACATGAATGAGATTTGAGAAGTGTGTTTCTGTTTACCTGCTCCCACAATGGAAAAGCTGTGCCTCAGACTGATGTGTGTCGGAGTGCAAATCCCTTTTCTCCTTTTCCTTATTTGTTCTGTTTGCTTTCTCTGTTATGATTAGGACAAGGGGTGATGGGATGAAGCTGGAACACAAAAAGTTCCATTTAAATAGAAGAAAAAACTGTTTCAGTGTGAGATGAGAGAGCCCTGGCCCAGGCTGCCCAGAGGGGTTGTGGAGGCTCCTTCCTTGGAGCTCTTCAAGACCCACCTGGACACGTTCCTGTGTGACCTGATCTAGGTGGGAGCTGCTTCTGCAGGGGGGTTGGACTGGATGAGCTCTAAAGGTCCCTTCCAACCCCTGCCATTCTGTGGTTCTATGATTTGGGTTAGCAGGAAACCTCAACATAGTACTGAATGTGGTTCTGCATTGCAAAGGGATCGTTCCCCATTCTATGGATAAGGTAAGAAACACACTGCACACCTCTGTTCCTTAGTCTGGCAATATAAAAGCAGAGAAGAGCAAGACTGGCCAAAAGAGGTTGTGACATTTAAATGCTTGACAAGTCAAGGAATCAGAGAATCTCAAGGGCTGGCAGGGACCTTGAAAACTCATCCAGTCCAACTCCCCTGCCAGAGCAGCACCACCTAGAGTAGGTCACACAGGAACTCATCCAGCTGGGGTTGGGATGTATCCAGAGGAGGAGACTCCACAACTCACCTGGGCAGCCTGATGAGGCTGTGGTACTGTTGCACTCTTGCAAGCAAACAAAACTCCCTGACCACATTAATACCAATAACAAGCTCAGCATACAGCTAAATTTCATGCATGGTCCCTGGAACTGTTTTGGTCACTCCCAAACAGTCCTGTATTGGCACAGCCCAGGTAGTCTTCTCGATGACAAGGATGGATGTGAGCAAACTGAACTGGAAAGAATTGGAGATGAATGATAAAGGTACAGACCCTTCCATCTCATCTGGCCTTCGAGCCAGCCAATGGGCCTTGGCAACACACATTTTGCTGGCATAAAGACAACTGAAATACTTAAGTGCCTGCCCTAGAAGGTGTTCTGTTATGATGAGCCTCACAGGTCACAGAGTTTCAGCTTTTTATGGGTTTGTTCAGTTCTGTCCCTTCCTATAAATGCAGTGCATTTAGGAGCTTAATCCTAAAGTTGGCAGGGGAAGAGCTGAGGAGGGAGCAGAATGGCTTTTATTGGATGACTTTTACCTGAGGCTGACGTCTCCAACTTTCCAGGGACACTTTGCATCTCAGTGCTTTGCTTGAAATGTGAAGTCAAGGAGTTTGGCAGCACTTGAGCAATCAGTCACTCCTGTCTGTTTAAAACTTTCCCTGATTCTTTGTTCCAGTAAGAACCGATGAATTACAAGTGGGAGATCATTTCCAAGGTGGCTGCTGAAGGCAAGGACACAGAAAAGATTTTGAGTAAAGTTCACAAATAGCTCCTCAAATGGCTCGAAACCAGTTCCCTTGGCTGTACTTCATTTGTTTCCACAACTCATCCCTCCTTTGCCTTGGAAACTGTGCAGAGGGACAGCTACATCTATACTTTTTGTTCTGGTTCTGGATCACATTTTGGGTCAAATCAGGGATGAGGTTTCTAAAACACAAGTAACACACATTTTTAATAATTGGCCTGATATGAAGAACATCTTACCTAATGATTCCTGGGACAGCCTTTCCAACCACAGCAGGTAAAACCCCTTTCCCTAAGCTGAATCCTCTTTCTGTAAGAGTGGCTTTAACACCCAGGCAGCTGTAACACCACATCAGAGTCCAGAATTAATGTGTCCAGCTCTGGGCCCCTCAGTTGCAGAAGGACAGGGAGCTGCTGGAGAGAGTTCAGTGCAGGGACACAGAGATGAGGGAGTGGAGCATCTGCCTTGTGCTGAAAGGCTGAGGGAGCTGGGGCTCTGCAGCTTGGAGGAGACTGAGGGGTGACCTCAGTCATGTTTATAAAGGGTAGGTGTGAGGAGGAGGGAGCCAGGCTGTTCTCAGTGATGGCCAATGATAGGACAAGGGGCAATGGGTGCAAGATGGAACAGAAGAGGTTCCAAAGAAATACAAGGGAGAATTTGTTCCCTGTTGAGGTGAGGGAGCACTGGCAGGGGCTGCCCAGATGGGCTGTGGAGTCTCCTTCTCTGGAGCCATCCCAACCCCGGCTGGATGAGTCCCTGTGTGCCCTGCTCTAGGTGGTGCTGCTCTGACAAGGGAGTTGCACTGGATGAGCTTTCCAGGTCCCTTCCAACCCTTAAGATTCTCTGATTCAGCTCCCAAACTGCAGTGCTCGTTGAAAGCACATGAATACCAGGAGAAAAAGAGAGGTGCCAGTGAAGGGGATGGGGAAGATGAGGCAGGACCATAATCAGAGTAGTTCTAAGCCCATTGCTGCAAATTCCATCTTCTCCCCAAACCCTTCTTTTATGAAAAGATATTGGGAGGGGGGAGTTTAAACAATAAAACCTGTATCTAGATTTAGGATACATCAGAACTCCAAAGTATCTCATATTCTGCTTGCACTTTACATGTGTTTTATAGTGCCAGGAACTCCCCAGCCAAGAGTCAGTGCCACCTGGACACAGCCTGTGTGACATTGGCATAAAATGCTTGTGATCTTTATCGTTACCCCACTGGTGCTGGATCAGTGAGGCAAAGGGAAATCAGCCATGGAGATGCAGTCTGCACGTCTGCACGTGGATCCAGCAGGAGTGCTGGATGGGATTGACTGTGCATCACAAATTGGATCTGAGGGGAAGAAGCCAGTGAGGTTTGTAGTCTCTCCTTCTGCAGTTAGGATGGAGTTAAGTTCAAGGACCTGGAGATGTCTTTGGTTGCAGAAGCAGCAGAAGGATGAAGGTGAGTGGGAAAAGGTGGAAGTGTTCATCACTGAGGCCAGTAGGACTTAGATAGGACATGTATACCTTGGGATTCAGGTTAACTTTAGCAATCTGAGCGCTTCAAAAAGGTATAGTTGACTGTACCTTGCCTATGAGGACAGGCTGAGAGAGCTGGGGGTGTTCAGCATGGAGAAGAGAAGGCTCTGGGGACACCTTAGAGCAGCCTCCAGGCACTAAAGGGACTTTGTGCAAGGGCCTGGAGGGACAGGACAAGGGCTGCTGGCTCCAGAGTGCCAGAGGGGAGACTGAGGTGAGATGTGAGGCAGAAGCTGTTCCCTGGGAGGGTGCTGAGGCCCTGGCACAGGCTGCCCAGAGAGGCTGTGGCTGCCCCATCCCTGGCAGTGCCCGAGGGCAGGTTGGATGGGGCTGGGAGCAGCCTGGGCTGGAGAAAGGTGTCCTTGCCCATGGCTGGGAGAGTTAAACAAGATAATCTTTAAGGTCTCTTGCAACCCAAACCATTGTGTGATTCTGTGACCCTCACTGTGGCCCATGGCTGTGGCAGACAGCCAACTTGAGGTGGGCTTGCTTGGCCCCAGTGATACTCTGCTCACCCTTTTCACTATGGGAGAGCACTAGGTGACTATCTTCTGCTGGGCTTAAGTTGGTGAACACTTCCCTTCACCTCTTATGGAGGAAAATGCAAGTGTGAATGCCCAAGTGACAGCTTGTAAGAGACACGGCCAGCAATCAGCTGCAAGTGTGAGAAGGGTGAGAACAGGAGGCTAAAAGAAGGGCAGCCTGGGGTGCCAAATGGAACAGATTATTTGGAGTGGATCAAAGGAAAGGGAAGCAGGGCATGATAATCTGGGAAGCCATTCTCCAGGATGGGATCTACTGGGCTGCAAGCTTGCATCTGCTGGAGTGGGTCCAGAGGCAGGCAACAAAACTGGTGAAGGGTCTGGAGAACAAGTCTTATGAGAAGAAGCTGAGAGACCTGGAGTTGTTTAGTCTGGAGAAGAGGAGGCTGAGGGGAGACATCAGCACTCTCTACCATTACCTGACAGGAGACTGCAGTGAGATGCGGGCTGGTCTCTTCTCCCAAGTAATGAGTGATAGGACAAGAGGAAACAGCCTCAAGTTGCCCCAGGGGAGGTTGAGGCTGGAGCTGAGGCAGAACTGTTTCCCTGAGAGGGGTGTCAGCCCCTGTGCCAGGCTGCCCAGGGAGGTTGGAGGAGTCCCCAGCCCTGCAGATATTGCAAAGCCGTGGAACTGAGGTGCTGAGGGCCATGGGTTAGTGATGGGCTTGGTAATGTCTCATTAGTGGTTGCACTTGATGACCTTAAAGGTCTTTTCCAACAAAAGCAATTCTATGATTGTTGCATCTGTGGGGAAGCAGCAGGAGCCCCAGGGACTGGGTCTCTTAAAGCAGGACTGGATGAAGAAGTGATGCATGAGCTCTAAGGAGCAGTCCCAGAGCAGGCAGAAGCTGTCTGTATCAAAAGACATCTCCAGCTCTTCTTTCATCACTGTTTTAGGGGGAATAGTAGTGCATTTGGAGACTATTGGGACTACTGTCAGAGTCTGGCAGTGACTCAGGGAGCGAATCCCCACCTCTCCTTCCCGAAGGAGGCGACACCGCCACCGCGAATAAAGCTGCTGCAGCTTCTCTCGGAGGAGGCTGTGCAGATGCTTTTCCAGCGAAGGATGGCTCAGGGCATCCCTGCGACCCCCCCTGCTCCCGGGCATGCTGGGGACCATGAGATGGCGCAGTTACCCCGGGGATGGACCGAAGCTGCCGCACTCACTGGGTCCCTTCCCAAACACGCTGCGCTTCCCTCCCCGGCTGCGTAACTGCAGCCATGTGTCCAGGAGCAGCGCTTCAGAAGCTGTTCAGCCACATCACCTAACCCCCCTCATCCTCCTTCTTTCTTCCCCCTCCCCCCTTTTTCTTTTCCATCCCAGGGTGTCAGCGAGGTCCTGCAGGACAAGAAAGAGCAATCAAGCATGTTGTGCTCTCCTGAGAGCGACTGTGCTCCTTGCAGGGATCCCTTTCCTATCTTTTTCTTCAATAGGGCTTTAAACAAATAAACTAACAGCAAATGCATTTTATGTTTCCCTCCCGTGGAAAGCACTACAAGGACATGGATTGTTTGAACTGGACAGCAGGATGCAGAACAGCAGACACAGACCACATGGGTGAAGGTGGCAGTGGTGGCTGCCCTCCCTCCCCATGCCCCATCTCCAGGGGTGGGAAGAAGAGGTCCGAGAGCTGTGTCCTGATTGCAAGTAGTGTCCATTGCTGTCTGTGTTTGGGTCTCTTTTGGACTTGTGAAGCTCCAGTGCTCTGGCTTATTTCCAGGGAGGGCTATGTGTTGAATCTCCCTCAGGTTCCCCATGGATTTCAGAATCTCAGAATCCTTGGGGTTAGAAAAGCCCTTTAGGCTCCTCAACTCCAACCATTCCCGCAGCACTGCCACAGCCACCACTACCCCATGGCCCTCAGCACCTCAGCCCCACGGCTTTGGGATCCCTCCAGGACTGGGGACTCCCCCAGCTCCCTGGGCAGCCTGGCACAGGGGCTGACACCCCTCTCAGGGAAACAGTTCTGCCTCAGCTCCAATCTCAACCTCCCCTGGGGCAACTTGAGGCCATTTTCTTTGTCCTATCACCTGTAACCTGTGAGTTTTGAACTGGATCTGGGTGTTTTTTTCCTGCTTTCCAGCAATTGGATTGTCTTTCTGTGTGCTCATGGTCCAGAGGTGGTGAATTTCAGTGGAAAATGTAACGTCTGTTCATGAACTGGGATACCCAGCCCCATGCAGACAGGATGACATGAGTCCTGTGTTTCACATGACCTCCATCCTAGGGACAAAAGTGCTTTAGGATAAAAAGAGCATTTCCTCTGTGGGATGATGTATTTGTTCATGCAATGGTTGCACCTTCACTCAACTTAAGAGTTTGCCTTCAAAAGCAATGATGAAGCTGAGGCAGATCTTCTTCAGCTCCTGGCAGTCAGCATGGCCAGAGGCATGGCCAGTGACAGGACCAGGGGTAAGGGGCAGAGGCTGGAACACAGCAAGTGCCCCTGGCCCAGGAGGAGCAAGTCCTTTGGTGCTGAGGTGAGGGAGCCCTGGCCCAGGCTGCCCAGGGAGGGTGTGGAGGCTCCTTCTCAGGAGGTTTCCAACCCCAGCTGGACACGTTCCTGTGCCCCATGAGCCAGGGGAAGCTGCTTTAGCAGGGGCTGGGGCTGCAGCAGCTCTGCAGGGCTCTTCCAGCCCCCACCATTCAGTGATTCAGGTGGTGTTGCACACATGGGTGCAGGATGGTGCTTGTGTGAGCCCTGTTGTGGGAAACACACCCTGTCAGTAAGTTTTGGTATTCGCTCCCTGGAGCATCACTGATCTTGAGCATGATACAGTGTGAACTCACCCTCCTGCTCCACAGGCGCGTCTCACTGTGTCTATAAATGCCCTCCTGGCATGGCAGGCTCTGATTCTTATCACCTGTACACTTGAGAGATCAAAACAGCTGTAGAAAACCCTCTCCAGGCTCTGCTGTGAGAGTCCCTGCCACCTGCCTGCCCCCAGCCACGTTCCAGCACAGGAGAGGAGTTCCATCCATGCTCTCCTGTGAATCACCACTCCAGCACCATCTCCTCCCTTGGCCAAAAGTGCAGATCTCCAGCATTTGAAGAAGACCACTGCTGGCCAGAAAACCCAATGTGGGCAGATGCTGCCTTGGCTTCAAGGAGAGAGGAGACAAGCCCCCATGTAGAGTAAAGAGCAGAGGGGCCACTTCTCTGGCCATGCCCACGTCTTCTGAAATGCTTTTGCAGTTGCCTTCCAAGCTCAGTGCAGTGTCCACCATATCCCACCATGAGTGGGAGCAGCATTTTGGGAGGGGTTAGTGCAGAAAAGGCCTTTTGTGGCACAAGTTAATGCTACAAACACGGCACCAAAGTGGCCAAGCTGTGAGCCTGGCTTTCCTCTGGGCAGAAGCCCAACAAAACCCTTGTGATATCTGAATGTCCCTTCAGGACTGTCCTCTTCCACCCATCAGGTGCCCAGGGGCTCTGAATGAACACCCTCCAGGGTGTAATTAATGATATTTAACCTTTTTATCACCCTTTTCTTCACCTCCCCAAACTCCCTCCCACCTTCTCTGGGCAGTTCATGTGATGCTGGTTCCTAGACCAGCCACTCAAAACCTGCTGGGTCTCCCACTTGTCTGGTCTGTGGCTATGTGATATCTCCAGCCCCCTATTTCATCTCTGGCTTTGAGGCAGCACATTGGGATCAAGGATGGGGGCAGCTGCTAGAGCAGGGACCTGGCCACCTTTGACATCCCCAGTTGAGTTGCACTTGAGCTTTTCCCCCCTTGAGCCCTGCAAACCCACACATTCCTCCTTGCTTACACAGCACAAGCTTTATTTGTTTTAATCAAAGGGGCCCCTGATAATTATTAACATATTTAATTATTTTTGCTCTGAGTCACTTGGCTTGGGCGTGGAGAGATCACAAGGATTGCTTTGCTACAAAGATCCAGCCCTGGAGCAGTTGCACCACCAAGTAATTGTCCTTCACAGATGGAGCTCCCTCACATTGATGCCTGACTCACACTCTACCTTTCCTCCCAGCTTGAGCTGCTTTGGATTCACTGGCAAGTGCTGGCCTCCAAAAGAGCAAAGTTGGGCCCATTCAGACAATTTGCAGGGCGAAGGCTTTGCACACTGAGGTTGCTAACTCTGGGATGGAGCTGCTGGGGAATGACATCCATCTGAGCTGTGCTCCAGCCCTGCACCTCAGGGGAGAGTTTTAGTCCTTCTGCCCCCCCTTCCCCAAAATTACACCCCCATTCAGCATCCCCTCACCCCCCCAGCGAGTTATGTGGCCTCGCACCAGCAATCAGAGCACGCTGCAATTAGTGGTGTTTGTCTGAGGAAACTCGTAACTCTGCACTTCCACATGATTTATGAGGTTCCCCAGCCCGGGCTGGCCCATGAGCCGTGATCATTCCCAGCCCCAGCAGTTCACTGTGAGGCTACTGGGGTGATCTGGGTGGTTTCCCTCTCCTGGTGTCCACTGGGGCTTTGAAGGGAAATGCTGACCTTGGAAAATGCCCCCACAAGCCCCCAAGTTCTAAGGGGTGGAATTTGCCTTGGGACCAGATCAGTGTGTCCAAGGAAGCCTTTGTATTTGCACCCACACCACCCTGAATGAGATTCATTCCCACTCCTTCCTCTTATGCCCTGGGACTTTCTCCCCCCCAGATTAAGACAGGACCCTGCGATTGTGGATCCCACAGAACTGCCTCAGTCCTGAGCATCCAACATCCAGGAGAATCCTTGTGGGTGGTGATCAAAGAGTCACAGAATGGTGGGGATTGGAAGGAGCCTCTAGAGTTCATCCAGCCCAACCCCCTGCTAAAGCAGGTTCATCTAAATTAGGTTAGAAAATCAAGAATTGAGTTCTCTGTCCCACCAGGAATGTGGGATTACAGAGTCACAGAATCTCAAGGGCTGGAAGAGACCTCAAAAGCTCATCCAGTGCAACCCCCCTGCCAGAGCAGCAGCACCTAGAGCAGGGCACACAGGAACTCATCCAGCTGGGGTTGGGATGTCTCCAGAGAAGGAGACTCCACAGCCCATCTGGGCAGCCCCTGCCAGTGCTCCCTCACCTCAACAGGGAACAAATGCTTCCTTGTGTTGCTTTGGAACCTCTTCTGTTCCAGTTTATACCCATTGCCCCTTGTCCCATCACTGGCCATCACTGAGAACAGCCTGACTCTTGCATTAGCCAAATCTGTAGATAACAGAAAACTGATGGAGGGATTCAAGGATGCACAAAGGAGGCCTTGGCAGGGCTGGGAACTGAGCAGAAAATCTTCAGACACCTTAAAGAAGGTGTTGGCCCTTGTTGAAATCTGTATTTAAGAATAAGGTTTTGGTTAAATACATCTATAAATATTTATACAGAGAGAGGGAGAGAGAGGAAGAGGTGGAAAGAAACAGGTTTCACAAAGCAAATGCTGCACTGTTTTAAACAAATCAAATCCTTTAATAAAAACCAGAACACTGATGCTACTTTTAAAGGATATAAGATAAGGGCCAGTCTCTGCTTTCCCTTGAGGGAAAAGATTGGAAAATAGTGATCAGGCTGTTCCTCCTAAGGTTGGGCTCTTGTTCAGAAAGCCTTTTTTTTCCTTTTGGCCTGAAGTGTTTTATCAGCATTTTCTTCAGCTCTAATAATAGCAGCACTTCTTTTGTCTTGCCTGTTTTCATTAAAGGCTCCAGGGAGCAGAGCTGGTGTCTCAGCCTGTGAAGGCTCGTTGCCACCAAAGCCCATTTCTAGCCTCAGTCAGGTCTTTGGGTGGGCAGCCGTCACCGCAAAGTCCTTCTGTTTTCGGTTGTGTCTTGTTTTTTGTGTGTCTCCAAGCAGCTCCCAAAAGCTGCATGATGGCAAGCTGCCTGCCAGACCCTGCAGGCAGGAGGTGCATGAGGAGGGGACAGATGATGTGTTTGGACCTGATTTTGGCTCCCCTGGACCCTGTGATGGCCATCCAGCCTCAGACTTGCTTTTCCTGAGGGTGTTTAACAGCTGTGGTGCTATTGCTTCAGAAGTAGTAGAGACAAAGAAGTGCCCAAGTGTGGGGTGAATTCTCAAGACCAGCCCCATCTTTACCTAGGACAGGGCTTGTGAACAGAACAACTGCAAAATAAGGGGGTGTTCTCTTGTTTAGAGATGCTGCAAGCTGAAGGGAGCGGTGTCCAGCTCCACTTGTGGATGCTGATGCAGAGGAAGGAGGGATTCCTTGAAGTGGCAAATGACAGCAGCTGGAAAACACCATGGCAGGCTGGAGAGAAGCATGGGGAGAAGCACTCAGGGGCCCAAAAGTGCAGGAAGTGGGAAGGAGCATCACAAAGAGCTCTGTCTCTCCTATTTGCTCCAGTTGCAACAGCTGAATGTTGTCTCAGGGCATGCCAGGATCCCAAGATCTCTGCATCACTTGAGCCTGGGTTCTTTTTGATCCAGATGGGCTGCCTGGGCTAATTCCCAGCTTGCACAAGTGATCAACCTGGCAAACATGGAATGAAAGGCCATTAGTGGTGACTCCTTCATTGCTGCTGCTGCTGCTGAGAACACAGCTATGCCATCACAGCATCCCCCTCTCCCCCCTGCTTCCCATCCCTTCCACAAACCACCAGACAAGGCTCCTTTATTGCAGAGCAAAGAGGGAGAAAAAACAGAGACATTAAAGCCAAGACTATATTAAGCCACAGAAAACCACAAAAATAAGTGCCTGCACTCCCAGCAGTGCTAAACCTGTCCAATGACTTCCCCTCCAAAACCAATCCCGACCTGTGTTCCTAACCAGCCCGTCGTGAAACACACAGAGCGAGGCATTTGTCTGGGTGTGTGATTGCACAGCTCAGCCCTGTGATTTGCTCCTCTCTGCAAAAGAACAAAGCCAAGAAGCTGCAGGTAACAGTCAGGCCAAGAAGTCTGCGAGCTGAGCTTCGTTCCCTACAAGTGAGTTTTGGCACAGTAGCTACTTCACACCCAATTAATTACTTCAGCACCAGATTATACTTGCAGGCTCCAATAGAAGTGATAATAGGAACCAATTAAATTAATTTATATTTACTTTGCAAGCATATTTTCCTTTGGTAAATCTTTGCTTTAATTTGACAGATCAGACTCCAGCATTTTGTTTTTGTTAGGAGATATGGCCCTAAATCCAGAGGAACAAATCCAAACCTGTAAAACCAAGAAGTCTTTCCCTTTCAGGTTCAAAACCATGTAGGACATGGAGTTAAGAAAAGGGGGGAAAAAGAAGAATGTATGCACATGCCCAGACTAAAATAAAACATACCATGACATGTGGAGGGAGGTGCCAGCATGTCTTATTGGGAGAACATGAGCATGGATCACAGAATCTCAAGGGTTGGAAGGGACCTGGAAAGCTCATCCAGTGCAACCCCCCTGCCAGAGCAGCACCACCTAGAGCAGGGCACACAGGAACTCATCCAGCTGGGGTTGGGATGGCTCCAGAGAAGGAGACTCCACAGCCCATCTGGGCAGCCCCTGCCAGTGCTCCCTCACCTCAACAGGGAACTAATTCTTCCTTGTGTTTCTTTAGAATCTCTTGTGTTCCAGCTTTTACCTGTTGCCCCTTGTCCTATCATTGGCCATCACTGAGCACAGCCTGGCTCCATCCTCCTCACACCCACTCTTGATGGATGAGGTCACTCCTCAGTCTCCTCCAAGCTGCAGAGCCCCAGCTCCCTCAGCCTTTCAGCACAAGGCAGATGCTCCACTCCAGCATCTCTGTGTCCCTGCACTGAGCTCTCTCCAGCAGCTCCCTGTCCTTCTGCAACTGAGGGGCCCAGAACTGATACAATATTCCAGATGTGGTCTCACAGGGCAGAGCAGAGGGGCAGCAGAACCTCTCTGCACCTACTGCCCACAGCCCTTCTCACCCACCCCAGGCTGCCATTGGCCTTCTTGGCCACGAGGGCACGTTGCTGGCTCATCTCATCCTGCTGCCCACCAGCACCCCCAGCTCCCTTTCCCCTGTGCTACTCTCTAAGAGTTCATGAGTTGGGTTGGAGGTAGGGATGGGTGAAATGTCCATACCAGAGCTCTAAACTGAGACCAGGTTTCACGCCACAGGTCCACAGAACAGTTTGCATGGGAAGGAGCCACGTTCTGCTGTCACTTCCCCTCAGGGAACACGTTCCTAAGTGCAGCTGATTAAAACAGGGTGCTCTCAGGTTATGCTGTTGTGTTTTGACATAAACCTTAAATGGTTGAATACTTCTGTGCTGTAGCAGCATATGAGGGCTTGCTCCTTTGGCACCCAGTCTGGATGTCTCTGCATGGGAGACATCTGGGAATAGCCGAAGGCCTTTGTGCCTCCACACACACTCCACAGAGGATGATTCAGAGGGGACTGATGTATAAACCAATGCATTATCTCATCCACGTCCCAGGGAACAACTCTAATAGAGTGTAGTATCAGTGTGGTGGTTTTGGCTGGGAGAGAGTGAATTTTCTTCACAGTGCTGGTGTGAGGTTGTTTTGGATTTGTGCTGGGAACAGTGCTGATAACACAGGGATGTTTTTGTTACTGCTAAGCAGGGCTTTTTCTGCTCCTCACTGCACCAGGGAGTGGGCTGGGGCTGCACAATGAGTTGGGAGGGGACACAGCTGGGACAGCTGACCCCAACTGGCCCCAGGGATGTCCCAGGCCATAGGATGTCATGTCAGCAGAGAAACCAAGGGAAGAAGGAGGAAGGGGAGGCCTTCAGAGTGATGGTGACTGTCCTCCCAAGTCACACTTTCACATGCTGGAGCCCTGCTGTCCTGGAGATGGCAGAACATCTGCCTGCCCTTGGGAAGCAGTGGGTTCATCCCTTGTTTTGCTTTGCTGATGTGTGTGGCTTTTGCTTTGCTTGTTAAACTGTCTTGACCTCAACCCTTAAGTCTTCTCACTTTTTCCTGTCTGATTCTCTCCTCCATCCTGCTGCCAGGGGACTGAAAGAGTGGCTGTGTGGTGCATAGCTGCCACCTGGGATTAAACTGTGACAACCCAGCAGCTGAAGAGTAGCATGTCAGGGACAGAAGAAGCCACAAAACCAGACCTGTGCCCCAGCATGTGATGCTGCATGTTTATATCCCCTTTATATTAACTTTCCCTATCCCACCCACACCCCTTCTTTCCTTCCTCTCACAGAATGACAGAACCTCAAGGGTTGGAAGGGACCTGGAAAGCTCATCCAGTGCCACCCCCCTGCCAGAGCAGCAGCACCTAGAGCAGGGCACACAGGAACTCATCCAGCTGGGGTTGGGATGGCTCCAGAGAAGGAGACTCCACAGCCCATCTGGGCAGCCCCTTCCAGTGCTCCCTCACCTCACCCTGAAGAGTTTTTCCTTATGTTTCTTTGGAACCTCTTGTACCCATTGCCCCTTGTCCTATCATTTAGCATCATTGAAAACAGCCTGGCTCCACTGCCCTCTTGTGCAGCCAAAGGTTCCCCAAAGATCTTCTTGTCACAATGGTGAAACTGTTCCTGAAATGTTTAATTTACCTTTTATCCTTTCTTCTCTGTTGAGCCTCAATCACAGGGAAGCACAACTCTAGGCAAAACCATCCTTGGAAAAACAAACCTGGGGACCTACCAGAGCCCTCCACTGCTGCAGGACAGGCTGATCTGGTGTTTTCCCACAAGCTTCAAGCCACAGGTTGGGAATTTCAGCGTGAAACATGTTGTTGCTTGTTAAAAATCTCCTTCACTGTCAGTAGGACCCAATTAAAGGAAGCAAAAGTAGGGACACTCAAGGTGACTGTGGCCCTGTGACTAAGAGCTGGGAAGAGAAATTTCTTTGCAGTGATGATGGTGGGCTGGACTGTGCAGAATGCAAACACACATCCTCATAGACCCTCACTTTGTCTACATGGAGAGCAGCTGGGCTGAAGCCTCTGCCTTCCTCCGAGCTGGCAGGAATGGGGACACGACGGTGAAAACCTGCTCCTTTCCCTGAAAGTCAGGCAGCTCACCAAAATGGCCAAAGAGGCTTTGGGGACACTAATTCTTTTGGAAAGCCATCGAGATCCTCTTGGGCTCTGGAAATTTGCTACTTCCAATGCTGCTATTTTCTCAGCCTAGCAGAGCGTGTGGATTTTACAGCCGTAGAGCTGCTACTCATTTTTCCCCCTCTGGATGGTGATTTATGGCTTCTGGAACAAAGGTTAAACCCTCTTCCTCTCCTTGTTAGTACTGTTTCACACTCTTCACACAGATTGAGAGCAAGGCCAAGGTCCCATAAAATCCAATTTTACCTTAATTTTGGATCTCCCCCTCTGCTTTAATTCTGGGCCACGTGCAGGTATCTCAGGGGAGCCACACACAAGTCTTCAGTGGGATGCAGAGGCGAAGGATAAACAAAACAAAACCCATCTGCAGGACAACACAAGCCCTCTCATCTCCCTGGGCTTGTATTAGTGAGGCAACAACTTCAGCCTGCCACAAAGTTGCTGTGCAGGTCCCTGTTTTCTTTGCCCATGCAAAGGCACGTTGGCCACTCAACACGTGCTTGTGAGGATAGGTATGCCTTCAGCAGCCGTGTTTGCTCCTCTCCAACTCTCCTGTGACAAAAGCTTCACATGCTGCGTTCTTACAGTCTAGACTTCTCAAAACCTATTTTAACTAATTTCCCTTTTCTGACTCCTCATCTTCCCTTCTAAGGCCCATCTTACTCTCTGCTGGTGACTGCAATGGAGAACTGAATGTGGGTGATGCCTGTGGCCTTGGCTGCCGTGTTCCCATGGGGCTCAGCTGTAAGGGGGGGTCATCACTGAAAGCCAGAGGTTGATCCTGAGCTGAAGGCACTGATTTGTGCATCCCATGACCCATCTGCTGGAGTCAATTCTGGGACCAGTCTCGTTCAATATCAAACACCTGGATGAGGGCACAGAGTGACCCTCAGCAAGTTCCCTGCTGGCACCAAACTGGGAGCACTGGCTGATTCCCCAGAGCCTGAGCTGCCAGTGCGTGAGCTGTGGGCAGGCTGAGAGTTGGGCAGAGAGGAACCTCATGAGATTCAACAAGGACAAGAGCAGAGCCCTGCCGCTGAGGAGGAACCAGCTCCTGCAGCAGCACAGGCTGGGGGTGAGCTGCTGGAGAGCAGCTCTGGGACAGGGACCTGGCAGTGTTGGTGGGCAGCAACTGCCCATGAGCAGCAGCGTGGGCTGGTGGGCAAGAAGCCAATGGCAGCCTGGGGGCATGAAGAGAGTGTGGGCAGGAAGTGGAGGCCAATTCTCCTTTCCCTCTGCTCTGCCCTGGTTGGGCCACAGGAGTGCTGTCCCCATTTCTGGGCTCCCCAGAGACAGGGAAGTGCTGGAGAGAGGCCAGTGCAGGGCCACCAAGATGCTGAGGGGCTGCAACATGTGTGTGAGGAGGAAAGGCTGCAGAAATTGGGGCTGTTCAGCCTGGAGAAGAGAAGCCTGAGCTCAGGGAGATCTCAGCAACACTCACAAGTGTGTAGAAGGTGTTTGTGAAGAGGATGGCACAACATATTTTTCTGTAGTGTCCAGTGACAGGGCAAGGGGTAATGGACAAAAACTTGAACACAGAAAGTTCCACTTAAGCACAAGGGAAAACTGCTTTACTGTGAGGTGAGGGAGCCCTGGCCCAGGCTGCCCAGGGAGGGTGTGGAGGCTCCTTCTCAGGAGGTTTCCAACCCCAGCGGGACACATTCCTGTGCCCCCTGAGTGAGGGGAACCTGCTTGAGCAGGGGCTTGGGCTGGATGATCTCTAGAAGCCTCTTCCACCCCCCACCATTCAGGGTTTCTGTGGCCCACGATGGATGAAGCTGCTGCGGGTGGTCAGTGTCCTGAAGCTGGAGGAAGGCTCCAACACGCGGTTCTTCATCCGCAGCGAGACACTTAACTGCTTTACCACCACACCCCATGAGCCATTGTTGTACTTGGCTTATTCTTCCACCAGATGCAGGTTTTTTGGTTTTAAAGCAGAACTTAAGAATGAAAACTATGTGAGGAGAGATTTACAGCCTGTGTTACCACTGGGCCAGGCAGCGAGGGCCTTCGAGCTGAAGTCAGTCTGCACAAACATTCAAGTTCTGCTTTTCACCCTCCATGAACTCCACCAGACTGACAGGGAATGGCCTCTGTGGTCTCCCATCTACTGCAGTTAAATTTGGACACCCTTTAGAGTAAGAGATGAGACCTAGCCAGGCTGTGCCAGAAGAACCCCAAAACTACTCTATGAACTCTTATGAGCCACCATTTCTGGATCGTGCTCAGCAAGCCATGAGGATATCACATTATCATTTCCCTGCCTTCTCCAGCCCTTCCCCATCCTCACTGGGAGCCTCTCGTGAGCCCTGAATGTGTCATTGCTTCTTCCTCTGTCTCCCTCTGAAAACGTAGTTTCTGCCTTAGAGGAGAGAGAGGATGATGTTACCAAACAACATGAACATTTTAACGCTGTCAAAAGCCCACACCAGACTGAGAAACGAGACTCTTGGGTTGTTTGAATTCTTGCCCCTTCACCCTTCACCCTTTTTCCTTGCTTGGATCTCTCAGGTGAATCGACTGCATCAATAAAAAACTGGTTTTTAAGTCTGGGCCATTGTTATATCAACCTGTTTTGAAAGGCCCCTCTGCAAAGAGTGAAAAGTCACCAAAAGTTTCAAAAACTCAGGATAAACAAGTCTCATGCTGGATCTCCACCTGCTTCACTCACCGAGTCAAGGTCAAGAGGAGGCTCAGGAAAGGTAGAAGTTCATCCTCAGGAGAAAACACCCAGAGGCAACAGAGCCTTGTAGTCTATCAGAAGTCCAAGGCCGGACTAAAAGCAGACGTATATCATTTCAAAATGAGGCCCAGTGCTTCAACAGTGGAAATGATTAAGTGTTGAGACAAAATACCAATGAACAGAGTAGATTCTTCCTCTTCAGATGCTTTCAAATCGTGAGCAGATGCCTGCTAGGAGAGAGGTTTTAGCCAAGCACAAGTTATTGGGTTCCTTATTGGACTACGCAATTTTATGGTCAGTGTTATATGAAGCTCAGAATAGATGATCTTACTGCCCACTGTGACTTTAAAACCTAAGAAATAGGTAGTTCTGGGTCAAAAGGAGCCAGGTTTCCTCTGGATCTGTGTCTTGAGGCTGACTGATTCTGCTGCCTGAGAAGACACGGAATCCAACTGAAGCTTTTCTCATTTCACAGCTGTGCTGTTAAAAAGGCAGACTCTATGTCCAAGTTGAATTTGTCTGGCTTTGGTGTGGTTATGAGTCTGCCTCTCTCTGTCTAGAAAGCCTTTCTCTCAGGGAGATACCAAGCAGAACCTCTTTGGGCTCTAAAGTCCTTCCAGTATGGTTGAGCTTGGCCAATGCAGTCGGATGCTGTTACAGTGGGAAAGGGCAGGAGCACAAGCTCACTCTGAGAGAGAGAAGACTGCAACAGCTTCATTCCTCCAGGCTAAAAGTAAAGAGGGTTCACACTAAACAAAAAGGAAAACTTACCTCTTCAGATGGAGGCTGTTAGGTCTGAGAACATCCTTTGTCAAAGCAGTTGCCTCCCATAGTGGAGTCAGACGGCCCTGGAGATCTTGTCCTTTGCATTTGAATAGTCCTGTCAGCCTGACTTTATTTATTCTTGGATTTGTAAAAACATGAGAGCCATTCGGTGCAGAAATCTGGTTCCTGCCCAGTTTTCATGAGAGGTTGGCAGCTCACCTCCTAAAAAGAAAAGCTCAAGTGGTATTCTCTGTCCACATCATCTGAGGCAGTTAGGATTCAATTAAGAGCATTTTTTGGGGCTGTATTTTAGGAGTTAGTGTCTGTCAGGATTTTACCTTGGGGTTCTTGGGTTAAACCTTCCTGTCTCGGTGTCGTGCTGTGTGGAATAGCTTTGCTCTTTGAAGGAATCCATCTCCCCTGTCTTTCCCCCCACACCCTCCCACAGACATGAGGGTGAGCTGATTTTTGGTATGTAGTAATAACAATTTGTCAGGATGCCAAGTTCAAAGCCTCTGACTTACTGTCAATGCGAAGCCCAAGAGTGAGGTCACGACTAATCTCAGACTTCTGACCTCCCAGTCACATCCACCATTACTGGATCAGAGGAGAGAAGTGGAAGGGCTTATTTTTAAAGGTTTTAGATTTCAAGTGAGGTCAACAAAAGATTTGCCCAGATGGAAGAAATCAAGAGGATAATATAGAGCATATTAGGGAAGATGAAAGCCATGGTGTAAAGCAATCTCCTTCTTAGCTCAGAAAGGAAAGTCTAGCTACCAGGGTAACCTTCTGGTAATGACAAATCACCCCAAACCATCAGAAAATGTAGCAGAGACCAGGTATTGTCCTGCAGACAGCAGGGCAAGCTTGCAGATTCCAAGTGACTCTACAGGGATTTTGGAAAGCTCTTAAACAGAGCAGGCTTCAGCCTCTTAAGCCCATGGGATTTAGGTGCCTAGACACTTCTGAAAATCCCATGAGGAACCTCTGTGCATTTTGAGGAGTGTGCACAGCTCAGTAACCCCAGTGTGGGGGCTCAAATTGCTGCAGCTCTGAATGCTTTGGAAAATATGGGTCATGTGTAAGTTAAAAATGTTTGGGGGCTCTCCTAGAAGAACCAGGTCATTCCTGCAGCATCCAGCTTCCTCCCAGCTCATTACCACCTCACAGGTGAGAGAGGGACTTGGGAGCTCTGGTTGATAATGAACTAACCATGAGCAGCAACGGGCAAGAAGGCCAATGGCATCCTGGGGTGTATTAAGAAGAGTGTGGCCAGTAAGTCAAGGGAGATTCTCCTCCCTCTCTGCTCTGCCCTGGTGAGGCCTCATCTGGAGTCCTATGTCCAGTTCTGGGCTCCTCAGCTCCAGAGGGACAGGGAAGTGCTGGACAGTTCAGGGCTGACAAGATGCTGAGGGGCTGCAACATGTGTGTGAGGAGGAAAGGCTGCAGCCCTGGGGCTGTTCAGCCTGGGGAAGAGAAGCCTGAGCTCAGAGCACCTCAGCAACACAAGTATGTAAAAGGTGTTTGTCAAGAGGATGGAGTGGCACCTATTTTCTGTAGTGTACAGTGACAGGACAAGGGGTAGTGTACAAAAGCTAGGACACAAAAAGTTCCACTTAAACAGGAGAAAAAACTATTTCACTGTGAGAGTGATGGAGCCCTGGCCCAGGCTGCCCAGGGAGGGTGTGGAGGCTCCTTCTCAGGAGGTTTCCAACCCCACCTGGACACGTTCCTGTGCCCCCTGAGCCAGGGGAACCCGCTTTAGCAGGGGGTTGTGCTGGAGCAGCTCTGCAGGACCCTGCCAGCCCCCACCACTCTGTGACTGTGATTCTGCAACGGACCTGGTGTTGCCAGGTCATTCTGTGGAGCTGTGTTTCAGCCATACAGGGAGCCTACAACAGGCTTGTGGAGACAAAACAGGTTTCCTGTCTGCCAGCTCTGAGCCGCCGATGAAACGGAAAAAGGACCAGCAAGAGAGATTTCCGTTTCTGGAACCACCTTTTGGGCCAGTGCCAGCACTTCTGCTGAACTCCCTTTTTCTTTGGAGGGAGGGAGGTAGGGAAACCCCATAGAGATGTAGCTGAGGTCCTGAGACACAGGAATTGTCCTCCTCTCTCCCAGGTTTCTCCCTGCTGCGGTACTTTTTGCCCCCATATGTTTGTTGTAGCTTTTTTTACATCTGGATTTGTGCCAGATGCCCTGGAAGAGCTGGAGGACTAGTGAGTCCTGTGCTGGGGATACACCACTTGGACTGGAAGTGGGTTGTGTTAGCATTTAAAGCTACTTCACCTAATCAATTTTCACCTGCTAACGAGATCACATCACTAGAAAATTGTGTCCTGAGCTGAAAGAGTAAATGTGGGATGTGAGCACTGGTGGACACACAGATCTCAGGAATGCTTAGAAGGAGATCCAGTGCCAAAGGGCATTTGTTGCTCTGTCCAATGCACTCTGAAAGGACTTATACAAGAGATCCCATTTCCCATTCCTTGGACACTTTTGTCAGTGTTTTGGACACAGAGAAGTAAGGGGCAATGATGCTGTCAGCCTCTGTGCACATGCTTTTGCTTGGGGTTGGCTGGGCCATTTTCAGCTCTCAGAGGATAAATTCCTTTTGTGGGATTACCAAATATGTGTTGCATTTATTAGCACAAACCCAAATGTTGTCACAGGCATAAATCAAAGTTCAGACTTCTCCATACAAGCTCAGATGTGTATCACAGCCAGCATCATAGTTAGTTCCATTGCTTCCTGGAGTCTTACAGGCCTGTGCTAGACAGTATCATAGAATCATTTTGATTGAAAAAGACCTTTAAGATCATCGAGTCCAACCCCTCCCCTCACCCTGCCAAGCCCATCACTAACCCCTGGCCCTCAGCACCTCAGCCCCAGGGCTTTGGGATCCCTCCAGGGCTGGGGACTCCCCCAGCTCCCTGGGCAGCCTGGCACAGGGGCTGACACCCCTCTCAGGGAAACAGTTCTGCCTCAGCTCCAGCCTCAACCTCCCCTGGGGCAGCTTGAGACTCTTTCCTTTTGTCCTGTCATTTGCTGCCTGGGAGATCTGCCCCCATCTCACTACAACCTCCTGTCAGGGAGTGTCAGACAGTGACCATGTCTCCCCTCCTCTTCTCCAGGGACACATAAGGGCTGCAGACATCTCCCAGCTCATCCCTGTGAAATCTGCTTTTAGCACCCCTTCCCCTGACTTCTTGTGGAGACAGGACAAGGGTGTGATGCCTCTTGCATGAAAATAGCCATCCATCAGGGAGGAGCTTTGCAGGGTGGTTTGTGTACAGCTCCTACGCCGACCAAGGCGCTCTCCCAGATAGATGAGCCCACCGTGTCTCAGGCAGGTGACCACTGGAACTACACCAGCAAGATAAGCAACATGTTTTCTATTGCAATCCAAGGAACCTTCAACCCACCCACTGTAGAAATAGGACTATAAATTATAGTAGAAACAAGTCAGAGCAGGAAATGTGGGTCACTGTGTCCAAAAATAACAGCAACAGCACTGTGCAAACAGAGCAGTTGATAGGAGAGGAGTACTACTCAAGACATGGATTTCTGACTCCTGTTTTGCTCATCTTATGGGATTTCAGTGGGAATACTGGCAGGGTGAGCAGTCATTTGGAGCAGCCTGAAGTCTTGAATCATCAGAGGACAGATGCTCACTCCATCGAGCCATGGTTCACTGGGATCACTGGCTAGAGCTTCTTGCTGAAGAAGTGAACCTGAGTCATAGAATCATAGAATGGTAAAGGTTGGAAGGGACCTTTAGAGACCATCCAGCCTAATTCCCTGCAGAAGCAGGTCCTGCCTAGATCAGGTCACACAGGAACGTGTCCAGGTGGGTCTTGAAGAGCTCCAAGGAAGGAGCCTCCACACCCTCCCTGGGCAGCCTGGGCCAGGGCTCCCTCACTCAAACACTGAAAAAGTTTGTTCTTATATTTAAATGGAACTGTTTATGTTCTGCAGGGTGGTTGGACTAGGTGATCAAGTTCCCTTCCAACCCCTACCATTCCATGATTCTATGATTTTCTTCTCTATCTGCTCAGATGAAGAGGTACAATCTCTTCCATTACAACTGTGTATTCCTGGGTTGATTTTGCTCAGGAAACAGTTTGAACTGTTTCTAGATTTAGGTTTTCCCATTAAGAAAAATCAGTGTGTATTACTGAATTATATATTGACCTGATTTGATTTAAGCAGAACAGGGTGGAAATTAGGACCTGTCAATTTTCTTCTTCCTCAGATGTAATAGAAGATAGAAATGACAAAATAAATACAAAAGGGATCTGATGTGAAACAACACAGACGCTGACAGAATTAATCCAAAGTCCTGATGGTTATTATTACAAGCAGCTTGAACACTATGGGGGAGAAAAAAAAAGACTCCTACTTGTTTAACTCATTTTTCAAGTTCCAAAATGTTAAGGGGAGAAAAAAATAAAGGGAACCATGGCTGCTGTTATTCAAACAATTTCTCCCCATGGGAAACCTTGAACACTTCAATCAACTTGGTCAAACATCAGCTTTTGAATCTGCCAAATCACATTTCTTCATCCCAGAGCAAAATGCTCGAATCTCCTTCCTTGGAGCTCTTCAAGGCCAACATGGACACGTTCCTGTGTGACCTGATCTAGGTGAACCTGCTTCTGCAGGGGGGTTGGACTGGATGAGCTCTAAAGGTCCCTTCCAACCCCACCATTCTGTGATCGTATGACTTAGGAGAAGCTCAGCTCCCCAGCTCCAAAAAAGCTCAAACTGAGGATTTGGGGGTTTTCTTAACCTCACATTTAAAGTACTTTGATCAATATTATGTAAGCTGGATCACTCCAGAGATATCAGAGAGAGAAGGAGTGGGGGATATATGTGTAATTCTGTGCTACCGTCTGCCCACCCCCAGTGAAGGCTCCATTTATAACACCAAAATCCCTCCCTCCACAGCACTACGCTTGGCACGAGCGAGAGGAGCTCATGCCTCTGTAACCAAATGCCCTGGAGAGCAGCAGAGGCTTTGGGAAGGCTCAGCTGAGTGATTTTTGCTTGGCTTGACTTTGGCACCCATCTCCATCTCCTGCTGAGCCCGCATTAAATGGAGCAAAAAAAAATCCAAACTGTTTCCTCCTCGTTTCAAAGGAGACGAGTTTTCACAGCTCCCAGGGTCACTTCTAACAAGCTGTGCCTACAGCTATGGCCCTCACGCTTCTGGCACAACTGCTGTCAGTTCCTCTACCAAAACCCAGCAGCCCATGACTGATAGCATATAAAATGAAGCATTGCTCCTTCATTTTCCTGGTTTTCCTCGCTGAATGCAAAGCCCCTTTGTTCTTGTCAAGAAGGGAGATTAATCATTTTTAATCTGAAAGGCAGGATTTGAAGGACCCCCCCTTTGAGATGAGCTCAGGTGATTGTGGGGCAGGCTGCAGGAGTGCTCTGATTCCTTTCTCTTGGCTTGTTTGCTTTTGTTGTAGGAAGGAGACACTTGGGACTGAGCGTGGTGAATCTCAGCCAGGCCAAAATGAGCATTGTCACCAACTGAACACTCAGGCTGAGCATCAGCATTCAGCACTTGCCACCCTGTGTTTCATGGCACATTAATTGATGTGGAGATCCCATCCATACGCCCCATGATCCTGACAGCACTGCACAGCACGCTCTGGCCATCTGAGCCTCAACTCACCAGGATGTGTTAAGCCATGAGTCAGCTCCTCACGTCGTCTCAGGCATCCCAGCAAGTGTTTGCGCTCCACAGATGCAACAGTTTGAAACCTGAGGCACGTGTTACTCAAGTGACTTCTTCATATAAAATGTCTAGGCCCAGGGAGAAGGATTTTCGGGTGTAGATCAGCTTGGAGAAGAGGAGACTGAGGGGTGACCTCATTCATGGTTACAAATACATAAGGATGGGTATCAGGAGGATGGAGCCAGGCTGTGCTCAGTGGTGGCCAATGATAGGACAAGGAGCAGTGGGTATAAACTGGAACATAATAAGTTCCAAAGAAACAAAAGGAAAACCTTCCCTGTTGAGATGAGGGAGCACTGGCAGGGGCTGCCCAGATGGGCTGTGGAGTCTCATTCTCTGGAGCCATCCCAACCCCAGCTGGATGAGTCCCTGTGTGCCCTACTCTAGGTGGTGCTGCTCTGGCAGGGGTGTTGTACTGGATGAGCTTTCCAGGTCCCTTCCAACCCTTGAGATTCTGTGATTCTCTGATAAGAAAAGGCCAGAAGCCACACTGGCTTCCCCCAGTGAGCTGGTGGAATGCAAGCTGACATTTCATGCTGAGGCACGCAGGAGCCAGACCTGCTGCACCACTGGAAATATCATGTTGATAATGCAGGTCCTGGTGGAGCCCATCATGACCAAGACACCTCAGAAAGTCCACAGGTCCTGTTGGGCTTCTTACTGTTGCCTGATTGACTCTAGCTGCAACCATGGGCAGAACATCTGACACCTTCTCATCCCTGAGTAGTTGAAGGTCTTTGCTCTGTATCTGCATTACTCAGAGTTAATCCAACCAGATCCAATTGTCTCTTTCTCTTTGCAAGAACTGAATAGTCTGATGTCAGTGTCCTGATTGGTGATGAAACCAATCACTGTCTTGTTATTTCTTAGCCTGGAATTCGTGGAAGGAAAAAGCTACAATAAACCCACTCCAATTCTCCTGCTCATCTTTGGGATTCTCCATTCAACATTAAGCTCTCACCCCTGCTGGGAAGAGACCAGCTAGTGGGAAGTTTTGGACTTCAACCCAAGGAACGATTCAGCCTTTCCATTCCCAGACCAAGCAGCTGCAGCCTTCTGTGCCAGCAGCATTAGCTCCCTGAATATCAACCTCTCACCCACAACAACCAGCAACACAAAGCAAAGGAAGTCCCTGGTGCAAAACCCTCTCAGAGCTATAAAACACCATCCTTCAACAGCAGTTGCAAAGTTTTTGAACACTTTCCCATACACAAAGGTCAAAATCTTTTACAGCCTACAACCATCATGAAATACTGGGATGGTAAGCCTTAAAAGTGATGCCATTTAATCATGGTTTGAGAAGATTCCAGCCCTCAATGTTGTGGTGCTGATACCAAAGTGTCCAGGCTGGCGGTGTGGCCAGGTCTTGAGCTGTATTTATCCCAGACATGGGTGTTGTGGTCACAGTGAGCTCAGAGGTTAATGGCACAAATACAGGACACAAGGTTGTGTGGAAATACAATGGAATCTATAAACTATTTGGGCTCCACATCTTGCCTGGCCACACACAGACCTATTTAATCCCTTCACAGGCCAGAGACTGCTGTGTGACTGGCGTCACTGGAGGTTTGCAGGAGGGTAATTGAGATTCAAGCCTGGAGGCACTGATCTAATCTTTCACATTTTGGGTGTCAATGACCTTGAGAAATGTGAAGTAACAGTGGATGGCAGCCATTGGAGGTCTTTCTGTTAACATATGGAAAATGGAAGCGATACAGGAGGAGGAAAATTATTGCTCCAAAATGGACTATGTCCTTTCAGGTGCTGGCTGATCACAGACATCCACATCCTTCAGTGCCAGCTCCATCCCTTCTTGCAGTTGTATTTCCCTTTGGCTTTGTTCCCCAGTGTAAATCAGCCAGTGTCTGGCTCAGGGCTGGGTGTCAGGTATCAGCCTGGTGCTTGGTTTCAGCCCAGCTCCTCAAAGTTTACCATAAATAAAGACAGAGTGGCGTAGGGAAGCAGCAGGTGGACGGGATTTCTTCCCCAGACCCTTGGCAGCCAGCTGGGACCCTTGTGAGAGGGTCTTCAAATAGTGTTGGGAAAGAAAAAACCCTTCAGACTATAATAATTTTAATTACTACAGGTGATAAACTCCCTCTTCCCATGGGAAATAACCATCTTACCACCTTTTTCTTGCAACTACTGAACAGCTTGCACTTAACTTTTTTCCTGCTTTCAGCCAGTTAACACATTTAGTTCAACTCCAAGCACTTGCTAGCAAAGTGTAACCACCACAGAGTTTTGCTGCTTCTATTTCAGACCCACAGAAGGCCTGGTGTGGTAGAAACCTACTCTACTAATCAGTTGCAGACTGGAGTAATAAGAAACATTCTCCCTACTACAAACCTTGCCTAGCAGGAGACATCCTTACAGCAGAGCTGGGTGTGAAGACTTGTGTCCTGCTTTGTGCCCCAAATGGAGTAGCAGATGTGGAGAGCATCTGTGGTCCATCACTACAGAGATGCCATCTGCAAGGTTATCATGACTGCCCATGTCTGAGTGTCGTGTTTATCACCTCTGCCCCATCATCCTATCCAAGGGAAGTCCTGCGACCTTGCCAGCTCTGCCATGCTAATTCAATAGCCCACAAAGGAGGACTTAGCTGGGAGCTCACAGACAATCTGTATGGGATCTGCCACAGGAAGGGAGAGAGCTGAGGCTTCAGTGATATCATCCAAAATTATCATTAGTTGGCCTTTCTGGGACTGAGATCTTTGATCATTGCAGAGTACAGAGTAAAATCTATAGCTTTAAGAAAGTGAGAATGCAGAAGAGATGACCAAAACCAACAACAATATACTGAGGACTAAAGAAATGGCTGTGCTACTTTGACACACTTTTGACATACTAAAAGTGGTCAACACCAAATACTCCCAGGGAAAGTGTAAGAAACATCATAGTTGTAGGGCTGTGGGACTCACCCACTCCAAGAAGACCCAACAAGTCTGAGATGGAGTGTAGCTCCCAGGGAAGAAAAGCTCTATTTGTTTCAAAACCTTGATGACCTCTTTGAGGAGTCAACCACAGACCTCTGAACTCTGCTGGGATCTTGGAATTAGGCAAATGAAAGGGGGGGGGGGGGGAAAGGTAGAATTTAAGTGTTTGAAATATCTGTGGCAAATTCCTGACCCCAGGCTGGTGTTCAGAGACAGGTTTCTGTTGCTATTTGTCAATGAACTTCTTACTTGAATTGTTTAACAGTTCCACAGTACATTTCCACAGGTTACACCCTCTGAAGGCTTTAATGGTTATAGATGAATTGAGGAAGAGAGTTTCACAGAGGTGGCCTGTGCTGTGAATAAGGTAGACCATGAGAAAAGGGTGAGGGGCAGCTGATAAGAAGAGAGCAGGGAAGGAGCAGTAGTTGCCTTGAATGTAGGCTGAGTAGGTTGAGATGTTGGAGATTCACTAACAACCCACTTATGCTTGTTTAAAGGCTTCCAAGCCTTGACATGGAAGCACCTTAGGAAAGCCAGGGCCACGATAGCTGTGACTGATGAATATTTAATAGGAAAACATGAACTCTGCAGAGAGGAGAGTCAAGAGCTTCTTCCCCACAGGGATTATCTGGGATAAGCCCTTGTTGCTTGCTAAAATTTATGAATGGATCCAGGCAACTGTGGCAGACATCCACAGCACAGCCTGATGTGAGGATGGCATGGGCCACCACAGCCCTTGCAAACCATGCATGAGAGACGTGTGTGGTTTAGAACATGTGCATCTTCTTCTGTGCAATTAGCACTGATAGCCCTGGAGCCTTTCTCCACCCAGGATAAGCAGCACTCAGTAACTTCATCTGGCACCTAGAGACCTGAAGACCTCCTGCCTGCACGAGATGGAGGGAGTGCAGGGCCACCAAGATGCTCAGGGGACTGGAACATCTTTCATACGAGGAAAGGCTGCTGGAACTGGGGCTGTTTAGTCTGGAGAAGAGGAGACTGAGGGGGGAGCTCATTAATAGTTACAAATATCTCAATGGTGGGTGTCAGGAGGTTGGGGCAGCACTTTGTTCTGTTGTATCTAGCAACAGGACAAGGGGTGATGGGATGAAGCTGGAACACAAAAAGTTCCACTTAAACATAAGAACAAACTGTTTCAGTGTTGGAGTGAGGGAGCCCTGGCCCAGGCTGCCCAGGGAGGGTGTGGAGGCTCCTTCCTTGGAGCTCTTCAAGACTCACCTGGACACGTTCCTGTGTGACCTGATCTAGGTGACCCTGCGTCTGCAGGGGGGTTGGACTGGATGATCTCTAAAGGTCCCTTCCAATCTCTACCATTCTATGATTCTATGTTCTGCAGAGGAAGGGAACAATGCTGTTGCCATCCCCTGGCATCCCTCTGCAGGGAACTGTGCCAAGGGAAAGTTGGTGTTGACTTTGGTTTTCAGAAGGCAGATGTGAGCTGTGTTTCCCACCAAACAACGTTGTGATCTTGTGGTCAGTTTTGAGTACAGCTGTGCAGGTTGATAATCTTTATTTATGTCCCAGGATTGACAGATCATAACATCCTGCAGAGGGCAATTTATTCAAAGGGTTAAGAAAAGAGGCATTTTGCAAAGCAATGTACCTGCATGGCACTGAAAGCCAATGGTAGGTGCAGGGAAGTTGAAGAAGGGGCTAAACTCCTCTCTTAGCAGTAGCCCAGGGATTGGAGAATGGAATAGCAGTGAGATGATGGCTTTGCCAGTCACAGGTTTATATTGTTATAATTCTTCTGCAGTTGAACATTCTGGTGTTACAGGTAGTTGACACAGATGTAAAAGTTATTGGCTGAACCCACCCCCTCCCCATCCCAAACTCCTCTATTTCAACCTTTTCCTTGTTGTACTTTGAGAACTTTTCACCTTGTTCTGTTTATTCAGCCAGTTTTGAGGCTGAAAGTATTTGAGTTCCTTTGCCACAAATGCTCCCCTGTTTAAAAACCAAGACTATTTGGGAGATTATCAGCTTCAGGAAGAAATTAAACAGGTTGTAACAATGTCCCACGGTGCTGACACATTCTCGACACAGTAGTGGATGCTTATGCAGAAAACAAGAGCATCAGGAATGAAAATCACTGGCTTTCACCTTGCAGAGAAAATCAGAGATTCTGAGGAGAGGCAAACCTTCATTCTCCAGTGCAGACCCAATGTAAAATTCCAGTTGCTCTTTTACTGGGAATGGTGTTTTCTTTTTAATGGTGTTTTTCCTTTGAGGGTGGTGGGAGGATTTCTGAACAAAGAGGCCAAGAATTAAAATACTTGAACTTTCTTTTCAGAGGGGGAAAAAAAAGCAGAGCATTCAAATAGAAGCAAACAACCAAAAAAAAAAGCATGTAGATTTTCTTTTCCCTTTGAAAAGACATTTTTAATCCCCCCAAAAAAAGGTCTGATGAGGCAATATTTGTCCATGTCTGCTCTGGGGGTTTAAGTCAATATTTGCTGGAAGTTAGAAAGAGATTCCTGCTATTGATCCCCATTTGCTTATTCTGGATTTTCTTGCAGTTTTCCTGACGCATTTGTTCCCTGCCAGAGTCTGAGACAGGACTGGGGATTGCTCAGGGGTCTGGGCCAAACTTGGCAGCTCCCCCTCACTTAAGCACACTTTGCATGGCACAGTCAGGGGGCCAAAACAGGGTCCTGCCAGGGTAAGATGGATTGTACTCAGCAATACCTCATGTAGAGGCTGCAGCTCCAGGGCTGTGTCAGTGCTGGGCCCCTCACTCACTGCCACAGGGACACTGAGGGGCTGCAGCGTGGCCAGAGCCGGGCACAGAGCTGGGGAAGGGGCTGGAGCACAAGGGGCTGGGGAGGGGCTGAGGGAATGGGGGTGCTGAGCCTGGAGAAGAGCCTGAGGGGACACAGCAGCACTCTGACACTCCCTCACAGGAGGCTGTGGCTGGTGGAGGGAGGTCAGTCTCTTTTCCCAAGCTGCAATCAACAGGACATGAGGAAATGGGCTCAAGTTGCCCCAGGGGAGGTTGAGGTTGGAGCTGGGGCAGAACTGTTTCCCTGAGAGGGGTGTCAGCCCCTGTGCCAGGCTGCCCAGGTAGGGGAGTGCCCAGCCCTGGAGATATTGAAAAGGAGAAGTCAGAATGTGCCCCACTGAGAGCAGAGTTCAGCCTATGTAGCTCTTGGAAGGAGAGCCAGACCTGGTGGCTGGACTGAATTACCACATCTGTGTGCTCCTAGGTCTATGAGCCACAATGTTGAGGTGATCACTTCAAAACAGTAGCCAGGAAGGAGTTCAGGTTTTCTAACACCATCACCCATGGACTATTTCTTTCTCTCTGCAGAAGACAGACTTGAGACACCCACCTGGAAAGTCTGATAAAGATACCCACTGCATATGCCCCTTGCTTAATACTCTTCATCTGGGGAAGGTTAAAGAAATCCCAACCCTCTCCCAGACACAAGGATGTACTTAACACTTTAGCAGAAGATTGAAACTAATTTCTCTGTGAGGAAATAATATGTCCAACACATATAAGCAATTAACTTCCCATGATTTGTGTGCTAGTTGGACTGTACTGACCCTGTGGCCACAGCTTGTTCCCATGTCTGCACGTAGTGAATGTGAACAGGTCCACAATGGAGCCAGGCTGTGCTCAGTGATGGCCAATGATAGGACAAGGGGCAACGGGGACAAGCTGCAACAGAAGAGGTTCCAAAGCAACACAAGGGGAGAATTTGTTCCCTGTTGAGGTGAGGGAGCACTGGCAGGGGCTGCCCAGATGGGCTGAGGAGTCTCCTTCTCTGGAGCCATCCCAACCCCAGCTGGATGAGTTCTGTGTGCCCTCTATGTTGAGATATGCTGAATTAATTAGGGTCCCACTGTTGAATGCTTGTAACTTTTAACATCCCCATACTGTGCTATGGTAATGAAATATACAGTTCAACCTGGTGACTTTAGGCTTGGGGACCTTGATGAGAAGTGACAGCTCAATCTGGTATGGGTAAGGGCAGGTGAGTGTAGTGCAGAGCTCAGGGAGCTCTTCAGGTTGGGGTCAAATAAAAGTGTAATCACACACTGAGCCCCTCTTCCCTCTCTGGTGGCATTCAGGACAGTTCAGTGACATTCAGATCAGACCAAGTGCCTTCTTTGATACAACCACTGTAAATTTGGGATTAATTTAGGCTGACAAGCTCTGGACTGTTCCAGAAGACCTAAGTGATGATCTTCATTTGGATGTCTCTCAACAATTCCCCTTATAAAGGAAGACTTGTCTCCTTTGAGCTTTCCAAGAAGGAGGATGAGCTCTGCTAGCAATGATGCTGGGCTGAGATAGAAATTAAAAGGACTCTAAGCAAAGATGTGTGTGAAGGAAAGAAGCTGGGAGTTTAGTGGTTGGACTCAATGATCTTAAAGGTCTTTTCCAAGCATAATGATCCTGTGACTCCAAGACAAAGGAAGCCAGCCAGAGCACCTCATCTGAGAATGCACCACTGGAATATCTCCAATTTGGCAGTCTGGGGAGAACCTCCCTTGATTATTGTCACTGTCCTGAATTAGCACTTGAATCTTGTTTCAGTGGCTGCTTTTGGGGCCAACATTTAGGGTATGCCCATGAGATGAATGATGCTGAGATGTGAGGGGCTGGCAGCATCCAGCTGGTCCTACAGCTGACAGAGCCACACTCACAGGACTGGGAAATGTTTTGGGGGCCAATATCTGGGCACAGAAAGAATCAGGAACAGAGGTAGGAAGAGCAAGAAGCACATGTATCTCATTTGCTGTAATCCAAAGACTCAAAATGACTCAGAAAGATGTTATTGAGTACTGTAAAATGGAGAGGACCCCACTATCCTAAAGTGGTGGCACCACCAAGTTGAGAGGTGCTTTACAGGGCACACTTGCTCCTCAACCAGCTCCAATAAGAGGGTCAAATCTTTATCCAGGTTTAGTCAGTGTGACTCCACAGCACAAGAGACATGGAGAGCTATAAAGCACCTGGGGCCTGGGCTCAAGTTTCCCAGCAGTGGGAGTTGGAATAGACCTAGCAGAATTGCATTTGTCTTTCTAAGGCAGAATTGCTCCTCACAATGAATTTTCTCTAGCTCTTGCCTTGTTTTGAAAGCAATGTGATGTTCCCCAAGGTGCTTTTGGGGGTGATTCCTTTCAGCATGTCTTGACAAGGCTTTTGAAACAGATGAACAGGGTGGAGTTAATGGTTGGGAAACCAATCAAGCCCCTTAAGTGTGGAAACACAAGGTTGGGCCCCCTGTGAATGAGTCCTGATTTGCCCTAGGAGCAAATCTCATTCCCTCCCTACAGCCTTGCTGGGTTTGAAACTAGTGATTTTCCCCAGCTTTTTGGGCATGGTCCAGCTGTCCCATGTCTCCCCAGTTTCCTCCTGTTACAGCTTGGTGTTGAGTGCTCCAGGGTCAAGGCTGCAGAAGGAAAGACAGGCTTTATTGTGTGTTAGCACTGTAAAGACCAATGTGCCCACCGACATGGTTCCACCCACCACTGCTAACCCTTCTGAGGGCATCCAGTGATGGCCATGAAAGGCCCCTGCAACTAATGGGGGAAAAAAACCCTCTCTTTTCTTCTCTGAATGAAAATCTCTGCCACAGATCTATGGCATTCTGTCAAAATCTGGGCCAAGCTGTGTTGGCTTTAGGGCAACGGGGGTTTCAGCCTTCAATGATGTGATAGACCCCAGGGGCTGCTGGATCCAGCTCTTACTGGGGTGGAGGAGGGTGGGAGCTTGTGGTGGCTCATATTGACTGAAAATCATTGGGCCAGAAGAGATATGAGAATAACAACTGAATATCCCCCCCCAGATTGTCTTAGGAGGTCTGAAAACAAAAACATGATGTGGAAAAATCGACCATCCTGTGGATATGCTGAGGAATGTGAGGGAAAACCAGAAGGATATGGAAGGATATGGGTTTCATATTAATCAATAGTCACATTTGACATCCTGTAGCCTCCTCAGCCCTGAAACAACCCCAAGTGTTTCTTTCTCATGCACAAACATCACTTTGTTCACCAGCCAAAGGCAACTTTCTTGTCACCCCATTGTGCAATGCACAGCGAATCTGGAGAGCAGGCTGAAACACCAAACAAAGGAAACTTGACAGCAAGAATCAGAGGAGGCAAAAATGTCTCTCTCCCTGGAAATGCTCTGAAGGACAAGATTGAAACTCACTTTTCAAAGATCCACATGAGCTGACAGCCTGCATGGGGCTGCTCTTCAAACATTACAGGAGAAGGCTTTGAAACCAGCTCTTGAGGCTGTGCTGAACTAGAGATGTGAGCTCGTGGCACAACTGTTGCTGAAATACCCTGGTTGTTGTGGATTTTTTCCCCAGACTAAGCAGGGTGGATCACTTGGAGAAGCAGACACATGTTTGGATCCTTGTCAGTGTATGACAGTTCTTTGCAGCCCAGTTCTCCTTCGAAGGCTTGCATGGGAAAGTTATAAAGGAAGGAGTAACTCTAGATCGATGTGTTTCTGCTGCTCAAGTGAGTATGTTGCTTTGTGCATCCTCTGCTCATGTGGATATACGATTGCCTTTGGTTTTTTATGTTACTTTGGAACCAGTTCCTGCTGAAATTGTGTGAGTGTATCTGAAAAGAACTTTCAGGGCCAGAAGCTCTGGGGATAAAGCTCTCCCTGCAGGAAAAGCAAGGAGTTGTGCTGGTGGTGGGATGCATAGCACATGGGCACGCTCATTTCTAGGCTGGGGCTTCAGCTTCAGATAAACACTGACCTGTTGGCACCATTCAGACCACAAGTCTTGGCTGCTGCCAAGGACCACAGCAGGGTCCTAGTGAAATCCAAAACTGGGTAATGACAGTTTTAGAAGCCACAAAAATCTAGTTCCTGCAGACCCAGCTGAGCCTGGGCCTAAGCTGATGGGGGATGCACCATGGCTGCATCCCACCAGAGCAGCGGTGGCTTTCCAAGCCCTGAGGTGCAGGTACATGCCAGAGATGTAGCAAATGATCTGTGCACAGTCCAGGCTGTTAGGTCTGGACTTGGTGTCTCACCAGCAGCATGTTGAGAGACAGCACATCAGATGGTTCAGGAAATCCTGCCTGTCTACTGATTCATGCAGAAATCAGGGAAGGGGATCTATCCCATCCCTTTGCATGATCTCATTCAGTACCACTTTGCTGCTTCATGCTCTTAAACCTCTCCAGATCACTTCTTACCCACTTCTTCCCAAGTCTGGGGAGGCATCACCACAGCGTTTTCCCTGGGGCTTTCCTGGCACCTGGTGATGGTTGAATGTATTCCTCCACATCCTTTGTTTCCTCCACATCTGTCTGTTTCCAACAGACAGACTAACTGGGTCTCAGGACATGATTGTAATGCCGTGTGTGATGTAGCTGGGGGTCAGTGTTTCTGGCTTGTATGTTTTAGCAATCTTATTTGATGATCAAAGCATGAGGAGGCAGGCATGGTGGGGTTTATACACAGGAGGTTCATTGCTGAGCTCTCCAAATTATACCATACTGAGCATTACTGTCTTCCAGCTTTATTATGCCTTTACTAACCTCGAGGGCATGTTTTTCTTTGCCTTGCTTTCTCCTTCCTTTTATTTGCCCTCCAGTGGCAAAAAATGCAAGGCAAAAGGGAGCCATGGAGCAGAGGCAGAGGTTTGCTCTCAAACCCATACTTTAAAGCAGACGATTGTTGTCACTTTTGGTTAAATCAGTGTTTTTTCACTGCCATCACTGGGGCTGTAGAGGTTTGCAGCAGCTGACCAGCTCTGTTTCAATGCAACAACGCTCAGGAGTGATGTGATACCTCTGGGTATTGCAAGAGTGGAGATGGTGAGATGAATTTCTCTGTCTCTGAAGCTGGGGAAGACACACTGGGGTTCCTGTTCAGGGAACTTAAGGCAAGGGCAGATAAATAAATGGCAGCTTTTGAGGGCTGGACAGTTTTGATTAACCTCAGCCTCTGGATGGAAGTACTGTCATGAGTGGAGCAGCCCTTATGTGCCCCAGGGCCAGGCTGGACACCGCCCAGGTCTCCTGACAGGAGTCCTGCCTGGGGATGCTACAGCCTCATCATGAGATAAATGAAGCTCAAGGAAGCTCACAGAGAAGCCTTGAGGCAGGGATAGTCTCATGCTGGGACAGGAGAGGAGGCAGGTAGAGCTCCATCCACCTGGGTGTTTCGTGTGTGTGCACCAGAGCTCCTTCAGCTTTCCAAAGATCGGTGTTGTGTGTGGAGGAGGCAGGTCCAGAGCCCTAAATCTGGAACAAGAATTGTCTGGCTCCTGTGGCTGTTCAAGTGAAAGAGCATGACATCTCAAGGTACCTCAAGCTCTGGGAATTCATTTTGTGCCTGGAGTGGAAAGGGGAAAGTGGGTTCTCAGCCCTCCCCAGCCCCTTTGCCCATTTCTTAGATCCCTCACCCCACCGACTCTGAATCAAAAGGAGCAAAGGGTGACGGGGCCAGTTTTAAAATTAGACCTGTAAGGAGCCCTTATCTCCAGCTAAGCTTTATCAGACAGGCAGACAAGCCTTATCCCACTCTATAATCCCCTCTTCTGGAGGCTCTTGAATGCCAGCAACAACAAAAATGTGCCGCGTTGAAATCGTCGCCCCAGGAAATGTGAAACATCACACCAGGGTCCTCCCCCTGCCCCCCATCCTCTGCTCACTGTTTCCTTCTGCTCACTGTGCAGAGCTTGTTCTGGAGAAACCCAAGGATCTTTCCTCTTTGCCTGCTTCACCATCTGCAAGGCACAGGGGGATTGTCCTGCTGGTAGACTCCTTCAAGGAGCTCATGAATGTCACCAGGGAGGTTTTCTGCTGTAACAATGCTGGTGGTGTTCCAAGTCCAGCCTTATCCAATTCATAATGTTTTACTTCAGGTCAGGTGCTGGAAATGTTTGATGTGATGCCAGCCACAAGCCAAAATGTATCCTGCAGAGGGAAGGACCGGAAAGGATAAATCCTACCCTGAGATCAGGGTCCTGAATGGAAACCTCATACTCAAATGGCCTGGAAAAGGATGGATTTAAGTATTACACGTGGCCCTGAGGCATCTAAGTGAAATCCTGAAAGCAGATAACTCCTCCCCCTTTCTCCATTCCCCTTCTCTTGGGGTGCCTCTGGTTTTGCATCGTGCACCCTTGCACTACTTCTCCTATCATATGGGTCCCATGGACTTTCTCCAGCCTGGGTTTGGTAGTTGAAGGTGAAAACAGACCCATTCATGAGCTTGGCTGGGTGGTTTTCTTAATTTAACTGCCTCTGGCACCCCCTCTTTGCTCTGTGTGGCCTGTGTCAGCAGCACAGCCCCAGGCGAGGGCTGAGAGCTGCTTCACTCTGTGAAGGTTTCCACCTCTCCCTGCTAAACACAGGTTCTGGTGCAGTTGTTTGCTTACAGAGTAGCCCTAGGATTCAGTAACTTGAACTAACATGCTTCCTACAGGGTCTTCACATTCACACTCCCTCTGCTTCTATATTTTTAATGAGCTCTTGACATTTTTACTCTTTCCCTCTCTGCCGTGGGGATGAGTCTGCGATCCGCAGCCCGCACACTCTGCAGCTTGGTGGGACCAATTTCCAGGTGTCACACAGATAAAAGTGCTGTAGGAGCCGTAGGATCCAAACCCACAGAACCCCCTCACCCCCAGCCCAGAGCCTCCAGCGTGTGTGTCTTGTAAAGTGTGTTGGACATTTCCAAGGCTTCATCAACAGCAGCCGGTGGCTGCCAGAGAAGCTGAGACGAGGAAGCTTTCTCCCCTCCCGCTGCCTTCCCCTCTGTGTGTGATCTGATTGATAAACCAGCAATATTCAAGGATATGCACTGACTCCAGGATTTCTCTTAATCACCTTGTGTAATGGGCAGTGTCAGCTTGCACTTTTGGGGTTTTTTCTTCTCTTTAAGAGGGTGTTATTGTGTTCTGCTTCTCCCTCACTGTTTACAGCTCCCTTTTCACCAAGAAGGCTCTGAAATGCCTCCTCCAGGCTTCATGGGTCCCAAAGGAGGAGAAGGAGAAAGGAGGAAGGGGGACAAGTCAATTTTGGCTTCTGTATACAGCTCCCTTGGCATCCAATGTTCAGAGTCCTACTGTGGTCTCATCCAGCATCCAAAGACCTACTGTGATCTCCTCAAGCTCCCTCTGCAGCCAGGAGGCTCCTCTGGCAGCTTGAAGCACAGCCTCAGCAATGCAGATATGTGCCTTTACCAGCAGACAGCATCTTAGGATCTTCTGCCAAACAGGCCAGAGAGATGGGGTATACCTGTGGTCCATGGTCCTACCAACAAGTCAGTCTCTGAGGTCTCTGCTTGGACCTTCATTTACTCTGAATGAAATATCTTTTTACCCCCTGCACCCTTGTGCTGCAGAGGAAGAGTAGCAGGGAGGGGGGCAGAGAAACGTTCTGTGTGCAATGTAACCAGTACGGTTTTAATGGGGGATATGAAAAGGGTCCTTGTTGTTCTGTTGGCACAGATCTGGCTGAGGTTAAGAGGGCTCCTGCCAGCTGCTGTGACCCTTCTGCCTCCACCTCTCCAGGACAGGCATCCATGCCACAGGGTCCAGCTCTGCAAAGAAGAGATTGGCTCCTATGCAGAGGTGCTGGAAGAATCACAGAATCCCTGAATGATGGGGGTTGGAAGGGCCCTGCAGAGCTCCTCCAGCCCCAGCCCCTGCTAAAGCAGGTTCCCCTTGCTCAGGGGACACGGGAATGAGTCCAGTTTGGAAACCTCCTGAGAAGGAGCCTCCACACCCTCCCTGGGCAGCCTGGGCCAGGGCTCCCTCACCTCAACACCAAAAGGAGTTTCTCCTCCTGAGACAGGGGCACTTGCTGTGTTCCAGCCTGTGCCTGTTGACCTGGCACTGGCCACCACACAACAAACACTGCCCCCATCCTCTCACCACCCCCCCTGTAGGGGTTTCTCAGCATTGCTGAGGTGCCCCTGAGCTCAGGCTTCTCTTCCCCAGGCTGAGCAGCCCCAGGGCTGCAGCCTTTCCTCCTCACACACATGTTGCAGCCCCTCAGCACCTTGGGAGCCCTGCACTGGCCTCTCTCCAGAAGTTCCTTATCTCTCACCCTAACAAGTAGCTGGATGTTGCAATTCCAGCTTTTCCCAAGTGTACTCAGAAGGGATGGGACCTGACAAGAGGTGCACTGGCAGGAGATGTTCTTGTAACACAAACGTGAAGGTGTCCTGCTTGACCCACTCAGGAGCTGGGGAAGGTGCTCTGCACTCACAACCTCCTAAACCCAGACTTATATATATTTGCAGTTACACCAATTGTGATATTTATGGACTCTTTGTGATGCCTGGAGTCTGAATTACTGAGTCCATCAGTGGGAAAGCCTCAAGTCCCAGTGCTTGGCGCTGTGGGTACATACTTGCAGCACAAAGTCCCCACAGAGAGAGGAACAAGCTGCCAGCCGGCCCTGCAATCTCTTCCCTGCTAGAAACCCCGTGTAATTTGGATGCAAATTCCCCACAGATGAGGTGACACTTTGCTTTTCACCCAGGGGAAGATGAAAGATGTACTTGAAGATGCAGACAGAGATGATGGTGGCCCACCCAGCTCCGCGGGAGCGTTGGGCCAGGCTGGCTTTGTGGCTGAGGGCAGCCTGTTTGCAGAAGGGAGCGATACTGGCAGCTCCTTCAAACAGATTCCACTCCCTCCAGCTTTTTTTTCTTAATGCCCACTTTGAGCTCTAAAGAAGTTAAAAGTCTTTGGGAGCTCTTTCTGAACTGACACACAGAGCAGCACAGGCTCCCAGCTCTCGAGAGCAAAGGGATGCTCAGACAGTGTGGGCTTGTTTAGGCTGAGGGATGTGTGCCTGGATTACACCCAAGCAAGACAAAAACAAACATGCAAAGTGCATCAGGACTGAAATGAAAGAGGCAGTGGGTCATGGCTTTCCCTGCACTCAATGGTTGGAAGATCTAAGGCATCCCTCAGATTAGTTTGCGAGGAGCACTGCAGTGTAAGAAGCCCCTTCCCCAGCCCAAATATTTGATGGCTCCAGCTCTCCCAGCCTATCCCATTCACATGTTGCCAGATCATTTGGATAAAAGGGTCTGTGAAGTTTCACCAGAAAAAAGAAAAAACACTCACTCAAAACTTTTGCAGTTCTTGAGCTTTCTGCTGAGTTTGAGCTGAAAATCTGATGTGACTGAAAGGGAGAAGACTCGGCGAAGTACATGGTCTCATCCCTCAACATGGACTATGCAGAGCTGAGACAGAGCTTTTAATGTCACAAGAGTGACAGTGAGGGTGGAGCACTGGGCAACAAGGAGCTGCAGAGCTGAGCAGCTGGGGCTGAATGTGCCAGCTTGGACATAGAAGTGGTTTAGATTGACTATGAAGAAGAACTGTTTCCCTGAGAGGGGTGTCAGCCCCTGTGCCAGGCTGCCCAGGGAGCTGGGGGAGTGCCCAGCCCTGGAGGGATCCCAAAGCCGTGGAGCTGAGGTGCTGAGGGCCATGGGGTAGTGCTGGGCTTGGCAGGGTGAGGGGAGGGGTTGAACTTGAAGTTCTTAAAGTCTTTTCCAACTGATATGATTCTGATTCAGTGTTGTGTCAGAGCACCATTGTGCCCATAGACTCCCCTGTTCTCCCTCATTGCTGTAGCATTAGGAAGCCACAAGACCCAGCCCAACTTGCCTCTGACACCCCATGCAGCAGAAACACCACTCACAGGCTCTCAGTGATCTCCTCTACCTGTGGTGTAGTGGTGCATACCCTTGCCAAGGCCAGTAGCACTGTGAGCATCAGTAGGAGGAAGAAATGGCCCTTACAGAGATGTGACAGGGCTGATCTGAGGTGGCAGACATGCAGTCCACAGCACAGATCAGCCTCCACCACTTTGCCATCACCTTTGACATGGCCAAAGCTTCTTTATCTTTCTCTGCTCTTCTTTCTCCTGTATGTCAAAGCAATTGTGTTTCTCGTTTCTCCTGCTCCACAGCCCTCTTGGGCCAAGTCATCCCCAGAGCTAATTACAGGGTGAGGAACAGCTGAGGCACACAGCTCTGCTCTTTAACCTCTGTGCTGGGAAACCAGGACCTGAGGTGGGCTGAGCTTCGTGCTTTGCTCTCAATACCTCATTAGCTGTTCAGCTGGGAGAGGTGTGTGAAAGGCATAAATCAGGAACCCTCCTAACATCACCCAGCAAAGCTCCCCTTCCTTCTCCACTGAAAGCAGTAACCTCCTGTGATGCAGATGAAACCTTCACTTAAAGGTCAGGCTGGTGGCTTTGTTGTGGCCTACAGGAGTCCTGAAGCAGCAGATTTCATCAGTGGAGATCAGCAGGGGGCTGTGGGTGGAAAGTTTTTGCCAGAGGGGAAAGGTTGCCTGCACAGCTGATAAACATGCCACCTGTAAGGGTGTAAATCATCCCTCCAAGGCATGGCTCTGTACAAAGCTTGTAACACTTTTAAATGCATGTACCAGGTGTCCTTTGCAAAGAGCAAACCAGCTATGGAGAGCTCTTTGCCTCTGCTGTCCCTGTGTTCCCCGTCTCTTCTTTGCCTGGTGGTCTTGGCATGAGAATCAACTCAGTTTCTGGTGACGCTTCCCTAGATTATTCTCCACTTCTTGTCCTTTGCATGTAATCTCCTGGTGCATGAGGAGGAGGAGGAGGGTAAAGGTTCCTACGTCCAGCAGAAAGGAAGATGAATCGCTTTTCAGTGCCACAGACTTTGTGTGTTGAACCTGGGCACCTGAATCTGCAGGTCAGAGATTCATCAAGACTGCTGTGTCTGTGCTACACCTGTAAAATGGCAAAGCTGTGGCTTTTGGAGATACAGAGTAGGGTAAGAGTTGGTGACCACCCAGATAACTTGCTCTTCTGGCACACCTGGATGGAAAACAGCTGTGGGTGATCTGGAAGATCATCTTCTCCCACCAGCAGAGCTGGAAGGGGCTGTCCCATGACTAAGATCACTTGATACAATGACCATGCTGACAGGAGGTTTCTGGGGTAGAAAAATGGCAGCTTACCCAAGTGGAAGCTCATCCATGTTGAGAGTGGCTGCTGTTATCAAAGCTAATGCTTGAACCGACCTCACCTGCCAGGGACAGATGGGGAATCCTAAACTGTAGGCTGCAACCATGTCACAGGATCACAGAATCTCCAGGGCTGGAAGGGACCTGCAAAGCTCACCCAGTGCAACCCCCCTGCCAGAGCAGCACCACCTAGAGCAGGGCACACAGGGACTCATCCAGCTGGGGTTGGGATGGCTCCAGAGAAGGAGACTCCACAGCCCATCTGGGCAGCCCCTGCCAGTGCTCCCTCACCTCAACAGGGAACTAATTCTGCCTTGTGTTTCTCTGGAACCTCTTCTGTTCCAGCTTGTCCCCGTTGCCCCTTGTCCTGTCATTGTCCATCCCTGAGCACAGCCTGGCTCCATCCTCCTCACACCCACCCTTGATGGGTTTGTAACATGACTGAGGTCACCCCTCAGGCTCCTCTTCTCCAAGCTGCAGAGCCCCAGCTCCCTCAGCCTTTCATCACAAGGGAGGGTCCCCTCACCATTCCTGCACCGAAACCCCATCTCCTGTGCATACAGGATGAATCTTCTGCTCCTTGCTGATGTCTTTGTCCAGTCTGCAGAAATTTCTGCTGTTTCCCTGCTTGTTTTACCTACCACTGTAACAACACCCTGCTTTTCCCCAGGGTTTGCAACACCTCCAAGCTTAGCAACACCTGGAAAGGTAATTAAAGACTTACTCTACCCGTCTCCACCTTCCCAGGTCAGTAATAAGCAGGTTCTATAAGCCCCAGGTTCAGGAATGGAAACAGAAGGGAACAGCATCGTGACAGATAAAGGTCAGTGTCTTAAATGGAAAGACAAGATGTGCCTCTCTTTTGCATTCCCCTGCCACAAAGACAGGTAGAGCCTGACTTGGTGTGTGAAAGGAGACAAATGGGGGTGGGATGTTGTCAGAGCTGGTCCAGGGAGCATGTTCTGGTCCACCAAGCCTGGTAAACAATGACATCATTTCCATTAGTGTTGGCTCCATGGAGCTGCAATTCATCAGCCACCTCTCTGGGAAAGTGGTGGATTCCTTTGCAAGACAAATATGAAGGCAATATAAATTACTCTGTGTGTGTGTATCTTTTATGATCTGTATCTAATGCAAATGCTGACTGTCTCCAAGGCAGTAAAACATCACTCCCACAGGAAACAATAACAATTATCTTACCTTACCTGCAGCCAATGTTTCTGTTAAAGCTTAGTCTATTATAAGGAGCTATATAAAGTAGGTGTGCATTTACAAACCCCAATTTTAACACTTATATAAGACACTTCTGAGTGTTTACCAGTCAATCCTCATCACTCCTAAAAGGTTTGATTGAGTGCTAAATAGGGAGAACTATCTTTATACCTCTGAGGATGGCCCCAGAGGTCATCACTACCTTTAGTAAAGGGGCTGGAACTCAGGTTCTTGATGCTCATACCACAGGATATCATCACAGTCATGGGCTCAGGATGTGTAGGTAGATACAGATGGACCTGTATTTAATGTAAGCAAGATGCTAATAGGGTGAATGAACTGTGATGTGCAGATGTGGGTCTGACATGAAGAAGTAACAGAGGTTCTAGCAAAT
The DNA here is from genome assembly GCF_028858725.1 of Colius striatus. Lineage (NCBI taxonomy): Eukaryota > Metazoa > Chordata > Aves > Coliiformes > Coliidae > Colius > Colius striatus. The sequence goes on along the minus strand of NC_084759.1, from coordinate 2,024,382 downwards.
GGATAATCTCCAGACATGCATATGTGCTCATACATATGTGTGGCTGCAGATCAAGCTTGGCATCTCCCACATCCCACTGGAGTGCCTGAAACTGTCTTTTGTAAGCAAGTCTGTACAGTTCAGCACAAAACATGAACTTCCCGTGCATCAGAAGCTTGGATGCAATGTCAGAGCCATGACTGCAGTGCAAACACAGAAGCAAACCTGACTTGAGAAAATAAATAAGTGCAACATTGGAACAGGCTGCCCAGATGGGCTGTGGAGTCTCCTTCTCTGGAGCCATCCCAGCCCCAGCTGGATGAGTCCCTGTGTGCCCTACTCTAGGTGGTGCTGCTCTGGCAGGGGGGTTGCACTGGATGAGCTTTGCAGGTCCCTTCCAGCCCTGGAGATTCTGTGATTCTGTGACTGATTTTGAGTCCTTGAGTCAAACTCATTTCATGTGCAATTCTCTTGAAAACAGCCAAGTGTGGCTCAGAGCCATTCTGTCCACAACAGATGCTGGGATCTCTTTACTGGTACCCAAATCTCTTTGCACTTCACTGGTCTTAAACCCATTGCTTGTGGAATAGATGCTGCTCAAAATCTTCTGATGTCACTCATGGCTGGCAGAAAAGGTCAGGCCCAGCAGTGCCTGACCACTATCACTTGCTCTGGATTGCTAAGAACAAACTATTTCAGTGTTGGAGTGAGGGAGCCCTGGCCCAGGCTGCCCAGGGAGGGTGTGGAGGCTCCTTCCTTGGAGCTCTTCAAGACCCACCTGGACACGTTCCTGTGTGACCTGATCTAGGTGGGAGCTGCTTCTACAGGGAGGATTGGACTGGATGAGCTCTAAAGGTCTCTTCCAACCTTTACCATTCTGTGATTCTATGATTCTATGATCATGGCAGTGCTGGAAAAGGTGAGGCAACATCTATCTGATTAACATGACACTGTCCAAGCTGGTTGAAAGCAAGATACAAAAGGCCTTCATGGCTCTACATCTCATTTTTCAGAGCAGGTCTTGAAGATAAAGACTGGGTTTGGAAGAGCAGGTTTTAAAATTCACCCCCAAAGAAGGAAAGCTTGACTTACTAAGGCCCAATTGGAAATGACTGGTTTGCATTGGCAAGCTGCAGCTCCCAGAAAGAGCTGGACTGACTTCTCTACAGTCACTCACATGAGTAAGCACTGTGAAAACACAAGTTTGGCCTGGAAGGAACTAATAAGCAGGCAGATAAAATCTTGTTTTGAAAGCAGCAGCGGAGGACACGTGATTTATGTCTCAGATGGTGACTTCATGTGTTTTGCAGAGTTCCTCCAGAAGGTATCAGGATTCATAACTCATGTTTTACAGTGCATTCAACTGAAGGAATAAACAACAGAGAGTTTTCTGGGAGAAACAAAACTCTGGGAGCAGCACTGAGGGATCAAAAGTGGCTTTGACAGGGAGAGACTCCTGTTGACTTGAGGGGGCTTTGGATCAGGCTCGAGATTGGCAAGAAAAGGGACAACAGTTAATACAAGGTGGCTGTTAGACATGCTGGAGCTTGGGTGAGTTGGGGCAGACTGGGAGCTGCCTGCAGCATCCCAGGAGCTGCACGTGGAGAGATCCCATTGCTCATCTGAATGGCAGCAGCCATAGATGAGTCAGGACAAAGGAAGTGAGAGTGGAGGCAGAGGAGATTGTGGGGGTTAGAGGGAATGGAGGAAGAAGGATGTTCAAGGGGAGGAACCATTTGAAACCAGACATTTCTCCAAGGAAAAGGACTTTTGTGCTAAAATGCTATACATCATTTCTGGAGTTGTGAATTTCCTTCATGTTGGAAGAGTTATGATCTCTGCATGTTTCCATTCTTTTCCTCAGTGCAGGGATCCACCACGTGCTTCTCAGCCAAAGCAGCATTTCAGTTTTATCCTGCACTTTCGAATGGTTGGACTCAACGGTATTAAAGGTCTTTTCCAACCATAATGATTCAATGATTAAAAACCACACAGGACAAACAAGTACCTCTGTCTGTAGCACAGCAGCTCCAGGCATTTACAAGGCTTGTTGGCCATCATCTGAGTTGGACAACGTTGATCCTGTCTGTACCTACAAGAGATGTGTTTTGCTGCAATATGCCAGTCATGGTTGGTGGGCAACTAATGCTTCTGTTGGGCCAGGACTGGTGGGCACTTGCACCATCAACACAGGATGAACTTAACACCTTTGTGATCTAATCTACATGAGCTGCTGTCTGTTCTACAGCAGTTACTGCTCTACCACCAAGGAAAATGCTACAGATAGAGGTGTTAAATGGATGTCATACCTTTTGGTGTGATTTAGGCAAGATACCAGCTGCATCCTCTTTGGTGATCTTCACCTTTCATCAGTCTCAGGCTTCCTTTGACACTTCTGTTTTTGAAATATCCATTCCTTTGTCTCTTGCAGGTGCATGAAGTACCTGATTAAATACAAGGACTGCCACAGCCAGCCCATGTGCCCTTGCTCATGGTCAGCAGGCAGCTATGCCTCATGCAACACAAGTGAGAAAGCATTGCTGGGGTGAAACCCCTGGAGCACTCTGAGCCTTTCAGATCAGATTCAGCTTTGGCCCCACAGCTCTCTGTCATGTCTGTGTGTCTCAAGGCCTCTGCGTCCACCCAAGCAGGGGAACAGAAGTACAAATGTCCATATATATGTGTATGATGGTTTACATGCTTTGGTTTGCACTTTCTTTTGTCAGATGGAGGGCAATCGCCTGGCAAATGGGACAACTGGGTTTAAATGTGAACTTTGGCTCTCTTAGCCTCACAGTTTGCCTAGAAAAAGATATGTGGCTGATTCTTGATGCACAGCAGGGAGTAGATTTGGAGAATCACAGGGTGACAGAGTGGAGGGAACCTCCTGGAGTTGTTTGTCTCTGGTCTAAGGCTTACTCAAAGCAAGTCCAACACATCAGGCTGCTTGGGGCTGGACTCAATCCTGTTTATCACCATCTGCAGGGTATTAAAGACTCCAAACTGGACCTGGTGCCCAGACCAGGGTCTCAGATCCTGAGTAGAGGGGAAGAATTACTTTCCTCAGCCTGCTGGTTGCTCCTTTGCTAATCCATCCCTGAATGTGGTCACTTTTGGGCTGCAAGGACAAAATGCTGACTCGTGGGTACCTCGTAGTCCACCAGCACCCTCAGATTTATTCAGGCCATTTATTATATTGGTCCCAGTCTGTGCTACTGTGTGGGGTTCAGATGCTGATCTTCATATTTCTCTACATTGAACTTCCTGAGGCTCCTGTTCATCCGTTTCTTTGACAAACACCCCTATTCCTCAGTACATCAACCGTTCCTCCAGCTGTGTATCCTCTGCAGGCTTCTGGAGAGGGCAGCCTGCTCCATTCTTTACAAACTGGTTGAGCTTAATGATGACATCCTCTGGAAATATTCACAGCCTCCTACTTGATCAGCTGAGCTACACAACCTTAATGGTATTGAGGGCTCCATGCAGTTTCAAGGCATCCAACCTGCTGCAAGATCTAAAAGCCCATGTGGAGCTTTAATATCTCAAGTGATTTATGGCAGGGATTGAGACTTTGTCCAAACTGTTGCTCCATTTGTGTAAACCTTTCAGGCTGATGGAGGACCCTGCAAATTAAGTCTCTGGCTTTTATTTAGACTCTGTGCAAATGGAGTTGTTCAAAAGCGACCCTGCGTCTCACCTCAGAGGGATGGAAACTCACAGCCACGGAAAGGTGGATTTGTGCAGTCTCAGGGCTTGTCCTGTAGATCTGAATCAAATCTATTGGAAAAACATAGAGGGAGAGCAGTCATATGTGGATGATAAAAGGGAGCAAGTTTAATCTTCTTACTGCATTTGCTCAGAGTGCCTGTTTATGGTGAGTGCAAAGCAGACCAAACAGCAGAGTTCAGGCAAGGGTGCTCCCGTTCATGTGCTGGGCTTTCATGTCTGACATGGCCTGTTAGGCTTTTGAAAAGGCAAAAAGGGGGAAAAAAGTGCCTAGCTTTTAAAAAATGCATTACTGCATCTCTCTTCATGTTTTAAACCGTCAAAAAGAGAGAGGAAATTATTTATATTGTATTACATCCAGACCCAGGAAGAGCAGATTTGTATTTACTGCTGTGCAAGCAAATCCAGCTTGTGTTGGGCTGAAATCGCCCATGAAGGCATCATTACTTGTTTCTAAGAACTCATCAGCTCAGTGTCTTGTTTAAGCTCACTTATGAATCACAGAATGTTAAGGACTGGAAGGGACCTGCAAAGCTCATCCAGTTCAACCCCCCTGCCAGAGCAGCAGCACCTAGAGCAGGGCACATAGGAACTTGTCCTCTGGGTTTGGAATGCATCCAGGGAAGGAGACTCCACAGCCCATCTGGGCAGCCCCTGCCAGTGCTCCCTCACTTCAACAGGGAACAAATTCCTTGTGTTGCTTTGGAACCTCTTCTGTTCCAGCTTGTCCCTGTTGCCCCTTGTCCTATCATTGGTCATCCCTGAGCACAGCCTGGCTCCATCCTCCTCACACCCACCCTTTATGTAAATGTGCTTTGGCAGGTGGGTTTGGACTAGATGATCTCTGAAGGTCCCTTCCAACCCCTACCATTCTATGATTCTATGATCTGAAAGGCTGGAATGGGCTGTGGAGTCTCCTTCTCTGGAGCCATCCCAACCCCAGCTGGATGAGTCCCTGTGTGCCCTACTCTAGGTGGTGCTGCTCTGGCAGGGGGGTTGCACTGGGTAAGCTTTTCATGTCCCTTCCAACTCTTAAGATGCTCTGCCCCAGGTGCCTTTAGGGGAGCAGGGAGAGAGACTGGGAACTCTGTATTTTCTCTTGCACACTCATAGCTTTCCCAGAGTTGGCTGCACTTCACTGGGGGATGATCTATGTCAGCTGAAGTTGCTAAAGCTCTGTAGGACTGAAGACAGTTTAGATCCATGAGATGGTATTGTTAATAATAACCATTCATCACAGGATTCTCTTTATTTACAACACAGATTTTGATCATATTCTCTTCCCTTGGAGCCATTTGATATTTGTCTGGAAGAAATAGGAGACAGAGCTGCTTTTTGTGCTGCAACTGCAGGGGCATCCCAGAGGTGAATGACAACTGAAACAAACCTTTCCCTATCCAAAGCCCTAAATCCTACTCTCTCCTTAATAATAGACATTTATTCCAGTCCTTTCCCAATAAAACTCTGAGTGTTCTGAGTGTTGTAGGTTGAAGAAAGTGTATTTGAAACCTGAAAGCAGAGAGAGAAGTAGAACCTTGTGTGTTTGCCTCAGATAATTTGTAACCTCAGCTCCAGCTGTCTAACCTCACTGATTTATTGTCTTGAACCAGATGCTTTTGGGTTTGGGGTTTCCAAAAACACCCCAGGCTTTCACTGTGCTTGTGTGAAGAGTAGAGAAGACCTCACGGAGAGCTGGTCAGTGGGTAGGGATTGAAGACAACACCCTGGGTACAACCTCAAGCTGAGAAAGTCTGTAAGCATGGCTGGAAGAAAGATCCCTGATTTCCCTTTGCCTCAGCATGAGCCAATGTCAGAAGTGAGTTACCAGGACAGATGGCCCCTTTGATCTTGTCCCAGTAAGGTCATGCCCACATTCTTATTCTCATCAGTGTTTGTGACACGTGCCACCACATCCAAGGAACTTCACAGCTGCAAAGCCAAGATCTGGGAAACACCACTGTAAAAACTCCCAGTTCCATGATTTTATTTCTCTTGGTGAAGATTAAAATGATAGAAAAGAATAACTCAGATTCCACCTGGACAATTTTCACCAGATTAATTCAAGACAAAATGTGTATGAAACCATTGGAATCACAGAGTGGTTTCAGGAATCTGCAGCAGAAGAAGGAAGAAGTGCAGCAGCACTGAGGATGCTCAGGATTTATTTCTCAGCTGTTTCCAACAGAAACAATGGGGTTTTTTGACCATTCAGTGTGTAGGTATACTTGTGTCCCCTTGCAGAGCTTTGAAAGCCCTGTTCCAGCTCTGGCAGAGCCAGAGTGAGCTCAGAGAGAGGATATTTGTGCAAATTCTACAAAAAGAAAATGAGGGAAGGGAGAGAATCCATGATTTCCTTCAGTGAATGAACTGTATTGCTAGACAGAAGAGAACCCACATTGCAAAAGCTGTTTTGGATATGATGATGATGAGAAAACTTTCAGCCAGAGCCTGGGGCTTATGAGACGTGCAATAACTCAACACCAGCTTCCAGTGGCTGCACATGTCCTGCAGCTCATGCAACAGCTCCTTTTATCAGGGCAGCAGCTCCAAGGAATGACAATTCCATCATGTCCATCTGCAGCTACCTTTGGGTAAATCAGGGCCAGGCCTAGGCTCCTGTTCATGGGGGTGGTTTGCAATAGCAACTGATGGAAATGGCACTTGCTGTCAGCCCCTTCTTCCCTCCCTATTACCCTGCAGGCTCTCCTGAGGCAATGCTGCCCAATTTGGAGAAGCTGCTCTGCTCTTGTCCTCCCCACTCAGCTGTCTCAATGTGTATGAAGGCAGCTGCTGGGTTTGAAAGCTTGGTCTCTCTCTTCCAGCTTTTGGGGGCACTTGGGGTTTGATTTCATGCCCAGGCATCCATCCCAGCAGCATCTGCCCTGTGTTCATGGCAGCCCATGCTCCAGTTTCTTAGGTAAGTGCCTCGTGCTCACAGGAGAGGGCTGGAGGTCATCAGGTAGAATCCACAGGACTCTCTTTGTGAGCATCAATGGTAGAGAGAAGGTGGCATTTACTCCCATCCATCTGTTTGTTATTAGAGGATCTTTGATTCTTTTTAAGCTGCATTTGGACACTTATGACCATTGTACCCCAGCAAGGGATGAGCTCCAGCAGCTGGTTGCTATTTATTAGAGTCCATGGTGGAGTAACAAGGAGGGAGGCAGCAGGGAGCAGTTCAGCAGCTTGGGAAGTTCTTCCTTCTCCTTTTTCTCAGGTTTTCTTCAGGTATGTCTTGAATCCTTATAATCTCCTGACCCAGGCAAACATCACAGGTGAAGAGCAAAGTCCTGGAAGCACCAGTAGAGTCCACACCCAGCTGTGAGCTGGTACCTCTCAAACCCCAAACTGCAGACTCAGTACCCTTTCCACTCTTTGTGTTTTCATGCCCATCTTTGCTTACAAAGACAACCTTGAATGTGTTGCTTTGGAAGTTACCTAGTCCTGACCTATCTCCTGTGTGACAAGACAGGACATGTTCTTGTGTGATCTGATCAAGGTGACCCTGCTTCTGCAGGAGGATTGAACTGGATCATCTCTAAAGGTCCCTTCCAACCCCTACCATTCTATGACAGATCCATGTCGATGAGGGACAGTAATTTCTAGTGCATCTCTGCACTACATAGCCCTGATCCAAGCTGCCACAAAAACCTTTCTTCTGCTCCACATATAACTCCATGTAAAGTTTTCCAAACACAGTCATGGCTCTGAATATGGCTCGTGTCCAAACTACAGGGTGTAAAACTGCTTGGCAAAGCAAGTAGGGCTCAAGGGGGTTTCAAGCTCACCAGTGAGGGATTTCTTGATGCTGCCACGTGAAAGGGAACTGAGAAAAGCAAACACATCATGGTGAAGGTGCATCTGGCTGCACCAGGGCCCGTGCACAGGCTGGGAGAAGGGGTTTTTGCTGGAGGGAGAGGGCCAGTTGGTGAAGGTCAACCTCAGAGCCTGCTGTGTTGCCACAGTCCTGCAAAGCCTCACTCAGCAGAGGCAGCTTTGGAAATACCTTCCCCTTTCTGATGAAAGATTCTGCGGTGTCTCTCAACGCCGCGTTTGAAATCTCACTCATCTCTCCTTCCCCCCTCCCCGATGATCCCTCATTCAAGCTGTCACGGTTTAACAGCCCTGCTCCGCTATATTATCAACATATACAGTAACTCACAGGCGACCTTTGCTCTTTCTAGCACTGCAGAGCCAGGAAAGCTGCAGGGAAAGGGAACAGGATCTCATTCTGGTTCATGCATCAGCCACAAAACCATCTGCTGCGTGTGGAGCACGGGAGTTTTATTAGCCGTGTGATAGAGCGAGCAGAAAGGGCTCTGCTCTGTTGCCATATGCCCAGGAACAGGATAAAACCTTTTCCTTCCCTCAGAGGAATTCAAGCAAGCTGCACCAAGACACTCTGTACTGAATTTCACTCCTTCCTTTTGCTGCAGACCACTGACAAGCCCTTTTACCCCAAACTCTTTCACCCCAAGCTTTTTCACCCCAAAACTTCAGAGAAACGAGTTCCTGTGTGCCCTGATCTAGGTGGTGCTGCTCTGGCAAGGGGGTTGCACTGGATGAGCTTTCCAGGTCCCTTCCAACCCTTGTGATTCTGTGAAAGTCCTGGCCCCTCTAAAGGCAAGAGGAATTTTGCCACTGCTTCCTGCAGCACCATGATTTCCCTTTACCCTGCTGCTCTCTTGCACAAGGAGCAGGGCTTTTGTTTTCCCCAGGGCCTTTATACTCCGTGCAGATGCAGAGCAGAGCTGCAGAGGGGCTGCCAAGCTGAGCAGCAGGTTTTCTGCAGCTTCAGATCCCCAGTGCCTTGTGTTTCACAAATACCCCTACCAAATGTTGTCACTGAGGGGGTTTGTTGCACTATCAGCCAGAGCACAAATGAGAGTGAAGAGTGGTGTCACCAGACCAAAGACAATCCCTTCCCAGAAAAACTTACATCAGGACAGTCAAGAGAAAGGTAGGAGAAAGGGATAGCACTTGAAAGCCATCAAGATGACCTCTTGTCTGTTTTTTTCTCCCCTGTTTAGCTCTGGCTGATGTTTTCAGCTCATGAAGCTGAACTGGCTCTTTCCTCTGCTCCTTCCTTCTGTTGCTGTCTCTGATGGTACCTGAGCTTCTCTTTAAGGGCTGGTTTAAGCTATGTGCCAAGATGCACAATCACTGTGACTGGGGCTAGTATAAACAAGAAATAGATGAAAAGCAACCTTCTTGAAAGGTTTAATTGAGGCTATTTTCAACCATGACTCCTCTCCTCTCCTCTCTCTCCTCTCCTCTCCTCTCCTCTCCTCTCCTCTCCTCTCCTCTCCTCTCCTCTCCTCTCCTCTCCTCTCCTCTCCTCTCCTCTCCTCTCCTCTTTTATCTCTTTTCCTGCCTTTTTCTCTCTCTCTTTCCCACTCCAATGCCCAATGATGGGCATTTCTCCCGGGCCAGAACCACAAGACTGACTCCAACACACATCTGTGTTCAGAACAAAACTGCTGTGAGTGGTTCTTGTTGCAGAGAATGTATTTCAAGCCCAGAATGCACTGTTACAATCATCTTATTTTGATATCCTGCACGATGTGCTGTCAGGCTTTTCTCTACTGGTTTCTGCTTCAAGGCCATTGCTCTGTCTGAACCCTTTCTGGTGAAAAGACAATCAGCCATCTTCACTGGGGATCAGCCTTCAATCTTCTCCAAGCTGAGGAGGCTGAACCTCTCTCAGCACAAAATATATGCTACAATCTGTGCTGTCATATTCTTGCCTATCAAAACTGAGCTGAGACTGACTTGATGTGATCTATATTCTGTGTGCATCAATGTTTTTCACTGATGTCATTGACTCCATCATTATTTTTTTCCATGTCTGGTGTTAGGCTGATAGCCCAAAGTTACCCACCTTAACTTGCTTCTCTGCTTCAGAAGGACTTTTTCTATTGCCAGGATCATACGATCACAGTATGGTAGGGGTTGGAAGGGACCTTTAGAGCTCATCCAGTCCAACCCCCCTGCAGAAGCAGGGTCACCTAGATCAGGTCACACAGGAACGTGTCCAGGTGGGTCTTGAAGCCCTCCAAGGAAGCCTCCACACCCTCCCTGGGCAGCCTGGGCCAGGGCTCTCTCACTCCAACACTGACACAGTTTGTTCTTCTATTTAAATGGAACTTTTTGTGTTCCAGCTTCATCCCATCACCCCTTGTCCTGTTGCTAGATACCATAGAAAATGTGCTGCCCCAAGCTTCTGACACCCACCCTTGAGATATTTGTAACTATTAATGATGTTTCCCCTCAGTCTCCTCTTCTCCAGACTAAACAGCCCCAGGTCCCGCAGCCTTTCCTCCTATGAAAGATGTTCCAGTCCCCTGAGCATCTTGGTGGCCCTGCACTGGCCTCTCTGCAGCACTTCCCTGTCCCTCTGGAGCTGAGGAGCCCAGAATTGGACACAGGACTCCAGATAACTGGACATAATACTCCAGACAGACTCTGTCCTGTCCTTCCACAGTCATCCATTGCCCATAAACCAATATTACATTTACGATTCTTTCTGATTTGGCTTTATTAAATCCCCCTACTTATTTTCCTAGCTTTACTCTCCCCATCTTCTCCCCTCTGGAGTATTTCTTTTCCCTAGAAACATCTACAATTTGTAGGTTCTAATTTTTGCTTTTAAGCTTCCCCAGTTGTTACATCTTGGGGTTTTATTATTCTTTTCATAGCAACGTTCACTTCCCTTGTAAAGCAGCTCTTAAAAAGACTACTTTGCTCCTCTCTTTCAGCTATGGCCCTCTGCTTTATTTTTTGAATACATGTAGTAAAATATTCTTTAACAGCTTCCAATTTTCATTAACATTTTAAAGTTCTCCTTTGCCAGCCAGTTTTTTTTTGCCTGTTTTTTGAATCAGTAGAACATACCTACAAAAAAACTTGTTGAACTTTCCTTCCTTGCCTTTATTAAAAGGAAAAACAAAGAGGAGAAACCTGAGATTTGTATCTAATCCCACGACTCTGAAGTCTGGGGTTTTTAAAACATGTAATAAAGGTCCAGATAAAATCACAAGGATTGGCAACACTTTAGTGTTGCATTTGTCTGACTGCATTCCCTGGCCAGTACCTAAGAACATATTATCATAATTTTTTTAATGGATGAAAATAATGATTTCACCACAAATTTGAAAGGTGAAAGCCAGAGAAAAGCATGTGTCTGTTATTTGAGCGTTTAAGAGTAACAGGGAAGATGATTTCCAAGCTTGTGGTGATGTCTCTAGGTGGTGGTGCTGACACTTCCCACCTGTGAAATCCCAAGCAGTTTAAATTCAGGCCAAATTAAAAATGCTGGCCTTACATTCCTTGGCCAGTGACTCATCATCCCTGGCAGCATCAGCCAAGCAGAATATGTGGTTTAGTTCATTAGTGGGTGAAATTCACCCCATAGATGAGATATGTAGAGTCCTCTTGGCTTTTTACTTCCCATGAAGAAAGTTTCAGTAGGAGTTTTAACAAAGTGTAGTTCTGGATGCTGAGGGCAATATCTCTGTGGCATGTCATGATCAAGCTATTAATCATGTGTTAGATAACAACAACTAACTTGTCCTTCCAGTATCTCTGTTCAAGATATGACTTTTGGCCAAACCCATCAGCTTGCTTATGAAAGACTGAAAGTTGCATGACATTTCTAGGGGAGAGGAGAGGAGAGGAGAGGAGAGGAGAGGAGAGGAGAGGAGAGGAGAGGAGAGGAGAGGAGAGGAGAGGAGAGGAGAGGAGAGGAGGACCTCAAATCACAAGGTCTACAGCTCAAGAGATGCTATGCTTTGTATTCTCTGGCACATGGATGGTCCTAGCACAAATGGAAGAAATTCTCCTTCTGGGTCAAGAGTAGCATAAGAGGAAAGAGAGTGATGCACATGTGTAATTCACCTTCAGGAGGAGTACTTTGTGGATCTTTTACCACTTGTGAAAATGTGAGGCATTGGTAAAAGTGTGTCTGGATTATCTCCTCCAGGCCCAGTCAGTCGTGTCCATGAATGAACCATTCAAAGCAAGGTCAGGGAAATGACAGGACATAGACATGAGGATGGAGAACGTGTCATCTGAGGAGAGAGGATACAGAGCTTTGCTTCTTTAGCCCAGCACAACAGCAGCTGAGAAGGGAAATGAATGAGTGCTGTTGCACATGAAAGGTAAAAATAGCCAGGAGCAAAAAGAAACACTGGAGTGAAGGGAAAAAAAATGTTGGCACGAGAACAAGTAGGTTTTAATTGGCCTGGAGTAAATTTAGTCTGGAAATTAGATGAAGTTTCCTAAGCATCTGATCAGCAAGGTTCTGGAACAGGCTTCCAGGGGCTGTGAAAACAGATGAGAGGTTGGCTTAGGTGCAGTGGCAGCTGTGAGAACAGGACCAGCAGGCTCACACCCTGTGCACCCATGTTTCTAAGGACATAGTGTATCGTCCCCAAGAACCACCTTTCAACCAAAGGGCTTGGACTTAGACCTGCAAAGTAAACCTGGAGGGTCATATCAGTGTGAGAACATTGCCACAGGTTTAATTGTCCCTATATCTTTACCTATTCCAGAGTTACCAAGAATAGAGGGAAATATGATGTGAACTTGGGCTTCAGCTGCTCAAGAGTTTGCTGGGGACGAGGCCAATGCAAGGTTTGGCTTTGAGTCCACCTCTTCTGTATGCCTCACTGCTCAGGTGATCCCCCTTTAAATCAGCTTGGCATGATGGCCTGCACGACAAAATCCCAGCAGCAAAGGAAACTGAGCCAGGAGCCCTAAATGCTTTTGAGTGAGATCTTTGATTTGCATCTATTTGATGCCACCTGGCACCTCTCAGATAAAAGCCCTCCCCTCCTCTCATCATGGAGGGTGATAGAGTGACTTTCCCAGCTGCTTGGAGGAATGTCTAAGCTGAAGTGTTCTCTGTCAAGGGTTGGATCAGCGTGTTTTTGTGGTAACTGTGAACCAATATAAAGGAAGGACAGGTTGGCACACATGTCCAGGCAGCTTTGGCACATGTAAGGTGTGTGGCCCAGGAGAGGGGCTGGGGCATGGGAGGGAAAGTGACCCTCTGGCCCAGCTTGGTCACAGAATCACAATCACAGAATGGTCTGTATTTCCAGAGCTGCTCCTGGCTCAGGGGGCACAGGAACGTGTCCAGCTGGGATTGGAAACCTCCTGAGAAGGAGCCTCCACACCCTCCCTGGGCAGCCTGGGCCAGGGCTCCCTCACCTCAGCACCAAAGGACTTGCTCCTCCTGGGCCAGAGGCACTTGCTGTGTTCCAGCCTCTGCCCCTTCCCCCTTGTCCTGGCACCACACAACAAACAGTGGCCCCAGCCTCTTGACTCCCACCCTGGAGGGATTTGTCAGCGTTCATGATGTCCCTTCTCCCAGTCCACTCTTTTGGAAGTCTTCAGCCAACACAGCAAAGATTTGAAACCATGAAAACATGCTCTGCTATGAGATTCCCACCCTCCCTCTCTCAGGAGGGAAACACCAGAAAAGACCCCAGATTACACTTTTCCATCACCAGGAAGAAAAACCCCCCAACACTCTGTGCAAAAGCGACAACAAAGGCTATGACCAGCATAAACACAAGAACAATCCATTCACCTTTCTCCAAGATGTGTTTTGCAGAAGAGCCTATGTGTGACCTCTCCTGTGTGACCTGATCTAGGTGACCCTGCTTCTGCAGGGGGGTTGGACTGGATGATCTCTAAAGGTCCCTTCCAACCCCACCATTCTGTGATTCTATGTGCTTTAGGTGCCTGTATCACACAGACATAAATGAGATCTAGCCCTATAGCTCACTGAGGCAGTGCAGTTTGTTCTCCTGTGAAGACACCACTTTATCTCTTCACAGGCTGTTGTTTTATTATGACATTTCCCCCCCCCCTTTTCGTTGGAGCCAACAAATCCAAATTCCTCCGTAAAGTTTGGTCCAGGTGTCGTCTGCAAGAGGTAAAAAGGTGTCATAAATCCAGGAAGCATAAGGGATGGAAGATGAGTTGAGCAGAAGGAGACATGCTGTTGTAACACCAAATCTCAATCAGGGTATCACTTAAATCTCTACAGTCATCATTCAAGCCACTCTTCCCTTTGCAAGACCTGTGTGAGACCATCTGAGCTGGATACTGATCTCAGCATCCTGCCTCGTGTCTCCTATCCAGGTGGGTCTGAATCACTCCAGAGCTGCTGGGCAAGGGCAATTTACCTCTGATTTATCCAGACTTCATACAGAATAGAGATGTGAAGGGATTCTGGTTTCTAGTGGCTCTGCTGCCGTGTCTCTGTGCATCTTTGATGTAATTCAATCTCAGTTTGCTTCTCTCACCGGCGTCTGACCGAGGAGGCTACAGAACTGTTTCCAGAGCTTCCCCCCCCATCTCATTTATCCTGTTCAGTCTGGAGAGGCAAGTCCCTGGAAAAGCCATTGGAAAACAAACCTGCTCTGGTGCCTACTATAAAATTTGGTTATGTTCAGATTAACTCTGAATTCTAGACATTCAAAACCAATGTGAATGGTTTAAAAGCCATTTATCTGCACAGCGATGAAAGGACGAAATTCCTTGGCAAGGTTGGAGGCTCGCTTTCATATCTCGTATACTTTAATCACCACATTTACAGTGCCTGTACTACCTTATTTTTTACATTCTCCACTTGTTATTTTCCACTTCTTCCCCAGCAGCCATAGCACAGGAACCTTTGTAAGGGAGGTGAGATGTCACTACTGATTTAGTAATGATTTTTAGTGATTGCTTTGAATGGATGAGCAACACCCATCCTGGCATTTCTTCATGCCCTCCCCGTGACTGCACACAAAGACAGGCACTCACACACTGACTATACCATCATTTCAGCTCCTTTTTTAACCAGAGATGAGTTTTACTAGCGAGTTAGTCATCAGAGATATACCTAATGCAACACAATTGGCTTTTAAAAACATATTGTTTTAATACTGTCTGAGATGCTGTTACCACGTAAGACGTGAAACTAAAGACAGCCCCTGCACTGAAGAGCTTGTTTGGCTGTAGACTGGTGCCTCTCTGAACAAAAGAACCTCTTTGCAATGTGAAATAGCCTTTGCATTGAACACTAAGGCCTCAAATGTTTGTTTCTAGAGGTTTGTTTCTTCTGGACCCTGAAGGAAAGAAAACAGAAGAGCAGAGGAAATAAAGAGGTTGGATCAGAGCTGAATACCAGCAATTAAATCATTTTGCTCTCTAAATTATCCAACACATGAAGCCAGAAATGACCAAGTAGTGTCTTTTACAGCACCTTTTCTAGAATGCAGTGTACTAACAGCTAAGAAACTGTTCATTACAGGGTTACACCCCAAGCTGTGTGTTGGAGGGGAGGGGAGGGGAGGGGAGGGGAGGGGAGAGGAGAGGAGAGGAGAGGAGAGGAGAGGAGAGGAGAGGAGAGGAGAGGAGAGGAGAGGAGAGGAGAGGAGAGGAGAGGAGAGGAGAGGAGAGGAGAGGAGAGGAGAGGAGAGGAGAGGAGAGGAGAGGAGAGGAGCTTCTGGTTCTTGAGGAGCTTTAACTTCATCCTGAAGTTCATAAGAAATCCTGACAGCATAGCTTTTGCTTAGACTGACCACACTAGATATTTTTTCGTAGAGCACAAGATGTCCTTACATAAATATTTCCCTCAGGAAATCAGACAACCAGACTCTGAGACCACAGAGAGCCAATTATTCCTCCAAGCTCTGTGCTTTTTTTATTCATGGATTTAAAAAGAGTAGCAAGAGTTTACAAACTCCACAATGCTCTCTGCAGAACTGCCCAGAATCCTGCCCAAATCTACTGTCATCAAACATAAGATCAGGACAAAGCTGGAGAGCTTTAAAAATAAAGGGTCACTTCTGAAAACCCTGTGCCCAAGAGCTGTGGTTAGTGTCAAGTTCCACCTCTCCTCAATCTCTCTGCAAAAGGTTCTCCAAAGAAACCACATCTATGTCCCAACATGTAAAGCAAGATAAACTGAGTTTTGAGGGCCACAAAGATGATGAAGGGAGTGGAGCATCTCCTTTGTGATGAAAGGCTGAGGGAGCTGAGGCTCTTGAGCTTGGAGGAGACTGAGGGGTGATCTCATTCATGGTTACAAATCCACCAAGGGTGGGTGTGAGGAGGATGGAGCCAGGCTGTGCTCAGTGATGGCCAATGATAGGACAAGGGGCAATGGGTGTAAATCAGAACACAAGAGCTTCTAAAGAAACACGAGGAAGAATTTGTTCCCTGTTGAGGTGAGGGAGCACTGGCAGGGGCTGCCCAGATGGGCTGTGGAGTCTCCTTCTCTGGAGCCATCCCAACCCCAGCTGGATGAGTCCCTGTGTGCCCTGCTCTAGGTGCTGCTGCTCTGGCAGGGGGGTTGCACTGGATGAGCTTAGCAGGTCCCTTCCAGCCCTTAATGTTCTGTGATTCTGTGTGATCCTTTTCTTTGGGTACAGGGCTTGGTGCTGGATCAAAATCCTTACAAACAAAGTCTCCTGAAAAGACAATGAGAAGTCTGCCTGGCTGTTCAAAGTGCTGTCTATCCTGGATTTGAGAGGAGAAGTGAGATGGCTGATGGTATCAACAGCTGGTTTTAATCATCTTGCTTGGTAGGAGGAGGCTGTGGCTCAGTGAACCATGCAAATCTCTTTAGGTGTTGCATGCATCCCATTGTAAGTGGGAGCAAATGATTTCACTCTCTGGTTTCCACCTCAGTTGTGAGGTCACTTCAGATTGCAGGCAGAAAGTAGGCAACATGGCTCTAATGCAGAGTGCTGCCAGGTAGGACTCCTGCACTGATGGCTCCTAAGTGAATCATGCTTACTTTTTGGAGTGACCCACACCACTCGGGCATGGGGGAAAGCTGAGGTTGAAGTTATCTTGCAAGGGTAAAGCAAGGAAGAGGAATAGAAGAGGAGCATCAGCTCTGTCTTCCAAGTGCACCCAGGATGTGTCTGCTGCAACAGTGAATGTCCTGGTTGGTGCACCAGCAAAGAGAAGGGTGATGGGATTGAAAGATGCCAAATGCCTTGGGAGATGTTTTTAGGTTTGTGTTTAATTACTACAGGGCTCTTCACATAATCATACTTTATTTGTTTTTACTGGTCCATCACACAGAACTGCCTTAAAACACATCCTCAAACAACATTAGATGTCACCTTGACGTTCCCAGTGTGGGTTTTTAGGACCAGTTTGGAAGAATTAAAGGTAAACTTCCAAGAAAACCTGTGTGTAAAAATAACCCCGATACGTAAAAATGGTTCAGATAAACCTCAAAAGACATTGTACAAATGCAGGATGACTGAGGCAGCAAAAGGAATACATGAGAGTGAACATAAAGAGGTTTTATTTTCCTTAATTCCAGTTGAACAGCTCATTATGTCTTTTCCTGGAGCCCACAGACTTGAAAACCAGTCGCGAGCTGAACTGAAGTGGTTGGGATATGTGATCTATAAACATGAGGGCAGCTGAAGCATGAAAGCAGATGATGTGAGGTTGGGGTTTGTGATGCTGATGCTATCTCCTGTTCTTTCAGAATCGCCTGGAGTTATGAGATGGAGCCTGCTGGATTGTGTAAATGTTAACATAGTTTAGTGAGTGTATGAAAGAGGAGGCGGTCTCGAGAGCACGTGGGCATGGGCTGCTGTTCCTCCCGAGTGCCTGGGACTGCAGATCTGTGAAATGAGCAAAAGGGGAGGGGTGGCTTTGGGGTTTTGTTTAAACACCCAGCCATTCAGCTTATATTTGCCAAGTGTGGATTTAAAGCTCTAATTATGGTCAATACGAACTTTGTCATGGGCTGCAATGGAAGTAAGACCCTGCATCCACCAGCTCCTTTTAACTAGGGACACACAGACTGTTTTCCCATTGCTGCTTTAGTGAGGCATACCCTTGAAGCAGGCATGCAGTTCAGTTGATTGTCCTCTGAGTATCAAGGGATACATGATCCATCTACCCACAAAGAGCAGCAGCAAGTGTTGCTCCTCCAAGGAGCCTCTACCTGATGGAAACAGTTCCCATGTCAATCAGCAGGTTGGCAGAGTCATGCTGATTTCCAGCATGACAGCAGCAGCAGATCTGGCTCTGACAGCAGCCAAACCTCTTTGTCTCCATGTAATTGAGTGTTGTCACCGTTCCTGGATGCTCAGATCTGAATCTCATTGTGCTGTGTCCAGGACAAGCACTGAAGGTATCCTGTGACCCAGTGTTTGCTGCTGGCTCCATCTGCACCTTCATTAACTTTCAAGGTTGCCATTATGATATTGCTGGAGGGGACTGCTGCTGTCTTGGGCAGAGAAAGTCAGCCAGAGTAGGAGGAAACCCTCAAGAAAATGATTTAGGGGTATGCCTGTCATTGCATGTACATGTGCACATGTGTGTGCTTTCTTAATTTTGCCCTGACAACCATCTCCAACCACCCCTCTGCAGCCACTGTCCTTAGGTGACCTCTTTTCTCACAGCTTTACCTCCCTGCTCTTTTGCCTAGTTCTATATATACCATTACTGCTCCACATCGTGGGTCCAGCCTTGTGTGGACTTCACCATCACCACATCCAAAGCTAGCTCCATCGTCTTCCCTGTCTCTGACACTTGTTGGCCTGGAGCCCTGGGAGAGTCATCTTCTGCTGTTCACACAGTGATCTCCCCCTCCCCACGTTCCAGGTCCTCCCACCTAATTCAACTCCCTTCTGCACATTAAGCTTCCTCCAGAAGACTCAGCAACACTAACCCCTCATCAGTTAAATGCCCTCTCTGTCCCAGCAACATGTAAGTGTGGAAGGATAGATTAAAATCATGCTAAATTAATACCTGATGTGGGCTTCCCAGAGTGCCTCTTCTTGTAAAACCAGAGAACTTGGCTGCTGAACTCTTTGGGGCAGGATCTGTCTTGCATTTATATCCTGTAAATTTTCAAACCCATTGCTGGTGCTAACAAATAAATAATGATGATTAATCGCCGGTCACTTTGGGCCTGATCCAGCTTTGATTACATCAGTGGGAACCTTTCCACTTGCTGTGTGGGAGTTGGATCAGACCCACAATCCATCCTCTCCTTAGCTCAGCGCTGTCCTCCAGTTGATTTGATCTTGTCTGGCTGAAGGTGTTTGCACTCAGGCAGCTTTTCCTTGCTTTTGTGAAGCTAACGTCAAAGGGACGGACCAAATCCAGAGATGTGCCTACCAGGGACCTCCTGCAACTGATGTCTGGGATCTGAGGGATCGTCATATTTCACATCTTTATCCACTCTGAGAGTTTTGGCAATGTGAGGCTGGTGAAACGCTGCAGCCTGTGAAATAAAAGCTCCCCATGAGAAAGATGGAGAACTCAAATAACTGAAAACCAGCCTGGGAGATGCTCCCGTGAGATGGCACCGCAGCTCAGAGAAGGTGACAGAAGGGAAGATGCCAATGCCTCGTGTCAGTGTGGCTTTTCTACCCTCCAATCACATGAAGGTTGTCACTAAGGGAGCTGAGATGGAGCCCTGAGAAGGAGATTTGTTTTAAATAGCATCCAACTTGCAGCTCTCATCCTTTTGTACACAGCAGAAAACAGGGAAAACAACTCCAGGCACTGATGTCTCTCAGCTGATACAGCTCACTACTAAATAAATGATCAGGTGGCAGGGTTTACATCCATGTCCTCTGAGCACATCAGCCCTTCTGAACCATGTGGTTGAAGGAGAGAATCCTTGAATCTTAAAGGGAAAACAGAATAAGGAACCCGACAGGCAACTGAAAAATAAATCATGGTTTATGTGCATGGAGGAGATCCAGAACATCATCTGATCCTCTGAGGCACCTCTGTCCCTTTGCTAACACAGCAAAAGGGTTCCTTCTGTAATAAGATACACTCTCCATCACCACCCCAGCAATCAAGCAACATCTCACGTTCTGCCAGACACCTGGCCAACTCCTTCCACCTCTGACCCCTTGATGAACACCCCTATCTCCAGCTTCCCGAGATTTTCACATGGGGCAGAGTTATTCCTCACTGAGCATTAATCCTGCTGCTGCAGGAAACGCCTGTAAATTACATCCTTTCCTAAAGTGGATCAGCTGCCTGGGAAAATGCAGGCACAACTCATGAGCTGTCCTCAGATGTTTATACGTGAGAGATAGTAGGTGAAATGTTTACTATCTCCACCAGTGTTAGGATCTATCTATCTGAATGTGGTCACATGCCTTGTGTTGGCACCTAAATGCTCCTTCAGCATTAAAGATTTGGGTAGATCATCCATGTGATGCAGGGTGCAAGATATTATCAGCATTGTGTGGAGAAGGAGCTGATCAATATAGATTACCCTGTCAAAAATATTCCTGCTTGCCCAGTTTCCAGGCTTCTAGATGCCCAGAAGTACTGACCCATCTGCTGGTGAGGATGTCCTGGGTGTAGAATCATAGAATCATTAGAGTTGGAAAAGACCTTTAAGATCATCGAGTCCAACCCCTCACCTCACACTGCCAAGCCCATCACTAAACTAAACCATGTCACACAGCACCTCATCTACACATCTTTTGACTACCTCCAGGGATGGGGACTCCCCACCTCCCTGGGCAGCTTGTTCCAGTGCTTAATAACCCTCTCAGTGAAAAAGTTCTTAATGTCCAATCTAAACCTCCCCTCAACTTGAGCCCATTTCCTAGTGTCCTGTCATTCATTACTAGAGAGAAGAGACCAACACCCCACCTCACCACAACTCCCCTTCAGGTAGTTGTAGAGAGTCCTCATGTCTTCTCTCAGCCTTCTCTTCTCTAGGCTGAACATCCCCATCTTCCTCAGCTGCTCCTCGTAAGACCTGTTCTCAGCAATGCTGTTGTCAAATCAGCTGTGACAAGGGCCACCTTCATCCCTGCACCATGCAAAGCTGATGAGCACAAGGTCCAGTGTGCCAAGCTGTAGTGCTCCAGAACAGACATTCCTGTGTGCCAGAGCTTCTGCCCTATGCCAGAGAGGCTTCCCAAAATAGATTTTGTTCCTGTCGAGGACCTCTCAAAGAATGTCAGTTCCTGCTTACTTATCACTGAAATCACTGAAACTGAGGGATATTTGTCTTTCATGAGTAGTTCTCTTAAGTGGCAGTAGAGTAAACTTGCAGTTTGGATTCCAGGGAGTCAGAAACCAGGAAAGCAGTGATGACACCCCAACATGAACAGGAGCAGATCCCAGGCAGCTCTTAACAGCAGAAATGTGTCTGCCCTCTGGGAAAAGCTGTGCTGCTGCTTTACCTTCCAGTTTCAACTTTGTCAGCCTTCAAAATCATAGAGTTTGTATTGGAAGGGGCTTCCTGGAGGTCATCCAGTCTGGCCTCTCTCTCACAGAGACCTCCAGCGGTCATCCAGACCAGCCTCCTCCCCAGAGCAAGTCTAATTAGACCTGGTTGCTCAGCCACTTGGCTAGTGAGATCTTGAAGACTCTAAAGGATGGAGATTCAGTTGGGAGCAATCCATTTTCATGATGAGCCCAGGCACAGGGGACATTTTGGGATCTGTTCAGGTAGTTCAAGGAAAAAGAAAGATGCTTTGTAGGCAGATGCTGTGTTACCTGTGCCTGAAAGTCTTGGGAGTGTGTGTCATTAAGATCAGGTCTAGTTTCACTAGTGAGCAATACTTGGTCCTCACCAAGAACAAAAAATATTCCCCTTCCTCATATTTGTCAGCACATGGAGCTGTTTGTCAGCAAAAGGCTGCCCAGGGAGTCTCCTTCCTTGGAGGGCTTCAAAATCCATATGGACACATTCCTGTGTGACCTGATCTAGGTTGGACCTGCTTCTGCAGGGGGGTTGGACTGGATGAGCTCTAAAAGTCCCTTCCAACCCCACCATTCTATGATTCTGTGGCAGAAGGTTTTAAATGGCCTTACAACCACTTTTTAATGGTAAATTAAAACAGATTCTAGATTAGTCAAGATATTTGCCCCCCCCAAATTCGTGTTACTTGCTTGGAAAGTCAGATGAGGGATAAGCTGTTTCAAGGATGCTCTTTTGCCCTGGTTCTGTGGTACCAGGAAACCCCCCTCTGGTGCTTGCAGAATGAATGAACCAGCCAAAGATCTGAAGGATGTTAATCAAATCCATTCACACAGGATTAATTTTCCTTCAAACAGAGGAAGCAGTTTATTAGGGGGTATCCTGGTTGATAATAAACTGAACATGAACCAGCAATGTGCCCTCATGGCCAAGAAGGCCAATGGCATCCTGGGGGAATCGAGTGTGTCCAGCAGGTCAAGGGAGGTTCTTCTCCCCCTCTGCTCTGCCCTGGTGAGGCCTCAACTGGAGTCCTGTGTCCAGTTCTGGGCTCCTCAGCTCAAGAGGGACAGGGAACTGCTGGAGAGAGACCAGTGCAGGGCCACCAAGATGATCAGGGGACTGGAACATCTTTCATAGGAGGAAAGGCTGCGGGACCTGGGGCTGTTTAGTCTGGAGGAGACTGAGAGGGGAGCTCATTAATAGTTACATGTATTTGAAAGATGTTTGTCAAGGAGGTTGGGGCATCCCTTTCTTCTGTAGTGTCCAGTGAGAGGACAAGGGGTGTTGGGATGAAGCTGGAACGCAAAAAGTTCCACTAAAACATAAGGCAAAACTATTTCAGTGTTGGAGTGAGGGAGCCCTGGCCCAGGCTGCCCAGGGAGGGTGTGGAGGCTCCTTCCCTGGAGCTCTTCAAGACCCACCTGGACACGTTCCTGTGTGACCTGATCTAGGTGACCCTGCTTCTGCAGGGGGTTGGACTGGATGATCTCTAAAGGTCCCTTCCAACCCCACCATTCTGTGATTCTGTGATTTTGTGATCTTCTATAAACACATCCCAGTTGTAGGCACTGAACCACCCTTTGCTGTTGCACATCACCCCAAGTGATAAAGAATACCACCATATGGATTTTCTCATCTCTTCTCCCCTCTGGACATGAAAGAAATCTTTTCTAGCACTTTTTCTTGTTCTCTGAGCAACTTAAGAGCAATTCTACACCATGGTGTGTATTAAAGAAGGGAATGTCTCCATGTCATCCTCTTCCACAGGAGGAATCACCGTCATTCCCCTAACATCTGAGATGGATGTTCAGAATGGAGATTTGAGTCCACACAGAATGCAAAATGATATTTTACCCCGAAATAAATGAATGCCAATCCATTTCCCTAGGTAGTTTTGGGGTTTTTTTGCTGTGAAACACTGCAATCCAGTCCATGGAAAACATTATTTTCTTTGCTGCTCCTCACATCTGCCAGAGAGGCTGTTTGCACAGATTTTTTCATTGCTTTTGTTTTTGTTTCCCCTGAAAAGATACATGCTGAAGCTTCAGGATCAACTGTGTGTTTTCCTTGAGATTCAACATGCTCATTAACTAATTGTGCTGGCATGGAGAAGCTTGAAGATAACAAAGGGCAGCCTGGATCCTGCTCAGTTGGAAACAGGAAATATTATCATACAGAAAGGGAATTTTCAGGACAACCTCACTCCTCTCCCCTCTCATGGCTCAGAGTGGGAGGATACACTCAGATATAGTTGCTGTGCTCTTGTCAGGCTGTGATATGTCTTTAGATCAGGCTGAAATGCAATCTCTTGGCAGGCTGCAGTAGGTACAGGGGTTTGGATGTTAGCAAATCATGGAATGACTATCATAGAATCATAGAATGATGGGGGTTGGAAGGGACCTTTAGAGATCACCTAGTCCAACCCCCCTGCAGAAGCAGATCTCACCTGAATCAGGTCACACAGGAACGTGTGCAAGTGGGTCTTGAGGATGTCCAAGGAAGGACCCTCCACATCCTCCCTGGGCAGCCTGGGCCAGGGCTCCCTCACCTCAACAATGAAATAGTTTTTCCTTATGTATTATGGTTGGAAAAGACCTTTAAGATCATCACACGGTGTGAAGGGGAGTGAGGAGGTCTGTAAACAAAGTCCCACGATGGAAACAAGAGGAAGGCAGGCATGACTCAGAGGAAACAGGCTTTGCAAAGTCAGGATTAGTTTGTGCCTCACTGCTTGTTTTCAACACAGCTGAGGCCTGCAGTGGAAATGCAATTGTAGGGGTAGGTGCAACAAAGAGGTTCTTCAAGGGGGTGTGAAGTGACCTGGCTTCTCACTATGTTTTGGTAAGAGACAGCAGTGTCTGCTCCTCTTCAACCTAGGTCCTGCATCATGCTGTTGGTCTGCTGGACCTGGCCAACATCTCTAAAGAAAAGTATCGTTGGAAACCAGCTCACACAGGGGAAAACCGAGTTAGTTTTGATGGTGTGTCTTGTTTCCTTCCCTTCTCTGTCAGATTGCTGTTGTTCTTCTTTCTCTGTGGGACTCCTTGAGCTGTGCAGAGCCTGCAGGCCCTGGGCACAGAATGATCACTTCACTGTTGGGGAGGATTTTTTCAGTCCAGAATTTGGTGTTACTCCTGATTTTGAAAGGAAAACAAAGTTTTAGAACTTATCTCCAAAACCCAAGTCAGGAATCATACACAATGCCCTGCTCAGCTCTGGCCTGGAGCCAGTAGCTTTGTGCCAGCCCACCTTCAGGGCCTTCCTAGAGCTGGCAGCTTGGTGGGCAGCCCTCAAAGTTGCCCACCAGGGAGTCTGGAGACCTATTCTGAAGCGTTTCTGAAGTGTGCACTCCCCAGAAGTCCTCCCAGTTCACCCAGTAGGAAACCAGGCTCAGGCCTCGTTGTCAGGAGAATTCCAGGCAAGTTGAATGTTCATCCACAAATTGCTTTGATTTCAGCAATTTGTAACCAGACCAGGATCTGAGATGTCTTCCAGCCTTCTCTATGCCATGTCACATATATACACATGTGCTCCTGGGATACTGTGGTCTCTCATGAAACTTTGGAGTTGGAAGGGGTAAGAACGAAGATGAGATGAACCTGGATGAAGAAGGAATAATGAATACTGTATGGGGTCTAGATGTCACCTTACAGTATCCTTGCTGGACACACAATCTCACCACTGAAAACAACAAGATTTCCTCTTCTCTACTCAATAGCCCAATCCAAAAGTTTCCTCCTTGGTGTCTCCTTCACATGTATCTTCTGACCATTGCCAGGCTGTGGCAGAAGCCATCAGCTCACAAGGGAACACATGAGAGTACATTCAGAGCCACTGTATAGACCTTCATAGAAACTAAATGTGCTGCAGAGAAAATAAAGTCCAATCTGGAAAATTAAATCCCTTCTCCTAAGCTTCTTAATCTCTAGGCAGTTCACTTCACAACAAGACATTATCTGGGGCTGTCTGCTTGGAGAAACAAATTGGGTATTTAAAGGATCTGGAACCCATTATTGAGGTGTAAGAAATTAAATCTTTGTAATCAGGACCAAAAACATAAAAAAAGGAAGCAAACCCAGACATTAAACAAACCAAGCACTCAAATTATCCTGTGAGACAAATATGAGTCCTAAGAGAGGCAGAAACATTTCAGGCAAACTCAGGGTTGATTTTCAAACGAGTCTGGAGGAAAAACAGGGACAGGCAAGAATGAACCAAACTCTGAGCTCAGCTGAGCTGGAGATCTGCAAGAACTCAGGGTCAGATTTGGGGGAATCCAGGCTGATGGGTGAGGTAGAAACCACGCCAGGCAAGGAGTTTGAAGTGCAAGACAACAAGTTTTGCGTGTCTTCAACATACAATTGAGACAATGATCAAATGGATATTCCACCCAGCAGGCAGGACAGCTTCCTGCTCTGGTTTATAGCTACATGAGTCCCACTGCCAGAGCAAGCGTTTCTGGAGCTGGACAGTAAAACAGAGCTAATGTGGGTGTTCATCTGGACTTGGGTTTCTTTAGGCTTGAAACAGTGGTGCCATCAGCTCCATCGGTGATGGTTCATTATGAGTAGGTCTTGTTGAGGCTGAAATGTAAAATACCTAACTGCCAAGTGAAGGAGGAATGAACTGGAATGATTCACAGCATCTTTGGCTTGAACTGAACTTAAGAAAGAGCCAAAATATACCTTTGAAAAAATCTTCATTTAATGCACAAACGTTTCTGGAGCAAATGGATCTATCAATTGATCTCCCTCTTCAATCATTGTTAATCAAGGATGCCTGAAAACAAGATCTCAGCACCCTTGGGCTCCTGATGTTACATCCCTAAAGCTGTTCTTGTGGACATCATCATTATTTCCATAGCAACCACCTGCAATGGCACAGTGGATTATGACTTCAGAACAAGAATTAATACTAGCAGGCAAAGTCTCAGGGGAACCTTTTGATTTTCTTGTGCCATAAAAGACACAGTTGCAAGAGGAATGAGAAGAAAGAACAACAGAAAATACAGCATGGATGCAGGCTTGCTTTGAAAACAAATATCTGGTTTGTTCTGACAGGATATGAAACTCTTAATATCCTGCCCTGAAGTGTTTGTGGAGTGTTGGAGATCACAAGTGAATTGCTGAGACCAGTCCACGAGGCATAGGATGAAATGGGACCTCTTGGGTTAAAGAATCTAGTTCCCCTGCTATTATACTTAGTCCTATTATTTAAATCCATTCAGAAAAGAAATGATCAACTCCATCTGAAAGCATATTCATTTCTCACACAGCACTTCTTTCTTTGGAAAGTTGTTCTGGATCCTCCCACTTCTGAACATGAGAAACATTCTACTTTCTAATCCTCACTTCATTTGTCAACAGGTTATGGCCATCTGTGCTTGTACCAAGGTTTCTACTAGCTTAAACAGTGCTTCTCCTTGCCTGCTGCTTACTCTGCTGATGTTTTGTATAAAGCCCTATGGAAGCCAAATTTCTCATACTCTTCTTTCACAAGGTGCCTAAAATATAATCAGCAAAGTGAGAAAGTCGCTGTAACATCAAATCAAATCAGATTAATGGTGTCCCACTGCTAGTATTAAACGATTGTTTGACCAAAACCTCCACACCTGAACAGTCTTGACATTTAAGGTGAATGTGATCTTGCTCTGAAATCATCACCTGGCCTTTCCTGCCTTAAAACCTGACATCTTGACAAAACCTTTGTGTGCCAAACCCCTAGAAATAACCAAAGCTGGGCTCCTGCAGGAAATGTGAAATGCAGTGGGATGTGGGGAGGAGACTAACACCACAATTCCACTAGTATCACCTGAAAACTCTACCATGAACAATGTCAAACTCTTTTGCAGCCCTGGCTGTGAATTGCCACCCTCCTCTCTCTCCTTGGACCAGCATGGACATTCTAGGGAGTGGTCCAAGGATGGTTCAAGCATCCACCTCTTAGACCTCTGGACTGGGGAGATGGGCACTTTTCCACCTCTCCAGGAGCTTAATGGCATCTAGGCAAAGTTGTCTAGCCAAAGTCATCTACTGAATGAGCCCTGAGCCATGTAAAATCTGTTAATGCCACTTTCCATGATCTAAACAACACAAAGAAAACAATGCCAAGCATGTACTGAAACAAGCTATCACGGAAGATGCATAATTTAGTAGTGGGAAGCACAGGGAGCTCCTGTCAACTGTCTCCAACACCTCTGAAAATCAGGCACCATATGCCCCAAAAGTGAGGCACATCAACTCAGCTGTCATTTCTGAATGCATTGGCATATGGCCCAACATCTACACGCTTTGGATTGACCAATCCAGCCAAAATCATGTAGCAAATCAGGGGCTGGCATCATAAATGTACATTCATTGTATGTTACAGCAGCAGAGACAACAGAGCAGATTAGCAAGGAACAAGAGAGCTTCATACAGCAAGACAATAGAGCTAGGAGCTATCTAACAAACTGAGAGTGACATGTAGCTATTAGATTTGGAGTTCTTCCTTGGGCTAGTGAGATTTCTTACCATCTGGGAGAGCTTTGAAAGAGAGCAGGAAGAGGCTTGATGAATGTTGCGTGGGGGAGTGTTGCGTGAAAGGACGTTTGACGTTGCGAGCAAGCCAAGCAAACAAAGAGCACAGTCAAAAGGGAGACAGAGGGGAGAGAGAGGGAAGAGGTTGTGTGGGAGATGAGGGGAGAGGCCTGACTTCAGCATGAAAGAGGCCCCTCGACCCGTGGCAGTCCACACCGTTCTGCGTGTAGGAGGCAAACAGACCCTTCACACTCCGTACGCTTGTGTAAGACCACGGTGCTGCAAAGCTTTCGGCTGCCACCACAAAACACCCACTTGCCTCACACCATAGAATCACCATAGAGTCACAGAATGGTGGGGGTTGGAAAGGACCTCTAAAGATCATTTAGCCCAACCTCCCTGCTACAGCAGGTCCACCTAGATCAGGTCACATAGGAACGTGTCCAGATGGGTTTTGAAGACCTAGAAGGAAGGAGCCTCCACACCCTCCCTGGGCAGCCTGTGCCAGGGCTCCCTCACCCTCACAGTGAAAGAGTTTTTCCTTATGTTTAAATGGAACTTTGTGCATTCCAGCTTCATCCCATCACCTCTTGTTCTGTCACTGGACACTACAGAAAAAAATGTCTCCCCATCCTCTTGACAAACACCTTTTAAAGACTTGTAAGTGTTAATGAGATTCCCCTCAGTCTCCTCTTCTCCAGGCTGAACAGCCCCTGGCCCCACAGCTTTTCCTCCTCAGAGATGCTCCAGTCCCCTGATCATCTTGGTGGCCCTGCACTGGCCACTGTCCAGCAGTTCCCTGCCTCTCTCAAGCTGCGGAGCCCAGACACAGGACTCCAGATGAGGCGTCACCAGGGCAGAGTAGAGAGGGAGAAGAACCTCCCTTGACCTGCTGCCCACACTCTTCTTGATGCCCCCCAGGATATCATTGGCCTTCTTGGCCATGAGGGCACATTGCTGGTTCATGGTTAGTTTATTACCAGCCAGCACTCCTTCTCCACAGAGCTGCTCTCCTGCAGGTCAGCCCTCATTGTGTTCCCACCAGTTTCCACAGAGATGTGTCCACAGAGAAGGATGCATGAACCCTTGATGCTAGAAGGAGAGCTGCTGGGGTGGATCTACCAACAGACCAATCCTTCTCGGGCTATTTGAGGGAGAGTTTCAAGTTATCACTGGCATAAGAGTTTCTTTGCTGGAATAGGCTGCACTGTGCTGTCTAATCCAGCAGGACCAGTGCAGATCCTGAGGAGCTGAGAAGCCTGTTGCTTTCTCTACGACGTTGGCCCACAGCACTGTGAGTCCTGGGAGCTGCAGCTCTTCCACAGGATAATTCCTAAATGTCTTGTATTCGTGGGACAAAACATTTCTTGTGGGCTATCAGGTAGCATCAACCACCAAACCCTGAACTGAATGCTTCACTGCAATTCCACAGACCAGATGTCATGGCCTTGTAAGCCTGAGTTTGGGAATTGCTGTTCTGTGATTTAACCTTCACATTCATTCCTCCCTGTCAATTTTGTTGTCTTCTGTGATGGCCCACCCTAGTTCTGAAGAAATAAGTGTTCTGCATGTTAGAGTCAGGCTACACTAGAGTGTCCTAGATGTGCTGCAAATATCATCTCAGTCTCCTTTCTGTCACTTTGGAGCCAGCAGCTCTTGTCCTGTCCCTCCAGGCCCTTGCACAAAGTCCCTGCCCATGTTTCTTGGGGGCCCTTTAGTGCCTGGAGGCTGCTCTAAGGTGTCCCCAGAGCCTTCTCTTCTCCAGGCTGAACACCCCCAGCTCTCTCAGCCTGTCTCCAGAGCAGAGGGGCTCCAGCCCTGGTATCATCTCCGTGGCTCCTCTGGACTGGCTCCAGCAGCTCCATGTCCTTGTGCTGTTGGTGCCTGTGGTGCTTTGGCCCTGGCTGGGTGCCAGATGCCCACCAAGTCACTTTATCACTCCACCTCCCAAACTGGACAGGGCAAAGAGAAACAAAACAAGAAGTTTGTGAGTGGAGATAAGGGCAGGGAAATCACTCAGCAATGGCCATCATGGGCAGAACAGACTCAACTTGGGGAGAAATAGTTTGTTTTATTAATGTACCAACAGAGCAGGGAGATGAGAAATAAACCTGACCCTTAATCCCCCTTCCCCCAGCCCTCCCTTCTCCCTGGGTCTCTCCCTGCTCCCCCCAAGTCAGTTCATCTCAGATGGACTTTGCTGCTGCTTCTTTTCAGGGGGAGGCCTCCTCACACTTGCCCTGCTCCAGTGTGGGGTCCCTGCCATGGGACACAGTCCTCCAGGAACTGCCCCAGCGTGGCTCCTTCCCACTCCCCCTCCTTCTGCACTGCCCTGGCTGCCTGCAGAGATGCTGCTCTCACATTCTCCCTCCCTTCTACTGCTGTGGTTTTGCCTCTGCCCAGCAACTCCTTCCCCTTCTCAAACACATTATTCATGGAAGCATTGCCTCAATCACCAGTTGGCCAGGCCTGGGTCAGCTGTGGGTCCATCTTAGAACTGGCATTGGCCCTGTCAGCTACAGGGGAAGCTTCTAGCAGCTCTTTGTTTAAAGAAGCCATCCCTGTAGCCCCCCACTACCAAAACTCGACCCAGGCAAAACCACTACAGTGCCCCAGAGCTGGATGCAGTACACCAGGTATTCTCTTAGATGGTCTTCTCAGCTCCTTGTTTCCAGGGCTGCATGTTAGGCTGTGTGTTTTGTTAGCCCTCTGTCTGTGTGTGTACACCCAGGCACAAAAGTGCATGCATGTGCAAACATAAAAGACTCCCAGCTGTGAAAAGGACAAAACTCAGGTCTCAGTTGTTGACGTAGTCCTTTCCATCACAGGCTCTCAAAGCATTTTAAAGGTGGTCATTAATATTTTCAGTCCCTTCTAAAATGACAGCTTCAAAAGAGCTGTACCAAGCCCAGCCTACCTCTGTGAGACTTGATTAGGAAAACCACATTTTCTCCCTCCTGCCAGATGCTTTCAAACCCTGCCCTTGTGTATTGCTCTACTTTATCTGTCTGTTGGCCAGTCATGGATAGAAAGATCTCACTCCAGTTTTGCACTGTGCAGCCTCAGATCTAATCCCCATGCCCTCCCTTCTGTGATTTATGGGAGCAGGCCAGCCCTGCAACCTTCTCCTTTTAACGCTGCACCTGCACATCATGGCTAACAGTTTTAGGCACTTTCCTGCAATAACTCATAAGATCTCTTTCCCAGGCAGCCACGCCTTTCCGTTAGCAGATATTTCCCCTCCTGGTCCTTTGCTCTCCAGCTCATTTTTTGAGTGTCCTCAGCCTTTCCCCAGATGCTGAAATGATCCAAGTCCTGTGGTAACAGACTGTGCCGTGTTTGTGGTGTGCTCAGCTGCTTAATGCAGCATCACATTTGGCTTCACTACTCTCCTCCCCATTAGCTGCACCAAGGCTGTTAACAAAAATAATCCCACAGCTGAATTGCAACACACATACCCAGGGAAACTCCATCAGCAGCTTCTTTCCCATCAGCAGTAGTTTTGCACTTCTTCAGCTTCTGGCCTGGTTTTGCTCAACTTTCTTTATGTTGGGGCAGTTTTTGTGTCCCTGACCTTGCTCAAGCTCCTGATTACATGCTCTTTAAATGACCTCAGAGAAGAAGGAATATCTGTATCTCTCTCTGTATATATAGATGTATATCAAGTATACCAGGGGACCAACTTGGCTGGTGAATTATGCATCTGAGTTCAGACCTTGAGTACACAGTCTGCTACAAGCACCTACTTAACTGAAACAGGGAGATTTGGGCCCTGAGATGCCATGCCATGCCATGCCATGCCATGCCATGCCATGCCATGCCATGCCATACCACACTGTGTCACTTCCAAGCTGATCTTCCCAGGTGGAGCCTCTGATTTTCTTTTGTATTTGAAAGCTGGAGCAGCAAGGAGGAATTTGTACCTAAATATGTCAAACCTGGGAAAACACCTTGATATGAGGAACAGCTTTATTTTTCAACAGGAAGAAGAGGAGCTGAACAGAGTTCTCTGTCAGCAGCCATCCCAACTATACAGTATTTTCTTATCAAGGTGGCCACTGAGACAAGAGAGCTTTAAAGAAAATTGTCCATATGCATCCAGGACCTGATCTAGGTGAGACCTGCTTCTGCAAGGGGGTTGGACCAGATGATCTCTAAAAGTCCCTTCCAACCCCTACCATTCTATGATTCTATAACACCATTGGACAGACCCAGGCCCCACATGCTCTGTTTGCTTTCTGGAAAGAAGGAACTAGTGTGGGATTTGGCCATGGAATTAGGTGTTCAATAAAAAAACCAACCAACCACTGCTTCTGCACAAAAATCCAGGCTGTGGGAAGAGCCTCATTGCATCTTCAGGAAAGAAGAAAACAACTAGGGTGAGTCCTCAGGCTGGGAAACCTCCACAGCATCTGTTCTTGGATGGTCAGGCTCAGATGCAGCCACGATGTGACCTAGGGAATTAGGCAGCTGCCTGCTGTCTCCCACAACTTGCTATTACATCCTTCACCTTCTGATGAGTGCAATTAAAGATGTGCTGAAACAACCAAAGTATCTTTGCATCACAATCATTCATTCTTGCTAATATCTTTGATTGCACATTGAAAATGAGTGATGCACTTCTCATGTGTGACACAACTGTTGGTTTTTCTCTGCTGCATGGTCATTGTAATAAAAGATATTGTTTGAGAAAGGAAATTAGTTGGCATAGCTTCAGGATTCATCACCCCTGAAATCAAATGTAGACATTAGGAAGCTCTAGTCTGCCTTCTGTATCATGTAGGCTTATGATTTTCACTCAGGTGTATCATCCAGGTTGTGTTTCCAGAAAGCATTGGTGGCACATGCCTTCCTTAAGCAGCTTGTGCTGATGGGAGTTATTCTCTCCTGTTGAGCTCTTCGAAGCATGCACTGAACTTTAAGCACAGTCCATTGACATCAGAGGGTGTTGAGACATTAAAGTGTTGATAAAGCTCAGTGGCATATGAAAAAGGCCAGACACACACACCACAAACTCCCCAAGTGACAACTATTTCTTCTCCCATACTGAGTTTCATCTAAGGTTAAATCAGAAAGGGATTTTATTCAGTGCTGGTTTGCTCTTTCAAACCCTCTGGCTTGCCTGGTCAGTTCTCCAACAGATACCCACCAGCCTTGGTGCTTTTCTGGAGAAGTCCTTTTCAAGTTGCTGTCACCTCCAAAAGCTCCACATCTCTGGGTACCATCTGACTTTCTTTTTCTGAGGGAGACTTGAGTCCAAATCTTCCCATGGATGCCTTTTAATAGGCTTCACCCCAGATGGAGATTGGAATCGCTCAGACTGGCACTGCTGATTTACACCAAGCTGATGCCCATCAGAACCCATCCTGTGGATTTATGCTGCACACTGGCTGGTCCCAGACTGTGCTCTTCAGGATGCAGATCCCTTCAGACAGATGGTAGCAGCAGCAACTGAATCTTTTCTTTCTGAACATTGAAAACAAAGATAGTCCAGCATTTCACCTTTAAACCTGCTTGGCATCAGGTCAGGTTGACACTTGTAGTCAGGATGCACTGATGAAATGTCCCAAAACTCAGCTGTAACGACCTCTCCATATCTCTCCCACAGGCTGCACCACCTCTAGATCCCATGAAATGACATGGAGCCCCACTCAGACCCTAGCACGAGGCACCCCATAGGGTTTATTTCTCCTTTAGATGTGACTCAAAACTCACTGAGGCCAGACAGGGATTTTCCACTAAATCAGGCCCTCAGCCTGCTTCAATACAGGCAATTCAGTGCCTGCAAGGACTGAGTGTATCAGTCCAAGGTAGCTGGATTCCATCACTGGTTCTGCCACTTGCCTTTTCAGTAGGTTTCTGGCCTCTGTTTCTTCTCTTGACTCTCTGTAGCAGAGGATCTGTCTTATCCTTGTGGGACCAAAGACACAGCAGCCTCCACTGAGATACTGAGATGCTGCATTTAGATACATTTTAAAGCAAAATACATTTAATTCAGTTGTGGGAACCTCCTAGATCTCCTTTACTGCTCATGCTAAAATAGCTTCACCACTTCACTTGGGAAGAGGCAGAGTGGACACTCTGGTGTAGAGCAAGTGACCATACAACCCAATATCTTTGATTGCCATGAAAACACTGTGGATTTGATACTTCCCTTGAGTCCAGCCTGTGAGCATTTTCTGCCTAGTGCATTTCATGGCTGAAGTATGTTTATTGAGTCATCTCCAATGGATCTCTCTTCCAAGGACTCCTCTCAAGGCCATAGTCATGTTTTGTGTCCATCACATCATGTGATAAGGAGTTACACACGTTAACTGCTCACTTCAAGGACTTCTGCTGCTCTTGGGGTCCACTCATAATGGGGTGAAACTCACTGGTGAAGTTGTGTCAGCCCATGAAGTTGTTGTAGCCTTTGCAAGAGTTACCCCAGGTAAGCATCTCAGCCAAGCAACCATGATGTGTGGAGTTCAAATGTGGTGTATCTTAATATGCAACACTTGGATCTTCAAACACTTTTATAAGCTGGTGCCTCACTCCTCTTGCTCTGCAACACATCAGCCAGGTCCAAGGCTGCAGCCTGGCTCTGGCTTCAGGCAATGTAGATCATAGCCTGGAAGCTAAAAAGCACCTCAGAATAACAGGCTCTCAGATTGTCTGCCAGTGCCTCGTGCTATGAAATACAGTTCAGCTCATAAAATGTCAAAGGTATGTCAGTGTGAAGAGAAAGAAATGAAAAAAAAGAGAGGAGAAAAGTTGGAAAAGAAGTTTTGATAGCAGCCAGGAAAATATAACTCCTTCTACTTAATCTTTCTTTGCTCCTTCTGAGCTTTCTTTCAGGAGGAAAAAAATAGGAAGAAGGGTTAAAATTGGGCAGGAGCAACTAAGTGTCTGTTGGCTTTGTATCAAGGAATCATACACATCAAGTGCTGAAGTCCTTGCAACTCTTTCACACCCTTCTCCACATGCTATCTCTGAAATTCCTTCACCTCTCCTCTTCCAGCAGCCAGGACAGCAGCTGCCTGCTGTGCTCAGCTGTCTCACAGGTACGATCATGTTTGCTCTGGGCTGTGAGGCTGCAGGAGACAGTAGTCACTTTGAGTTTCACGGCACTTTCTCCTCTCAGATCTGCTCACATTTCAAGGGACCCCAGACAAGGGTTACAGGGCAGGAGAGGTAATGGTGAGGGAAAGACGAGTTCCCCAAATGGACACAGTTGAAAGATGATTAGTGAGCTGGAGCAGAAATGACTGTAGCATGTCCTTCTGCCTTGCTCCTCAGAGCACCAGGCACAGACTGGACACGTTGAGTTGTCTTTGACCCCTGAAACAGTCCCCTATGGAGCTTCCCAGACCAATGCATCTCAGAGCTGCCCTCCTTTTGCCCTGCCTTCCACATCACGCTCAACATCCAGCCCTCAGTGACATCCCATCGAGGGTGGCATCCCCTGATCACTCCATCACTGCCCATCACCCAGCTCAAGGACAGCAAAGAGGGTTTTCTTCCCTTCCTGCCACTCGACAAGGAGGCACAGTTGCTCAGCATGGGACCAGTAAGGCTTCTCCCAGCACTCCTCATCAATTGCTCGTCCTCTGAGGGCCTCTGCCTGGCTCTGCTCCACTAATGTTCTCTGTGTCATACCAAAACCATCACCCGGCACCAGTGCGTTTGTCTGTGGAGACCAGCGAGCAGTGGGTCAAGAGTGCACCCCAGGAGAACGTGGTGTAAGTAACTGACTCCATCTGCTGCGGGTCACAACAGCTCCAACTCATCAGAGGGAACCAAGGAGCCTCAAAACAAGCAGCAAAGGGGGCTTTCTGCATCCATCCAGGGAGCTGGCACTGGAAGAAGCCAAACAGGCTCTCAGTGTTTACGCTGTCAGGCTCCGAGGTATTCATCTTCATCCCGAAACACATTCCTCACAGAACACTTCTGTGCTTCAAACTGTATCATTGGGAGAGCCAAGGAAATAAAATTCAAGAGGATGATGGGGAGCAGTCCTGCAGGGGTTGTTGCAAACCCAAGCTGGAAATTTTCCTCCCTGGGTCCCCTCCAGTGGGATCAGAATCTTGGAGCAATTAATGGTCAGCAGAGAAAGGGATGGTGAGCATTGCTGGTGTTCAGGACATGTAGCTATTAGATCAAGATCTAAGCAGGACCATCCCTTGATTGTCACCTGCTCTCTCCTCCAAATATTAGGCACAAGAAAAGTCAGAGCTCTAATAATCACAGAATCATAGAATGGTAGGGGTTGGAAGGGACTTTTAGAGCTCATCCAGTGCAACCCCCCTGCAGAAGCAGCTCCCACCTAGATCAGGTCACACAGGAACGTGTCCATGTGGGTCTTGAAGAGCTCCAAGGAAGGAGTCTCCACACCCTCCCTGGGCAGCCTGGGCCAGGGGTCCCTCACCTCACACTGAAAGAGTTTTTTCTTATGTTTAAATGGAACTTTAAGGTCTTCAAGACCAACCTGGACACGTTCCTGCGTGACCTGATTTAGGTGGGACCTACTTCTGCAGGGAGGGTTGGACCAGATGATCTCTAAAGGTCCCTTCCACCCCCTACCATTCTATGATTCTATGATGTCCCAGCTGTAATTATAGATGGCATTCCTTTCTCCATAAGATATTCCACTGCCTGGGAGAAGGAAAAACTTGTGCAAGCCTTGATGCCAGCTTGTTGGTCCTTCTGTCACAGAGAACAGAGGCTTGCAATAGCTTGCTGTTTATTGTTAGGTGGTTGCCTCCTTGGCCACCTTGCATTTTTTTTCACTGTGCCAAAATCCTTGAAACATTTGATTATTTTAAATGGATTGGCTGTGCTGGGTGACAGAGAAACCACCCAGGATGAACCTGAGGATAAATTCCTAGGGCTAAATAAAGGGCCTACTTCTTGTACGTCCCTTGGTGTGTCATTCAGCAAAGTGGATTTGGTAGCAGTGGTGGGAGCTGTAATTTACCATCTCAGGCAGAGAGCCAAGAAATATGAGTTTGTGACGTCAAGAGAAATTCTCCTCCCTCATCAATTTAGTACTAGCACACGATACCAACTTCTGGGGCAGCTTTGAGTCCTGGTCTTGAGTTGTCCCACATGTCAGATGGAAGAAGCTGAAATGCCTGGAAGAGGTGTCTGACCTACTCCCCTAAGGAGGGCAGAGTAAGGCAGAACAAGATGAAATTTGCAGGCAGTTTCCTTTGCCTTCTGGTTCCTGTGGCTTCTGGCTGCCCTTGCTTGCTTTGTTGACAAAACCAAGAATCTCACAGAGCCACTTGTCACCTGGAAAAGGTGATTTGAGAAGATATCAGTGGAAATTTTTAGAAGGAAAAAACAAGGAAGCTCTCCTGGGTGGAGAATAGGAATTTGTATATCCTTCTTGTGCCTTCAGGAGTGTGTGAGCTAGAGGGAGGTGATGACACTGCTCTCACCTATCTGGGGTGCTGGCTGCTACCAGCTCCTGCAAGAGGGATGAAGAAGAAGCAATGTGTGATACAGGCTCTACTGGATTTACAACAGTTACGTTTCTTGGGGATGATAATTTAATCCACAGCCCAAATTCTGGCTGATCCTGACAGGAAACTGTTCATGAAACTCAGGCTTCCTACAGTTCTTGTCTCTGACAGCATGACAGTGCTGCAGCAGGAGGTCCATTTAATGGAAGGACTCAGAAAGATACCTCAGGAAGTGCCACACCAGCTCCTCTTCAGAGCTATAAGTTTCAGTGTCTTCAGTCATGCATAAGGGACCCCATTAATATTCCCATGGCCAGTGGCATTGCAGGGTGAAGAAGCCAGGCTGAAGCACTGAGACCAGATACAGCTTCAGGAGGTGGGACAACAGGAGGATAGACTGTCCAAGTGTGTAAAGCTCAAACTTGACACATGAGACCAGGGACAGAGCAGGAATGTGATTAGGTAGTGATCCCTCTGGGTCCACCTACACATTGAGAGATGTTCTCACAAAGCTGGAGAGGACCAAGCCAAACCATATGCCATTTGTCAGCTTCAGCAAGGTTGATTCCAGCTAGCTTGGATAGCAATGCCAGAAAAATCTCATGGTCAGAGATTTAGCCTGAACTGGCATCAGTGATCTTATCCCAAACCTCTCCATGGCTTTTAGCTTTGAGGAGAGGTGCTTCATTCCTTCACCTTCTTGGTTCCACGCAGATGAGGTCAGCAGGACCTGGTAATGATGTGCCTACAAGTGCAGCTTCCTAAATATTTACACTGCAGGTCTCAGAGATCGACTGCATTGCAGTGTGCACCATGATTTGTCTTGCATGAAGTGGAGGAGGGCTGGGATTTGTGTCCTTTGGGACCTCTGGACGAGTTCCTGTGTGACCTACTCTAGGTGGTCGTGCTCTGGCAGGGCTGTTGCACTGGATGAGCTTTCAAGGTCCCTTCCAGCCCTTAAAGATTCTGTGATTCTGTGATTTTGGCCTTGTTGGGGCAATTACTGGGCAACATCCTGAGAAGTCCCAGATATATTACTGCCTGCTGAGCTTCTCCTCTTAAAGTCCAAGCAAAACATGAGTCAAGTTTTCATCTTGTGGGCTCTCAAGCCCCCAAAACTAATCAGGGCAGTACAACCCATGGAGGCAGCAGCTCCTGAAATGCATAAATCTCTACCTCATTTCAAACACTGTTTCCAGTGGGATATTGCTTCTACTTCACAACTTTGCCACTTATTTTGTGCCCTCCCACCTGCCAGCTATAATATACATATATTTACTCTTTCTTATCCTACTTCTTATTTCCTGAGACCTTGAAGCCTTTAAAGATTTTTTTGATGGAGAAAAAGTGCTGTGAATTTGAGGGATGAGCCTACACCTGGTATTGGAAACAGCTGGAGTGGTGCTGCCTCTCCTTTCTCCTCCTCTGGCCAACTTCTCTCTATGCCCTTCTGCCAAAAGTCCACTGGGGATGAGATGTGTTAGCCACGGATGCTCTGTTGCCTCCTGTGCACTCTGCCAGGCTGTGTGTGACCACCAGGATCCAACCAGATCGACTCTACGTGGGGGTAGACTGGGAATGCCAGCCTCATTTAATGTGACTCACCCTGGCAAGGAGATTCACAAGCATCAGGGAGGTCCCTGAGAGCCTGTTGTCTTTGGCCTCTGTTGAAAGAGCTATAGCCCATCACTCTTCTCGTGGTGTCTGACTGAGAAATAGGGATTATGCTTTTCTCATGCTCTGTTTTAAGAGAAATGGCAGAAGGTGATTTGCCTCCTTAGACTGTTTGCTTGATGCCAAGACAATCCCTCTGTCTGCACCCTAGTTCCCTGCAGTCAGCACCTCCAGATGGTCTGAAGTGGATGTCCCTGCTCATCCAGAGCCCAGAACCTGACATCCTCTTTGTGAGATGTATAAGTGGTACAGACTTTTTTGCCTCTCCTGTATCTTCTATGAAGCTGTGATTACAGCTAGAAATAATGCAAGCCAAGGGAGGTTAGCTTAAGAGACATTTCCATGGGAGCCATGGTGTTAAAACCCTCCAGTGTCTGATGTCAATGCCTCCACACTCTCCCTGGGCAGCTTGGGCCAGGGCTCCCTCACCTCAAAAGTGAAAGAGTTTTTCCTTATATTTAAATGGAACTTTTTGTGTTCCAGCTTCATCCCAGATGGTAAAGATATGAGTGACCATGTCTAGGGGGAAGATGAGTTATTTAAATAGTAGGTCATGCCCCAAAGGAAAATGCTATTGGCTTTTTAAACTCTTTTTCTCTTCATTTTTCTAGCAGATCCTACACAGCCTGTGGTTACTTTCCAGGTAAAACCTACTGCTTTATGCTTTCACAAAGCATCTTCTCTTCCTCACTAGTGACTTCCAGCTGTAAGGTTACAGCTCTGGATGTGTTTGAGAAATAGAGAACACGAATGACCCACACCTGCAGAAAAAGGGTGGGATGAAATAAATGCCACTTGTCACCTGCAGACTTTTGATCTAAATGTCATGGAGCCCTGGGGAAGTTTGGATCAGCCTTCTTTGCAGCTGTCAGCTGCCTCTGTAATTGTCTATACCTTCAGTTTCCCCCTGAATAGCCTGGCTGAGGAAATCCTGAGCTGCATCTCAGCTGGGGAAACCCTGAGCTGTATCTGAGCATCCTGGACCAGGCTCAAGTCACGTTGCAAATTCTGGCCCTGCTTTGGTGGCTTTTGGTTGCAGGCAGGTCATTAGTAAAATTCCTGGTGCATTGACTTATAACACAATCACCTTTCCTTGTTTTTTTTTCTTTTTGGGATTGAAGTAAGAGATTCCAGGGCTTTTCCCTTTTTTTTGCAGACACAGACCTAATTTTCTCTGTTAAAAAAGAAAGAAGGAAAAAAATGAGCCAGCAGCTCCTTCAGGGGGAAGGGACAGAGTTGGTAATGAATTACAGAGCCAGGAACCAGCAGCACAGAACAATAGGTCCCAGGCAGAGGAGTTGAAAACAAATGAAGTCCAGCCTACAACAGCTCAGGGGCTTGGAAATACATGATAAAGTCAATCTGACAGAGAAATCTCACCACTAAGAATTAACATCTGACACTGGCTGAGTGAAGAACTCCCAGGGAGAAAAAACTCACCATCCTTGCAAAACTGGGAGCTCTGGTGGTTGCACCTCCCAGGATCCCACCCAGGGTGGCCTGCAGTGAGATTGTGTGCAGGGGGCTTGTGCTGCTCCTATGCCAGCTGCTACAGCATCCACAGCATCAGTCCTTGCATCCATGGGGCTTAGTGAGTTGCAGTGGTCCCTCAGGCCCTGAGGATGGCTGAGCCATGTTAGCACCAAGAGGCATCACTAAATCTGGCCTCACCCTCATAGGTTTTGATATTCAGTCTCATTTCATGGCAGCATGTGGATTTATTTTCAAGTGTTTATTATGGTGTCTTGTGTGCTGTGTTGTGAAAAGGAGCTGGGTCTATATCTGATGGATGTGGTACCATAATGCAAGAGAAATATCACCTTTAATAAAAGTAATAGTAATAATAATTATTGTTGTTGTTGTTTTAAAGAGAAATATTATTACTTTTAAACTTCATTTTGATGCTATGCAACCTTCCCATTGGCACCATTAAAGTCAAACAGCTTTTAGTTGTGTTTTAAACACATCATTTTCTTGGGAGAGCAAAGGTGAGCTGGCTCCACGAGAAGCCTCAAGGACACAACAGGTCTAACGTTATTAAAGAGGGAAAATGTCACTGGTAAAGAACAAGAATATCTTGTCATTCCCTAGTGCTTTCCAGGTCTGTTACAAACAGATCCAACCCGCCAATTGAATTTGCAAAGCAACTTCATTCTCCTTTGAAAAGTGCAAAAAAT
Organism: Colius striatus; assembly: GCF_028858725.1. Taxonomy (NCBI): domain Eukaryota; kingdom Metazoa; phylum Chordata; class Aves; order Coliiformes; family Coliidae; genus Colius; species Colius striatus. Next base: position 1,983,641 of record NC_084759.1, on the reverse strand, counting down.
GAAGGGGGAGAAGTCAACCTTGCTTACATTTCTTCTTGCTTCTATAGCTGCAAGTGGCAAAGGTTGCAAGGGCTTGAGCAGTGTGGGATCAGACCTGGAGGGAGTGCAGGAACCCAGAGCATCAGTCCTCTGCATTTTCTCCTTTCTGGTCTGTCTCAGTGACTTTCAACCCACAAGGCTGGCTGTCCTCAGACTTCAAACTGTCACTGCAACATATATATATATATATATGTATATAAATTTTGTTTTGCCATGGTATTTCTGCCCTGGCCCAGCAGCTCCATGAATAGCAGGACATGTTCAGCCCCAGTGCTGGGAGGCTTTTGCTACACGTGGCTTCGTGTCGCACCCTGAGAATATCCAGAAGAGCGACATTTCATCCACCAAAATAAAGGCAAAATTAATGACACCCCTCCCCCCTCCCCACTCACATTAATTCTGGAAAGAAATTCATGTGCACCCAAACCCTCTGAGAATGCTCTGTTTTCCATCTAGCTCCTCATCCAGTCATAACTGACTAAACTACTTTATATGCTCTTGGATTCTGGCCCAGAAAATGTGTGGTTTCTTAAAATATATATGTATACATTGCTTTAATACCAGCCAATACCTTCTGAAATGTAGGTGGCCAGAAAGGCATTGGCTGATCTTTTCCTATTACATATTTTACAAATGGGTTGACATTGGTATATAAATTCTGTGTAAGCCTCGTGGAGTTTTAGTAGCAATATTGAAAGGGAATGTCAACAACTGCTTAGCTGTTAATACAGGCTGAAGATAATAACTAAAGGTAGCCCTGCAAATTGTGTTTCCAGGAAATTTAGTCAGTTATGCACAGAAAAAAATACCCCAGCTTGGAAAAAGAAAGAAAGAAGAAATCATCTTGATTTCTTTTCATGAAAGAAGTAGGTACCGTGAGGTCGAAAGGAAATTTGAAAATGGATGTATAGGGTCCTAATTTACTTTAATATTTCCTGTGTAAAGTCTTAAAGTTAAAGATTGATTTTTCCAATAAACATTACAAGCATAATGACCTGGAGGTATGATCACAGATCACGTACCAGATGGAGAGAGATGGAAAAAGAGCTACTGCTGCTAGAATACGCTTTGTCTTGATTCTGTGTGTTTCCTCTTAGGGAAGCCTGCAGGAGTTTGAAAGAAAAGGATCAGACTCTGAAGCGTGAAGTAAGAAAGACTCCACTTATTAGTGTATGAATCAAGATGGAAGAATTTGGCCCAGCAACAAACTTTCTTAGGAAAGGAAAGCCCATAGATCAAATTTAATTGAAATTTCAAGGGGATTTCCGAGACGCAAATTGCATTTACAATTTGGTCCCAGGATCATAAAGAGAGTAATCACAAAGTTTAGCTCAAAACCTTTTCTTTCTCCCAGCCAAAGGAAGTGTAGTTTTCACTGAAATGAAAACTTCTTTCAGAGCCCCTGAGTTCAGCACAATCCCCTGTTAAAACTGAGCAGGCACATTCAGACGATGGCCGGGGTCCGTGGGGCTGCACCTTCGCAGATCGCAACACTTTGACCTTTATTTATTTGTTTTTTCACCATTTTTCATGGGGCATGCACTGCTTTCATACAGGAAAACATTGAAGGCTCTTCAAAAGTTAGATTTCAAAAGAAAGTGGGTGGTTTTCTTGAGCTGTCATTTCTGTTGGGTTTGATACTTTTCCTTCTGGTGCATCTGTTGTGCGTTTGCATGTTCCAACTTCAGGAGGTCGAAGCTGCTAAAATCAAACACTGTCCTCCCAGAGCAGAAAAGCAAGTTCTCATTCATTTCTAATTTACACCCTAAACACATTGATAAACCCATTGGAGAGATATTCTGTTTTCTGTCTGCCTTCTGCCTTCAGGAGCAAGCAATTTGAGTAAGGGGCAATGAAACTAGTGAAGGGTCTATGACGAGCAGCTGAGGGACCTGGAGGTAGGTGTTTATTCTGGAGAAGAAGAGGCTGAGGGGAGACATCAGCACTCTCTGACACTCCCTGACAGGATGCTGTGGTGAGGTGGGGGTTTGTCTCTTCTCACAAGTAACAAGAGATAGGACAAGAGGAAGAAGCTTCAAGTTGCCCCAGGGGAGACTTAAGTTGGAGCTGAGGCAGAACTGTTTCCCTGAGAGGGGTGTCAGCCCCTGTGCCAGGCTGCCCAGGGAGGTGGTGGGGGAGTTCCCTGCCTTGGAGGGATCCCAAAGCCATGGAGCTGAGGTGCTGAGAGCCATGGGTTAGTGATGAGCTTGGCAGGGTGAGGAGAGGGCTTGGACTCAATGATCTTAAAGGTCTTTCCCTACAGAGAACTGGGGATCAGTGTATGTCCCCGATTTCGCTCTCTCTTGGCTTAAGAGTTTACAAATGCATCCCTGCATTTCCATATTTGTTTCCTGCTAGCCTCTGCCATAATGTGTCTTCCCTGTAGGAATAATTACTCGTGCTCCTGGGTGCATGCAACAGGATATATTCCTGCATCTGCCATCCTCTGAGCCCTCAATCCCACCCTCTCTCCTTACAGCTGCTGCCTGTGACTTTAACGCCTTCTCTTTGGGGTTTGGAGAAGGACAGCTCTGTCCCCAGACTCATCCAGTGTGGTGAGGAGACATGATCATTTCTGGAGGAGGTTAGTGCAGCCATACATTGGCTCCTACTGCTCCTTCACACGTCATCAGCTGTGCCAAGGACACTGAGCAACCCCAGGGATGCTGCGCCTGTTGTCCCTTCACCCAGGACAGCTCACGGTGCATCTGACAGATGGTCCTCCCTACAATGACCCAGGTGTGTGCAGCAAAAGCACCTGCTCTGATGCCTGTTGCCTTCAGAGTGCTCCCAAGGCACCTCTCTACATCTTTTTCTGGGCTTTTCTAGGGTTGGGTCCATAAAATGACATATCCCCCTAATCTCATCCCACCCCTCTCCAGCACAGAATAAAGATCAATGTTGGGCAACCAAAGAGTGTGAACCCCATCACGAGAGGGAAGGACACAGAGGGGAAAGCAGTGAAAATGTGTATCGTTCCCAGCGAGCTCAGAGAATATTTAACACACAACAATGGAACCTGACTCCTTCTGAAAACCTCCAAAGCACTTAAAAACGGGAATCCGGTCTCTCGCCTCCTCTCCGCCCCACGTCCTCTGAAGTGGATAAACAATAGAAACACTGTTCCTATGGGTTCCCCTACGAATGACCCCTGAAAAAGCATCGACTGCTTCCTGCAGGCTCCCCCCACCATCACCCCTTCACCCAGTAATATCTGCAACTGCTTCCAGATCCGTAATCACATCCCCTTAATTGAGCTGCGAAGGAGGCTTTACGTGACTTCATTTAGATGTCGTCGCTTGCCAATAAGGAGAGAGCGATTTCAAACGAGAGACACGAGGAACAGGAGATTCTGATCTAAGGGAGAATCTAAAATCTATATAATATGTGCCTGGCTATAGGTGATAATTTAAGATGAGTTTACGGAGCCCCTGTAATTACATTTTCTATGTGTGCTTTGTTGTGGTTACCAGGTAACTGCAAAGTGATTACATGAGTATCTGTGCTTGGCAGGTTAGGCACTGCTGATACACAGGATTAGCATCTTTTTTCCCCTCCCTCCTCCCCTTGTAATTCTTTGTGCTAATATCTGGGATTCATATCAGGATAAAGGCGCCTCACCAACTGAAGAAAAAAACCCCACCAATGCTACACTTCTTATCTGAGCCATCAATTTGCTTCCCCCTAGAGCAAAGCACTTGCATTTTGAAACACAAATCGGGCTTTCCTTACTCCCTGATACACTCAGGATAGTTTAAGTCAGGTTGGAAATCTCCAGTCTGGCCTTGTGTGCAATGTGATGTGTACGATCACTTCTGCCAAACCTATAAACCTTTGCCCAGGTATGTACCTGTGTGCGTGTGTATGGACATGGCAGGGCTTTAGGCTGCTCCTTTTGGGGAATAGAAACACAAAAAGGGTACAGACACAGCAGCAAGTCACCCAGGCAAGGGTGTGAAGTTGCAGTGTGTCATATTGCCCACATCCGTGCTCTTACCCTGTGGTGTGAGGTAATGGGAGGTGGAATCATGGCCTTTAATTAGAGAGAGAGGGTCTGGCTCATGCTCACAGAATCACAGGATCCCAAGAGCTGGAAGGGACCTGCAAAGCTCATCCAGTGCAACCCCCCTGCCAGAGCAGCACCACCTAGAGCAGGGCACACAGGGACTCATCCAGCTGGGGTTGGGATGGCTCCAGAGAAGGAGACTCCACAGCCCATCTGGGCAGCCCCTGCCAGTGCTCCCTCACCTCAACAGGGAACAAATTCTTCCTTGTGTTTCTTTGCAACCTCTTGTGTTCCAGCTTGTCCCCGTTGCCCCTTTTCATATCATCTCTCCCTGTGGTACAGGAGGGTGTGCAATGTGCTGTCCCACAGACCACACCAAACCCATCACAACTGCTTTGCAGGCCATCAACCAGCATCAGCTTGGAGCCACATCCTTGGATAACTGCATGAATTTGGGAGCAACATGGATCTTTTGGGGTGTTGGGTTGGTTGGCTCTTCTCCCTAAATGTGCTAATGGCACAGCACGGACAGATTGGAGAAGGGAGGTTTTGAGGGAGCCCTTCTGCCTGGCTCCCATCTTATTGAAGGAGCATCAAGTGGCAGCTAGAATGTAGATCCTGAGAACATGGACATGATATCCCAGGACTATTATCTCCCTCTCATCTGTTGTCATCAGGTGGTGAGATCCAAACCATCTGTCTCGCCCCAGCTCTTGAGGGTTTTCCTCCACAGACTCTATCTTTTGAGAACAGGAATCAACACCACAAAATGACCATCTACTGAGGGGAAACTCCTTTGGTGCTGAGATGAGGGAGCCCTGGCCCAGGCTGCCCATGGAGGGTGTGGAGGCTCCTTCTCGGGAGGTTTCCAACCTCACCTGGACACGTTCCCATGCTCCTTGAGTGAGGGGAACCTGCTTTAGCAGGGGCTTGGGCTGGAGCAGCTCTGCAGGACCTTTCCAGCCCCCACCATTCAGGGATTCTGTGATTCTGTGGCCATCTGCAAAGCCACCCAGCTTTGGCCTCCCCTACGCCTCCCAGCCCCATCACCACTCAGTATCTAGTAACAGTCACAGCAGGCAGGAGAGGACAGGCAGAAAGGACGTGTAGTGGTAGGACAAGGGTTCATGGTTTTAAACCAAAAGAGGAGAGATTCAGACTAGATATAAGGAAGAAAGTTTTGTACATCGAGAGTGGTGAAGCACAGGCACAGGTTGCCCAGACAGATGGAAGATGCCTCATCTCTGGAAACGTTCAAGCTCAAGTTGGATCAGGCTCTGAGCAACCTGATCTAGTGGAAGGTGTCCCTGCAGAGGGCTTAGTGTAGATGACTTGTAAAGGTCACATTCAACCCAAACCACTCTCTGATTCTATGACTCGACAGAAGCAACCTACCTTCCAAACTCCAGTAGACCATGTAGAATTGTCCCATTGCTTTTTTTGCAAATGTAATAATGTATTCAACTAAAAAGCTCTAAAATGGAACAATCCTTTCCAAACTGTCTACTGAGGAAGGGCCTGCTTGCAGGAGAGCCCTTGTTTTCTGCAGGGGAAAAAAGGATTCTGCAAGGGAAAGCTGAAGAGAGCAGCACTGGAAGGGAACCATTTGTTTGAGTGCTTGGGGTATAAATAATTGATTCACCAGCAAATCTGGTCTCCTCTCTGGTGTGAATGTCACCCAAGTGCTACGTGAGCTTGGTGAGAATTACTATTAGTCATGGCATCCCTTTTATCTATTGTATCTAGCAACAGGACAACAAGTGATGGGATGAAGCTGGAACACAAAAAGTTCCATTTAAACATAAGAAGAAACTGTTTCAGTGTTGGAGTGAGGGAGCCCTGGCCCAGGCTGCCCAGGGAGGGTGTGGAGGCTCCTTCCTTGGAGCTCTTCAAGACCAGCCTGGACACGTTCCTGTGTGACCTGATCTAGGTGGGAGCTGCTTCTGCAGGGGGGTTGGACTGGATGAGCTCTAAAGGTCCCTTCCAACCCCTGCCATTCTGTGATTCTATGAATGGTGATCAAAACAAGTCTGGGCAGCAATTGCCCTCAGACCTGACACTGTCTACAGATATTAGGACATTGTGCACTTTGATGTTACGATAACCCAGGTTCAATCACTCCAAGCTTAGGCAAGGATTTGGTGGCCAGTGACTTCAGAGATGACTCTTACTTTGCTGGTGTTTGCGAGCAGGCTGCTGCTTGCACATGAAAACGGTCTCCTTGCGAAACAGGGCTCTGCAAAATGAGCTGGAGGCTTGGGACCTGATTTATTTCTGAGGGCTCTGTGTGGAGCTTTCAGAGTGAGGAAACCTGCACCAAAGAAAGAGGAAATTATTTGAAGGGAGTCTGCTTTTAAGTAGAAAAGAAATCATTTGCTGAATGTTTTAGATACTGTTGATGTTCTCAAATTTAAGGCATGAAAAGAAACCATTTCTAGCAGCAAGGCTGTGAGCAGGAGCCATCTCTTTGATCTCTATCTGCACACAGTGGGGTGGGGTCCATGAATTACAAAGAAATGTAATGTGCTGTCATTCTTAAATAAAAACACACTAGCTAATTAAATTGAGGCCCAGTGACCAAGTGACTGGTCTGCAGGCTGGGAAAACTCTACCCTGTGTAGCTCTGCAGCTTGGGGTAAGTCACTTAACCTCTGCTTCCCAGTCTCCCTCCCTGTAGCCTCCCCGTCTAGTGATGTAAAATTAAGTATGATTTACACAGAGCTATATGAATGTATTTTCCTCATCCTTCAGGACTTGGACTCTGACATTAATCAGACCTGCACCCCCTGACACAGCATATGGTTGGCTTCCACACGTCCTCAGCCAGCCAGGCTGCTGTCTGGGCTGGCTGCTCTCGGGGTCTCTGCTGGTTGTCGCAGAGTCAAAGGTTTAGACACCCAAATGTTGGAGGAACGTGGGTCAAGCAGGGAGCATGGTCCCACGAGACCATGGGAAACACTTAATCTCTCATTCTTCAACTCCTACACTGTGATGGGCCAGCCAGAACTTCACCAAACAGTGTCTGGACTTGGCCAGGATCTTCGTATGAGAAATATTTACAGCATTAAGCTTTAGCTTAACTCATCCTGGATATATCAGATTGACAGCACACGTGTATCTAGCCACCTGATGGCCAGCAGTTCTCTGAGAGCCACAGCTTTAGGTGGGCTGCTGAATGTCTGCAAATCCAGCAGATCATTTATAAAAGTGGGAGATCATCAATAAAAAACAGGAAGAGTGGTATCTTGCTCGTGAAACAGCAAACTATCTCAGCAAGCAATAGAATAAGAGATTATCCCCAAAGCAGTAAAATGATAGATTACCAGTGAGGCAACAGATAAGGAAAACAGAGTAGTAGATCAGCAGTAAGAAAGCAGTAATTGCCCATGCAATTTGTGAAGGGAGTTGTCACAGGATCACAGAATAAATGGGGATTGGAAGGGCCCTGCAGAGCTGCTCCAGCCCAACCTCTTGCTAAAGCAGGTTCCCTTCAATCAGGGGGCAAAGGAACATGTCCAGGTAGGTTTTGGAAACCTCCCCAGAAGGAGACTCCAGTGCTGGTTTTTACCATTGTAGTAATACCAACCTGTTGAGCAAAAAGTTAGAATGCTCCAAAACTCATCCAGTTTCCAGCTGCCTTTTCACTTGGGAAAAGTTTCTTTGTGGTGGAGAACTGTGGTTGAGTTTCACCACAGAAGAAGCTGCCCTGCTTATTTCTGGAAGGCAAGGTCAGATTTCAATGTCAGCCCAAGAGGCAACTATAAAGTGCTCTCAGTCCACTTTCAAATCTTAGGTTTTCAGGGGCTGATATTCTTCAATTTCCAGCAGCATCTGGGAAAGTCCAACACAATAAACCAACAAATGACTTGTGAGCACATGAGCCTTGGGGCCAACAAGGAGGACTGGTCTCTGTTATTTAGCCACCTCAGCACAAATACCCCAGGCCTGGATTCCTCACCTGTAAACGAGATGAAACATCCTTGGTTAAGACTGTGGCTGCTGCAGGATCTCTCTGGTCACTGTAGAAAGCTTCAGCAAGTGATTCAGACTTCACTGCAGATGTCTGTCTTTTTTTTCCCATGGAAGAAGCCCCAGCACAGCTATTATTCCAAATTAGGTACCTCATTTAGGCTACATGCTCTTCTGTGTCAGTGAATAAGGAGTGCCAACCTCCAACACTCTCCTTAGCCTCACTAGGGGCTTGGGAAAACTGCAATGTCAAATGCTCATTAGAAATAAAGAGCACAGGGGTACCTCAGAAAACTTCATTCCTCAGGAGATTGGGATAGGTAATTGCAATTTCCCATGTTACACTTAGGACCAGTGCCTCTTGCCCCAGAACTGGCCACATTTGAGGACAGCCCATCTTTGTTTCCTCTGCACCATCCCTGCAGAGAGCTGCAGAGAGCACTAAAACCCCCCTTCTCCTTCTCTCCCATTGCACCCACTGAGCCCTCAGCCTCTTCTTGCATGTCCTGAACTCCAGTCCCAACCAGGATTTGCTTCTTTAACTGCATCCCCTGCCAGCCCCAGCCATCTGCAGGGTTGCATCAGCCTCTTTGGAAGGATCTGCTTCTGTGTCCAGGCAGCTGAGGACCTCTGCAACACAGTCCTTTGACCATCCCAGCAGTGCCAACCTCTGCTGTGTCATCAGCTTGTGTGACATCCAGGTTCTCAGGGTCCCCCAGTGCTGGAGATGCACTCATGATGCCAGGCAGTACCTGGACAAAGTGCCCTTTCACCAGACACATTTGAAGTCCTTCTCCCTGGTCACCACCCCATGGCAGACCTTTGTGGACTGACCCAGTGGCCATTTCTTCTACAATGGCTGCACCAACCCCTTCCACATCCCACTGAAATCACAAATGTGAAGACAACCCGCTGTGTAATCTTCAACCCTGAGGCATCAGCAGGGACCAGCTGAGGTTTCTTCTCCCCATCCAGTGGTGCAAACCCAGAGACATCCTGGGAGAGCCAATGGCCCCCTGTGTAAATGAGACCAGGCTCTGGCACACAGTGAGGGGAGCTGCTTTGCATTATCAAATTTCCTCACACATAGCCTGATTGATTAATTTTTTGGCACAATCTGTGCAGGACTATATTCACTGAGCTAATTTTAAGTGGCTTTTTAAAGCAAACAAACACAGGATTTCAGCTATTTCTCCTCTGCTGTCTCATCTCTAGCTGACAGCTTGCTCCAGCAGGAAAATAGGACCCCACAAGGACTGCATTTGTCTGCTGTGTATCAAAACAAACACGCACACACACAAAAAAGGGACCCAGCTGCTAACCTCAAGCAGCTTCATTTATTACACACAGTGCTGTCTTGTAAAGGAAACCTCCTGCCCTGCTGTGGCCGGCTCTTTCTTCCCCGTTGGAGCATTTCATGAGCAAAACCAAAGGGTTTTGCTTTGCAGCCAGGCTCAGCCTGACTTGCACCCCATGCACA